>NC_134554.1:35207983-35860456 GCF_025594145.1 Primulina tabacum
TCAAGAAGTAGAATTTGGTTTTGATGAAAATCAAAATGATTTCTTATAAAATAGTTTATAAGATGATTCCACGTTATGGAATATGTGGAAGTTAGCTCAACATCTAATTAAGTGAGGAGAGTGAAACTGTCTGTTTTAGTTGAAAAGTTTACAAAATTGATAGTTACAAAAAATGGATCAATGAAAAATTTTGATTTCATTATATGAACGATATTTGTACAATTGATATATCGTCGCTGTTTGATATTCGATTGGGGTTATAACGAGTTCACAATTATTTATTTTGTAAATTTATAATCTACTAATTATATAATAATAATATTTGTAGTTGTGACTACTATGTACATGATTCTCATAGAATATTCTGCATGAGCCTAGAATTGATTAATTAATAGAAAATTAAGAAATTAAATAAGTTTTATTTAATTTTATACATGTTTGTGTGTGTGTGTGTATAGATTATATATATGCCTTATCAAGAGTGGACAACGTGTGATATTTTAAGAAATGAAAATACATACATGAGAGGTTTTAGATTAGTATCCTAATTCAAGTAGGATGTCTGATCTGATCATGAATTAAAACTTATAAATATTTCATTAGGAGATATGAAATAATATACTTTTTGCACAATTTTGTCAACAAAATTTCTCTACCTCTATCACAACTTTCAGCCACCTTCCACCACCACAACATTGATGGATTTCTGAAATTCTGGCGATCCAATATCGATGCAAACTTCATTTAGATCTCTAGTGCGATCTATATGAGGAACACATTTTCTGATCGTGTACTTGATTAGGAGATTGAAGAAAGTTCATAAAGAAATACAATGATTATCTATGCTTAAAATCCAGAATAGTTTAGTGTCCAGTCTTTAGAATATAAAGGTAAATATTCTGGATGTCCTAGGAATTATTTTAAATTATAAGACACCCAAGGAACGTTTTGAAAGTCAATACTAAAATTTTAAAACTTCCGATACCCTTTGAGTGCGAGAAGATGAAACATCAACATTAAAGATATGAAATTTCGTCAAATTTGAAATTGTGTGGATGATATACAAAGATAAGAAAGTATGTCGTGTTTTATAAATAAATTTTTGGGGTGTTTAGATCAGGGGATACTATTTATTTAGGACGATTAGTTGAGATTATTTATTTGTTTGTTTTGAAAGTTGTTTAGGTGCGATATTTTCATGTGTTGATTAGTGAAGATATTGTACTCTTTTTCTAAGAGTAGGTTGGATCCTTTTGTGGTGTTAAATTAAATTTACACGATGAGGATATATGAACAACGAAATCGATAAACGAATAGAGGCTTGAATGATATTCATACAATATATAAATGTAGAACTAAATCGAATTTGTTTTTAATCGAGTCCCACCTGATATTGATGAACAACAGGGACATTGAAACTAATCTAAACATTTGAACTTGAAACAAAAAACAAAAACTAGCCGAGGCAAGTAAAAACTTAACATTTTTTAAAAAAATTCGCCCCTTCCATTAATGTGCTTTAAGAATCACGATGGATGTCTGTTTCTCATGATACAATGGTTAAAAAACCAATAACAATTAAGTACACACTTAATTGTGTTTTTCTTCACAAATTGAGATACTTATTTATAGAATTTCTTTGAAAATAATCCAAAAATAAATACATGATTACATACATCATCACACAATAATTTTCAATATTTACAACTCTTATTTTCAACATTCAATTATTTCAACTCTTATTTTCAACACTCCCCCTTGTGCTGATAATCATGATACAATGATTGTCTTCATTACGTGTTTCTATACTGCCTCCTTAAAAACCTTACTAGGAAAAACTCATTAGGATAAAAATCATAGTAAAGGAAAAAAATGCAGTCACATAAACTATCCCTCATGTTAACATGAACGATTCTTCACAAATTTCGTAGATTGCGCATCCCAATGTTATATGTATGTTTTCTGAATATTGTAGTATGAAGTGCCTTTGTGAAGAGATTTGATGAGTTTTCACTTGATTAAATGTAACGAATATCAATATCTTTATTCTTCTCAAACTCTTGGGTGAATCCGAAGAACTTAGGGGGATATGTTTAGTTCTGTCGTTTTTTATGTATCCTTCTTTCATTTGAGCAACACATGCATCATTATCTTCATATAGTGTCACAGGCTTCTTGTCGAATGATAATGAAACGTACCGTACTTTTACTACTTCAAAATTTGCGGAAAAATTAAAAATTTTCTTAAACATAAAATTCATACAGTCGTTACTTAACATTCAACATAATAATATTTAAAATCAACATCCCATACTCAAATTTTCCAACAAAGTACTTATTCCAAATTATCTCACAACCAACATAAAAACATAATATTTTAAAGTTTTCATAAAACATAAACATAGTGGTCCTCGGGTTTAGCCTTCCGCTCAGTCCAAGCCTGCCCCTTGGTCGCCACCTCCTGTCTCCTCATCAACATACTCACCTGCATCGATCAAGTCTAGTGAGTCTAAAAACTCAACACGTATAAACTGGAATAACGAGTACTACATAATAAAATCGCATGCAACTTAAAAATAGAACATACATAACTTCAAACTTGAACTTGCATAATAAACTTGAAACTTGCATAATAAATTTAAAACTTTCATAATAACCTTAAAACTTGAACATACATACTTTGAAACTTGAACTTGAATAATAGCTTGAACTTTGCATAATAACTTTGAATTTTGCATAATGACTTTGAACATACGTACATACATACTCTGACGTGCCATCATCATAAACTTTCATAAACATACTGCATACTTGAACATAATTGAACATACGTAACTTCATCATTTTCGTAGAGGATGTTTCAAAGCAAGTGACCCTTAACATAATAAATATCTGATAAGACAAACCACAGTACTGGGCTGACAGGGACGTATCCACTGCCACATACATGAGATCCCTGTTCATAATTTAACAGGCCAGTTGATCCACGTTCATAATTTAACGCTTCACAACCACGATCTAACCCGTTCATAATTTAACGGGCGGATTGGTCCCCGTTCATAATTTAACGCTTTCCAATCCTAACTTCAAACCCGTTCATAATTTAACGGGGTGGAGAGGTCCTCGGCCACGTTCACCGACTTCCAAACCCATTTACTTTTGGTCACAAGACATTTAGCATACCTCAAAAACTTCAAATATTTTCTTTGCACGTCATACATACTTACTTAGCGCTGAGGGATTCGTTGGATGTCAATCGTGTCGTTGCTGCAACATACTAACATGAATTCATAAGCTTAACGTGTACAACTTAAACGTAAAAGTCATGCTTAATCTCAAGCTAAATAATTTCTTAGAACATTCTATAATTTCTCACCACTTGACCTTGTAAAACATTAATGTTAAATAATACCATAACACCTCAAACCAAACCTTAAGTGATAAAATATTTATCCCAAAAACTGAAGCTACACGGACCCCGTACCAAGGTCAGGCCCCGGGTCCGTGTAGGTACTGCCTCATATGTGTCATGTAAAAGAAGGAGCACGGACCCCGTCCCTAGGTCCGTGTACGGGTCCGTGTCTGTGCGTTTAAATATGTGTCGAAGAAATGAAAAGGCACGAACCCCGTGCTAACCTCCGTCTCCGGGTCCGTGTCCGTCTGCCCAACGAATTATTTGATGAAAATTTTATGACATGTCTATTCTCCCAATTAACACATAATGCATCAAGATTCCACACTATGAGACCATTCTAGGACACCATAACAATGAACTAAACTTTTATAATCACCCTACAATTTATACGACCCAAAAATACTGTCATTTATATTAAAGTTTATTTCTTACGACTTCTTAATAATTCAAGCTTTTAACGACATGAATCGAAACCTCAAAAATACTCTAAACATCATTACTAACTTTCTTATATGCAGCAACGATCACCCATCGATCCCCAACAAAGCCTGCAACATAAAAACTTCAAGAACACATTAAAATTCATAACTTTCTTGAAACACGATTTGAGCAGTCATACGAAAAACATCATAACTCACTCGTTTTTAATCCAAATAACTCAAATTTTATATCAAATCGAACGTATCGAAAAGATCTACGTTTTTGTAGTTGAAAGTTTTCTCAAAATATGTACCGAAAAATTGCAGTTTTCGAAATAACATCAAAACAGAAATTTTCGGATCTAATTTGAGCAGTCATACTAAAAACACCATAACTCACTCGTTTTTAATTTAAATAACTCGAATTTTATATCAAATCGAAAAGATCTACGTTTTTGTTGTTGAAAGTTTTCTCAAAATATGTACAGAAAAATTGCAGTTTTCGAAAGACCATCATAACACGAAATTTCAACTCCAAAAATACTTCCAAATACATTCGGTAGATTTTTCTGCTCAAACTTCTACATCATACATACATTTTTATGCTTAAAAACAACTTAATACATAATATGACATGATCGATGCAGCAAGAACAGATTATACGTGCCTTTTGATATTTAAAAATACCGTAACGACGATACCGAAGCGGAGACGATACGGAAGACGATCCGGGACTAACTTTGCTCGAATTTTTCTTGAATAACCTCAACCAAAAGATGCTGGAATATTGCAAAGAAAAAAAAAGATGGACGTGCTCTTGGAAAGACAATTTGATAAAGAAAAGTGGAGAGGAACCAAAAATAATAATGGAGAGAAGAGTTTTTAAAAACTTTCTTTTCTCCTTAGTCAAATAGGTTGAATAACATGTGTTTTGTTTTGTGTGTATATGTAATATACGTGTATATGTATGTGTAAAGGTGTGAGTGTGTGTGTGAGTCAAATTGTGTGTGCTTGCATGTTTAAATAAATCATTTAGTAAATGATCATTTTAAGGATTTTAAATTAATATAATAAAAATACTAATTAATCAATTAGTATACTAAATAAAAATGATGATTCTCTACTAAAAATAATCATCCTTAAATTAATAAACTTTAAAAGTTTAAAATTCTAAAATAACTTAATATTCAAATTAGGCTTTAAACTTCATAAATTATTTAAAAATGCCTCAAGCCTAACTTAAAATAAAATACCACAATAATATTTACTAAAATCGTCCCGGTCTCCTTTCCTTGATTCCGCCTCGAATAAACATCTGAGCATAAACTCAAGAAAACATTTTAACGTACATTAAATAAACATAAATAATTAAAATAATAAATTTCATAAATTAAATGAAAGTATGCATTAAAATCATAAAATACATAAGGAATTTAATAACTTGCACGCACGTGGTTCATATGGACTTAAAATTTCCGGGACTTCACAATCTATCCCCCTTAATTTGAATTTCGTCCCCGAAATTCGCTAATCCTCAATAATCCAAAAGTTTAGATTCTTAATTCTAGTATTCTAAAAATCCACGCTACCGCTGCGCTACTCTGATAAATATTTAAGTCTTATGTTGTCTTACGTCTCTTCAATCCTAATTAAATTTCCTACCAAAAACCTCGTTTGCGATTCACAACTTAAAATGACTTATGGAGACTTACTTTTACTTTACTATGATCTTGACTTCTAACTTTTCTCGTTGTTCCCAGTATTAGAAATGAAGGTTCAAGCTTATCGTATTTTACTTTTCTTATACTATACTCGTAATGTTCATCGAACTAATACATTAGCATCAATACAGTTTAGCCTAAGAAATCTTAGCACCAAAATTTTTCTGATCAACTTCTATCCACGTCAATACACTTAAAAGTTAAATCTTATCTTACCTCATAATAATATTGGCCTACAACTCTTGAATCAATTCTTTACCTTACAATACCACCGTATGTAACTTAGTTATTTACAAATACGTCCCAAATATAAAATTGTTGTCAACCTTTAATTTCGAGCAAGGAATACAACAAATATAAAAGTCTATAAGATTTTAAACAAAATAAATTATGACATCTCATTATAATAATGAGATATGATATACATAATTATTTAAACATATCTAATATTATATACACCATATTTTTACCATAAAATTATACAAATACATACATATACCAACGGTCATAAAACGGTAACTAACGGCTAGTTTTTTTTTTTTTCTCTCTATAAATACCATATCACAAATACATTCAATCACTCCAACTTTCTCTTCTCTTCTAAAACTTATTCTTCATCAAATTTTTTTTTTTTTTCCGAAGAAAAAGAAGATGGCTTTTGCAAAGTTATTTTCAATTATTTTAGTTATTATATTTACGATTCTTGTATTTATCGGAGAATATCCTCCTCATGTTTTTTCTTTATTTTTACGATTACTTGTAATTGTTGTTTATCCATTACTTTGTATTGTAATATTCATTAATTAATAAAATGCATCGTGATTTGTCGTACCACCATGGCAAACTTTTAGATTTCTTAATAATAAAAAAAAAATCTTAATATTCATTGATTGATAACTTATGTTGAACACCACTAATTCCCTTTTGTATTTATTTCACCCACAAAAATTTCCGTACTAACAAATATTTCATACATTTTAAATTCAACTTGCGCAATCCAAATAGTTTTAGATAACATAATTCCAACACACATATTTACTTATTCCCAATTTTCTTAATAACTTACAAAAAAAAAAAATTTCTCAAAACCAGATGTCTACTTAAATCTTTTCATACATCTATCGAGTAACCTAACCATCGATCATAGTCAACTTTCTAGAAAATAAAATTCCAACAAAAGTATAGTCCTAGCTGTTAAGATCATTGATAAAAACTTATAACACATAAATCTTAAGTTCCCAAAAATTTTGCTAACTTATTGTCTACTCTTATAACTTAGTTAATTGAGCAACTTTTACCTCAAATCGTTATCATTCTAAATTCTTAATTTGCCGCAACATTAATTCATTAGCGCCTAACTTTCGAGCCAAATATCAATTCATCTTACAACTCCCTTGATTACCATTTCTTATAATATTATAACCCAAATACTTCAATGTTCTAATGATCTCTTCGAGCTTAAATCCTCGAGATTTCTATCATTTAAACCATTCAATTCTCATTTACCGCTAAACTGGTTCTCCCAATTTCTTAAAATTGTAGCATAAATTCTTAATTTCCTAAAAAAAATTACCCAATTGTCCTAAATTTCAAGAATTCCACAATTATCCATAAGTTGTTGGCATTCTTAATTCCATCTTATAAGTTTCTCGTAACATAAAGTTCGACAATCTTAAGCTTATTAAACCCAAAATCAATTCCACAACATGTCTTATATTTCTATTAATATTTAAAATCCCAAGTGTTCCTCAAAAGTTTGTATTTAATCCTCAAAATTTCGGACTTTGCAATTTGGCCCTTAAAGTTCCCAAAATTTATATTTTGGCCCTACAACTCTTTGAAATTTGCATCTTCATACCCATAAATTTTTCGACTTAACCCCATTAACCTTAAAATTCTTGAACTAATAATTTAATCCCAAAATTTGGTAAATTCGAAAATAATCCCTTAGAATATTGCTTTGCACTTAGGTCTTTAAAATTTTCAATTCGTGCAATTCAATCCTTAAATCCAACTGGAAAGACATGCATCCTAAATAAATTCTACGTCTTTATATTTCTAAAGATCGTCGTAGTCCCGAACCATAAATCCTTTAATGGAGTTCTAAAAGAATCAACTCAGCTAACAACCATGAATCATCAGAAATTTCTTATAAAATCTACAAGTCCCAAAAGCATTCATCATTATCAAGTTTAACTTATGACCCACAAGTATAACATCAGTACTATTAACCAAAAATTAATATAGACAAATCATTTTCAACTTTTCCAAACGCCCAAAAATAAATTTCTTACTCATGTCCAAGTCCACCACACCAACATGCAAGAAATTAATTACTTTCTCATTTCATGTCATAACATGCATAAAAATTTTAAAGATCCAATCTCAATTCATAATGACAAGTTAGCCTGTACTCTGAAACGTATGTCATGTAAACATACAGGTAATAGAATTTAAAGCATACACATACTGAAATCATGACTTGATGTTCATTACTTAAAAGACTTTAAAACTTACAGACTTGAGGTGTGACTTCGTGAGCTTCTTGCGACTGGCAGTAGGCATAACCCTTTACAAGAACACCGCTCTGATACCAACTGAAACGTACCGTACTTTTACTACTTCAAAATTTGCGGAAAAATTAAAAATTTTCTTAAACATAAAATTCATACAGTCGTTACTTATCATTCAACATAATAATATTTAAAATCAACATCCCATACTCAAATTTTCCAACAAAGTACTTATTCCAAATTATCTCACAACCAACATAAAAACATAATATTTTAAAGTTTTCATAAAACATAAACATAGTGGTCCTCGGGTTTAGCCTTCCGCTCAGTCCAAGCCTGCCCCTTGGTCGCCACCTCCTGTCTCCTCATCAACATACTCACCTGCATCGATCAAGTCTAGTGAGTCTAAAAACTCAACACGTATAAACTGGAATAACGAGTACTACATAATAAAATCGCATGCAACTTAAAAATAGAACATACATAACTTCAAACTTGAACTTGCATAATAAACTTGAAACTTGCATAATAAATTTAAAACTTTCATAATAACCTTAAAACTTGAACATACATACTTTGAAACTTGAACTTGAATAATAGCTTGAACTTTGCATAATAACTTTGAATTTTGCATAATGACTTTGAACATACGTACATACATACTCTGACGTGCCATCATCATAAACTTTCATAAACATACTGCATACTTGAACATAATTGAACATACGTAACTTCATCATTTTCGTAGAGGATGTTTCAAAGCAAGTGACCCTTAACATAATAAATATCTGATAAGACAAACCACAGTACTGGGCTGACAGGGACGTATCCACTGCCACATACATGAGATCCCTGTTCATAATTTAACAGGCCAGTTGATCCACGTTCATAATTTAACGCTTCACAACCACGATCTAACCCGTTCATAATTTAACGGGCGGATTGGTCCCCGTTCATAATTTAACGCTTTCCAATCCTAACTTCAAACCCGTTCATAATTTAACGGGGTGGAGAGGTCCTCGGCCACGTTCACCGACTTCCAAACCCATTTACTTTTGGTCACAAGACATTTAGCATACCTCAAAAACTTCAAATATTTTCTTTGCACGTCATACATACTTACTTAGCGCTGAGGGATTCGTTGGATGTCAATCGTGTCGTTGCTGCAACATACTAACATGAATTCATAAGCTTAACGTGTACAACTTAAACGTAAAAGTCATGCTTAATCTCAAGCTAAATAATTTCTTAGAACATTCTATAATTTCTCACCACTTGACCTTGTAAAACATTAATGTTAAATAATACCATAACACCTCAAACCAAACCTTAAGTGATAAAATATTTATCCCAAAAACTGAAGCTACACGGACCCCGTACCAAGGTCAGGCCCCGGGTCCGTGTAGGTACTGCCTCATATGTGTCATGTAAAAGAAGGAGCACGGACCCCGTCCCTAGGTCCGTGTACGGGTCCGTGTCTGTGCGTTTAAATATGTGTCGAAGAAATGAAAAGGCACGAACCCCGTGCTAACCTCCGTCTCCGGGTCCGTGTCCGTCTGCCCAACGAATTATTTGATGAAAATTTTATGACATGTCTATTCTCCCAATTAACACATAATGCATCAAGATTCCACACTATGAGACCATTCTAGGACACCATAACAATGAACTAAACTTTTATAATCACCCTACAATTTATACGACCCAAAAATACTGTCATTTATATTAAAGTTTATTTCTTACGACTTCTTAATAATTCAAGCTTTTAACGACATGAATCGAAACCTCAAAAATACTCTAAACATCATTACTAACTTTCTTATATGCAGCAACGATCACCCATCGATCCCCAACAAAGCCTGCAACATAAAAACTTCAAGAACACATTAAAATTCATAACTTTCTTGAAACACGATTTGAGCAGTCATACGAAAAACATCATAACTCACTCGTTTTTAATCCAAATAACTCAAATTTTATATCAAATCGAACGTATCGAAAAGATCTACGTTTTTGTAGTTGAAAGTTTTCTCAAAATATGTACCGAAAAATTGCAGTTTTCGAAATAACATCAAAACAGAAATTTTCGGATCTAATTTGAGCAGTCATACTAAAAACACCATAACTCACTCGTTTTTAATTTAAATAACTCGAATTTTATATCAAATCGAAAAGATCTACGTTTTTGTTGTTGAAAGTTTTCTCAAAATATGTACAGAAAAATTGCAGTTTTCGAAAGACCATCATAACACGAAATTTCAACTCCAAAAATACTTCCAAATACATTCGGTAGATTTTTCTGCTCAAACTTCTACATCATACATACATTTTTATGCTTAAAAACAACTTAATACATAATATGACATGATCGATGCAGCAAGAACAGATTATACGTGCCTTTTGATATTTAAAAATACCGTAACGACGATACCGAAGCGGAGACGATACGGAAGACGATCCGGGACTAACTTTGCTCGAATTTTTCTTGAATAACCTCAACCAAAAGATGCTGGAATATTGCAAAGAAAAAAAAAGATGGACGTGCTCTTGGAAAGACAATTTGATAAAGAAAAGTGGAGAGGAACCAAAAATAATAATGGAGAGAAGAGTTTTTAAAAACTTTCTTTTCTCCTTAGTCAAATAGGTTGAATAACATGTGTTTTGTTTTGTGTGTATATGTAATATACGTGTATATGTATGTGTAAAGGTGTGAGTGTGTGTGTGAGTCAAATTGTGTGTGCTTGCATGTTTAAATAAATCATTTAGTAAATGATCATTTTAAGGATTTTAAATTAATATAATAAAAATACTAATTAATCAATTAGTATACTAAATAAAAATGATGATTCTCTACTAAAAATAATACATCCTTAAATTAATAAACTTTAAAAGTTTAAAATTCTAAAATAACTTAATATTCAAATTAGGCTTTAAACTTCATAAATTATTTAAAAATGCCTCAAGCCTAACTTAAAATAAAATACCACAATAATATTTACTAAAATCGTCCCGGTCTCCTTTCCTTGATTCCGCCTCGAATAAACATCTGAACATAAACTCAAGAAAACATTTTAACGTACATTAAATAAACATAAATAATTAAAATAATAAATTTCATAAATTAAATGAAAGTATGCATTAAAATCATAAAATACATAAGGAATTTAATAACTTGCACGCACGTGGTTCATATGGACTTAAAATTTTCGGGACTTCACAGATAATCTGCATGAGATTTGGATATGTTGGGTAATTGATTTTAGCCACACACATTCATGGCTTGTTTCATGTAGTGCAATAATCTCAGTGTGATTTGATGAAGTTGTTACGAGTGTTTGTTTATGTAAACGCCAAGAAATTACAGTGCCTCCACGAGTAAATACATACCCGGTTTGGAAACGTGCCTTGTGTGGATCAGATAGGCACCCAACATCATCATAACCAATTATACTTTGATTGATATCTTTTTAATACAAAAGTTCCAAGTCTGTCATTTCTCGTAGATAAGAGAATATATGTCTAATTCCGTTCTAGTGTCTCTTTGTTGGATATGAGCTAAATCTTCCCAATAAATTTACAGTAAAAGATATATCAGGTCTTGTACAATTTGCAAGATACATAAGGGCACCAATAGCACTTAGATATGATACTTATGGAACAAGAATAACTTCATCATCTTCACATGGTCGGAATGGATCATTTTATGTGTTTAATGATCTAACAACCATTGGAGTACTTAAAGGATTTAATTTATCTATATTAAAACGTTTAAGGATCTTTTTCTGTTTAATTTGACTTGTGAACAAATATTTCACGTTTTTTTTTGTTCAATTTGCAAATTCAAACAATACTTTGTTTTTCCAAGGTCCATATTTTTCCAGTATTAATATAATTGATAGAAATTTCATAATTCTCATTAGTCTGTAGTTCTAACAAAACATTTTCATCATTATGTATTTATGCCGGAATATCATTCTCTATTTTGTGATTATCGTGTTTCTCTATGCTTTTTTTCGAGGATTTGTATTCTTGGGACCGATTGGCCTTCCACGCTTCAATCATTTTATGACATCATGAGTGTATTCAATTTGTTTTTTTGGAATTTCAATTCTAGCAAGGGGAATTTACAACATGTATATATGATTTAGTACTCCTTTTGTGTCTGTAAATGCATCTGGTATTTGACTTGCTATTCTTTGCAAGTGCACAATTTGTTGTACATCTTTTTCACATTGTTTAGTTATTGGATCCAGATGTATACCATGCAATTTTCTTTTCGATATGTTTATTTTATCCCCCTAAAATTGAGAAGATTTCCCATTAACATGACAATCAGCAAAACATTCTGTAAACACGTCGCCTGTCTGAGACTCAAGATATCGGATGATTAATGGGCTATCATAACCGATATAAATTTCTATGTTTCTTTGAGATCTCATTTTTGTTCATTTAGGCGATGCAATATGCATATATATCATACATCCAAAAATTCTCAGTTGAGAAATGTCTGGTTCTTTACCAAAATCAAGCTGCAATGGGGAGTATTTATGATATGCACCTGGTCTGATTCGAATTAATGCAACATCATGTAAAATTGAATGTCCCCATATAGAAACATGGAGTTTTGTTTTCATAATCATTGGTCTAGCAATCAGTTGTAGACGTTTAATCAATGATTCGGCTAATCCATTTTGTGTATGTACATGAGCAACATTGAAAGTTTGAGAAGTAAATTCACCAGCATTATCAAATCTAATTTTCTTGATTGTATGATAGGAAAATTGATTCTACGATTTTATTATTTGAGCAAGTAATCTTGCAAATGCCACATTTCGAGTTGATAATAAACATATATTTGACCATCTACTGGAGGCATCGATCAATATCATAAAATTTCTAAATGGTCTACATGATGGATGAATTGCCCACAAATATCACCCTGAATACGTTCAAGAAACATGGGTGATTCAGTTTGGATTTTAGTTGGTGATGGTCTTATAATAAGTTTTCCAAGAGAACATGCTTTACATTGAAACTTATTATTTTGAAAGATATTCTAGTCTTTCAGCGGATGACCATGTGTATTTTTTTATAATTCTTCGTATCACTGTTGAACCAGGATGTCTTAATCGATCCTACCAATTGATTAATATTGAATAATTATCAACTATCATGTTTGATTCAATTGGACTTATATGTGTATAATGCAATCATGTAGAGAGCATTGGTAGTTTTTCAACTACGTATTTATTTCCCGATTTATATGTGGTAAGGCACATATATTTCTCATTTCTTTCATATATTGTCTGAGTATCGTACCCATGAGAATATATGTTATTAAAACTCAACAATTTTTTTTTCGATTATGGTGAATACAAAGCATCATTTATCAAAAATTTTCTACCATTGGGTAATAAAAAATGTATTTACCACAACCTTTAATCAAGTCTACAGGACCTGATATTGTATTCATCATTATTTTTGTTGGTTTTAGTTCCAAAAAATATCTTTGATCTCGGAGAATAGTCTGCGTTGTACCACTATCAGGTATGCAAACTTCCACAGGATTAGTTCCTTGTTTAGCTTTGTTCATAGTATTTTCCATATTTGAACTTTTAAAAAAATATGCAATGAAAAAATTAGTGACAATACATGTGTAATTTATTGAAAAATATAACGCATATTGTTGTTTATTTTTCGCTCGCAACCGCACGGTTGTCAAGTTTTAATATAAATGAGTAAAGTATCGTTCCCACGAGGAGTGTGTATGTAAAAATATATCTATACTTGTAATTAAAATAGTCACGACTTTATTTAGAAGAATCAATAAAATGTTTGGTTTACTGAAAATGAATTAATAGCAAATAAATATTACGTGAAAATATCAATGAGAGAAAATATCTAGAGGAGAGATTTCACTTAATTTCCATGATAAATATTCTCAGTTTAATTTATATTCATGAATTCAAATTATTTAATGACCAAGAAAACTTAATTATTTTATTCATCATTTCCCATGTGACGAATAAATTATACCATTCAAGTTTCGATTCAAACATTCCTAATAAGAATCTAAGGTTTAAATGATATATGCAACCGATGATCTTACATAGGCCTCACTAAAGTTATACGCCTTCCGAACGATATAAACATTCAACGATGTGTCTCTAATAAACTATAATCCTAGTCCCTCTCCGAAGTTGTAGAATTAGAATTAATCAGACAACAACAAGTTATGGCCAGTAAACTGAAATCGAATAAAAACAAAGAAACACCCTTAAACAAAAAGAAATTCAATCATATAAACAACCGAATCAAATTATCTTATCAACAAAGCTACATCATCCTCTAGAATGGAAAATTAGTTCATAACGAAATTTAAACGAAAAACAAGACATGTTAGAAGGTTTAGACAACACAACACAAGAAAATAAAGGTGAATGAATCATATAACAAATCAGAAGTGGCGTCTCTGTCCCCAGATTCGTCGTTCTTCGTCTTCTTGATCGATCTTTGCGCTCCAGATATTCTTCTCGTGTGTCCTCTCGTCTTCCGTGTGAAATTTCCTCCAAAAACGGTTGCCCTTGTGTTGTAGGCTTTCTCTCTTTTATATTTTTGTCTGGGCCGTGAGTTCAAGCCCATTTGTTTGATTCTCGCCGCCATTAGCGCCGCGGTGCTGCTCGCTTGGGCAGCGCCTAGGAGCCCGTGTGTTTAAGGTGTGGCGCCACGGCACTTGTTTCTTAGCGCCTAGGTGCCTCTTGTTCGGTGTTACTGGCGCTACGGCGCTTCTTTGTGGCGCTAATCATTTGTACGTCCTAGCGCTGCGATGTTGCAATGTGGCACCTAGGCGCCTGTTTTCCTCCTTGAAACCTTAGCGATGCGGGTCTTGTTCCTTGGCGTTGTGGCGCTAATCCGTCAATCGTTCAACATCAAAATTTGTCCTTAATCGCCATCAATAATCTAACAGTCGTTTTTCTCCTGCACGACACAAAAAACAATAAATACCAAGCGTAATTTTGTCTGAAACCAACATTATTCAAATGGATTATCATATAAATTAAGTGAAATTCTTGCACTTATCACATATCAAAATACACAACAAAACATTAGCATATGAGCACACGAAAAATAAAATATTTTACATTTCTATCACACCAATATATTGATCATTTCCAAAGAAATCATTAAGAAAATCTGCAGCATCAAAATGAGTTGAATAACTCAAACGGTCACTGTGTTCAGTGAAATTGGTCTCTTTTTATTTTTTTTATTGATTCTTTATATAGCTTACAAAGGTGCTCGGCGGCTCGATAAATACGACACCAATGTCCTGGAGTGCCGCATCTAAAACAAGAACTTTCAAATCCGTTTTGAGTAATTTTCATTAACATTCATGTTCTCGTGATGTATTTTTTAGTGGGTGGTCTGTGACGTCTCATGATATCTTTTTGAGTTATAGAAGTAACTATCTCGATTGTTTTCAAAAGCACGGCCGTGACCACAACCACGACCACAATCACTTCCACGTCCACGACCACAATCTCGATTTCGACCTCGACCAAAACCTTGTCTTTGACTTTGATTCTGGTTTCCAGGTTTAAATTTATTTTTACTTACAACATTTACTTCTAGAAATGTGTTGATCTAGTGGGTCGGAACTGCTGATTTCTCATTAGCAGCTCGTTGTTCTTTTCCGCCACAAGAAGACATGCGACGAGTTCAGAATATCTCGCAAATCCACACGTTCTATATTGTTGTTGTAGAGTTATATTTGATGAGTGAAAATTAGAAAATGTTTTTTCAACCATTTTTAATTTCGTAATCTCATGTCCACAAAATTTTAATTGCGAGATTATTCGATATATTGTCGAGTTGTAATCACTGACTTTATGTTCAAATATTTCTTAATCCTTTCCATAGAGGAATGAGATCTTTTTCAATAAGATATTCACATTTTAAGTCCTTCATCAAGATGTAGATGCAAAAATATCATAGCTTTTGCATTTTCTTGTGATGATGAAATATCATTTTCTTTAATGATTTCATTTAGACCCAACGACTCAAGATGCATTTCTACATCTAGAGTCGATGTCATATTATTTTTTCCCGTAATGTTGAGCGCAACAAATTCAAACTTTGTCAAATTTGACATGATAGTACTAGAAAAATTACAATTCATTTATTAGTTATGTTCTAAATCTATTAATATGATGATACAAAGTAACAGATGAATTATAAGTAACAGCATTCTTAAAATAAAAAAAAAACGTGAGGCGGATATTCTCTGATAAATACAATACTAGTGAGTATAATAACCAAAATAATTATACAAAATAACCTTGAAAGAACCATCTTCTTCTTCTTCCAAAATTTTGATGAAGAAATTTTTTAAGGATGGTGAGTAAGTTTGGAGTGATTGAATGCGTTTGTAAAATCATATTTATAGGGTAAAAAATAGACGTTTATGACCGTTACAAAATCTTAAAAAAATAAATGTATGTATATGTAAATTTTATGATATTAATATGATGTATATAATGTTAATCATGTTTAAATAATTATATATATCACATCACATCATTATAATGATGTGTCAGGGACTCCTTTTATATAATACTGTGACATTGTACAAATATATATGTAATTATTATTTAACACAATAAAAATATATAAACGATGAAATAATCAGATCATGTTATTATAATGAGATGTCATAAACTCCTTTTATATAATAACATGATATTATTCAAATATATATATACAATAAATAAACAATAACACGATAACAATATATAAGCAATGTAATAATATAACCACATCACGTTAAAATAATGAGGTGTCATAAACTCTTTTTATATAATAAAATGATATTATATATTAAATATATACAAAATAAAAATAAATAATTAGTAAAATAAATATTCTTACTTTTGAATATTGTTACCTTTTTCTTGGGTTTTGGAGCTTTGGAAAATATGGAGATCTTTCGAGTATCGTGCTGATAACGTGTTAAAAGTAAAAATTTACTGTAAAAAATAAAAATCTCAAACTCACAAAATATATTAAACTACACACTTTATAAAATTTTCTCCACTCAATTGTTTTTTTCTTCGCAAATTAAGAGACTTATTTATAGAATTTCTTTGGAAATAATCTAAAAATAAATGCATCATCACACACTAATTTTCAATATTTACATCTCTTATTTTCAACATTCAATAATTTCAACTCTTATTTTCAATAATATTAATATTTTTAGGAGATTTTATGCTTTTTAAACTTTTCACATAGGTTGGTGCAATTAGCCCCTCTAAAAGCCCAATAATCCCCACTACCATATATTAATGATGATCACTTAATCACACCATTAAGATGATGATCATGGGAATTAAAAAGCTTCTCCTCTAATTATAAATCAGACTCTTTATTTGCACATTAGTTCAATTTTAATACTTCCTAATTCAAGCCACAATTTTTTTCCAACAAGTAATTGAGACAAATTGAATAATTATACATTTTGTCTTACACAAAATATACAGAGGAAAATGAAGCATTATATATTGTTACTACAACTAGCTAACCACTAAACCAAATACTCAGACACAATTATACAACCATTCAAGGAAGCAACATCTCAGTCCAAATTTTGGCCTTGAAGAGTTCTCCTCTCATCGCATTATCTGCTTCCTCAACTAAGCTCGATTTCTTGTGGTTTTCCTCGTTCAGATTCGCGTATGAGAGGAGACTCTTGACTAGATATTTGTCGCCGGTTCGCGTCGTCACTCTTGTGTTCCTTGTTCTTCAACTTCGCCTTCTGAGCCCAACCCACTAGACCAACTTGTATATGATCGTCAAATATTGCCTTGTTGAATGAACTTCCCATCTTCCCACATTCATGATAAGTGAGAAATTATTAAACCCCGTTCGAAGAACAAGTGTATATTATCTATGCATGTGTAAAAATTAACGATAAATCTATTTGATGTTGTGATTATTTTTATTTGGAAGATGTGGTGGTTTAATTTGAATGAAAAAATTGAATAAAAATTGAGGAAGGTTTAATTAAGTTTACAATATATTTTACCTTATTTACATAATTTTAAAAAGCAAAAATTTGTGTGAGACGGTCTCACGGATCGTATTTTGTGAGACAGATCTCTTATTTGGGTCATCCATGAAAAAATATTACTTTTTGTGCTAAGAGTATTACTTTTTATTATGAATATCGGTAGAGTTGACTCATCTCACATATAAAGATTTGTAAGACCGTCTCACAAGAGATCATACTCACTTTAAAAAAGACTCCACCAACACATCAAATTCTATTTTGCCATTCATTATTTTCTCTTTTCAAAATTATCCTTTATGTTGAATAAGATATTATCATAATAAAATTAAATCAAAAAAATTGTTTTTACAATATACTCATTATTTTAAAATTCTATAAAATTAATTATAGTATTTACAATGGATTTTGATTAATGCATAAAATATTATATTTTTCATGATTAAATCACCTTAATTTTTCTTACATTTAATTAAAAAGATTAGTATTAAACTCATATATATTAATATAATAATATAATATGTTCCCATTATAATTGTAATTTAGAAAAAAACTAGCTTACAGATACAATAAATAGATACCTGTGCGACAATGGCATAGAGTGGAAGAGTACTGTAACTGCAAAGAAATTGCACAAACACCCTGCATGTACCCACCAGTCCAGCACCATTAAAATTGTGGGATTCATTGTATATCAAGAAGACATGGAATCTCTTATGTTTGGATGTGCTAAAAATATCTATTTGATTTATAAATTTTAGGCATTTTTTATCATGTTAATTCACGATTAAAAACTAACGAAAAAGACATCAAAAGTGAGGACCGAACAAATTTTTGTTTTGGTTTCGTATGTTTTCAAATTTCAGTTTTAGTCCATTATTTTTTTATAATTTTAGTCTTTTTTCGATATGACGTCGATGTGATATCTATATGGTGCTAATATGTGCAATGCCACATCGGTGTCATTATAAAAAAAATTGAAAGATACGAGACCAAGACTTTATAAATTTTAGCCATTTTTAATCATCTTTCATTGTTAATTCATCATTAAAAATTAACAAAGAAAGGCATATCAAAAGTAAGAAGGACCTGAACAAATTTCTTTTTTTTAGATTTTCAAATATAAGTTTTAGTCCGTTATTTTTATTTTTTGTAATTTTAATTTTTTTTGACGTGACGCTGACGTGACATCTACGTAGCACTGACATATGTAATTAAAAAAAATTGAAATATAAATACTATGTGATTTTTGAGTGCATGTGAGTGAGAATTTACCCAATAACAAGTCTAGGAATGATAAAACCAGCTTCTCCCATTATGCATGAGTCAAAACCAAAAGTAACCTGTGAGAATGAGATGAAATTTTGTTCATCAAATTTGGATTCTGTAAAAAAGAAGAAGAAAGAAAGGGAAAATGGCAGTGATTTGAAGGATCATTTGATTACCAACATCCAGAAGAAAACCGCAATCTCAAAGGCATTCTGGAACAGAAGCACATGAATCAGTAGAAGCACAAGACGAGGCCGGTGGAACCAGAAGTAGTCGTCTGAAGGTCTCACAGCCACATCTCCTTCCACAGCTATATGTTTATTCGCGACCTCGACCGCCAATTCCGTGATGATGTGCTCAAGCTTAGTCCCAACAGCAAGCAGAAGCTGACACCAAAAACCCGAAAAAAATAAACGAACTCGATATATATTTATATAAGTTGGAACAAATTATCTTTATGTATGGATTGGTACTCAATGGATATGTATCGAAGTAAGTTACTTACGACTAAGGGAACGAATGAGATCCAAAAATATGCATGCCAACCTGAATAGATCAACATATATATATATACACACACATACACAAATATGTTCAGGATTCAAGAATTGACTGCTATAATTGTAGCTAGCTTGGATATTGAATTCGTTACCACTTACCTGAAACATTCAACAGCAAGAAAAGAACCACGAAAAGCCAAAGATACCAACTGCATTCATGGAGAATAGTTCAAGTATCAACGATCGATTGTTATCAGTTATGCTTGGAAAAAATCGATTAATTTCTTAGATGTGTCGATGAAACAAGAAGAAATCTTTTGTAACATTTTTGCTTAACAATCTGTATGTCGTTTATTGATTAAAGAAAGTTAAATGACGAAACTCAGACTCTCGTGATAGCCCAATCGACATGGGGGGAATGCACCGTACCTTATTCCGACAACTTTCTTAAAATCTTTCTCAAAAGCACGAACCATGTACTTGTAAAAGTTGAACTTTGGGTTTCCTTTACAATGAGCCTGCACACAACATAATCCCATGATCACCTAGCCTACATATAAACGTGGAACATCAAAACCAAGAAGGCGAAGATTTCGCCAGTTTACCATAATGAAACCATGGCGGAGACTGGTGTACTCTGATTTCTTAACTGATCCATAAAATTGCTTGAAGAATGACTTCTGAAACCGAAAGGGAATGCCTTATTTGCTGATGCGTATGCATAAATTTAGACAAACGAATTGATCATTCTTGAAGAAGACTTACCAACCAACCGAACAGAGCTATTCTTGCAATGCCCGAAATCCGGCCCATGATGAAGGCGTCGTCTTTCAGGTGAGTGATCTTCTTTTTCACGACTTCTTCGGGATCGTATTTCCTATTCTGAATTGAATCTTCCCAATGTCTCCATTGACGTATCTGGAATATAAACCAAAATGGATGCACACATGATTAAAAACGTCAAGTCTAAAAAGCTAAAAGAGAACAAAGATTTATGAAGAATATCATTACCTTTAATCCCCCCAAGACAATTGTTGCAGCAGAGAAAATAATATGCGAAACGGCTAACACAAAGATAAAGATATGGAGATCGTGCAAAGCTTTCAGGGATAACAATGGTGCTTTTCCCTAACATGAAGGAGAAAGAAATAAAAAAAATCTTAATTATTTCCATAGTTACAAGTGATATTTAACGCAAAAATTCGTAGGAGACGACCTCACGGATCGTATTTTGTGAGATGAATCTCTTATTTGGGTCATCAATGAAAAAGTATTACTTTTTATGATAAGAATATTACTTTTTAATCTGAATATCGATAGGATTAACACGTCTAAATATTCGTGATACCATCTCACAAGAGTCCTACTCGATATCTAAAGGGTCAAATACTTTTTTGAATTTTAGATGTTTTTGATTTGGCAAAAACTTGTGTGAGACGATCTCACAGATCGTATTTTGTGAGACAAATATCTTATTTGAATCATCCATGAAAAATTATTATTTTTTTGTGAATATTGGTATGGTTGACACGTCTCACAGATAAAGATTCGTGAAACCGTCTCACAAGAGACCCTGCTATTTGGTGTTAAATATCTTTAAAAACTAGCAGAAGAGGAAGCAAGAGACTTTGTCCACGTTCCCTTTTTTCATTGGTACGTTTTTAACAATGAATTAACGTCGTGGATGAAAAATATCTAAAATTCCGAAATTGCGGGACATTTATGGTTTTAAACCCAAAAATAGGGATGAAAAAAGTAATTTTCTCATCTTTAAATCATAAAACTCGGAAACGTGTGGACTACCTTAGCTTCACAGTATCCCGAGGCATCAGATGCGGCTGCCAGAAGGTGTCGGCTTGCGAAAACTTGAACCTGATCTAACTCCAAGTGGGCTGTGGATTTTGCATCGGTTTCTACTTTGTTGCAAGGCAACCAGTGATTCATATAGTGCGTGGGGATGCATATTTTACCGATTCGATCTTGAAACACGATCAGCATTAGAGATATAAACCCAAGCAACATCAACTCTGGTTTATAAAACAAACAACTAGTCAAGATTTCATTCCATTGATTCAAGATTCATCAAATAAGGCTAAAATGATCAACACACAACCACACGTATATATTGATTCTTCTGCTAAATTCACTTAAATTATATATAAGACACCTTCTTTAATTTTCTGCAAGGCCTGGAAGAGAGCTCCCTGGTTTTTCTTCAACAAATACTGCATTAAACCAAGAATCATTTCAAAATCATCTTAAAAATGACAAAAAAAAAAAACGTAAAATTCTTGAAATTCCATTGGATTCATATTGGTACCTTGCCAGCCATGTGAAGAGATCTTTCAGCAGCTAAAGAGATGGCAACTATCCCCGTGCAGACCATGGCCACAACCCACGTCGGCGTGTACTCTAAGGAGACGCCCTCTCCGCCGCCGCCAGCCATTGTTGCTTACTTGAGAATCCGATCACTCCTTATTTTCATATATAAAGAATTCAGATAAATGTTGGCTAGGTAGCACCTAGACCAGCAAGTATATATGGACAAACACAGAAAAGTAAAAGAAAGAAAAGTAAAAGCAAACATAATGTACAAAATAAAATTAATCATTATAAAATATTTTATTTAATTATTTTTTAAAAAATAAATCGATATTTCAAGCACAATAAATTATTAAAACAATATATTCATATTTTCTAATTAAAAAATAGATGAATCTAATGATTAATTGTATTTTCTTAATCAATGATATTGAGTGAAAAATAAAATTAACCATTATAAAACATTGTATTTATTTAGTTTTTAAAAAATAAATCGATATCCCAAGTACAATAAATTATTAAAAAAATATATTCATATTTTTTAATTAAAAAAATATATGAATCAAATATTTTATCAATGATTAATTGTATATTTTTAATCAATGGTATTTAGCGAGTTTAAATTTTAATAATTTATATAAATAAGACTTATTTGAATAAAATGTAACACGAATAAAATACAAAATATAGGCTAAGATTCCTTCTAATTATTTTTGTCTGATTCTTTTTTGATCAAAGACTTATGGGAGCCACAATTGACCCACACGGGTACCTGGTCAGATTAGGCCATCAACTCCATTACAGGGGATGCTCTTCCAACAATTCATCGGTGAAACTCGAACACATGATCTTGTTCGATCCCTATTATGATAGTATGACACTGAGTTGCCGACGTGTCCACGTAAATACTTCAATGTAAAAATGATTAAAATTGTTAAAAAAATTATCAAAATTGTCGAAAAATAAAAAAATACGAGACTAAGATTCGATTTTGATAACATAACGTATCGAAAAATTCATAATAATTTTTCCAAAATTTTAATACGTGCAACACGTTCACATGTACAAGCGTACCGCGTATGTGGTCCCATGGCATATAGTATTAGTACATGGGGAGATTATTGAATGAAAGACTTGAGGTTATGTCAACGCTTTTATAACCTTAAAATGTCTTGGAGAATACAATAATAATTAAACTATTTTGTAATATTCTATTAGTATCAAAACACATATTTCATATATACATTTAAAATTTTAATCTTATCAAAATAACCAAATAATTCATAGATAAAAACTAATTTTTAAAATTAAATAAAACGGTCAACTGCAGAGAAACAATAATAATAACTAGAAAAAGATACACATGTCTTGCATGTGTTATTATTATTTTTAATTTGATCAAATAATACTAAACAATAAACACGAAATTATTTTCAATTTAGAAGAGTTGTTCGATTTAAAGGAGAAATTTTGTTTATATTTTTTTATATGTAAAATATAGAGTGACTTGAAGAGGTTTTTACTAAGATAAAAAAGATAATTATGAAATTAACTATTTTGATGTCTTCTAATATAGTTATTATAAGATCTCATACTTAATAATATAATATAGTATATATAATAATAATAGGGCGAATGAGGACAATAATAATAATGATATAGTGGTATGTTAGTGGGGAGTTGAGTTCTATGAAGTCAATCGTTATTATTTTCGTTCGAAAATTAATTAATTATATACAAACTGACAATAGAAAATTTAAATTAATTATCAATTAAACAAAGAGTAAAATATATTTTGTTACGTCAACTTTTGATTAAATAGCACTTCAATACATAATTAGGGTTAAAATGGGTATTTTAATAATATTTAATGTAAAAGTTGACTACAATTTTATATTATGTATCAATTTATCAGTTAGGTTATTAACAAAGTTCATATATCAATCGACTTTTTTTTTGCTTAAAAAATAAAATAAACAGACTATTTAATTAAAATTTAATATATAAAAAATATTACTGAATAAATAAACAATCTTTTTTTTATTACAATGGTGGTGTAATTTTTGTTTTAACGGAGATTCAAATTTACACAATAAATAATCTTAATTTCAAGAGATTGTTATTTATTGTCCCATCTGTATTGTCATATCCTCATGGAGTGTTTGGTTTGATGGATAAGGTGGGTTTATTTTTTTTAACCCACCTTATCCCTCGTTTGGTACGCGTGATTATTTAACCAAGTCAGTACCTCATATGAATGATTAGGTTATATTATGTGTGTTAAAATAATAACTCCTCACCCCCTAGGATTATTTATCCAACTCTTAATCTTTCCTATTTTTTCAATTTTACCCTTCTCCTATATCCAAACTCATCACCACTTCCCGCCGCCACCGACCACCGACCGCCGTCGTCGTCGCCGCCGCCGCCGCCGACCGTCGCCGCTGCCGCCACCGACTGCCGCCGTCCCCGGACCGTCGCCGGACCGCCGCCGCCGCCGGAGTGGAAGAAGAAAAAAAAAAGAAAGGGCAATTTTGTCCTTTCATCATAAAATTCAAAATTATCCTACACTTAAAAATCATAACAAACATAACACCATATATTACATTCATACAACAATCATTTTCTTTATCATTTACTTACTAATCATTAGTTTATTTTATCCTCCAAACCAAACGCAGCCTTAGTGGATAAAAAGCAAAGAGGGTGACATAGTGTCGAAATTAATATGAATTAATTTACAATTCTGTTTTTAGTTTGAGACAAAAACTTGTATGAGACGGTCTCACGAGTCATATTTTGTGATACAGATATTTTATTTTGGTCATCTATGAAAAAGTATTACTTTTTATGCTAAGAGTATTACTTTTTATTGTGAATATCGGTAGGGTTGACCCGTCTCACATATAAAGATTCGTAAGACCATCTCACAAGAGACCTTCTCTTAATTTGAAGTGGATGGGGTTCTTGTTTACTTGAATGGTACTGATAATAACATAGTTTTTTGCATCAAAACCAGCTTGAAATATCGAAAATGTATATTTTATCTCATGAAAATTAAATAAATATTTTAACCTTTGTGTTTTGATAGAAGTTGCACGATTTATCCTTGGCCATGTTGTGTATGTGAAACCAATTTTTGAAAAATAATACATGAAATATACAAAATTTTATTTTATTAAGCTAAAAAAAAATTATTTACATGCACCAACACCCCCTGTAAAATTTTGAAAATGCGCAAATGCACCTGGGTGCAGGGTATGCTGGACGCCTGTACAGCTAGCGCCCAGCTGTGTTTTCTTTTTAAATTTTTTTTAAAAAAAACATTTTTTTTTGTTTCTAGATTTACTCACAGTTTCTATATTTCTAGATTTCTGATTTTTTGTGCGTGAATGGCAAAAAAAAAAAAAAAAATTCTTCTTTCGAATATTGGTCACGGAAAATGTGGAAGCCTATGATATATATGGTGTGATATTCGATTTAAGGTGCAATTTGTGCATGAAATCACAAGAAATTCGAAAGAAAATTTTTTTAAAAAATTCGTCGTTGCAGAAATTTTTTAGAAATTCGAAAGAAGAATACTTTTTAAAAAAACATTTTTTTTTTGGTTTCTAGATTTCTAGATTTACTCCAGTTTCTATATTCTAGATTTCTTCGATTTCGGATTTTTTGTGCGTGAATGGCAAAAAAAAAAAAATTCTTCTTTCGAATATTGGTCACGGAAGATGTGGATTTTGAAGCCTATGATATATATGTTAATTAAATAAAAAAAATGTTTTTTCTACACCCCTTGGGTGCAGGGTATGCTGGGCGCCTGTACAGCTGGCGCCCAGCTGTGTTTTTTTTTTAAATTATTTTTTAAAAAAAACATTTTTTTTTGTTTCTAGATTTCTAGATTTACTCCCAGTTTCTATATTTCTAGATTTCTAGATTTATTCGATTTCTGATTTTTTGTGCGTGAATGGCAAAAAAAAAAAAATTCTCTTTCGAATATTGGTCACGGAAAATGTGGATTTTGAAGCCTATGATATATATGGTGTAATATTCGATTTAAGGTGCAATTTGTGCATGAAATCACAAGAAATTCGAAAGAAGAAATTTTTTAAAAATTCGTCGGTGGAGAAATATTTTAGAAATTCGAAAGAAGAATACTTTTTAAAAAAACATTTTTTTCTTGGTTTCTAGATTTCTAGATTTACTCCCATATTTACTCCCAGTTTTTAGATTTCTAGATTTCTTCGATTTCGAATTTTTTGTGCGTGAATGGCAAAAAAAAAAAAATTTCTTCTTTCGAATATTGGTCACGGAAGATGTGGATTTTGAAGCCTATGATATATATGTTAATTAAATAAAAAAATGTTTTTTCTGCACCCCTTGGGTGCAGGGTATGCTGGGCGCATGTACAGCTGGCGCCCAGCTGTGTTTTCTTTTTAATTTTTTTTTAAAAAAAACTTTTTTTTTGTTTTTAGATTTCTAGATTTACTCTCAGTTTCTATATTTCTAGATTTCTTCGATTTCTGATTTTTTGTGCGTGAATGGCAAAAAAAAAAATTCTTCTTTCGAATATTGGTCACGGAAAATGTGGATTTTGAAGCCTATTATATATATGGTGTGATATTCGATTTAAGGTGCAATTTGTGCATGAAATCACAAGAAATTCGAAAGAAGAAATCTTTTAAAAATTCGTCGTTGGATAAATTTTTTAGAAATTCGAAAGAAGAATACTTTTTAAAAAAACATTTTTTTTTGGTTTCTAGATTTACTCCCAGATTTACTCCCAGTTTCTATATTTCTAGATTTCTAGATTTCTTCGATTTCGGATTTTTTGTGCGTGAATGGCAAAAAAAAAATTTCTTCTTTCGAATATTGATCACGGAAGATGTGGATTTTGAAGCTATGAAATATATGTTAATTAAATAAAAAAAATGTTTTTTTTAAAATTTTTTTTTTTGTTTCTAGATTTCTAGATTTACTCCCAGTTTTATATTTCTAGATTTCTTCGATTTCTGATTTTTTGTGCGTGAATGGCAAAAAAAAAAAAAATCTTCTTTCGAATATTGGTCACGAAAAATGTGGATTTTGAAGGCTATGATATATATGGTGTGATATTCGATTTAAGGTGCAATTTGTGCATGAAATCACAAGAAATTCGAAAGAAGAAATTTTTTAAAATTTCGTCGTTGGAGAAATTTTTTAGAAATTCGAAAGAATAATACTTTTTAGAAAAACATTTTTTTTTTGGTTTCTAGATTTACTTCCAGATTTACTCCCAGTTTCTATATTTCTAGATTTCTTCGATTTCGGATTTTTGTGCGTGAATGGCAAAAAAAAAATTTCTTCTTTCGAATATTGGTCACAGAAGATGTGGATTTTAAAGCCCATATATATGTTAATTAAATAAAAAAAAAATTTAAATTTTTTTTTTTAAATCAGAAATCGAAGAAATCCAGAAATATAGAAACTGGGAGTAAATCTAGAAATCTAGAAACCAAAAAAAAAATGTTTTTTTTTGGGTGCAGGGTATGCTGGGTGTCTGTACAGCTGACGTCCAGCTGTTTCTTCTTTTTAACTTTTTTTTAAAAAAACATTTTTTTATTTATATATCAAAATAAGGTCTAATACTGTTAAAATAATATTTTTTTCTAACTTCAAAATCCAGACAATCATATATATATATAAACAAAAAAAATTTAATTTTATATATAAGAATTTTTTAAGGAATATAAAAATAATCAATTTCTTTTTAAAAAATTAATTTTCATGAGGTAAATTATGTATTTTTCGATATTTCACAAAGAATTTTGGTACCACAGTGTAGGGTAATTTAGAAAAAAGAAAAGTATTTTGACAATATGTTTGCTCTTGGGGCACGTGTGTAAATTTTATAAAAAATTAAGGTCTAAGATACTGTTAAATTTTCATAAAAATGTAGCGTGTGTTTTCAATATTTCACGAAGAAATTTGGTGCAAAATAACTCGATATTAACAACGTATACGTTTTATGACAGAAAATGCTTCATAAAGTGGGGTAGGGATTTTGTTCGTCACAATAGAAATGTTTATCATTAATCCATCAGGACGTGCGTGGAAATTGGAATTCAGTTGTTAAAAAATAGAATGTGTGATATTTTAATTAAACTCCAATTCACATTTACAATTTAAATAATCCATTCGATTGGTCAAATGTATTGGTTGGAACTAATTCATATAGAAAGAGTGGTTTGCCAAGTTGATTCTTACAAAAAAATATTTTGACAATTTCAACACCTATAAATGCACATGATAATTTCTCCTTTACAAAGTTACATGGATGATATTGGTCAATTATTTTTAATTTATAATTTTTTTGAAACCTTTTTAATTCACGATCTTCTCCCTTGGAAAAAGCACATGGTATTACACTTTGAACGATACATAAAATTAGCAGGTCAATAAATATATCGTTGGAGCTAAAGTTTCGGTGATACAAAGTCGTATTTATAACCATGCTGCTTAAAGGTTGTTGGAATTCCCTTGCTGATGGTGATAATTTTCTAGGACATCAAAGTGTGTAATTAGCTTAATGTCTCAAAGTTTAATTCGAGAATGTTTCCAATAATAATAGACAAATTGATCTAATAGCCTCCGTTGGGTTGCGCAAACTCTAGAAATCTTGATTTTGATGATAGCCAAAAATTTTATTGTGTTGCTAATATATTTCATCAAATGTGTAGTTGATAGTTTTCAAGTTAGAAGATTTGAGAAGCTATAACTCAAATTTAGTCAAGTTGGAGATATGGCGAGCTAAATTATTTCGATAATATTTCATAGCTCAATGATCGAAATGACCAACGAGCAAAATGGCTGAACAAAAAACTCAACTCTCTACAAGTAATATATTAGGTCGGCTAGGTTAATTCGAAAGTTATTTATGCTAATGGACACTGCAAGATCGAGCTGGAAGAGAAAGATACAACTGTCACCAGACATGAGCAGTTATGGTATTTTTGTCATATCTCTCAACTCGATTATTTGAATAAATCGATTCAACATGCGTTACAAAGCTAAGACATCTAGTTCTGCAACATCGGTATAGCTGTCGGCTATACATGAGCAGTTATAGTATTTCAAGTATATATCTTTAGAGATGGAAAAGAGGTGGAGCAGATATTATAATTTCTTTCCCATCCTCACCCCAAGCTCTGTTTTTTCTAACAGAGAATTCTCCATTTAATCCTCGTGGGTTCCAAGTCCCATCGTGCCCCTATACCCGATTCTATCTAATTGGCCTAAAAATTCTCATCTCAACTTCGCGTGTAACGCCACAGATCCGACGACTGTCTCCATTATACCAAGACGAGTCTTTTCAACATGCTTATGTTCTCATTCAGACGCACCCTAGTAAACTTTTCAGGGGATCACCAATCCCAGAATTTCCCCAATTCGAGCATGCTTAACTTTGGAGTTCTTATGTGATAAGCTCCCGAAAAGAAGATACACTTCTTGATATGAGTATTACCTATCAAATCAAATATTTTAAGCACTCCTCAACTGCACAGTCTCATACCTGAACAATTTTGAAATCCCTCTCATTTTGATGTGGAATCAGTTCACTCATGTTACCTTGCCTAAAAGCCTGCCATGAGCCACTCATTGTCTGTGCAACCTCATGGTACCAGCGATCACTCCCGCCCTCTTCGGCCTGGGCCTTTGTTGCGTGTTTTCTTGATTGCTCGCAAGCGCACGACGTCAAGTTATAGTAAAATGTATTTTTGAGTACAAGTGTCGATCCCACGAGGAGTGTGTATATAAACGTATATCAAAGCTTGTAATTAGAATAGTCCTGACTTTATCTAGAAAATTCAGTAAAGTGTTTGGTTTGCTCAATCGAATTAATTGAAAATAAAGAATTAATCTAATCACCGAGTTGAGAAATAACAGTGAGAGAAAATATCGAGAGAAATGATTTCATTAAGTTTCCACGATAATTATTCCCAGTTAAATTTATATTCATGAATTCCAATTATTTAATGGCCAAGAACACATAATTATTTTATTCTCTCTTTCCCAAGTGACGAATAAAATGTGTCATTCAAACCTCGATTCAAACATTCTTAATAAGAATCTAAATTTAAATGATAAATGCAAACAATGTTCTTGCCTAAACCTCGCTAAACTTATACGCCTTCCGAACGATATAATCATTCAACGATGCGTCTCTAATGATCTATAATCCTAGTCCCTCTCCCGAGTTGTAGAACTAATCAGACAACACACAATTTATTGCCAGTAAATTCCAGTCAAATAAATACAGAGAACACAATTAAACCAAAACGAAATTCAATCAAATAAACCACCGCGTCAAATCATCTGATCAACAAAGCTCCGTCATTCTCTAGACTAGAAAATTAGTTCATGACGAATTCTAAAAAGAAACAACACATGTTTAACTTTTTAGACATCGCAACACAATAAAAGATAGACGTGAAAGAATAAATGACAAATCCGAAGTGTTGTCTCTGTCCCCAGATCTGCCGTTCTTCGTATTTGCGATCGATCTTCGCTTCCGGGTCTTCGTCTCGTGTTCGCTCCTATTCTCATGTCTGTCTTTTTACTTCCAAACGGCGTGTCTCAATTCTGAATCCTTCTTTCCTTTTTATTTACGCGTCCGGGCCTTGAGTAGAAGCCCATTTAATCTTTCCTCGCCGCAGCGCTAAATATGTAGCGCCTAGGCGCCCGTCATTTGTGAATGTGAGCGCCGTGGCGCTTGTTCCTTAGCGCCTAAGCGCTTGTCTCTCGGCAGTGAGGCACCGCGGCACTGCTTGGCCAGCGCCTAGGCCCTTGTCTCTCGGCATGCTGGCGCTGCGACGCTGATCTTGTAGCGCTGCGGCACTTCTCTTTCGAACATAGTGGCGCTGTGGCTCTCGTCTATCGCAGTTTCACGCTCAAAAATACATCTGATTGCTCTAAACCATCCATTGGTTGTTTATTCCCTGCACAACACATAAAAAACAAAAACCAAGCATAATTCTGTTCGAAATCAACATAGATCAAATGGATTAGCATATAAATTAAGTGCAATTCTTGCACTTATCAGCCTCACATTCCCACCAGTTTCTGCTTGGTTCATCCCCGAACCACACCAAACTAAGAGAGATCGGCTCTGGTACCAATTTTAAAGCCCTAAATTCAACGACTGACCCCACTGTACCAAAACAAATCTTTCCAGTGTGCTTATGTCCTCACTTACACGCACCCTAGTAAATTTCCAAAGGGGTCACCCATCCCAAAATTACCACAAGCCAAGCTCGCTTAACTTTGGAGTTCTTATGTGATGAGCTTTTGAAAAGAATATGCACTTTTTGATATGAGTAGTACCTATCAAATCTTTTAAGCACTCTTCAACTGCATAATGTCATACCTGAACAGTCCTGAAATCCCTCTCATTCTGGTGTGAGATTGGTTCATTCATGTTCCATGTTAGGCCCGGGGCCAAAGATGGCAAGGGTGATCGTGGGTATCATGATATTGCACGGAGAATGAGTGGCCCCTAGCAGGCTTCTAGGTTAAGAGAACATGAATGAATCGATCTCACATCGAAATGAAAGAGATTCCAAAATTGTTCAGGTAGAAGACTGTGCAGCTGAACATTGCTTAAAAGATTTGATAGGGATTTCTCATATCAAGAAGGTATATCATCTTTTTGGGAGCTCATCACATAAGAACTCCAAAGTTAAGCATGCTTGACTTGAGAAAATTCTGAAATGGGTGACCTCTTAGAAAGTTTTTTAGGGTGCGGTGTGCGTGTGAGTGAGAACATATGCACACTGAAAAGATTCGTCTTGGTACAGTGAGAACAGTCGTTGAATTTATGGAGTTACAATTGCTTAAATGTCACGTCCCGAGACTGGGGTTAGTCGAAATCGAGGTTGTTCAACAATCATAATTGCTAAAAAAACAAACTTCATAATACACTATAAACCAAAACCAGTTTATTTCATAAATACCATAAAATGGAATCGTCTTTACAATAGTAACTCGGAAAACGATAAAAATATGCTGAAGCTTTTACAACTTGAATTAAAAACTTAAAAGAATATAAACTTAATTAAACTTTTTCAGGCGTCCACTACCAGCCCCAAAACCGGTGTCTGATTCTTCTTCTTCTATTTCTTCTTCTGACATATTTGGGAGGGTAGAATAAGGGGTGAGTGATATAGTCGTCACTCAGTAAGCGGGGGCTGTTCGGGCACTTACATAACAAATACACATGAATTTTAAAAATCACATATCATATCATGCTTAACATGATTCTCATAACATGTCATCATCATAACCACAAGCATAATTTTGGCTAAGACACTGAAATTCCTCTAGTTTCTATAGTTTACTACTACCAGTCTCTAATTTTACTCATTTACGGGGGCGATGCCATATAATGATTACAATCCCGCCGTGTAAGGACCATAAACATATCATGCATTGTGATTCTCACCCATGTCCACTTTAATCCTCACAGTGCCCAAAACATAGAACATACGACAATCGTATCAAGAATGGATAAAAATAGAACAACGGTGCTCCACCGAAACTTTCGAAAATGAAACAAGGCATAACCAAAATTATACTTTTAAAACAAGCCCACTTACCTTAGATCTAGAAGAAAATGTAAAGAATTTGAAAACCATGGAAGAATCATGCAACCGGCACTTCAAAAAAGCAGCAGAACATCGACTGAAAAATTAGTCGTCTTGCAAAATCCTTTGCGCCTTATTGAATCGTAGGTTCGACCTTAAATTTCGCAGTACGTTCAAAAGTACGTCAAATAAATTATAAATGCTGGAGATCAGGTTTGGAAGTCATTTTAACCTGTTTCTGGAGGAAAAACCATAGATATGTTGTTCCCGTCTAAAATCTGAGCAGTTTTCTTGCAAATAATATATAGGAAAAAGTAACCGTTGATTTGGCTGAATTTTGGATATGTTATTCAAAACATTAAAACCATATTCTGAACAGTAGATATTGGATTCCGGACACTTAAGTGAGGGAAATAAATTTTCAAACGTGAAGAGCTCTTCGATGACTACAACAGCACTAGGGAGAGGATTTCCAAAATATGGAGAGAAAAACTCGAAAATTTTGAGTGTGATATGAGGTGTAAACTTCGAATGGGAGCTTGTCCTATTTATAAAGAGGTGACTTCTATCATCGTTTAAACTTTTTCTATACATGATAATTACATTATCTAATATCTCCTATTTCAAATTCTTGGATCATTACCTATTTATATATACCAAAAATAAAAATATAGATATATTATCATCTTAAATTTTGAATTCCTTGGATAATTTTACATAAAAGATTTAATTATCTCACGTCACTTTATATAATCTTGATAATCTTAATTAAAAAAAACTTGATAACTTAATATGAATTTTGAGTACAAAAATAATGCACCGAGTTTGAATTTGAGAGTTTTACATCGTGGATATTAAATTTTCATCCTAGTCCTCATAGTTACTTCAAATAATCTAAAAATGGTAACGAGTAGGCTGAAATTGTAATTATAATCCCTAACGTGAATTAAATCACTATCATCTTCACCGCTTCAAATATTGGTTGAATTAACCAAAAAAGTTTTCAATTTCACTTAAAGAATATTGATATAATAATCCAATTACATATATAAATATTAATATTTCTAGAACAATACCTATATATCTCTCATAAAAACTTTAAATTGAGTGATTATTAATTCTATGGAAAGCTAAGATAAAGGGCTATAATTTTCATCTTCATCAATGTGCCCAAAATTTGAAGAATCAAGAGTTGTAATCAAGAGAAAAGACTAGATCTACTTGCACCAGCTTATATACAGTCTGGTATTTCAAATATATATCTCTCAAACGAACTCAAAATTGAGTGATTCTTGATTATTGATTAGAAATATAATGTTTATCAGTTTGCCCAAAAATTGATGAATCAAGATAAAAGACCAGCTAGATGTGGACAAACTCTAGCCGCCAAACTCGAGTCAGACAGAACAAACTCCATCAACCAAACTATAGCTGGACCAGAATAGGGCTGTAAACGAATCGAGTCGGTTCGAAAAATTTCGAGTTTTCTGGATAAATATTTGAATCGTATTCGAATTTATCGAACTCAAATCAAACTCGAACATGTTCAAAATTTTGTCGAACTGAACTCGAGCCAAAATTATTTTGTTCGATAGTTCACGAGTCGCTCCCGAGCCTTAACATTTTATCAATATGATATATATATATTCCGAGCTTTTGAACTTTCATTCTCGAACCTTAATATACGAACAATAGTGCGAATAGGTCACGAATAGGTTCAAAGATTTCGAATTGAACTCGAACTTCTTTTCGAGCTGAACTCGAGCTAAAAATAAAAAAAATCGAGCTCGAACTCGAATATACTTAATTCAAGCCGAATCCAAAACTTAAATTTTTACTAATATTCGAGTTGATTCGGTTCGCTACCTAGACCAGGCCAACTCTAGCTGCAGCTAGACCGGACAACTCCAGCAGCTCATACATAAAATCAGCTCAATATTGAAAAATGGTCAGCAACTCAAATATGACCGTTTTAATGTCAGAAACTATACAAAACATTTCAAACGGTCATATTCATGTTTCAAATATTCATATAATTTATTGATGCCATAGTTACAACACCTTGAAGATCAAATCAAAATAGAGAAGAACATATTTAAGGGGTTTGGAGCCTTGAGTAGATTAGAGTAAGAAATAAAAGAAAATCTCACCCACAAGATAAGTTCTTCTCAAGAAGAGGAGTCTAAATAGATAGATAGCTTAGTGGGACTCTTTCCGATATGTGAGGATACATTTGAGATAAATATATTGTAATAGATTAAATCCTCACACACATAATCGCTCACACATATAAATGCGAGTTGAGTTTCAAAGAATAGATGAGTGATGATTTTTACACAAAGACGTAAAAATTTTCTTTGGAGTTTTGGCATAAGAAAAGTTAAATATTATGCGGATTATGGGGTTGTGGCCTTCAATCGAGAGTATGACAGAAGTTTCGATTAGCAAGATATAGGTCCTAAATTGAAATGAGTTTTTATAAAGAGTTGTATAAATCAAAGTCTTCTAGTGAATCTTTCTTAAGTTGAAGAAATGGTGAGAGTTATTAATATATGAACATCCATAAATAAATTTGAAACATCCACTACTCGTTTTCTTAAAAAGTACTAGAAATTTTTTTTCCTCCTACTAATCGGCCGAAATACATATATATATATAATATTTTGCAGCATTTTAAAAATAAAACATCCAACCATATTTGAAAACCAAAAGAAATAGTTTAAAACATAAAAACATCAATTTTTTTGCATATCCTAACTTAGCAAAATTGCTAGAACTAACAATCTCTCAAAAACCATTCAAAATCACAATAAAAGTCGTAAAAATATTTTTAACCTCAACCATAAATCATAAACATAAGTCTAGTGAGGAAAACTAGCGCTGGTCCTCGGGTTATGTGCACCTTCAGTCCAACAAAGTCAACCATCAAGACCTTCATTATCATTATTATCATAATCACCTGCATCAATCACACCTAGTGAAACGTCTTGCCCTTTTTTAGTGCTTTAAAGTACTAGAAATTTTTTTTTAAACCTCACTTAACATCGGCCGATCCATAAAATATTTCTGACATCATTTTAAAAATAAAAATTCAACTGCTATTTAAAAATCCAAGTAAAAATATTTTAAAGCATAAAATCGTCAAACATTTTACCAAACCTAAAAAGCAATAATTTGAAAAGAATAGCCCATACTAAACCTCTCAAAAATCTCTCAAATGCATAAATAAATAATCATAAAAATCTTTAATCATAAAGCATGAGTCAAAAGTCATAATGCGAAAAAAGTAGAAGCGCTGGTCCTCGGGTTGTGTGCGCCTTCAGTCCAGTCAAATCACTCATCAAGTCCTCCCTCAATACCACCTGCATCCATCACACCTAGTGAGTCTAAAGGCTCAACACACCATAATATTGATAACGAGTAATACGTAATACAGTCAACATATAACGGTGAAAAATATTTGTACTTAAAATATCGTTTTCATGAAGATTCATAATCATAAACATTTTCGTAAACATTTTCACGATGCATAAAACTTCAACATAAACATTTTCATAACATGCAAACATGAATTTCCTTTTCCTCAACATGACATGACATAAAACTTTAAACACAATCATGAACATTTCCTTTTCCTTTTCCATTGTTGAATTCAGATCGTTAATTGTGACTTTCCTGACATGACATGACATGACGATGGATCCATCTACATAAAACCACAATACTGGGTGGCGGGGACATCAGCGACACTCTCACCGGTCAACTGAGCCTTGGCCTAACATGATCGAATAGAAATACGATCATCGGGGCTCCCTCTGGGGCCTTCTCCCATAAATGGGCTCCCTCTGGAGCCATCTGCCCTCACGATATTCCCATTCTTCCTCAAACCTCATAACCTCATATTCGCAATAATGGAAACACGATCGTCGGGCTCCCACTTGGACCATAACCCTCACGACGTCGCCATTATTAACGAATTAGTCACAATCACTTCACTTCCTTCAACATTTTTAATTCACATCACTTTATAAAAATAATGCATAACATAACATTTTGTTTTCGAAACCAAGCATGCAACATGTCTTTTAAATGTCTTCCTTAAATCATAAAAATCAAATAGACATTTTAAAATCATAATTTAATCATGAACTTTTCATAAACATTTAAAATGACATTTTAATCTCAAAACATTTACAATAACATTTTGACATATTAAATCATAAACATATAAAATTCCCTAAAAATTTAAAATATCATTTTAACATATAAAATCCCATAAACATTTAAAATATCATTTTAACATAAAAAAATTTCCATAAACATCCATAACTACAACAAATAATCATATTAGCACATAAAACAGCATTCAGGGCACTGCCATGAAGTTTACTAATTTCTAGGTGTAAAATGACCGTTTTACCCCTGGACGTATAATTTCCCGTTTTTGACTTTTTCTTAACTTTTTTGACTCTAACATGTCCCAAATAATTATTTAAGCCTACATGAATTTTTCCATATTTTTATTTAGCTTAAATCGAGGACTTTTAATTTAATCTTTAAATAAGACGTATTAACACGTTTTAATCCCGAATTAAACCAAACCTTAATATAAAATTTCCAAATTAAAAAATTAGACTTATAATAATTATTTAAGATTAAACCTAATTTTTCATAATTTTATAAAGCTTAAACTAGGCTTTTCAATTAACTCGTTAATTAGCGTTTCGCGCGGCGATTAAATTCCGAATAAATCCAAAACTCGTTATTTTGATCCCAAATTTTTAACATAGCATTTTTATGATTTATCCTACCCTTCCATGTCATGAGCCACCCCCGTGGACCCTTAGATTTAATTTTAGCTTTATTATTTTCGTTTTTGACACCTTATCGAACACACCGAGCCATCTCCTAATTTTCTCGAGCCACGCCCGAGCCGCTTTGAACCAAAACCTAGCCAACCCATCTAGGGACCCTACTGTATAAGCCCAGCCCGAAAAACAAGCCCTGGCCCGATCAAAATCTTCCTGGGAGTCGCCATAAAATTCTGCACGTGTGTGTGTTGGTAGTGTCCATGTTGAATTGGGTTTCCTAGTTGCCTAGGACTCTTCCAGCCATCTAACCACTGACCCCTCTTGACCCTACCCTTCCCTGGAGCGCGCCTAACCCAAGCCCAGACCATCCCAAGCCCCTGGACAACAGCAGCAAACCACTGAACCAGTGGCAGCAGCCTCGCTCAACTCCATCTCCTCTCACGTTTCCATGTCTTGCTCGTGCCAGCAGTTACCCAAGCCACTCCAGACCCTGCCCAGACCATCGTGCACCCTCTTATGACCCTAAGGACCTAGCCCAGCTCAGCCCCAAAGCCCCTGGCTGAGCCACAAAGTCTGCACAATCTCCTGCCCACCTGCGCAGCTTTCTCCTTGAATCTCACGGGTTGGAGTCCTAGCTTGCTAGGACTCCTCCCCAGCCCTCTTGACTCGAGTCCTAGCGGGGCTAGGACTCTTCCGTTGACCCAGGCACTACCCTAGCCAGGCCCTGGTCCCAACCAACCCAAGCCCAGCCAGCAAAATCCCACAGAACCGAACCCTTCAACACTAGGACAGCAAGTTGGTTCCAATTGTAGTTTACTTGTTTTGCAACGTATTAGATGTGATCCTAGGACTCTATATTTCATGTAAAACCATCCTTAAATCTTACCTAATCATGGCAGCCCCTTAGGATCATGTTAAACATAAATTTTGGATCAACATACATGATTTAAAAACCCTTCTTGATGCAAAAACGAAAATATAACCAAGTTTTCCTTATTTTTCATGCAAAACACAATTAAATAAATACTATGGTGTGATAGATGTTTGAAGGAAAGAATATGTCGTGCCTTTGCGTATTTTACGCACGAAAAACCGTTGGCGATTGAAGAACGGCGACGAACGACCTTGGCTAGAAGTTCCTTGAAACCTTCAAACTTTCAAAATTTCCTATCAACTTGCGGTGAGTGTGTACCGTGTGCTTGAGGGAAAACTTTGGTGAAATAATTGTGAAAGTGGCGTGTAAATTCAAGGGTTTGGGATGGGGTTTACAATATTTTATAGTTAATTAATCTTTAATTAAGCTTAGGCCCATTAAGTAGATAATTTAGGCCCATTAGTGGTTAATTAGGATTTAGATAAAATATGATAATAGTTTTGTTTAAATAAGTTTGTGAATTTATTAGCCGGGTTGCCAAAACGTTTGAATTTTTGTTGAAAAACCAACCCCGATAAAATTTATGTCCCGGCGAATAAAATCACCTCAAAACCCCATATTTTCAAAAATAAGAAAAAGCATTACCCATATTTTAAATAATTAAAAACATATAACCAATAAAAACATTTTCTATTTTTCAGCCCTCGATCTCCGTTCCTCGATCGCAACTCGAATATCCATTTTAAAATACATTTTAATGCAACCATGAAGAAAAATATATTTTAAACATACAAATATGCACAACATAATTAATTTAATGCAATTAAAACAATTAACTAAAATACAAGGGAATTTAATAATTGCATGCATGTGGTTTACGTGAACCTTTAAATTTTCGAGACGTTACAATCTTCCCCCCTTAAAATGAATTTCGTCCTCGAAATTCGCTTAGCCTTAATAACCCAAAGTTTAGACTTAGTTCTAGTATCCCAAAAATCCACGCTTCCGCTGCACTACTCTGATAAAACTTAAAGTCTAGAATGTTCTTATTTCTCCTTGATCTCAATTAAATTTTCCTTCTAAATCCTGATTTTGCAAGTCGCAACTTAAAAAACCCCAAATGACTTAGTGCTATTATTATTATAACCTCAAACCTCGACTTTTCTTAAAATTCCCTATATAAAAAGATGGATAACCAAACTTATCGTATATTATTTTCCTTATTTTATACCCAAAATATTCATCAACTTATCATATTTCAACCTTAAAATCCCAAACGCATCCGCTAACGCTTAGATTTTCAAGCCTAATATCGATTCATCTTTAAAAACCTTTGATTCAAATTCCTTATAATACTAAAACCAATATACCCCAAGGTTCTGAATATTCTTAAAAATCTAAATCCTCAAAATTCTTATCATTTAATACATTCAATTCTCGCATATTGCTAAAACTAGTCCCCAAATTCCGTAATAATTACAAAATCAATTCTTAATTTTCTCAAAAATTATCCTAATTGATCCTTAATTTTTAAAAGCCTACGATTTACCTATAAGTTCTTGGCATTCTTATTCCCTTCTATAGGTTTCTCATAACATAGATTTCGAAAATTTAAACTTATTTACCCAAAAGTCAATTCCTATAACCAATATTACATTTCATCAAAACTTAAAATCCCAATTTAAACATTTTCTTATTCCCAAAGTCGTTGTAAATCCTCGAATCATTATTACTTATGAGTAATTCCCAAAAATTAATTCAACTAGTAACCACGAATCATAAATATTTTCTTAGAAAATCTACGTGTCCCAAAGCATTCAAAATATTCACGATTAACTTATGGCCCAAAAAAATAGAACGTCAATACTAAAACCCAAAATCAACATAGTTCAATTCCACCACGAAGCCAACATGCGTTAAAACAAAATAATTTTTCATTTCATATTGTATCACATATAAAAAAATTCCAAAGCATATAAATCATATATCATCATGAAGCTATTAAACATGTGACGTGAACATATAATTCATGTAGTCATGCAGGTGACAACATATAAATCATATAAAGCATGTAAAAACTTACAACTTTGAGGCTTGACGACTGATCTTTTGGGCGCTGATGGTGGCACAACCCTTTACAGGACCTTTGCTCTGATACCAACTAAAACGTCCTGCCCTTTTTTATTGCTTTAAAGTACTAGAAATTTTTTTTTTAAACCTCACTTAACATCGGCCGATCCATAAAATATTTCTGACATCATTTTAAAAATAAACATCCAACTGCTATTTAAAAATCCAAAGGAAAATATTTTAAAGCATAAAATCGTCAAACATTTTACCAAGCCTAAAAGCAATAATTTGAAAAGAATAGCTCATACTAAACCTCTCAAAAATCTCTCAAATGCATAAATAAATAATCTTAAAAATCTTTAATCATAAAGAATGAGTCAAAAGTCATAATGCGGAAAAAGTAGAAGCGCTGGTCCTCGGGTTGTGTGCGCCTTCAGTCCAGTCAAATCACTCATCAAGTCCTCCCTCAATACCACCTGCATCCATCACACCTAGTGAGTCTAAAGGGTCAACACACCATAATCTTGATAACGAGTAATACGTAATACAGTCAACATATAACGGTGAAAAATATTTGTACTTAAAATATCGTTTTCATGAAGATGCATAATCATAAACATTTTCGTAAACATTTTCATGATGCATAAAACTTCAACATAAACATTTTCATAACATGCAAACATGAATTTCCTTTTCCTCAACATGACATGAGATAAAACTTTAAACATAATCATGAACATTTCCTTTTCCATTGTTGAATTCAGATCGTTAATTGTGACTTTCCTGACATGACATGACATGACGATGGATCCATCTACATAAAACCACAGTACTGGACGGCGGGGACATCAGCGACACTCTCACCGGTCAACTGAGCCTTGGCCTAACATGATCGAATAAAAATACGATCGTCGGGGCTCCCTCTGGGGCCTTCTGCCCTCACGATATTCCCATTCTTTCTCAAACCTCATAACCTCATATTCGCAATAATGGAAACACGATCGTCGGGCTTCCACTGGGACCATAACCCTCATGACGTCGCCATTATTAACGAATTAGTCACAATCACTTCACTTCCTTCAATATTTTTCATTCACATCACTTTATAAAAATCATGCATAACATAACATTTTGTTTTCGAAACCAAGCATGCAACATGTCTTTTAAATGTCTTCTTAAATCATAAAAATCAAATAGACATTTTAAAATCATAATTTAATCATGAACTTTTCATAAACATTTAAAATGATATTTTAACCTCAAAAAATTTACAATAACATTTTGACATATTAAATCATAAACATATAAAATTCCCTAAAAATTTAAAATATCATTTTAACATATAAAATCCCATAAACATTTAAAATATCATTTTAACATAAAAAAATTTCCATAAACATACATAACTATAGCAAATAATCATATTAGCACATAAAACAGCATTCAGGGCACTGCCATGACGTTTACTAATTTCTAGGTGTAAAATGACCGTTTTACCCCTGGACGTATAATTTCCCGTTTTTGACTTTTTCTTAACTTTTTTGACTCTAACATGTCCCAAATAATTATTTAAGCCTACGTGAATTTTTCCATATTTTTATTTATCTTAAATCGAGGACTTTTAATTTAATCTTTAAATAAGACGTATTAACACGTTTTAATCCCGAATTAAACCAAACCTTAATATAAAATTCCCAAATTAAAAAATTAGACTTATAATAATTATTTAAGATTTAACCTAATTTTTCATAATTTTATAAAGCCTAAACTAGGCTTTTCAATTAACTCGTTAATTAACGTTTCGCGCGGCGATTAAATTCCGAATAAATCCAAAACTCGTTATTTTGATCCCAAATTTTTAACATAGCATTTTTATGATTTATCCTACCCTTCTATGTTGTGAGCCACCCCCGTGGACCCTTGGATTTAATTTTAGCTTTATTATTTTCGTTTTTGACACCTTATCGAACACCGAGCCATCTCCTAATTTTCTCGAGCCACGCCCGAGCCGCCTTGAACCAAAACCTAGCCAACCCATCTAGGGACCCTACTGTATAAGCCCAGCCCGAAAAACAAGCCCTGGCCCGATCAAAATCTTCCTGGGAGTCGCCATAAAATTCTGCACGTGTGTGTGTTGGTAGTGTCCATGTTGAATTGGGTTTCCTAGTTGCCTAGGACTCTTCCAGCCATCTAACCACTGACCCCTCTTGACCCTACCCTTCCCTGGAGCGCGCCTAACCCAAGCCCAGACCATCCCAAGCCCCTGGACAACAGCAGCAAACCACTGAACCAGTGGCAGCAGCCTCGCTCAACTCCATCTCCTCTCACGTTTCCATGTCTTGCTCGTGCCAGCAGTTACCCAAGCCACTCCAGACCCTGCCCAGACCATCGTGCACCCTCTTATGACCCTAAGGACCTAGCCCAGCTCAGCCCCAAAGCCCCTGGCCGAGCCACAAAGTCTGCACAATCTCCTGCCCACCTGCGCAGCTTTCTCCTTGAATCTCACGGGTTGGAGTCCTAGCTTGCTAGGACTCCTCCCCAGCCCTCTTGACTCGAGTCCTAGCGGGGATAGGACTCTTCCCTTGACCCAGGCACTACCCTAGCCAGGCCCTGGTCCCAACCAACCCAAGCCCAGCCAGCAAAATCCCACAGAACCGAACCCTTCAACACTAGGACAGCAAGTTGGTTCCAACTGTAGTTTACTTGTTTTGCAACGTATTAGATGTGATCCTAGGACTCTATATTTCATGTAAAACCATCCTTAAATCTTACCTAATCATGGCAGCCCCTTAGGATCATGTTAAACATAAATTTTGGATCAACATACATGATTTAAAAACCCTTCTTGATGCAAAAACGAAAATATAACCAAGTTTTCCTTATTTTTCATGCAAAACACAATTAAATAAATACTATGGTGTGATAGATGTTTGAAGGAAAGAATATGGCGTGCCTTTGCGTATTTTACGCACGAAAAACCGTTGGCGATTGAAGAACGGCGACGAACGACCTTGGCTAGAAGTTCCTTGAAACCTTCACACTTTCAAAATTTCCTATCAACTTGCGGTGAGTGTGTGCCGTGTCCTTGAGGGAAAACTTTGGTGAAATAATTCTGAAAGTGGCGTGTAAATTCAAGGGTTTGGGATGGGGTTTACAATATTTTATAGTTAATTAATCTTTAATTAAGCTTAGGCCCATTAAGTAGATAATTTAGGCCCATTAGTGCTTAATTAGGATTTAGTTAAAATATGATAATAGTTTTGTTTAAATAAGTTTGTGAATTTATTAGTCGGGTTGCCAAAACGTTTGAATTTTTGTTGAAAAACCAACCCCGATAAAATTTATGTCCCGGCGTATGAAATCACCTCAAAACCCCATATTTTCAAAAATAAGAAAAAGCATCACCCATATTTTAAATAATTAAAAACATATAACCAATAAAAACATTTTCTATTTTTCAGCCCTCGATCTCCGTTCCTCGATCGCAACTCGAATATCCCTTTTAAAATACATTTTAATGCAACCATGAAGGAAAATATATTTTAAACATACAAATATGCACAACATAATTAATTTAATGCAATTAAAACAATTAACTAAAATACAAGGAAATTTAATAATTGCATGCATGTGGTTTACGTGAACCTTTAAATTTTCGAGACGTTACACCTAGTGAGTTTAAAGACTCAGCAAATCATAATCTTGATAACAAATAATACATATACAGATAAGATGAAACATTGAAAATACTTTTACGTAAAATATCATTTTCGTGAAGATGCATAAACTTTAAACATAACCATTTTCATAAACATTTCCATATCATCATAAACATATTCATATTCATATACATTTCTTTGAACTCAGATTGTTAATTGTGACTTTCGTATTCATATTCGTATTGGGGCGATTGATCCATCTACATGTAACCACAATACTGGGCGACGGGGACATCAGCGACACTCTCACCCGTCAACTGAGCCTTGGCCTATGTATTAACATATCGTGTCATTGGAAATACGATCGTCGGGCTCCCTCTGGGGCCTTCTTCCGTAAACAGGCTCCCTCTGGGGCCTTCTCCCTCACGATATCTCCAAACGTATCATCGTATTAGTCACAATTACTTCACTTCCTTTAACGTTTCGTATTTTCATCACTTATAAAAATTAAACATGCGTATAACGTTTTTCTTTTAAACCAAGCATGCAATATGTCTTTTAACGTTATCGTTTCATCATAAAACTCCATAAACACGCAAAATAATCATATTAACATATAAAACAGCATTCAGGACACTGCAATGACATTTACAAATTTATAGGTGTAAAATTATCGTTTTACCCCTAGACATAATATTTCACATTTTTGACATTTTTTTAATTTCGTTGACTCTAGACCATCCCAAATAATTATTTAAGCTTACATTAAATTTATCACAATTTTATTTAAATTAAATTCTATACTTTTCAATTATTCCTTAATTATTCATTTTTAATGCGTTTTAATCCCTAATTAATTCCAATTTTAATATTAAATTTCCAAATTAAAAACTTAGACTTTTTATAATATTTATCCCTTGTGAACCATGAGTCGACCCCCGTGATCCATGTTTCAAATTTAAAACCAATAAGAAAACCCTAACCGAATCACCTAGACTACACCTCAAGCCATATTTGTTTTTCCATGAGCCATGCCCGAACCATCCTGAACTAACTTCGAACCAGACCCTCTATGGACCCTACTGGAGGCTTAGCACCCCAAGAACCTGACCCTAGCACCAACCGAAAGCAACAACCTAAGCTGCAAGCCATGGCCGAGAGTCCTTATTGACATGGACTCCTCGAAATCGCACCTAGGACCTAGCCACGGCACCAGCCCCTAAACCAGACCCTTGTGCACCCTCTTAGGACCTAGTGACTCGACCTGACCTAGCCCAAAGCTCTCTGGCCGAGCCTTTTCCCATGCGCCATGCTGTCAACAGGCGCGACTTCCCTTTGGCTCTCGGGTGGATTCCTAGCTTGCTAGGACTCCTCCCCAGCCGAGACTCTCATGTCCTAGCATGGCTAGGACTCCTTCCCTGACTCAATCACGGCCCTAGCCCAGTCTTGGTTGCAACCGAGCCAAGTCATGCAAAGATTTCCCTTGAAACCGATCACCTATGCCAAAATATTGTTCAATTCGGTTCCAGCTTGTACGTGTATTGTGTGCAGCGTGTTTGGGGTGTTCTAGGACTCCTTGAACTCGTGTAAAACATGTCCCTTATCATCCTAATACATGGAAGCCCCTTTAGGTACATATAAAACATGTTTTTGGAACATATAACAAGAGTTCATCACATGTAAGCGCATAATTACGAAAATATCAGAAGTGTGGCTTGTTTTTCCATGCAATTCATGATCATACAAATATTATGGTGTGATGGATGAGTAAAGGGAAGAATACGGTATGCCTTTGCGTTTTTAACGCACGATTAAACGTTGACGAATTGAAGAACAATGACACGAAGCCTTGGGCGAAATTCCTTGAAGAACTCAAAGCTTTTCCTCTTCAAACTTGTGTGCGCCATGTGGTTTAGTGAAAAAGAGTCCTTGTGTGCGTGTGCTAGGGTGCAGGAGTGACATAATGGGGTATGGGGTAGGTTTAAGGATTACTTATAATTAATAAAAACACTAACACTAGCTTAAGCCCATTATCAAAGTTAATTAGGCCCATTAAGTCCATTAATGCTTAATAAAATTATTTTTTTAATAAAATTTGTGAAATTATTAACTGGGTTGTCAAAACATTCGTATTTTTGTTGAAAATCAAATACCGATAAAAATTACGTCACAAAACCCCTTATTTTCAAAATAAGAAAAAACATCACTCTTATTTTAAATAACTAAAAACAATTATTTAATAAAAACATTTTCCATGTTTCAGCCTTCGGTCTCCGTTCCTCGATCGCAACTCGAGTTGCCCTTTAAAAATACATTTAATGCAACAATGTAGAAAAGTATATTTTAAACATGTCAACATGCACAACATAATTAATTTATGCAATTAAAAAAATTAATTGAAATACACAAGGAATTTGATAATCTTGCATTCATGTGGTTCACGTGGACTTTCGAATTTTCGGGACGTTACAAAATTTGTGCATCTTTATTTTATTACATTTAATTATTGTTGTTGTTTTGATTTGCGTTGTTGAAGCATTTTATTTGTTCTTCTGAATTCCAAAATATTACATACAACATTTTTGATAAAATGTTTAAACCAAAATATTTTTATACATTAAACTTGAATATATTTTGAATGTTTTTCAAAATGTTTAATCGATTTAGGAGGATTATTTTGAATTTATTTTCGCTTGGTTATAAAACAAACTTAGTTCAATCTATCGGTGCTTGGTTAATTTATGAACTTTTCAAGAACAAGCTATTATAACTCAAGTTTGAAGGATTTTTTTAAAAAGAGTTTATTCATCATTTTCTAAATTTTAATTCGATCCCAACAATGTTTTTGTCACTTGGTACAACAATTACTAGGCATTGGGGGTGTTGGAACTTTTCAAGTTCGCAATCTTGATTTTGATGATAACAAAACTTGTTAATTATGTTACTAATAATCTACCTTGGTGTGCAGCATCTAGGATCACTCACGAGCTGTTTACATCGCAAACTGAAGACCCAACTGATCGCACAAAATGAATCAATCTAACTGTTACGTCAATTGAGCAGAACACCTGATTGTCCAGTTGATAGGTGATTCAGCAGGAGAACCTCAGAAGCCTGGCCAGCCGAAGGAGTGTTCAACTGATGAAGAAACCCAGCTGATCAGTTCAACTCAACAAGAGTGAAATCAGTTCAATTGACGAGTCAACTGATTTCACTAGCCCAACTGAAGATCAGTTCAGCTGACCAGTTCGAAGCATCAGTCATAAACTTTCAGTTATGGATGAAGACAAACTATTTCAGTGGAATCCAGCTGTACGTGAAGGTACAAAGCCATTGTCCAATCCAAGGACAATAATGGACGTTGCATCAGAGCATTAAAGATAAAACGTTTCAGAAAGGCAGTCGAAAATTCGAGTCATAAAGTCCAAGAAACGAATTCAAGATGCAACAGATACAATAAATGAGTCTCACTGTACGTTCAGTTTTCCCCTATATAAAGAGAAGACCAGTGAAGACTCAAACAACAAGAAATATATACGACAAGAAGAAGCTGAAGAAATACAACGAGATTCAATACCAAAAGCTTCTTCAAAAGATAAAAGAAAGGGCACGCACATTGCACATCTGCTTTCAGAAGCATTCAGCCTAGAGGGACACTTTAACGTTTTATCTGCTTAGTTTAGAATCCTTTTTTCCCTCAGTGTGTACGAACGTACTTGTTCAGTTCTTACACACAAATTCTCTCAACCACTCATATACAGTCTTGCACAAAGATGTTAAACTTGTGTATGTAGTCTTTGACATATAGACGTTAAAGAAGTGTTGGCTGGAAGGTGATGTCTTCAGTCGTAGCTAGGAGTTCAGTTTAGGCACTAGTGTAAGTCTTAGCTGCGTGGGTTTGTACAAAGAGTTGTATAAATCAAATTCTTCTAGTGGATCCTACTCGAGGCGGTAGAAGGGGTGACGTATGAGCAGTTGAAGTCTCCGAACATCCATAAACATATATTGTGTATTTAACTGATTAACTATTGTTTTCAAACTGTTTGGATCAGTTAGAGTATCCGTCAGTTCAGTTGTCACTATAACTGAACTGATGAATGCAAAAATTAATCTACTCTTTTTCGGTTATTCAGTTTATTAAAACGTTTTCTAATATAACAGTTTTCTTCACGAAGGATTACTTCGAGTTTCTTCAGCTTGGTTTTTAACCAAATTCGATTTAATTCATCGGTGTTAATATTTTTAGAACACGAGCTATTGCAGCTCATTGGAGAATATTTTGTTTGAAGCATCCGAAAGATGCTCAGCAAACGATCCTTCAATTGGTATCAGAGCATGTTATTCTAAGAAGAACATTTGAAGAAAATTGTGTTTTAAAATTTTACTTTAAAATATTGTTAAAAGCTATTTAAAAGTATTTCATACTATTTTCAAAACTATTTGAAAATCTTTATATGTCGCTCTTTAGTAAAGGGTTGAGAGGATTGGCTCTACAACTAATATTGTAGCCACTTCTTTAGACTCTTTACTTAGGGGTTTTAATCAGCCTGCAGGGGAGTGAGAATCATCTGCAAAGATGCACAGCTAAATTGCTCGTTGAACAAGTTTTCAGTTGCAAGCCTACCAGGTCAGCTGTTCTTCAGACGAAACTCATCCATGCTGGGACGTTGGTTGATTAAATCACCAGATGTATTCCAGTTGAGCCTAGTCAGAGTCTGCTCGACCATTTAGCCTGCAAAGAAGTCAAGTTCAAGCAGTTTAACTCGTTTCTCTAGCAAATTGAACTCACAACCAATGCAACATTTCAAGCAGTCAAGCAACCAGTTGATGGTATATCCAGTTCTGTCGCATAAACCAACTGATATCTGATGTTGTTTAAAATATGCTACTGTTGTAGTAATTTTTCTTGTTCAATTGATGTATGTACTCAGATGTAAATACAAGGAAATTTATTTAAATAAACATCATGTTTGTTCAGCTGTGTTTCGTTGTGACTGAATGGATATTTCCAGATTTCTTGTCTACATTGCTTGAATGATTATAATATCTGAATGAATGATTAAATAAATATCTTTCAAATACGGGTATTTATTCAGTCTCTGAGGGGGAGTTTTTCCTTTTACTCTCAAACTGAAATTATTTTCAATCAGTTTTAAAATTCAGTTGTTGAGAAAAATTCTTTCTTTTTCATCAACTGAAAAGTATTTTCTTAATTCTGGTTATCTCTCTTAAAAAGTTTTTTCAATTCAGTTTTGGAGGGGGAGTTTTTTTTTTAACTTTTTTAAATTCAGTTATAAAGGGGGAGCTTTTAATGATGTTTGAATATACTAACCCTTGAACTGAATATATTGCGCTTAACTGCTCAAGTCTTTGTAATCATCAAAAAGGGGGAGATTGTTGGAGCTTTTCAAGTTTGTAATCTTGATTTTGATGATAACAAAACATGTTAATTATGTTACTAATAATCTACCTTAGTGTGCAGCATCTAGGATCACTCACGAGCTGTTTACATCGCAAACTGAAGACCCAACTGATCGCACAAACTAAATCAGTCTAACTGTTACGTCAATTGAGCAGAACACCTGATTGTCCAGTTGATAGGTGGTTCAGCAGGAGAACCTCAGAAGCCTGGCTAGCCAAAGGAGTGTTCAACTGATGAAGAAACCCAGCTGATCAGTTCAATTGAACAAGAGTGAAATCAGTTCAACTGACGAGTCAACTGATTTCACCAGCCCAACTGAAGATCAGTTCAGCTGACCAGTTTGAAGCATCAGTCAGAAACTTTCGATTATGGATGAAGACAAACTATTTCAGTGGAATCCAGCTGTACGTGAAGGTACAAAGCCATTGTCCAATCCAAGGACAATAATGGACGTTGCATCAGAGCATTAAAGATAAAACGTTTCAGAAAAGCAGTCGAAAAGTCGAGACATAAAGTCTAAGAAACGAATTCAAGATGCAACGGATACAATAAATGAGTCTCCGAAAGATGCTCAGCAAACGATCCTTCAAGGGAACAAAAATAATTAGTGCCTCAAAATATTAATTGTCGAATGCTATTTTTAGAAATAAGAAGACCCAAGACATGAGACATTCCATGTTCAAAAGACGACTTATTGTACAAATTAGAGCTATTTCTGAATTTTTTATCTACAAATAAGTTGTTTGACAGCTTATAAGTTGTTTTTTTTAAAAAAATAGCGAGGGTCAACTTTTTTTAAAAAATATCTTATTTTAACATTTTACTTCTCCAAAATATCTATGTATGTTTTCTTAAAAAACCACCATATCCTCTACAAATTTTATAAGTTCTAAACCTAATTTTTTTTATTAATCAAATTTACTTGAACAAATTAAAGATACTATTATTTTTTATTTTTCCAAAAATATTTATTTTTCTAAATTATAAATATAAAATAATTTTATTTTTTAATATTGTTTTAACATTTAATTGAAATGGATTATTTAGTATTTTGTAAAAAAATAAATAATAATAAACAAGGGTAGTATAGGATCTGTGGCCACATGTGATTCACCTCTTGTTTTTTTATGGTCAATTTGCTACATGACATAGATTCTGATATAAATTATGTTATTTTATTCTTTCTCAATTCTAACATTATATCTGCATGTGTATTTATTATTTATTATTGTGAAAGCTTTTGACGTTACCCTTGAGGTCGATTTAGTGGCCGGATACATGAGTGCACTAAATAATCTCGTTAGGTAATTATTGAGATGAATACGTATAATATTTCATAAGATTATCAAGGATGAAGACGATTTGAAATGTCAATTCGTAGGACTTGGAGATGTGATTATTACTTTTGTAAGCTTGATTTGATGAGATTGGATAGTTACGATAAAGTTTCTATTTGAAAATTAACGAAATTAGGACGGGTTCATATGGAAAGACCACAATAGGTTAAAATATTTCTATTATCTTAAGTTTTGGTGATTGACAAAGTAACAACATCGAGTTATTTTACGATCCAGTCACTTATTATTTGTAATTACATGTTTTCTGACCGCTAGATCAAGTCTAACCGCTCAAGAAACTAAAGTTGTGGATCATCTATTTTCTGACCATGCACAAGCATAACCGTTATAGTCCAACATGACTGGTCAAATATGAGCAAATCGAAATGGATACTGCAACTCAAGCCGATCAACTACAGCATGATTGCACAGTATCATATCAACTCCCGAATGACAAAAATTTTCCTAAACCATATATGGTCTATCAGCTTTTTTAGAGGCTAGGAGTTAAAGTCGTAAAAATAATGAAATATTAAATGAGCATTTAATGTTATGTACGATAACCAAAAGCGACAATACCATTCTATCCGTAACAGTACAGATGATCGTTGAAAGTATTTCCAACTGTTGGAGCTTTTCAAATATAAATATGCAGACTCTAGTTTAAAGAAAGACAGATAAAGAGTTGAATAATGATTACAAGCTTACATCTTTCAAATCTGTATTCATTCAAGATTTCTGAGCACACTTAAGAGACCACACTTCAAAATGCTCACTTACCACACACATACCAGAACATATCAAATCTTTCAAAGATCGTTTTTTGCTACCATACCAACTCAAGTAGTTCAAGCTAACCATTGGTTTTTTGTGTTGTTGTCTGATGAACCGATGATTCTTAAATACCCAAATTTTGTAAAGTGATCACTAATAATTTCAACTTAGACAATTATAAGTCATAGTTTGAGTGAGTAACAAGAAGTTGTAAAACCAAAATCTTTTAGTGGATTCCTTCTTAAGTAAAAAAAAAGTGACGTAAGAGTATATATCTCCAAACATCCATAATTATCTATCTCGCTTACTCTGTGCAATTTATATTATTGCTTATCTATTAACTAGTTGTTATTTGTTAACTGTTGTTTACTTTGAATATATACCTTATAACTAATCAAATCAGACTGTTTCTGCATTTAATTATTTTCAGTGGTCCAGTGAAGCTATTCTTCCAAAAATATTTATTAACCGACTAAAAATTGTTAAGAACAACTGAAGTTTTGCAAACTCTAAACCGATCCCAATACATTATTTTCAAGAAACTTGATAAATTCCATAATTATTGCATATTCGAATGTGAAAATCTGGGTCTTACACCTAGTATTTGGTCATGATTAAGAATAATTATTGAGACGATAAAATAAAATAATTACTGAGATAAATTTTTAGAATGTTTTAAAAAATATGAATTGAAAAATATCAGAGTTATAAATGAAAATATATCGGGCCAGGACTTAATGTAATTAGAATATATACGTGTGCTTCTCCATCTCTCACAATTTACACATTTAAACTCGTGCACTAACGCTCGGATCCCCAAAATTCAAACCCTTTATTTTGGCTATTTTAACCGCGGTCGCACCACTGCCGCGCAACTGTCGAAGTAGGTCGTCAGTCATAAACTATAAAGATAGTTAGCAAAATAATTTTGATCAATTTTTTTTTTAATTAAAAGATAAGATCCAAGTGTATTTGAACAAATCAATATTCAAAAATTTTGATAAATTCATTCACCAAAACCACACGCCTCCACCCGCCTGCATGTCCTTCACTTCTCTTCCCAGCACGCACGTCTTTCTATTGCGAATTTCTCTCAAAAGAATAACGCAATTATGTTTGCGTTATTCGTATGGAGACTTATTTTAGATTGTCTATTCTTGTTTTACGAATATGCTTGTTTTTTGTATTTTAAAGCTTGACTTTTATAAGCATACAAGTTTAGTTTGAAAAATTCTAATTAATTAAAAAAAATTGAATGGATCATATTTTTTGAGGCGTCCAATTTTTAAAATTGAACTTGGACCCAAAAAATTTCAGGTAAGACCGTAAAAGCAATTGAAATGTATAAAATCAATAATAATAAACATAAAATACTCCTACTCTCATCTGATTGCATAGTAAATAAACAGCAGAACGTCCATTTCAAAAGATGCCAATAGTGACCACAGCATGTCAAGTAAAGATTTGGTTAGTTTCCTATGAAGCTCTGTTGAACATCACAGACGGTGTCATTACTACAAGTTTACAACAAAGCAAAGAATAAAAGTCGAGTTTGATCTAAATTTGTTATTTCGATTCTCAGAAGCATTTGCGATGAACAATGGATGGTCCGCTTTCATCGTAATCTGCTTTGGTTACATGTTGGTTTTGAGGAAACACGACTTTGGCAAGAATGGCTCCTCCCACCCATGCCGAATACCTCAACAAATTTTCCGGCATATATTCTGGAGGCTACATGTCATTGATAAACAAAGAATGATTCATTATTAGACAAAATAACAGAGAGGTGTCCAAGACAATAGCTAAATTATAAGCTATTTGTTTTTCAAATATACAAATATCTAAGAAAATCATGTAGAAAAACTATATAAAAAAATTGAAGATTACATATTTTTTAAATTATTAGGTGGAGTAGGAAAACCAGCCCAAATATCATACGGTTTTCATCATCTTGATTTCATCGGCTTACACACATTTTCAGGTTTCTGTCGACAGGACTACTGAAGAGTAGCAAACATGGATTTACATCTGAAAGACCCTAAAACAATGTTTTTAAAAATGAGTTTTACGGCTGATATTAATTTCATATAAGCAGGTGCTATAGGCTATTTGTGCTCGACCCATTTTCGAAAATGAGGTGAAATTTCTTCTTTTAATAATTACATCCAGTTTGAGCAACATACACTGCTTAAAACATATCACGTCAAGAAGATTATTTCCAGAACTTTAACATGGACTGCTTTGGCTTGTCAAGAGAACATATTTATGTTGATATTCATGAAATATATTTTAAAACTCAAATGGTATTGTTGTTCAAATTGGATTGAGAATGAAGAAAGATAGGAAGTGTAAATAAAAGGCAACTATATTTAAATTACCTTCACCAGACAAGGACGGATAGCAGAGGAGCAAAGGCCAGCTTCCTTCTGAAACCTATCTTCGAAACCTACGACAAGAAGCAACCGACGGCATCAGCCACAGCTAAATACGGCAAACTGTTTGCTCAGTCAAACCAAAAAATCCTCGTATAAAAGCAAGGGATCAAAACAGCTATGTCCATCAAGTTATCATAAAATCAACTGAAAATATTAACTTAAACACACGAACCACCGACCCGCATACAGGCAAAGCTGTCTTATTTAAATAAACAAATATTGTCACTTGGCAAAAACCAATTTCCAAACCCAGAACTCAGAACTAGTATTAAGATGTCTTGGAACCATGCATACTTATCATGAATTACTTCAACCATAAATGCTATTAAGAAATCAAAAAAACAAATTCCAAATAAGCAACATATATATATATATTTTATTTTTTTTAATTTTTTTTTCTGTTTCTTTTCTAAATGCGCTTAAACTATTGGCTCACCTTTTTATAATAAGTGCAAGGGTATAGTTCCGGCTCGATCTAACAAAGATAATGAGGAAGGCATTATACTGTTTATACTTCTTGCAAAGCATACAGATTTTGTAGTTTGCAGAAGTTTTCGGATTAAAAGGCATCAATTAAAATTATATGTTTTTTGCCAGCATCACGATTGTCACAACGTACAAAGATCATAGTGAACAATGCATCTCATTCAGCTGATACATATTTTAAGAATCTCACCAATCATCGAGGTACTTCCACCGCAAAGCACGGTATTTTCTAGTAGCTGACGATGATTTTCGGATGACACCGTCGAAACACATCTAACAAGCTGCTCCACTATTCCATGTGCCTCTAAATTTAAAATGGATGGTTGAAATAAGGCCTCACCAACAGTATATCTTCCTCTTCCAATTTTTATCACCTGAAAGAGCGACATAAAGATTTACATTTCATGAACACGAGAATGACCTGTTATGCGTTAATTATTCATGGCTGATTTAGTGTCTAATGTCAGCCATAAAATTGAAGCAACTTAAGTTGGTGACTGTGCATTCATACAGGCGATGCTGCATCATCTCGAACTTGGCAAAATCGCGCCATCCAATCACAAGAAAGCTCTTCAACATCAAGTATTGGTATTGGCATTGGCAACAGCATATAAATCAAACTTAGAATCCCTTAAGCATGTATATTAGCAGTCCAATTAGCAAGGCAATGGCATCCAATCAAAGCAAACTCTTTCAACATTAAGGTCCTCAAAGTCGGCAGAGGACACCAAATTGTGTGGAGTATAAGTTAAACAGACATGCATCTTTCTTAGAATCTACTTATTCAACAAGTTTATGATGTCATACTGTCATGGGCTCTCGGCCCAAACCAAGAAGAATTGCTATGGGAAATCCAAATAAAAGAGGATCTAAGCTGATTTGATATCTTTTATTTGATTATTATCTTTTATTCTAGTTAAGTTTGTATAAATGAGATGGTTATGATATTTAGGATTGTGAGTTAGGTTATAGTAATCTTTTAGTTTTGGTTAAGATATGATGATCCTTTATTTTGGTTAGGATAAATTTATCTTTTGTATGAATCTCTCTCATATATGGGAGGATTGAATTAATAAAAAAGGGTGAAGAAGAAATATTATTCACCATCTTATGATATGAGATATGAAATTCTCTCTCAACGAGCTCAAAACCAAAAATCAAGCCTTTAACGAGCCTGAAATTTAAAGCATCATGTTTCATGATCGGGCCATAAATCGACTCATAACGAGATCCACAACTTGGGACCATAACATATGAATAGCCGCATTAGCATTCTGATGTATGTATTTGTATCAAACACGGAAAGTATATTTTGGCTATTGCAGAACAAAAAATAAAGTCCTGGAGCACAAGAAGAGAGAAGCAATTATGGTGCATGAACTTTCCACATTGCCATTTAAAATAACATCTTAGCCTCCGTTTTATCAATCTCTCTCAGTTGCAAATCAACCCATAAGATTTTTGTGCCAATGAGAACTCAAATTCCAACCCAAAGAAATGACTGGATGCAAGCATGCAAAGTCGCTGAGGATGCACAAGAGTGCACACCATTTTCTAAAACATGAACACTAGCACCACCATCTAGCATTTGTGCTTCATTGTTTCTTGTATTTGTCATGCTTGCTTATGATCTTTTTTGTATTTTGGAAAAGAACTGGATATGATAGCTTACATGCATGAGGTAAACAAATATGGCATATCTTTTTAGAGCTGAAAATAGAGAAGGTATCTAAAAAGGTCATATTAACTCAAAATTCAGTTATTCCTTGATTTGAAATCATAGTTCACCATCAAGACAGAAAAATAGATGCATGGACCTGTCCATCAGGAAGAGTATGTTGCTCCTCAGGGCAGTCATGCTGAAATTGATCATAAGAAGCAGCATCCTCAGCACAGCATGCATAGTGCTCCTTTAATTTTTCACATTCAGAGATACTAAGGTTAACAAGTGGATTAGATTTCCCAAGCTCTTGAGCAAATAAATTAGTTAAATCCATTCCTCCGATTTCAAATCTTCTTGAAGATATATGCTGAACAGCACCTTCAATTACTGATGCAATATCTGAAAATATGGATGTCTGAGGGGATTACAGCAGAGTACTAAATAAAATGGCTCAGCAAAATAAAAATTCAGCTTAAAGATACCAGCGAGACAGAAATCTAGAGAAATATATGATTTCATGAGACCAAGTTCATTGTGTCAGCTGAGCCTCAAATCACTAGAAGCAAGCAAGAGAAAGTAAATGTTTGAAGGAAGAAGGCAAAAGATTAAAAAAAAAACAACGGAAATGTTTGGTCTATTGGTATTGTTTTTAAAAAACATTCTCTCCACCAAAACAAGACAAAGCATAAATCACATTGTCCATTTCAATCTCCCGAAAATATTTTTTATCTTACTTTTATATCTTCCGGACAATCATTACTTCATCACTCTTCTCATGAATTACCAAACATACTTTATTATTATATTATATTATAACTCAAAACATTTTATTTCAAAATTTTAATGACATGAATAAACCAACAAATTTTTAATGACATGATATCTGTAGTAAAAAATATATACTCCCAACAATAAAACCAAACATGTATTACTCTTCAACACAATGTCTCAATACATAGTTTCTCGAAACATCTTCCAAAAACACTCAAAAACAGTACCAACCATTACCTAGTATGTGTTTTTCATTGGAATCCTTTTTGTTCGTAATGTGTTCTCAACAGAAGTATTTATTTTGGAGATCATGGAGCCAACTCAAATTATGAAGCAAAAGGTGAACTTGAGAAAATGTGGATGAGCAGCTTACACAACTGCCGGTGATAGAAATAAAACCGCCATCAGCAGCTTCGAAGACAACTTTGGGATGATTCAGAGAACAACAAGCACTTTTTACCAAATAGCCATCTTCTATAGCTTGTTTCATGGCATAAATTCTACCGCATTAAAAATTTTGTAGCTTATAACATACTGGAAATTGAAAGGTGTGGTGTAGAGTGGAACACCCTAGATATAAAACCAAACCCCTTTTGCTTAAGACATTATGCTTAAGTTCAAAAGGTATGAAAAAAGGACAGTGTCAAAACCAAATGGACATAGTGACTTGTGACAGCTGAAATCTACAACCAATTTCAACTCTGCCATCAATCAAAGAATCTATGTTACCCAAAAAAACAAAGCAACAACTTTACCGGTCTTGCCATGGCCAATATCCACCGTGCAACCTGAGATACGTCCAACAGCATATAGTGATAGCACTGCTTGCTCAGATGCATAAAAGCCTGAGATGTTGAAATTCTCAAACATCATTTGGACCAATTGTTCTCTAATGGCCTGTCCAAAAAGAATTTTATTAATCATATAATAGTAAAAAAAAATTACAAAAGAATTCATGCAATAAGTTCTCTGCTTCATCACCAATATGACAAAGGGGTATCTTCCTGGTTAAAAGCACAATTTGAGTTTAGCAACTTGTGTCAAGCCTTAACAAAATTCAGACGCTACAGTTCAAGATGTCATTCAAAATCTGCAAGATCTTCGTTTTTCTCACTCTTTCCTTTTTCAAATTTCCCAGAGTTTTGGGGCCCAATTAGTTTTGCTTTTTTGAGTGAAAACATAAACTTCTGAAGGGAAACAGTGTAATTAGTATTGTGAAAATCCATGAACAAAAGACAAAGTAATCACAGATCATCACCTGGTACTCTAAATGATCCATTACCAAAATTCTTCCCATCAATCTCAGCATGCAGGGTTGATGTAAATCAATTTTTCACTACCAATACATAGGAAATTATGTGACACCTTCAACTCTTATTTCCTACAAACAAACTCATAAGGAGATTTATTTGTCAATAAAACATGAAAAGTACTTCTATTAGCTCATTGGGAAAACCATTCATAACTCTATCTTGGTAGCTCTCACCAGCACTATCGATATTTCAAAAGTAATATGTGGCAAACAATAGGCCTTTCTCTTATAAGCATAAACACAATTACATTTTCTTCTTCCATCTTCAGCACCAACCTTTACAAATTCTCCTGATTGAACTTTGTAATTCAAATACAAGCACGTCTCATGTCACCAGCACACACAAACACACACACACACACAAGACACCAAAAAAAAAAGATTCTTGAGCACTGAGCAGTCATAAAATGAGAAAACAAATGATGAAGCATATATTTGAATGATATCAAAACACTTTGCATAACCTTAGGAGTTGCAAGTGGATCAGTAAATAAAACTTGTCCTTCATTGCCCATCTCCCACCCTAGCCCAGTATAAAACACATGCTTTAATAGATCTTCCATTGCATCCCAGTCGTTGACAAATCCTCGGACAACTGGATCAACAGTTTTGTTATCAAACAAGAAAGGATCTGCTGAGGAATCATCTTCAGGTACTTGTTTCATTTGAGTCGAGATTACCTGCGATACGACATATGCTAAAAATGACAGAGGAAAAAAGAAAACAATAAAGAAAACCTCGACAATCAAAGCATATATCAAGAAGCATAGTGTTATTGACAAAGAAGAAGTCATTAAACAAAAATGGTGTGATCTTTCGCACCATAAAAAGAAATCACACACATTTTTTTGAAATGTATATCCTAAACGAGTATCTAGAAATGAAAACGAACAAGGAAAACAAGTTTATAGCAAGAGTCACACGACTGAGAAATTGAAACACTGAGGTTCACGTCGTCAACAACTCGTGATAATATTGATACATAACGGATCAAGTTATTAACAACTCGTGACAATTCGAGGATTTTCTAATTTAACAGTCTTATCAAGGCAATCAAATCGCACGACTTCTCTCCTATAATTCCACCCAGGTAAAGTCAAGAGACTGAACTGACAGAATTCCCTTTACATCAATCTTGTGGCAATTATGTTAGGTTATCCCCCAGATCGATTATTAAATGAGATACAAAAAATAGATATGTACTTTTTTAGGCAATGCCAAAAATGCTCATTAGTTCCTTAATTTGCATTCTTCTTCTGCATCTCCATTCTAATAGAACCACGACCCTTGAGAATCTCAAAACTCAACCCATCCTAAAAACCCTATTTCGGCGTCAAAATCTTAAACCCCTAATCAGAATGCATTTACCATGGCCCTTTCATCCCAAGAGCTTCCCAATACAAATTAACAACAATTACAGATCCCTTTTTCTAAAAGAAGAAAACTAGGAGGTTACCATAGGGCCGATTTCCGGCAAAGCATGATTAAATTTGATAACTTTAGAACCGACATCCACCACAGCTGGCTGCTCCATTTCTGTTTGAATCCACAAAGGGAGAATCCAGGGGCAAGAGGATGATATTTTGATGACAAGAGAAAGATAGGGCACCAAATCGACTAAACACTCTTTTATCAGATGAACAAATTTGAAAACAAAAGCATCAATTTTATGGAACTTTTGGAAGGTCGGTCGGAGCGGCTTGCAAAAGGTCAAAGATACTACTCATGTCAAAGCAATGTGAAATAAGGGAAATTTACATTTAACATAAATTACATTAAAACTCTCATTGAGGAAAGATAGGCATAAATGCGACTTTAAATTATTACATCCAAACTTCTAAATTCCAAATATACCCTTCTTCGGCAAAACGAAAATATTTACTCATTTAGATTAGCATACCTATTTCATTATTAAGCTATCATGCTCCATATTCTTTTCCATCAAGCATAGCAGCCAAAGAAATCAAAATTCAACTCAAAAGGCAAGTTATCCAGCACTCACCAACGTTATTGACTCCAAAAAACCTTGAAAACGAATTAATTTATTGCTGGTGGTCTATGTAAAATGAAACATATACCAAGTCTAAGTGCCCCTGTCAGACAACTAATGCTTGAAGATTATTATGCCATTGAAATTCTTCATTGTACACTCTAGATAAAGTTTCTACTGAACACACACTTCTAGATGTACCAATATGTTTTTGTCCCATGACATGAGGTTTCTAGCATAGAAGTCTAGTTAAACACAACTTTTTCGTCTCCCTAAACAGATAAATCGCAGTACATAAAAATAAATCTGCAAGACATTATGCAAAATTATAACGCAATGACATTCTGTTCTCGGAGAATTCAAGGCATCAAAGCACAAACGTGTGAACAGACATGAAGATCGTGGCTCTTCAGTCTTCACAGCAACTTTTGGCTAAAAAAACCATTCTTGTGAGCATTGCCTTGAAAATGCAAATAAAGTTACAAAATTTTATTTTGGTTTCACCTGCAACGAGCATAAGGCTGTTGGCTATATATTTTGAGCCGCTTGTAAATCCGCTACATGGAAAAAATTATATGCGTTACAACAAAAACCCACACACGAAGTTTACCCGATTGGAATATTTTTGAACATCCATACGATTTTTTGCCGGGAAGGCTTAGAATTGAAACCTCATCTTTGTCACTCACATCCCACCTCACACTAAAACCCACACAGAGAAATACGACATGTACAGCGAATACATTTGCAGGGGTCGTGAAGAATTCTCAAAACTGCAGAAATCTCTTATTTAAAAAATAAGAAGAATTAGCCACGATTACCATAGAAGGAGGATGATCCGGAACAGCAAAACCGGCTTTGAGCAGCTTAGAACCAGCGTCCACCACCACCGCCTCCATTCTCTCACCACCAAAACGCTGAAATCAAGAGAGAGACTCTGCGCTCTACGTTACACACCCGTACCACTTCTTGTTTGCCTTGCCTTCTTCAACCGGCGAGTCTTGCCTTGTTTTTCCCCTGATTGTGTCGATTATTAATATCTATACTATACTGTTTGTATTATTAAGCGTGTAGCGTTTTTAGAAAGCCTTTTTGAAAAGAGCATTAAAAAAAACTGAGAAGGACATCAAATTTTTTTCATTTTTACTTACGTATAATAATTTCAACCACATCAATCATACATCTGAAATCTTTTCCAAAAATAGAAGATCTAACCGTACCAACACATTTGAAAACTTTTCAATTTGAAAAAAAAACTTACGGTTAGTATTGTTATCAAAGAAACTTTTTTTCTACCATAGTATTATTACGTTTTTTTATTGAAATCAAGTTTAATAGAGAAATAGATTTTTTGTTATACACAACAATGTGTACGAACACATTAATCATAATATTTATATCAAATTTCAAATGTCTAATATTCATTCTATAAATTGATTAAACAATATTTCAAATATCTAATATTATGTTACACGCAACACGTGTGTCTCAGTCGCTAGTTTTACATGAAAGACAAATAACAAATATAATACATCAAATGGGTCATTTTTCATCAAAGTCCACGAACTCAAAAAGTCCAAAGAAAAAATGTATACAAACATCAAGAGGACAAGTGCACTGAGCACACGCAACATGTTTACACAATATTTTTTATAATTAATTGATTTATATTCAAATGGGAATAATATTAATCATAAAAAAAATATTACAAATGTTGATATTGATAAAGTTGTTCAAATTTTATATCAGATATAAAATAATTGGTAATCAAATGTCATATATCAGTACCATATTTTCAATGTTTTGTACTGATTTTTATTCAAAAAATCAAATGTGTCATTAATATCCATATTTGTTATATATGTCAGAGTACTTAAAAATCATATATTAACATGAAGACAACCAACAAGTTTTAATAATAATAATAATATCATTATATTTTACACTAACAATATTACACTCATTTATTATGGATTAATCGGTTTCTACCGATATTTTGCAAACTTTTACAAAATTTAAACAAACACATTATAGAAGGAAAATCATTGTTCATATTATTGCGAAATCATTTCTTAACAAAATTAACTGCTATAAGTCCAACTTTTAAAAGTTCTTTTATCAAATAAAAAAACTTGAGCAGTTTTAATGTTTAAATAAATGTTAACAAATATTTTTGTTTTTATCTTTAAATAGAATCAGAAGTACATTCCTAAAAACCATAAATTATGGTTTTTAAAAACACACTTGAATTAGTTTTAAAAAAACAGTATTTTTATCTAACAATATAATTTTTCAAAAATTCATTTTCTAAAAAAATAATTTTATTTTGTTGGCTTTTCCAATCAAACACACTCTTAATAACTATTGAAATCTGAAAGAAACCTAAGCCGATGAATATAATATTAACTATTAAATTTGTATAATTTGGCAAAAGAATAATTTGATTTATACGTTACAACATTTAGTTACAACATTTATATATGTTATCTTGAAATTTTATGTTTATAAAAATATAACTTAGATTTTATATTCAAAAATAATATTTACAATCTAAAAAAAATGTTAACTCATAGGAAATAAATATCCTAATTTTCTTGTTCAATGTGGCAAATTGAGTGGAAGTATTGCCAAAATTTAAGGAAAACAAGGATTGAAATGCATTCTATCATGCAAAAAGAAAATGATATACCTTTGTTAATTGATATATTTGAAGATTAATATGCGTTCTATCTTCATAATTTGTTCTGATAAAAAAAATTTAACTTTGTCCACATGCCGTGGATAAGAGTGAGTAATACAACCAATCCAACTGTTAGAGCAGAGATATTTGGGGGAATAATTTTAGTCAAACTTTGTTTTTAAAAATTACTCTCCAAATGTATTTGAGTGTTTTGAAATACACATTAGAATATCATTTTTTTTAAATGTTTGATCAATGTTATTTTACTAATTATCCTGAGTGAGCAAGCATTGTAAGTTTTTTTTCCCACAAAGAAACTCTTCTAACTATCCGATACCAGAAAAATTTAAAAAAAAATTGAAAATGAATATGTTATATGCTAAAAAAAGTCATCCAAAAATAATTAATATCTACCCTTTTATTTGTTCAAACAAATATGTGATATTCTTCTTAATTGATGATAATATCTTCTTCTTTTTTGGGTGAAAGTAAATTATTTGGTAACTTTTTACTCAGCTATTCCGGACACTCTTGGAATTGCACTAAGATTTGAGAGAGAAACTATGTAAATGGTGTGAAAATTCTGAATCTCGAATGCCTATTAATGGCCGGAGTTCGGAAAGTTCATATCTGAACCTACTCTATAGCTACTTGTCATGCTTGCTTTGACGCCTCATCGGACGAATGGGATCGGAAGGTCCAAACCAGGGTTTGGTAGTTCCGAACATCAACTTTATCTGCGTGCCAAGCACTCAAGCTCGAGTTGACACCTAAGCAGGTTCGGAAGGTCCGAATTGACTTTACCTGATTCCGAACTAGATGCTGATTAAACACCCTATTTTGCGCCTGAATCATGTTTAAACATTACTTTATTTTAAACACGTGTACTTATTTCTCTCTATTTTTTAGATCAGTTAGCTTAAGTGCATTTAGTTAGTTTAAGTTGGTTTAGGTAGTTTTTGACATCTGTATGCAACTCATGTGTATATATGTATGATTGATCATTTCCGTACAATACAACAGAGAAGAATTTTCTTCCATCTCCTGTGTTCTATGGCTCTGTTCGTAATATGGTATCAGCTGAAATTCCTTGCCGTTGTTGTTGATATCCTCGATATGTGAGAAAGCATCGTTGATTCTTCATTCTCTTGTAATCGAAGACTGATCGGTGATCATGGCGCCATCCGATTCGAGTTCACAATCCAGATCTGTAGTGGACGATCCGCTCAATCCCTATTTCTTACATCATTCTGATAATCCAGGTATTTCACTCGTTTCTCAGCAGCTCACTGGAGAAAACTATGCCTCTTGGAGTCGGGCGATGCGTATGGCGCTTTCGATAAAGAACAAACTAGGATTTATTGATGGATCTATTCCTCAACCAGATGATTCGGATCTTCATTTATGTGCTGCCTGATTTCGCAGCAACAATGTTGTGATCTCATGGATTCTCAACTCCGTATCCAAGAAAATTTCAGCTAAAATTTTGTTTTCCGATATAGCAGATGAAATTTGGAAGGATTTACGTGAGAGATTCCAACAGAGAAATGGTCCTCGTATCTTTGAGTTGCGACGTGCACTCTTCAATCATAATCAAGATCAAAATTTTGTTGGTGCATATTTCACAAAGCTAAAGACTTTTTGGGATGAATTATCCAATTTTCGGCCAGCTTGTACATACGAAAAATGCAGCTGTGGTGGGGTTCAGTACTGAACTCATTCCATCATCAAGAGCAAATCATGATGTTTTTACTTGGATTGAATGATTCTTTCTCTCATATCAGAGGTCAATTACTGTTAATGGATCTTCTGCCACCGATTAACAAACTCTTTTCCTTGGTAGCTCAAGAAGAACATCAACGAACAATCAGTTTAAACCCTGCATCTGACTCACCTATGGCCTTTGCTGTGAAATCTTAGCCCTCTAAGTCGACTTCCTATGGTCAGGACCAGCATCCAAAGTTCAAATACAAAAGAAGAGATCGTCCATACTGCACCAAAAGTGAGATTGGATACATGTTATGAGATTCATGGTTATCCCCCTGGATTTAAATCTCGGCCACGAATGCGTAATGACTATCATCCTTCTTCTTCGCATCCTTCTGTGGCCAATTTGAATCTGGAGGGGAATACTTCGGAAATTGGGGCTACGCCTATGGACCAGTTCTTTCAAACTCTTAGCCCCGACCAATATCAGCAATTGATGCAAACGTTTCAGTATCATATGTCCGCTGTCCCCAACAATACTATTGCATCGGGTGTGAATCCCACAACTCACACTGCAGGTATTTGTCTTTCGGTTTCAATGCCTCCAAATCTAACTTCAGGACAATTTTAGATCATTGATTTGGGTGCTTCTAGTCATATTTGTTGCAATGCTGATGCGTTTCAATCCATGTCTAAGATACATGATGCGGCTACGACATTGCCCGATCGAACCACGATTTCCGTTGATTCCATTGGTGATGTTCAGCTCACTTCAAACATTACACTTCGTAGAGTTTTATATGTTTCTCAATTTAATTCAACTTACTCTCTGTAAATATACTCACCACGACGTCCAACCTGGCTGTGCATTTTTTTTTCATGATCATTTTGTTATTCAGGAAGCCAATTCCGGGAGGATGATTGGCAAGGGTAATCGCATTGGGGATTTTTACATTCTGGACCTTCATCAACTTGGTTCAGACACTACATCATTTGTCAATAAAGTCTCTGTACAACTGTGACACGAACGATTTGGACATCCATCGTTCAAGGTATTGGATTCCTTACACAACAAACTGCAGTAAGATGTACCCAAGCAATGTCCTTCCACTGTATGTCACATATGTCCCCTTGCAAAACAAAAGAGGTTACCTTTTGTTTCGAATAATCATATATCTTTACATCCTTTTGATTTGATCCATGGGGATATTTGGGGTCTTCTCAATGAATCGTCCTATTCCGATCATCGGTACTTTCTAACATTAGTCGATGATTGTACTAGATTTACATGGATTTTCTTGTTGAAGTCAAAATCTGATGTGGCTCATGTAATTCCTCGTTTCTTTGCTATGATTGATACTCAATTTCAATGCAATATTAAGTGTTTTCGTTCGGATAATGCCAAAGAATTAGCCTTCTCTGATTTCTTTCATCAACGCGGAGTTTTACACCAATACTCTTGTGTTGAACGCCCTCAACAAAACTATGTGGTCGAACGGAAACATCAACATTTACTCAACGTTGCTCGAGCCTTATATTTCCAGTCTCGCCTTCCACTGTCATTCTGGAACGAGTGCATTCTCACTGCGTGTTATCTCTTTAATCGCACTCAGTTGCCTTTGCTACATGGCAAGACACCATTTGGGCTTTCACATCATACTGTGGTCGATTACTCCAGGCTCAAAGTCTTTGGTTGCTTGGCATATGCTTCTACTTTACGTGCGGCTCGATCTAAATTTCAGCCTCGAGAACGTTCGTGTGTATTTCTTGGGTACCCACATGATGTTAAAGGGTACAAACTGTATGATCTTGATAGCAAACAATTTTTTTTGTCTAGGGATGTGATCTTCCATGAAGATATCTTTCCATTTCATACTCATACACCTATCTTACCATCAGTTGATCCATTTCCTGATATTGTTCTTCATCTAGCTCAGCACGAGTCTTCCATTGACATTTCAAATCAAGATCATGCTCCAGCACAATCACCATCCTTACCTAAGCCTCGTCGTTCCACTCGTCCCTCGAAACAGCCAACTTATCTCCAAGACTATCACTACAACCTTCTGAAAGGTCCTGATCCCATGCATCCCTCGGTGCATGATACACCATATCCATTATCCAACTACATCTCTTATGATCAATTAGCACATGCCTACAAAGCCTTTGTCCTTAATGTGTCCTCTGCATTTAAACCAAAATCATATCACCAAGCTAACAAATACCCCGAGTGGCAGCAAGCTATGACAACTGAATTATCTGCGTTGGAGTGTAATAACACTTGGTCGATTGTTCCTCTTCCAGTTGGCAAACATTCGATTGGTTGCAAGTGGGTATATAAACTCAAAATTCAGGCTGCTGGCTCGATTGAAAGACATAAAGCTAGGCTTGTTGCTAAAGTATTTAACCAACAGGAAGAGATTGATTTCTTAGACACGTTTTCTCCTGTGGCAAACTTAGTCACTGTCAAGGTCCTTTCTTTGGCAGCATGTCCGAATTGGCATTTGGTTCAATTGAATGTTAGTAATGCATTCTTAAATGGGGATTGAAAAGAGATCGGTTATGGTGCCCGGTTGCGCAACGGAATTTTTGAAAAATTGTTTTTCAACAAGCACCTCACAATATGTGTAGCAAATAACAATAAAAAATATGTCATACATAGAGTGTTAAAGAAATATACCTATCAATCTCTTAAGATTGATTATGGCTCCAACTAAGATGTTAAACACCTTAGCTCTTGAATGGTAGACTAATCTACAAGCCTCCCTTGAGCACTTCTTGCTCAAAATCAAGCCCCACCACCAACAAGCTAAATCCACCTTACACTTGCACTAGAAATTGTAAGGCATTTTTCTTTGAGCAGTTTGTGCTTTCATCAACAATTTGAAGAAGCAAAATGAGAGGAATTTTTTTACTCAAAATTTCGGCCAAGGTGAGTTAGGAGAGAAGGGGAGGAAATTTTTCTTGGTGCTTGAAAAAATGATAAAGTACATGAGCATGTCATGCATTGTTTAATGAAAAAGTTGCCTCCAACCCTTCACATCCTTTGCATGATTTTACTTGGGCTTGTAGCAATTACAAAGCTCATGAACTTTTATTTAAATGTCTCAAACAAATTTGAGACCAATTAAATCTTATTTGAATTTACTCAAGCCCACTAATTGAATAATTATTTCTAATTGAGCTCTACAATGCCCAATGTTATTTAATTAATTCAACACTTGAATTAATTTAATTATTTGGACTCTACTAGGTCCACTAGTGTTTGATTAATTCAACACTTGAATTAATTTAATTAAGTACAAATAATGTTTATAAAAATAAAAATTTTCAAATATATTATTTATTTGAGCCATCTTTTAATTTAGGAACACTTCCACAAATTAAAAGTTACATTTCCCTTATAAAAGTCATACTTCTAATTTTTCTTGTGCCTTTAAACTCCTTTATAAGCCGTTCAACACATCGAACTATTTTCTTTTCAACATGATCTAGAAAGTTAGCACTTGTGTGGCCCTCAATGGTTCATTGATACAACTAGCCGTGAGTTCACATCTCAATAAAATTCGGGACTAAACATGTCCTTATATGAGCATACCTCAATTGCTCCATTCTTACTTATCAACTCCTTGATAATAAGAACGTCAGGACTCAAGTATGATAGTACACAACCAATCTTGTTAAACGTCTAGCAGCATCACTTACATGATTCCCCAGGTATCAAATTATAGTGCCTGCAAGAACCATTCTATTATAGTTAGCGTACAGTACGGTCCCTTCATCTCATATATCCCGACCGATTCGACAACTATTGATATATCGAGAGTTGTCAATGAATTGATACTATGTATCATGTCGTAGTTGTATCGATTGTGTAATCTAAGAACCCCCTTTCTTAATTACCACCATAATCTGATCAGAGATTTCATACTACATATACATTAGATCACATATGATATCCATACCCGAAGGTAAGCAATGAATCCTCGACTACAATGCATCGACTCCTCTATGTTTCGACAAAATACCCAACCTTGCCACCTGATGACCCCATATAAGTCGGTAACAAATCAAAGTGTAATGCTAGCATATAGAGTCTCAATGTTGTCTCGGGTCATAAGAACTAATGGGGTACAACCATAAACTAAGACTTTTCCACTCGATAAGTGAGAACTACTTGGAAAGTCCTTTATGGAGTGTTGTTCAGTGCACTCTACAAAGATCACCTATCTGCATGCTCAGACATCACAATGTCGCCTACCAATTAAACATGGTACTCACATCGTAGATACTAGTCTCAAACTCGTTCGGCCTATATCCTTCTTAGCGACGGCTGAATCGACTAGGAACTGTTTATAATATACAGTATTTCAAATATGAGTTTCATGATACTCATCATATGAGCATCTCATATTTTTTCTACTATTTTTATATTCAAGGACTTTATCTATGCAACATGCATGGGTATAAAGATAAAGATGTGCCAAAACAATAATTTCAAATATTATTAAAAAAAAAGTTTTTTATACATAGAGTTTCAACATGAACCCTCGAACAACACTTGGCTCGATGGACACCTACTCTAACAATCTCCACTTGCACTAGAGCCAACTACCCATATGCTTCAAACCCATTGATTCGCAATGCTTCTCAAATAATGGTCCAGGTAAAGGCTTAGTTCGTGGATCAACAACATTATCTGTGGAGCCGAATTTGTCAATCGACACTTCTCCTCTTTCCACAATCTCTCGGAGGATGTGGTACTTTCTCAATACATGTTTGGATTTCTGATGAGACCTAGGCTCTTTTGCTTGAGCTATGGCTCCTGTGTTATCACAAAACACCGAGATAGGAGCAACTCCATTAGGAATGACGCCCAAATTTTGGACGAAATTTCATATCCAAACAGCCTCCTTTACTGCAGCTGATGCAGCAATGTATTTTGCCTCAGTGGTGGAATTCGCAGTACTGTCTTACTTGGAATTCTTCCAAGAAATAGCAGCACCATTGAGCATGAATATGAACCCAGAGGTTGACTTCGAGTCATCGATATCGCTTTGGAAGCTAGAGTCGGTATAGCCTTCCAATTTCAGTTCTCCACCCCCATAGACCAAGAACAACTTATTGGTCCTTCTCAAATACTTGAGGATGTCTTTCACAGCTTTCCTGTGTGGAAGACCAGAGTTCGATTGATATCTACTCACTACACTTAGTGCAAAAACCACGTCAGGATGTGTAGATATCATCTCATACATGATGCTACCAATTGCAGATGCATAAGGAATGCTTGTCATCGTCGCTAGCTCTGCATCAGTCTTGGGAGACATAGACTCAGATAGGGACACGTCATGACACATTGGTAGATGTCCTCTCTTGGACTCGTCCATCGAGAACCGCTTCACGATGGTATCAATGTATGTGGACTGGGTGAGACCAAGCAATCTTCTTGATCTTTCTCTATAGATCTGTATTCCCAATACAAAAGATGCTTCACCAAAGTCCTGCATCGAGAACTTACTCGCTAACCATATTTTAGTTGATTGTAACATCCCTGCATCATTCCCAATGAGTAGAATGTCATCAACATAAAGCACCAGGAATGTCACAGCACTCCCATTGACCTTCTTATATACACAAGGTTCCTCAGAATTCTTAGTAAAACCAAACTCTTTGATTTTACTATCGAATCTGAGGTTATAACTCCTAAATGCCTACTTTAGACCATAAATAGATCTTTGAAGTTTGCATATCATATGCTCACTTCCGATAGATATAAACCTTTCAGGTTGAGACATGTAAATCTCTTCCTTAATTTCCCCATTAAGAAAGGCTGTCTTTACATCCATCTGTCATATCTCATTGTCATACCATGCAGCTATGGCTAGAAAAATCCTTATAGACTTGAACATTGCAATCGGAGAAAAGGTTTCCTCAAAGTCAACTCTTTGTCTTTGAGTATATCCTTTGCAACTAATAGCGCCTTGAAGGTCAATACCTTTCCATCCGCCCAAAGTTTCTTTTTATAAATCCATTTACTCCCTATGGGAACAGTTCCCTCATGTGGATCCACAAGATTCCACACTTGGTTCGAATGCATGGAATTCATCTCATATTCCATTGCTTCAAGCCACTTGGATGAATCAACATCAGATAACGCTTCCTTGAAGGTTAATGGATCACATCAATGGTTAGGCTCATCATGGCCCTCTTCAAGAAGCAGACCATACCTCATATGTGGTCTCGAGAATCTCTCGGATCTTCTGGGAGCTTGTATCTCCTCTCTTGACTCTTCAGGTGTGGGTTCTTCAATTATGAGTGTCTCTCGAACCTCTTCGAGTTCTATCATCTCCTCTTTGCTATCTAATAGTAATTTTTTTTCCAAAAAGGTTCCATTCCTAGAAACAAACACATTTGTTTTTTGGGGATGATAGAAATAATATCCAACTGAATTCTTTGGATATCCCACAAAGTAACATAAAATGGATCGACTATCCAATTTATCTCCCACTGACTGTTTCACATAACAGGACATACCCATATTCTAAGATAAGAATATTTGGGAGGCTTACCCATCCATATCTCATATGGTGTCTTATCAACTGCCTTTGATTGGACATTGTTCAACAATAGTGCCGCTGTCTCAAGTGCATATCCCCAAAAGGATGGCGGAAACTCTGTGAACCCCATCATAGACCGAACCATGTCCATAAAGGTCAGGTTACGACGCTCCGAAACACAATTCAACTTTGGTGTAGCAGGCGGAGTCCACTGCGAGAGAGTCTCATTCTCCCTAAGATAATCTTGGAACTCGGTACTCAATTACTCGTCACCTCGATCCGATCGAAGTGACTTGATGCTTCGTCCCAATTGTTTCTCTACTTCATTTCTGAATTTTTTGAACTTTTCAAAGGCTTTAGATTTGTATTTCATCAAATACACATACCCATACCTCAAAAAGTCATCGGTAAAGGTGATGAAGTAGGCATGTCCATGCTTAGTGGTGATGCTAAGCGGACCACACACATCGGTATGGATCAAATCCAATAACCCTTTGGCTCGCTCCACATGGCCCTTAAAGGGAATTTTAGTTATCTTTCCTTTCATACAAGATTCACAAGTCGTGAGAGAATTAATATCAGACATATCAAACATGCCTACTCCCACTAGCTTGTTCATCCTTCTTAGGGAAATATGTCCTAATCGAGAAAGCCATAATTTTGCCAAATTTAGAGTATTTTGTTTTCGTTTGTTTGTTGTTGTTATTGCTTGGACATTATTTAGTCGAATATCTTTCAATTTTAAGTCATAGAGATCGTTTTCAAGTTCTCAAGTACCAATTAAACATTCATTCTTGTAAATGTTGCAAACACCTTTGCTAAATAAACAAGAATATCCATCTTTATCAAGCATAGAAATGGAAACATGATAATCACATCACAGATACTAGTCTCAAGCTCGAGCAGCCTATATCCTTCTTAGCGGCGGCTGAATCGACTAGGAACTGTTTAGAATAAACAACATTCCAAATATGAGTTTCATGATACTCATCACATGAGCATCTCATATTCTTTCTATTATTTGTATATTCAAGGGACTTTATCTATGCAACAAACATGGTATACAGATAAAGATGTGCCAAAATAATAATTTCAAATATTATTAAAATAAAGATTGTTTATACATAGAGTTTCAACATGAACCATCGGCCAACACTTGGCTCGACATGCACCTACTCTAACAATCTCTCACTTGCACTAGAGCCAACTACCCATATGCTTCAAACCCATTGATTCGCGATGCTTCTTGAATAATGGTCCAGGTAAAGGCTTAATTAGCGGATCAGCAACATTATCTGCGGAGCCGACTTTTTCAATCGACACTTCTCTTCTTTCCACAATCTCTCGAAGGATGTGGTACTTTCCCAATACTTGTTTGGATTTCTGATGAGACCATGGCTCCTTTGCCTGAGAAATGACTCCCGTGTTGTCACAAAACACTGGGACTTGAGCAACTCCATTAGAAATGATGCCCAACTCTTGGACGAAATTCCTTAACCAAACAGTCTCCTTTTCTGCTGTTGATACAGCAATATATTCGGCCTCAGTGGTGGAATCCCCAGTACTGTCTTGCTTGGAACTCTTCCAACAGACAGCATCACCATTGAGCATGATTACAAACCCATAGGTTGACTTTGAGTCATCGATATCTCTTTGGAAGCTAAAGTCGGTATAGCCTTCCAATTTCAGTTCTCCACCTCCATAGACCAAGAACAACTTATTGGTCTTTCTCAAATACTTGAGGATGTCTTTCACAGCTTTCCAGTGTGGAAGACCAGGGTTCGATTGATGTCTACTCACTACACTTAGTGCATAAGCCACGTCAGGACGTGTAGATATCATCTCATACATGATACTACCAATTGCGGATGCATACGGAATGCGTGTCATCGCTGCTATCTCTACATCAGTCTTGGGAGACATAGACTTGGATAGGGACATGTCATAACACATTGGTAGATGTCCTCTCTTGGACTCATCCATCGAGAACCGTTTAACGATGGTATCAATGTATGTGGACAAGGTGAGACCAAGTAATCTTCTCGATTTATTTCTATAGATCTGTATTCCCAATACAAAAGATGCTTCACCAAAGTCCTGCATCGAGAACTTACTCGCTAACCATATTTTAATTGATTGCAACATCCCTACGTCATTCTCAATGTGTAGAATGTCATCAACATAAAGCACCAAGAATGTCACAGCACTCCCACTGACCTTCTTATACACACAGGGTTCCTCAGGATTCGTAGTAAAACCAAAATCTTTGATTGTACTATCGAATCTGAGGTTCCAACTCCTAGATGCATGCTTTAGACCAAGTCTCTTTGAACAATGTACTTATGCCAGGTGGTCATGGGTTCGAGACTTGGGGAGGTATCACTCCACCAACCTGGTGTGAAGAGTCCTATGAGTAATGACGCATGTGAAAAGCCCGTGAGAGAAAAGGCCCGAGTGGGAACTCAAGACGGGACAAGGCCTCCGATGGAGCCCAAGATCGAGATAGCCTATGGTCGTTACAGCTTGGACATTGTTTAGTGGAATATCTTTAAATTTTAAGTTATAGAGATTGTTTTCAAGTTCTCCACTACGAATTAAACATTCATTCTTGTAAATGTTGCAAACAACTTTGCTAAATAAACAAAAATATCCATCTTTATCAAGCATAAAATGGAAACAATGTTTTTCACCAAATCAGGTACAAACCAAACATCTCTTAAAATTAACTTAAAATCATTGTTCAACAATAAGTAAACATCTCCAATAGCCTTGGCAGCAACTCTTGTCCCATTGTCCATCCTCAAGAAGGTCTCACCTTCCCTTAGCCTCCTACTTCTTCCCATCATCTGCAAATCATTACAGAGATGTGAGCCACAGCCGGTATCCAATACCCAAGAAGTAGAGTTAATTGAAATGTTTACTTCAATATAGAACATACCGTTTCCAAAACCCTTCTGGGCAAGATATTCTCTGCAGTTACGCCTCCATTGTCCATGCTTCTTGCAGTGATGACATACATCAGCAGTCTTGTCAGCCTTAACTGGTGTGGCTGTCACAACGAGATTCGGAGCTTGCCTCTTCAAGGGCACATTCTTCTTGGGACGTTGGAAAGAACGCTTCTTTCCCTTCCCATGTGGACCAGTCTTCGCATCAGATAAAGAACCTACATAAAGAATCAGCTTCTCTTTCTTGATGGTGGACTCAAAGGTAACAAGCATATTTACCAACTCCTCACGGGTAGGCTCCAGCTTGTTCATATTGAAATTCACTACAAAATGATCAAATGAGCTAAGCAGCGACAAGAGCAACACGTCAGTGGTCAACTCCGAAGGCAACATAAGATCCATGCCAACGAGCTTGTCCATGAGCCCAATTGTAAAATCCAAGAATTTTAAGTTTTATCATTTACGTTTTATCACGATAGTATATTTTGGATACCTGGATTTATCTTATTTTAGGATGTGAGATTTGTAAGATTTTACCAAGATTGAGTGAATAATAATCTCGTGTATATTATTTGAAATTGAGCAGATAAAAATCCAAGAATTGAGTTGATATTGAGACACCGGGATAAAAATCAAGCAAGAGATAATAAAATCCCTAGAAGTCGAAATTAAACAGTGTATATATATAATGCAAATTTCGAAAATTAGGGGATGGAAGGTTTAAGATTTCGAACAATATCACGATTATATCATGATTCTGGATTAAGATTTGATTCAGAGTTCAAACGCACTATAACTCTTGATCACGATAGCAGCCAACCCCTATAAATAAGAGGGCCCTGTAGACTCGAAAATCACACCTCATATCACACAAAATTTCGAAATTTGTGCCCTAGTCTCCCTAGGATTTTCGAGCACAGCGAAGCGCTGCCGCCGTCCAGCCGCCGAAGAGGAATTTTCGAAAATTCCTGTGCAAGCAATCCTAGTTATTCACGGTTTTTTTCATAAAAAATTCAAGGTAAGTGGGCAAATTTTAAAATTCTTAAATTTTCGGTTATGTGTTTTTTTTTTAAAGAAAAATTCGGTCGAACACCGTCTACGTTTTTTTTTTAAATCTTGGTACGTTTATACGTTGGCACTGTGAGAAATTCCCTGAAAATGGGTGGAATTCCAACATATGGCCCTTAACAGTGGGATAGAACTGTTTTATGGCCTCACCCCCTTAGAGGATCAAAACTTAGGGTCTGATATCAGTAAACCATGAAAGGTGAAAAATCGCAGTGTTACAATGATATGAATACGATGTTACGATTATGAAAAGCATGTTGTAAATATGTGTTATTTTCGAAAATATTGAAAAAAATTTTATGTTGTGCTCGATATCCTCCTCTTGCTGAGTATTTCCCAAAATACTCACCCCTTACACCCTTCCCCAGATAAATCCGAAGAACAGGTTGAAGAAGAAAAATCTGAAAAATTTTGGGGATGGTGAATTTGGTGATTTAGTTTAGTCATGTTATTGTTTTTTTTTTTTTTGAATTTTAGTACTTTCAATTTCATGTTAGACGTTTTCCGCAAATTTATTTTATTCATTTGTAAAGACTTTGGTTTTTGAGATTATGATTAATAAACCGGTATTTCGGTTTATACTCTGCTACGAGGCTGGTTGTTTTCAATTGTATGATTGTTAAACGACGCCGGTGTCAAATCCCGAGTTTCGGGGCGTGACATTTAAGTGGTATCAGAGCCGCTAGGTTCATAATCCGAGTGGGAAAAAATCGATTTGAAAAAAAAAAAAGGAAAATTTTCGGGAAATTCCGGCGAACAAGCGTCTACGCGCGCCGCCGATTTTCCTCCGATTCTGGCCGCTTCCAGTACTTTTTCTTCGATCGGCGACCAATTCTAGAACCGCCTCGATGAGACGAACAAAAGCCCTCAAACAATTTCAGGTTTCGCGTTCGGGTGCAACCGGAATTTCGGATCTACGATGGGGCGTCCGAAACCCTAACGCCGAATCTTATTTCGTCCAATTACCCTACCAATCCTACTCCGATTTTCAATTCCTTTTACCCAAACATTATAATACCCATGGGTAACTTTTGCCAACAATCAATTTTGAGATCGGATCAACCAATCGAAAACGCCCAATTTCAAGTGAGTCCACCGAGTTTGAGCGAGTTCCGGCCAAATTAGGTAGTTTTCCGACCGGTTCTTTCCATGCCACCACCGGTTCCGTGATCCTGACCCCTTCGCCGACACACGCCTTTGCTCCGACCATATTCCGGCGAGTCAACTCGGCCGATTCAACGAGTCAACCCGCCAGCATACACCCTCTCGACACGTGTCTATCTCAAAACTTTCCAGTTCTGGAAATTTTCGAAAATTTTTAATTTTCAGTATCTTACCCTATCCTGATATTTTATTCTGTCATATTGCTGATATTCTGAGCACTTTCTTTTTATTTTCTTTCAGGAAATATCTCCCCGATTCCGCACTCGTGCCCAGGCTGCCATCCACATGAAGCAGCTTGCCATTGATAATCAGTCGCGCATGATAAAGCGCCTTAGAGCCAGACTAGGTGAGAGAAGACGGGAGAATGCGATCTTAGCCACAGAAAAAGAGGTAATACGAACCCAACTTAACAACGCAATCTATCAGGGAGAGTTGGTAAGAGGGGATAACATGGATTTGAGGGATCGCATAGAGCACGGCTTGTATTGAGAGAAAAGGATGCAAGAAGATATCGACCGATACCGTACAGAATTGGAGGAAGAAAAACAACAAAGTGCCAGGAACAAGAAGCGACTAGAGAATTTAAGTGAGGCTATAAGCAGCATTGCAAGGGTGAACCAGCATCTGGCTCATCAGGGTGAAGCGCTGAAGAACAAGATCAAGCAAAATAAGAGGGATTACGAACTGCGCCACCAGTTTACCATTGATATGTTGGACGAGACAGAGGCAGACGTTCCGGGGTGGAAGACACAAGTGGCCCAGCTTAATACAGAGAAGGCCCAGCTCACTCATATGGTAGAGCTACTTCAGGAAGGAGAGCCGGAGGAGGAGCCGGAAGAGGAAGAGCCCATAGAGATTGAGGAGCCGATAGCAGCCATTGGGGATGGAGAGATAGAGGATTAGACTAGGAAATCTTAGTGAATTTGTTCTAGGAGTTTTATTTTACTTTTTTCGTTGTTCCTATTTTATTCAGTACGACTTTTGTTTCCTTTAGACTGGTCATGTTCTTTCTTTTAAAAATCAACAAAAAATTGTTCTATTTGGTTCATTGATTTCAATTTATTTCAGCACAATCTATGGTATGAACTCTACTCGTACAACAAATTCTTAAAACTTGCAATTGTAGGAAATGGCCGGTAGACCCCCAAGACAAAACCAGCAACCCGCGTTACGCTAATGCCAACCGTGAAGGCGGACAGGAGAACGAGCAAGGGAATGGACCCCCGCCTTCAGTCAACTTAAGCCAAGCTGATCTTATGGCCATAGCCACCATTGTGGCGACAACACTGCAAGAATTGGAAAACCAGAACGCCAATTATCCACCACCACCTCCACCACCTAATGGAATTAGGTTCCGCTATGAATCGCTTCGCAAGAATAGGTGTCCAACCTTCAGTGGAGCTGCAGACCCTGAAGTTAGCCAGAGTTGGCTGAAAAGTGTAGAGACGCAGCTGCGACTATTGGAAGTTCCCGAGGCACTGAAAGTGGACGTAACTGTGCTGTTCCTGGAAGATAAAGCAGGAAAATGGTGGGAAGCAATCTCGCCAGCCATGACAGCTGCAGGACCAATGACTTGGCAGCGATTTCGAGAAGCCTTTCTGAAACAGTATTATCCAGCCGAGGTCAGACTGCAGAAACTGAGTGAGTTTGAAAACTTCACTCAAACTCCGGATATGTCGGTTGTGGAATACACCTCCCAGTTTAATGCCCTTGGATCTTATGCTCCGGCAATCATGGCGGACGAAGTTTTGAAATTGCACCGTTTTAAAAAGGGATTGAACAGCAGGATCCAATCAGCCCTAGCAGTCTGCCAACCCGCGAATTTTTCAGATCTAATGGGTGCAGCTATCCGAGCTGAAACTGACATCCAGCGCAGGGAGAAGGAATTTAAGAACAAAAAGCCCATGAATAGTCAGTCCTCACGTAGCAATCAGACTTTCAAGAAGCCTAACCAGTCCGGTAGACCATCTAAAGGGCCTTCGCCTACCTCAAGCTACCAGGATATTAAGCCTTGCCCAACTTGTCACTTACGACACCTGGGAAAATGCCGAAGAAACAGTGGTGTATGCTTCGGATGTGGGAAAGCGGGACACCGAATTGCCGAATGCCCTACTGCCGCCAACCAAGCCGCCGGGCCCAATAAGGGAACTGGGCCAAATTCAGGAGCTAACCCCAACAAGCCAAAGGAAAGCAAGCCTAACGCCAGGGTCTTTGCTATGACTCAAGAAGAGGCCGACGACGCCAATGAAGTCGTGTCAGGTACCATCCTAATTCAAAAAGTGCCTGCGTATGCGTTATTTGATTGTGGTGCTACGCATTCTTTTGTATCTAAGAGATTGGCTAAGAAACTAGGACTTAAGCCTGAATTATTAGCGAACCTTTTCGAATAGCCACACCTACAAATAAGGCCATCGAAACTCACGAGATTCACAGGGACTGTTTAATCAGTATCGGTAATCAGACTTTCAGTGCAGACTTGATACAATTAGTTATGGTCGACTTCGACATCATTCTAGGAATGGATTGGTTAGACAGAAACAATGCAATTAGTGGACTGTAAAAGGAAAAGAGTTAAGCTCCGAACCCCAAATCAGGAAGAGATCGTGTATCATGGTAAATCCAAGGAACATAAATCATTTCTTTCCGCTTCCCAAGCATGGAAGGCCATGAAATCCGGAGAAGATATCTACCTGGCCATGATCAGCGAAGTAAAAGGAGAATTCGAACTGAAGATAGAAGACATCCTAGTAGTATGCGAATTCCCGGATTTTTTCCAGAAGAACTCCTAGGGATAGTTCCGGACCGCGAAGTTGAGTTCGAAATTAATCTGGTCCCTGGTGCAACACCAATTTCGAAAGAGCCTTACAGGATGGCGCCAGCTGAACTCAAGGAGTTAAAGGAACAACTCCAAAAAATTGCTGGACAGAAAGCAAGTGCGACCCAGTGCGTCACCATGGGGAGCACCAGTACTCTTCGTAAAGAAGAAAGATGGTATTATGAGATTATGCATCGACTATAGAGAACTGAACAAGATCACCATCAAGAACAAGTACCCCCTCCCGAGGATTGACGACCTATTTGATCAGATTAAGGGAGCCGCAGTATTTTCTAAACTGGATCTAAGGACAGGATACCACCAACTGAAGGTCATGGCGGAAGATATCCCCAAAACATCCTTTCGGACAAGATATGGGCATTATGAGTTCACAGTGATGCCGTTTGGGTTGACCAACGCGCCTGCAGCCTTCATGGACCTAATGAACAGAGTCTTCAAGCCATTCCTGGATCAGTTCATAGTGGTATTTATTGGCGACATCCTCGTCTATTCTTCTAACGAACATGATCACGAAGAGCATCTCCGCATTGCGCTTCAGACTTTGAGAGAGAAGGAACTCTATGCTAAGTTTAAGAAATGTGAGTTCTGGTTAAAGAGTGTATCCTTTTTAGGACACATAATCTCTGAAGCAGAAGTATCAGTGGATCCCAAGAAAGTCGAGGCAATTACAGACTGGCCAAAACCTAAGAACGCCACAGACATCAGTAGCTTTCTTGGACTGGCAGGGTATTACAGAAAGTTTGTCGAAGGTTTTTCCTCAATCGCCATACCACTGACTAAACTCACTCAGAAGAATTCCAAGTTCGTCTGGGACGAAGGTTGCGAGAAAATTTTTCAGACATTAAAAGAAAAGCTCGCATCCACGCCAGTACTAATCTTACCCACTGAAGATAAGGAATTCACCATCTACAGCGACGCATCTAAGGAAGGTTTGGGATGCGTACTCATGTAAGAGGGAAGAGTAATAGCCTACGCATCAAGGCAGTTGAAACCGCACGAGCAGAACTACCCTGCGCATGATTTGGAGCTAGCAGCAGTTGTCTTTGCCTTAAAAATTTGGAGGCACTATCTCTACGGTGCCAAGTGTGAAATTTTCACAGATCACCAGAGTCTCAAGTACCTGTTCACCCAAAAAGAACTGAACATGAGGCAAAGGCGGTGGATCGAACTGCTGAAGGATTACGACCTGACTATCAGTTACCATCCGGGTAAAGCGAACAAGGTGGCCGATGCTCTGAGTCGGAAAAGTGAGAGCAAGATTACTCTGGCCCCTCTCTCCGCGAGACCATGTCTGCAAGAGACCGTCAAGTTAAACCAGGATCGAGACCCTGAGCTAAAGAAACTTAAGGGACAATTCGAAAGCGGGAAGTCTCAAGATCTACAAATTGATGAAAAAGGAGTCCTGTGGATGAAAGGACGACTGTGGGTACCAGACAGCGATAACCTTCGCCAAGAAATACTGTCAGAAGCACATAAGTCCAAATTTTCAGTCCATCCAGGGAGTACAAAAATGTACAGGGACCTTAAGATGAATTTTTGGTGGAATGGAATGAAAAGAGACGTGACAGAATTTGTCTCTAAATGCCAAGTGTGTCAACAGGTCAAAGCAGAGCACCAGCGACCAGGAGGATTATTGCAACCGTTGGAGATACCTGAGTGGAAGTGGGAACATATCTCCATGGACTTTGTGGTGGGGTTACCAAGGTCGAGGCAAGGTCAAGACGGAATATGGGTAATTGTAGATAGACTTACAAAATCTGCACACTTCCTACCCGTCCGTATGAACTATAATCTGGACAAGTTGGCTACACTGTATATGGACAATATTGTACGACTTCATGGAGTACCAGTGAGAATCCTGTCTGACAGAGACCCAAGGTTCGTCTCACGTTTGTGGAAGAGCTTTCAGGGGGCCATGGGAACTAAAGTGACTCTTAGTACGGCCTATCACCCACAAACCGATGGCCAAACAAAGAGAACAATTCAAACCCTGGAAGACATGCTGCGAGCCTGCGCCCTATAATTCAGTAGCAATTGGAGCAATCATCTACCATTGATCTAGTCTGCTTATAATAATAGCTATCTCAGCAGTATTAGGATGGCTCCATACGAAGCCCTGTATGGGAGAAAATGCCGATCACCCTTATATTGGGACGAAGTGGGAGAAAAAGCAATAGTAGGACCCGAGCTCGTACAGATAACAATAGACAAGGTTACCGTAGTTCGAGAAAAACTCAAGGCAGCCCAAGATCGACAAAAGAGTTGGGCAGATCTGAAGAGAAGGCCAGTGGAATTCAACGTTGGCGAGAAGGCCTACGTAAAAGTGTCGCCTATGAAAGGAGTTGTCTGATTCAGTAAAGCTGGGAAGCTAAACCCCCGTTATGTAGGACCCTTTGAGATTTTGGAAAAGGTGGGCACACTAGCATACAGATTGGCCCTGCCACCAAGCATGTCTAGAATTCACAACGTTTTCCACGTGTCCCAACTACGGAAATACATCTCGGACCCAAGCCACGTGTTGGAAGCAGAACCGCTCATGATCGAAAGTAACTTGGGAGAAGAGCTGAAGTACGAAGAAGTTCCCATTAGAATCGTGGACACCAAGGACCAAGTACTAAGACGACGAATCATTCCCTACGTCAAGGTACAATGGTCTAACCACACCGAAAGAGAAGCCACGTGGGAGCTAGAAGAAAGGATGAGAAACCAATACCCGTACCTCTTCATAGACCAAGCCAACCAAAGTTTCGAGGACGAAACTTCCCATAAGGAGGGAGGGATGTAAAATCCAAGAATTTTAAGTTTTATCATTTAAGTTTTATCACGATATTATATTTTGGATACCAGGATTTATCTCATTTTAGGATGTGAGATTTGTAAGATTTTACCAAGATTGAGTGAATAATAATATCGTGTATATTATTTGAAATTGAGCAGATAAAAATCCAAGAATTGAGTTGATATTGAGACACCGGGATAAAAATCAAGCAAGAGATAATAAAATCCCTAGAAGTCGAAATTAAACAGTGTATATATATAATGCAAATTTCGAAAATTAGGGGATGGAAGGTTTAAGATTTCGAACAATATCACGATTATATCATGATTCTGGATTAAGATTTGATTCAGAGTTCAAACGCACTATAACTCTTGATCACGATAGCAGCCAACCCCTATAAATAAGAGGGCCCTGTAGACTCGAAAATCACACCTCATATCACACAAAATTTCGAAATTTGTGCCCTAGTCTCCCTAGGATTTTCGAGCACAGCGAAGCGCTGCCGCCGTCCAGCCGCCGAAGAGGAATTTTCGAAAATTCCTGTGCAAGCAATCCTAGTTATTCACGGTTTTTTCATCAAAAATTCAAGGTAAGTGGGCAAATTTTAAAATTCTTAAATTTTCGGTTATGTGTTTTCTTTTTAAAGAAAAATTCGGTCAAACACCGTCTACGTTTTTTTTTAAATCTTGGTACGTTTATACGTTGGCACTGTGAGAAATTCCCTGAAAATGGGTGGAATTCCAACATATGGCCCTTAACAGTGGGATAGAACTGTTTTATGGCCTCGCCCCCTTAGAGGATCAAAACTTAGGGACTGATATCAGTAAACCATGAAAGGTGAAAAATCGCAGTGTTACAATGATATGAATAAGATGTTACGATTATGAAAAGCATGTTGTAAATATGTGTTATTTTCGAAAATATTGAAAAATATTTTATGTTGTGTTCGATATCCCCCACTTGCTGAGTATTTCCCAAAATACTCACCCCTTACACCCTTCCCCAGATAAATCCGAAGAACAGGTTGAAGAAGAAGAATCTGAACAATTTTGGGGATGGTGAATTCGGTGATTTAGTTTAGTCATGTTATTGTTTTTTTTTTTTTTGAATTTTAGTACTTTCAATTTCATGTTAGACGTTTTCCGCAAATTTATTTTATTCAGTTGTAAAGACTTTGGTTTTTGAGATTATGATTAATAAACTGGTATTTCGGTTTATACTATGCTACGAGGCTGGTTGTTTTCAATTGTGTGATTGTTAAACGACGCCGGTGTCAAATCCCGAGTTTCGGGGCGTGACACCAATCATCTTTAGGCCATGCTCATGGACCGAGGCCCCATCTCGCATGCGTAAAGTGATTAGCTCCTTGACGGTAGCATGCCTAAGAGGCCGTGTTTGCTCACCAAAGAGCTCCTTGAGATGCAAATGAATGTCAGCAGCACTCTTTGCATCCTCAAAACGCCTCTGCAGCTCATCATTCATAGAAGCCTGCATATAACACTTGGCTTTCAAGTCATGGTCACACCATTCCTTGTAAGTCTGCAATTCCTCAGGAGTGCAGCCAGTCGGAGCTTCAACAGGGTCAGTAAATGTATATGCTATCCTTTCCAAATTCAAGACGACTTTCAAGTTTCTTAGCCAATTGTGGTAATTAGGTCCAGTTAATATGTGTTTGTCGAGTATTGCAGATAATAGATTAAGAATCGAAGACATGGTCAATTTAGTACTGAAAAGTAAAATAGATAAATGTTAATGAATATTTTAAAATATTTAGTAAGATATAAAGTATAGACTTTTACTTCATAAATTTTCACTCCCACTGTTTTGACATCTTTCACTACCCTCTAATGGAAACGAAAAACTCCTTTCCTCAGTAGGTACGTAAGTCCAATTAGCAAATTATGATCCCGAATAATATCAGCAATCATAATTCCTAAAAGGTAGTTTTCAATTGCATCTCCATGCAACCCTCTACGTAAAATTTTGTCTCACGTTTGATTAGGACCCAATAATATGACGTCGTTCATCTTTTTCGTGTCAAGACTTACCCATCAATGTTGAACCTTAATGCACGGTCGCCATGTGTTCCCTCAATAATATGAGCCAAAATCATAGGAGTTCCACGTAGTTCACATCACCATGTCAATGGATATCACAGCTTTCCGGTGTTCTAGGGCTCCCCCAATAATATGAGCCGAGCCCCGAGCACGGGTAGCGTTCATCATGCACCCATTGTCAATAGAAGACATGGAAATTATAAACGCCTTTATAATTCCCCTTTTCGGGCTTGATATTTATTTTCAATCTTATTCAAAAACGAGGGTTTTTAATTTTGAAAGATCTCATAATTAATTTTATTTAAAAGCTCGTCATGTTTGATCGTATGTTTGTCGGATTCATGCAACTTTGTTATTATCATATTAATAAAGCACATACTCATTATTTATAACATATCATGCATATATTATAAACAGTAAACAAAACAAGGATGATCAATTGCCCCATGGCCCGTGTAAGCTAAGCACGAGCCTAGGTCCAATCATAGGAAAATGCATGGGATGCAAATGCAACTTTTACATAAGCCTCCAATATTTACATGTCTTCGATCTTCATAATCATCAAGGCCACCATCTTCCAATCTTGATTCCACTGTACTAATATTTACAAATAAATATTCCTGGCAAATATGGATACATCTCATGGGGTAGGAACGGGTCATAAACTAATCCCACTTATAAATTGATAATTATTACAATCATTCAACACAAAATATCCTAACATACACCTAGTAAATTGGGCTTGGGCTTTTGTTCATCCTTCATGCATAATATCACATATCATATACCATCAATTAATTATCACAATAATCAATTGATCCAATATTATATATCTTGATCCAATCACTAACCGTCACGATTATAAACTAAATCAATAAAGTAAACAAACTTCTTTGTCTACTTTTCTAATTAATTTATTTATAACTGAATTTCTTGTAAATCACCATTTACTATAAATAATTAAAGTCCAACTTCAAATATTTATTTTATGAGAAAATATGTACAACTTTTGTAGATTTAAACTTAAGGGCCCAATAATACATTTTTCACCAAAAATATTTTGGTCCATTTAAATTTCACAAATTATGTTGACCATCCAATGACCCAACAACTCAAGGCCCATGACACTTAGATATTCCAAAACACTTTTGGAAACACAAGTGTCATCGCCGTTTCCGGAGCTCCGTCGCCGGATTCTGGCAAAAAAAAATATTTAAGGGGGTTCGGGCAGCCCCTGCCCAGAATGGGCAGCAACATGCTGCCCGAAAACAGCCCTTTTTCGGCCTTTGATTTTGTTGTAATGACTTATCTCATGCGGTTAGAAATTGACCTCGATATAATATCATGTATTTGCTACACAAAATAGTAACCTTAGCTCTGATACCACTTGAAAAGAGATCGGTTACGGTGCCCGGTTGCGCAACAGAAGTTTTGAAAATTTGTTTTTCAACAAGAAAAAACAAATCCGAGCACCTCACAATATGTATAGCAAATAACAAAAACAAACATGCCATACATAGAGTGCTTAAGAAATATACATATCAATCTCTTAAGATTGATGATGGCTCCAACTAAGATGTTAAACACCTTAGCTCTTGAATGGTATACTAATCTACAAGTCTCCCTTGAGCACTCCTTGCTCAAAATCAAGCCCACCACCAACAAGCTAAATCCACCTTACACTTGCACTAGAAAATGTAAGGCGTTTTTCTTTGAGAAATTTGTGCTTTCATCAACAATTTGAAGAAGCAAAATGAGAGGAATTTTTTTACTCAAAATTTCGGCCAATGTGAGTTAGGAGAGAAGGGGAGGAAATTTTTCTTGGTGATTGAAAAAGTGATAAAGTGCATGAGCATGTCACACATTGTTTAATGAAAGTTGCCTCCAACCCTTCACATCACTTGTATGTTTTTTACTTGGGCTTGTAACAATTACAAAGTCCATGAACTTTTATTTAAATGTCTCAAACAAATTTGAGACCACTTAAACCTTACTTGAATTTACTCAAGCACACTAGTTGAATAATTATTTCTAATTGGGATCTACAAGGCCCAATGTTATTTAATTAATTCAACACTTGAATTAATTTAATTATTTGGACTCTACTAGGTCCACTAGTGTTTGATTAATTCAACACTTGAATTTATTTTAATTTAGTTCATAATAATGTTCATGAAACCACAATTTTCAAACACATTATTTATTTGAGCCATCTTTTAATTTAGGAACACTTTCACAAATTAAAAGTTACATTCTTCTTATAGAAGTCATACTTCTAATTTTCATTATGCCTATAAACTCCTTTATAAGCCGTTCAACACATTGAACTATTTTCTTCTCAACAAGATCTAGAAAGTTAGCACTTATGTGGCCCTCAATGGTTCATTGATACAACTAGCTGTGAGTTCACATCTCAATATGATTCGGGACTAAACATGTCCTTATATGAGCATACCCCAATTGTTCCATTCTTATTTATCAACTCCTTGATAATAAGAACGTCAGAACTCAAGTCTGATAGTACCCAACCAATCATGTTAAACGTCTAGCAGCATCACTTACATGATTCCCTAGGTATCAAATGATAGTGCCTGCAAGAACCATTCTATCATGGTTAGCATATAGTACGGTCCCTTCAACTCATATATCCCGACCGATTCGACAACTATTGGTATATCGTGAGTTGTCGATGAATCGATACTATGTGTCATGTCGTAGTTGCATCGATGGTGTAATATAAGAAACCCCTTTCTTAATTATCACCATACTCTGATCAGAGATTTCATACTACATATACATGAGATCACATAGGATATCCATACCCAAAGGTAAGCGATGAATCCCCTACTACAATGCATCGACTTCTATATGTTTCGACAAAACACCCAACCTTGCCACCTGATGACTCCATATGAGTAGGTAAACAAGTCAAAGTGCAATGCTAGAATATAGTCTCAATGTTGTCCTGCGTTATAAGGACTAATGGTGTACAACCATAAATTAGGACGTTTCCACTAGATAAGTGAGAACAACTTGGAAAGTCCTTTATGGAGGGTTGTTCAGTGCACTCTACAAGGAGCACCTATCTGCATGCTCGGACATCACAATGTCTCCTACCAATGAAACATGGTACTCACATCGCAGATACTAGTCTCAAACTCGAGCGGCCTATATCCTTCTTAGCGGCGGCTGAATCGACTAGGAACTGTTTAGAATATACAATATTTCAAATATGAGTTTCATGATACTCATCATATGAGCATCTCATATTCTTTCTACTATTTGTATATTCAAGGACTTTATCTATGCACATGCATGGGTATACAGATAAAGATGTGCCAAAACAATAATTTCAAATATTATTAAAATAAAGATTGCTTATACATAAAATTTCAACATGAACCCTCTGGCAACATTTGGCTCGACGGACACTTACTCTAACAGGGATCTTTGTGAAAAAGTATATATAGACATTCCACAGGGGTATTGGCTTCAGGGAGAGCCAATTAATTTCAAGAACCATATGGTGTGCAAGCTTCACAAGTCTATATATGGACTGCTTCAAGCTTCAAGACAATGGAACTCCAAGTTTTCCCAAGTTGTGCTCCAGTTTGGTCTTGCCCAATCCAAATCTGATTATTCTCTATTCACTAAGGGATCGTATTGTGAATCCTCGTACGAACGAAAAGCAAACACGATTAATTGTGATCGCGCCCTCTATTCGATAATGAACAAGGATCGATGTTGTCCCGATCTTTTGAATCAAGTATGATTTTTGTGATATTCACCTCCAAGTTATGAAACTTAGCAACAAATATTCACGATAAACAATTGAGAAATAGACAAACCTTCAAAGAACTTGTCCTTGACAATCCGTATGAAATCAATCGACAAACGCCACAAGAACGAATCTTGATAAGTTTGATTTTTGATGAACACAAAGCGAAGCTGCTTTGAAAAAAATTTGAGAGAAAAATCTCCAAATTTGATAAACTATCAACAATGATCTAATTGTGTGTCAATTTTTGTCCAAATATTGTTTACATATCAAAAGATATCAAATCTAGTTACCAAACAAATTAAAACACTAAAAAGGAAAATTTATTCTCCAAGACGTCTCAGACACGGACCCCGTGTAGGCCTCCGTGTATGGGTCCGTGTACACTCAGCCAAAAATACTCTCCAGCAAACAAAGGACACGGACCCCGTGTACAGGTCCGTGCTCGGGTCCGTGTAGACTCTGGATTTCTTCATTCTTGTGTGTAATGGACACGAACCCCGTGTACAGGTCCGTGTACACATCCGTGTAGCCTCGGTCGTTCACAAAGTCGCTTGAATAATGTTCCTTTGGCCTCTACACGTACTCCCATGCATCACGAAGTCTTCCGCACTCTGCACCTCGCTTGTAAATCCTTCTCCTTTGCTCACAAGCCCATGCAACGCTTCCTTGAACTTCTTCAATCGTTCCCCTCGTAATTGGTCCCTCCGGCCACTCCAAAGGGTCCCATGTTTTTCTTGGGGCTTGACCTTCCGTGTTCGCATCATCCTCCCCTTCTTGAAAAGGATTTGTCCTCAAATCTAGTTCATCACCTACATCAAACAATGACAAGTCACTAACATTAAAAGTAGAACTCACGTTATACTCACCTGGTAGATCGAGTCTGTAGGCGTTGTCATTAATCCTTTCGAGGACTTGAAATGGTCCATCGCCCCTAGGTAAGAGCTTTGAACGTTGTTTCTCGGGGAACCTTTCCTTCCTCAAGTGTAACCACACCCAATCTCCCTTCTCAAATATCACCTTCTTTTTCCCTTTGTTGGCTTGCTTGGCATATTGCTCATTTCTCTTCTCAATATTGGCCTTGACCTTCTCATGCAAGCTCCTAACAAATTCAGCCTTCTTCTTGCCATCCATGTTTAACCTTTCACTCACAGGTAAAGTCATCAAATCCAACGAAGTCAAAGGATTAAAACCATAAACAACCTCAAATGGAGAATAATTTTTAGTTGAATGCATGCAATGATTATACGCAAACTCAACAAATTGCAAACAATCTTCCCAATTCTTTAAGTTCTTTTTAAGTATTGCACGCAAAAGTGTTCCTAAGGTTCTATTAACAACCTCAGTTTGTCCATCCGTTTGAGGATGACAAGTGGTAGAAAACAACAATTTTGTGCCAAGTTTAGCCCACAACGTCTTCCAAAAGTAACTCAAGAATTTAACATCACGGTCAGAAACGATAGTCCTAGGCATACCATGCAACCTAACGACTTCTCTAAAGAACAATTCCGCAATGTAAGAAGCATCATCAGTTTTGTGACAAGCAATAAAATGCGCCATTTTCGAAAATCTATCAACAACAAAAAATATTGAATCCCTCCCCTTCTTTGTCCTAGGAAATCCCAAAACAAAGTCCATAGATATGTCAATCCAAGGTTCACTAGGGACAGGAAGTGGTGTATACAATCCATGTGGTTGTGTCCTAGACTTAGCTTGCCTACAAGTTATGCACTTATCACAAACTCGTTCAACATCACGCTTCATATGTGGCCAATAAAATGTTCATGCAAAGCATTCAAAGTTTTTGCCACACCAAAGTGTCCCATCGAACCACCCCCATGTGCTTCCCTAACAAGTAACTCACGAATGGATGATTTAGGGATGCACAATCTATCTTCTCTAAACAAGAAACCGTTATGCAAATAGAATCTCTCATGTGGACCATGCATACAAGTTTCAAACACACTCTTAAATTCATCATCCAGCACATACAACTCTTTCACATGATCAAATCCCAAGATTTTTGATTCCAAGGTAGAGATCAGTACGTACCTCCGTGATAGTGCGTCGGCCACTATATTTTCCTTACCTTTTTTGTACTTGATTATGTATGGGAATGTCTATATGAATGCCACCCACTTGGCATGCCGCTTGTTCAGCTTTTGTTGCCCCTTAAGGTGCTTTAGAGATTCATGATCCGTATGAATCACAAACTCCTTAGGCCTCAAGTAGTGCTGCAACGTCCCTAGAGTCCTCACAAGTGCGTAGAACTCCTTGTCATACGTGGGATAGTTCAGGGCGGCTCCATTTAGTTTCTCGCTGAAGTACGCCACCGGTCGACCTCCTTGCATCAAGACTCCACCAATACCTACACCTGAGGCATCACATTCAATTTCAAAGGTGTTAGCAAAATCAGGTAAAACAATTAAAGGAGCATTAATTAATTTTTGCTTAATAAGATTAAAAGACTTCTCTTGCTCCTTGCCCCAATGGAATGGAACGTTCTTCTTGATTACCACCGTCATCGGTGCTGCCAGTGTGCTAAAACCCTTAATAAACCTCCTATAGAAGCTTGCAAGACCATGAAAACTTCGGACTTGACCAACAGTAGTAGGCGATGGCCAATCCCGAATAGCACTTACCTTGTCTTCATCCACTTGTATCCCCTGTGAGCTTACCACAAAACCAAGAAAGACAAGTTTGCTTGTACAAAAATCACATTTCTTCAAGTTAGCATATAGATTTTCAGCCTTTAGTGTGATTAGCACAAGTTTCAAGTGAACAACATGCTCATCCAAGTCTTTGTTATATACTAGGATATCATCAAAGTAAACAACAACAAACTTCCCTATGTATGCACGCAAGACATGGTTCATTAACCTCATAAAGGTGCTAGGAGCGTTAGTTAAGCCAAAAGGCATGACCATCCACTCATATAACCCATATTTGGTTTTAAATGCAGTTTTCCACTCGTCACCTTCCCTCATCCTAATTTGATGATAACCACTCTTTAAATCAATCTTGCTAAAAATACATGCACCATGCAACTCATCTAACATATCATCTAGTCTAGCTATGGGATGCCTATACTTAATGGTGATGTTATTGATTGCCCTACAATCTACACACATACGCCATGAGCCATCCTTCTTAGGAACTAATAAAACAGGTACGGCACAAGGTGACATGGACTCACGCACAAAACCTCTATCTAACAACTCACTTACCTGTCGTTGAAGCTCCTTAGTCTCCTCCGGATTGCTCCTATAAGCTGGTCGATTCGGCAATGCACTCCCGGGCACAAAGTCAATCTGGTGCTCAATCCTCCTCAATGGTGGTAGTCCTTGAGGTAGCTCCTCCTGAAATATATCATCAAACTCCTGCAGAAGTGACACAACAATGCTCGGAAGGGACCCGGCTATATCACTTGTGTTAAGGAGAATCTCCTTGTAAAGAATCAACACAAGTGGTTCATGTGTGTGCATTAAATGTTTCAACTCACCTTTTTGGGCCATATATGTTTTTTTTTTTTGCCTCTTTCCTCTCATTTTCTTTCCTCTCAATTTCTTTCCTCTCATTTTTCTTTTGTATGGCTATCTCACTCTTTTTATCACTCTTTTTTTCAGCCATTTCATTTTTATTTTCAAAGGCCACCTCACTTTTTTGTTCACTCCTTTTTTCGGCCTCGTCTTTTTTTTTTTTAATTGGTCCTCCAACACTTGTTTTGGGGACAATGGAAGTAATACAATGGACTCCTTCTTCAATACAAAAGAGTACTTATTCTTGAACCCATCATGTGCTACCCGCCTATCATATTGCCACGGCCTACCCAACAAGATATGACACGCATGCATAGGTACCACATCACACAAGACCTCATCCACATACTTCCCAATAACAAAAGAAATCAACACTTGTTTGTTCACCTTCACCTCCGCACAATCGTTCAACCATTGAAGCCTATATGGTTGAGGAAGCTTTAGTGTAGGTAAACCCAATTTTTCCACCATCTCACTACTAGCCACATTGGTACAACTTCCCCCATCTATGATTAAATTGCAAACTTTTTGATTTACAAAACACCTAGTGTGGAACAAGTTCTCCCTTTGGTCAGTATCCTCCTCCTTGACTTGGGCACTCATGATTCGCCTAGTCACTAGTGCTTCACCTACCACCGCCTCATATCCCTCATCAGGATCCTCTAATGCAGGCATCTCATCATCATCATCACCCTCACTATGCGATTCATACTCACCATAGTCATTTAAAATCATCACCCTTTTATTAGGACATTCACTAGCAATATGACCCAACCCTTGACACCTAAAACATCTAGTGTCTCTAGCTCGAGTAAGAGGAGTTTCAGATTTACCTTGCACTCCTTGTTTAGGTGCCTCGTGTTTGGCCTCAACCTTGGGCTTGGTCACCACCTTATTCTCCTCACGTTTCACCACATTTGATCGCCAAGAAGATGATGAACTCCCAGCTTGATTAGTGCGGCCAACTCCTCGCCTCTTGAGTTGCTGCTCCACCTTTATGGCCATTTGCACCATCTCGTCTAGATCCAAGTAGTGCCTAAGCTCCACTTGATCCTGTATTTCCCTGTTCAAACCACAAAGAAAACGAGCCATCGTTGCCTCACTATCTTCCTCAATATTTGCCCTAATCATGACTACTTCCATCTCCTTATAGTAGTCCTCCACATTCTTTAACTCTTGTGTCAAAGTTTATAGCCTCTTAAACATCTCTCTATAGTAGTGATTGGGCACAAACCTCTTCCTCATGACCCTCTTCATCTCATCCCAATATTCAATGGGTCTCTCATTATACCTCCTTCTAGTGGTCACTAATTGATCCCACCAAATGAGAGCATAATATAAGAATTCCACCACCGCCAACCTCACCTTCTTTTGTTCGGAGTAGTGGTGACATTCAAATACTAACTCTACCCTCTTTTCCCCTCTAAGTACGCATCCGGGTCAGATTTCCCATGGAATGATGGAATTTTCATCTTAATACTACCCATATGGCCATCTTCCCTATTCCCATCATATCTACCATGTACTGCTTCTCTTCTTCCTCTACCAAATCCTCTACCTCTTCCATTCCTACCCCAATTTTCATTTTGGCTCTCATCATTTTCTCCCATATCATACTGCTCATCTTCTCCTCTACCCACATCTTTAGGTTTAGATTTACTCCCACTAGTACTAACATCAAGTTTATCCAACCTCTCATGTAAGGACTCCAATTCATTCCTCATCATCCCACTAAAATGCCCAAAAAACGCCTCCATTTGAACCTTAGATAGTCCTTGGTTCGAACTATCTCCTACCTCCCTCTCCATTTAATTTTAAAATTTGTACCTGCAAGAAAACGTTAGTAGAAAACAAAATGTTCCTCACCCAAATGCTCACGGTCACTCCAAAGAAATTCACTCGTCTCTCCTCTCTTATTTTTTTTTTGCTCACAACAAATACTCACCATTCACTCCAAAGAAAATGTACTCGCACTCAAGTAATGTCACTCAAATTCGAGAGTTCTCCCAAGGGGCTCAAGCTTTGTATTTGAGTTTATCAAACAATCAAGTTTCAACTCGTGAACAAATGTGATTGACTCACTTGGACTGCGTAGACAAAAAATTCGAAAATATGTAAATTTTTTTTTGACTGTGAGAGGCAATTGAATATGACTCTCTAAAGGAAATTGAACAAGATATCAAAAAGAAATAATGGTGAATTTTTGGGTTTTTGGTACTCTTTTTTTTTTATTTGCTGAGCACTTTACTCGAAAATCCCAAAAAAGATCACCAAAATTTCGGAAACTGACGACGAAGAAAAAGACAAAACAGATCTGAAAAAGAATGAAAGAATAACACAGATCTGAAAAGAGAACGAGAAAGTAAATCGATAAACTTACTTTAATTCAATGAACCTAAGCTCTGATACCAAATGATGTGAATCCTCGTACGAACGAAAAGCAAACACGATTAATTGTGATCGCGCCCTCGGTTCGATAATGAACAAGGAACGATGTTGTCCCGATCTTTTGAATCAAGTATGATTTTTGTGATATTCACCTCCAAGTTATGAAACTTAGCAACAAATATTAACGATAAACAATTGAGAAATAGACGAACCTTCAAAGAACTTGTCCTTGACAATCCGTATGAAATCAATCGACAAACGCCACAAGAATCTTGATAAGTTTGATTTTTGATGAACACAAAGCGAAGCTTTGAAAAAAAGTTGAGAGAAAATCTCCAAATTTGATAAACTATCAATAATGATCTAATTGTGTGTCAATTTTCGTCCAAATATTGTTTACATATCAAAAGATATCAAATCTAGTTACCAAACAAATTAAAACACTAAAAAGGAAAATTTATTCGCCAAGACGTCTCAGACACGGACCCCGTGTAGGCCTCTGTGTACGGGTCCGTGTACACTCGGCCAAAAATACTCTCCAGCAAACAAAGGACACGGACCCCGTGTACAGGTCCGTGCTCGGGTCCGTGTAGACTCTGGATTTCTTCATTCTTGTGTGTAATGGACACGAACCCCATGTACAGGTCCGTGTAGCCTCGGTCGTTCACAAAGTCGCTTGAATAATGTTCCTTTGGCCTCCACACGTACTCCTATGCATCACGAATTCTTCCGCACTCTGCACCTCGCTTGTAAATCCTTCTCCTTTGCTCACAAGCCCATGCAATGCTTCCTTGAACTTCTTCAATCGTCCCCTCGTAATTGGTCCTTCCGGCAACTCCAAAGGATCTCATGCTTTCCTTGGGGCTTGACCTTCCGCGTTCGCATCAGATCGGGTTCCTCATTTGTTGCTCTATTAGTATATGTGGATGACATCATTATCACTGGGCCATCTTCTGTGCTCATTGAATCCTTAAAGCAGTTCTTACATTGCCATTTCAAGCTTCGTGATCTGGGCTGCCTGAAATACTTCTTGGGTGTTGAAATTGCTCGATCTTCCACGGGCATTGTATTATCACAACGCCAATATGCTTTGCAACTTCTTGCTGACACAGGTTTTCTGGCCAGCAAGCTAGTGATGACACCCATGGATCTTAAGGTTCACCTGAATTCCAATGATGGCGATCCCCTTTGAGGATATTACCCAATACAGGCGCATTGTGGGTCGTTTATTATATCTCACACTTTCAAGGCCAGATCTTTCATTTGTTGTTCACAAACTAAGTCAGTTTGTGTCTCAACCCCGCACACCTCATTTACAAGCTGTCCATCATCTCCTTCAATACATCAAACGGAATTTAGGACATGGACTTTTCTTCTCAGCGTCATCTCCCCTACAGCTGAAAGCCTTCTGTGACGCTGATTGGGCTGCATGTGCGGACTCTCGCAAATCGGTTACAGGGTTGTGTATCTTCCTTGGTCATTCCCTTGTGTCATGGAAAGCCAAGAAACAAACAACATTATCTCGTTCATCAGCAGAGGCATAATATCGATCCCTTGCTACAACAGCAAGTGAGATTGTTTGGATGACTCACTTATTCTCAGATTTTTCTATTCCTTTGACTGATTCCACAACCATTTACTGTGATAATCAAGCTGATGTGCATATAGCGTCGAATCCAACTTTTCATGAACGCACAAAACACATTGAAATCGATTGTCATTTTTTTCGAGACAAAGTACATGAAGGGATTATCAAACTTTTGTTGATACGCTCACAACATCAGCTAGCGGACATCTTTACCAAGCCCTTACCCATTGCTCGCTTAGCACCGCTACTGTCCAAGATGGCTATAAAGGATCTTTACAAGCCACATTGAGGGGGAGTTTTAAACAGGTGTAATTATTTTTCTCTATTTGTTAGATTAGTTAGCTTTAAGTGCATTTAGTTAGTTTAAGTTGGTTTAGGTAGTTTTTGACAGCTGTATGCAACTCATTTGTATATATGTATGATTGATAATTTCCGTGCAATACAGCAGAGAAGAATTTTCTTCCATCTCATGTGTTCTATGGCTCTATTCGTAATAATTTATTACAAATCGGACCATGTTGGTCCTCATTGTGGTTTTTGAAAATCTTCTTTCTTTAAACGATGACTGGTAGTCACTCTTGTTGATATCTAATTGAGTTTGTTTTAGGTGTATACATTTCTCAGGTATGCCAGTGTCTGTGAAACTTAATCATTTTTATGGAGTTGCATTAATTTCATTTTCCTTCTAGAATCACGTGAAATTATAAACATGATTTTCTTATTTACTTGAATCTTGCTTAACTGATGGTGCCTTAATAAAAAAGTTTATTGTTTGTGTTATAATATATATCAAAGAGTTGATAGTAGGAAGAAGTTCTCTGGAATTGTTTGGTTGTGGTGACTTTCTTCACCGTTCTTTTGTTTTCTTTTAACTTTCTGATTGAGTGAAGATTCATATGAGTATTCTTTGTTGGTCACTTTGAATTGTTCTAGAATTCTGATGATGAACTCTTTTGTTTATTAGTTTAATTTAAATTTTCTATCTAACTTGTACATGGCATGTATTTAATAATGTTAGAAGCTGAAAATAAGATAAAAGTAACAGCAAGTGAGAAAATAACATTCACATATATCTCTTGGTATTTTTCTTTCATTGTTTTGAGATTTTTGTCTTTGTTTTCTGGGCAGACTACAATTAACATGCAATCAATTTTTTCTTATTTGCAAGAAGAAGAAAGAACAACCTCAGCAAACAGGCCCTCTAATAAGCTCGTAATCATTCGTATTTTGGTTATCAAATTTCTCCTTGTTCTTGCTTCTGACATGCTTAATTGATATTATTTTGTGTTATTTTGTTGTATGAGGAAATTTTATGATCTTCGAGAAAATTTGGGCTAAAAATATGATTTTTATCACATTTGAAGTTGTCAAGATAGATTTGTGAGGGAATGACCCTTGTTCAAAACCGCCACATTTATAAGCTCAAAGATTAACTCGAAGAAAACATCGTGTTTTGTCACAATTCATGTCTGATGCATTGGCATTTTGTTCAAGAAGATCGTCGTCCTTCATGAATTTATTCAAGCTAATCTTTTGATCCTTTGTTCTTGGGAATAGAAGCAAACCCATGACACTGAAAGTGCACAAGAAATAACTCAGCCTAAAAGATGTCCTCGCCACAAAACCTTCAAAGGGAATCTTATCTGCCCATGATAGTCCACACACAGTGTTTCTCACCAGGTCGACTCCTAAATCATTATCAGAGTCCTGCCCTTTTATCTGTTTAAGAAAATTATCCACATTACTTAAGATCAAACGTTGAAGAAATATATTATCCTAAATTCACTAATATAATATTATCTCAAACTTATCAAATATTGAAAGAAAATATTACTCATCATCCAAAAATTATAGTTAATTTCTTAGAAAGAACTTGTATGAAGAAAATTCTATCGCTAGATCTCTTACACAGAAATCATTTAATATATACCTCATAATCTGCTAGAAGTGTGGCGTCGTGAAAGGCTGCAAGAAATCACATGAATTTGACATCTTCTACTTGTTGCTCTAAGACAACGGTGGAAAGAGCAAGCCTATAAGCAGTGTATTTCATATTCCTGACCAGCAAATAAATATCCTTCCTCATCCGCCTTACAAGTGATGCCTTCCATTGTTTCATTCGAAGCCCAGAAAATAGGCTTGCCTCACAAAGTTCCCTAGCCATTGGTTTCCTGCTGTATGACCAAAAAAGCACAAAGAATGATAGCGAAATGGTATTAACTATGAAAACTTCTGAAAGCAAGCTCTTCTGCATTAAAAAGACTAGCCTTCCTCGAACTAAACCTATTGGGCACATATACGACTCCTTGACCGCAGGATCTCCAGGTATGAGATGCTCCCACTTACAAGATGGAAACTGAACAAAATATGATCTCAATAAGACTCAGGTACTTCAAGTCCATGGTTATCACATGCAGATCTGCATATGGTACAATGTGTTGAGAAACAATCTGTCATGAAATTTTTTTGAAAACAAGTATGATAAGAAGTATATTCTGAATAGTGAGAGAACCTCGTCCATAAAATATTCTCAACAGCGTTGGGTGACACGTACAAACAAGTGCCCCTTGTTCAAAACCACCACCTTTATAAGCTCAAAGATTAACTCGAAGAAAACATCGTGTTTTGTCACAATTCATGTCTGATGCATTGGCATTTTGTTCAAGAAGATCGTCGTCCTTCAAGAATTTATTCAAGCTAATCTTTTGATCCTTTGTTCTTGGGAATAGATGCAAACCAATGACACTGAATGTGCACAAGAAATAACTCAGCCTAAAAGATGTCCTCGCCACAAAACCTTCAAAGGGAATCTTATCAGCCCCTAATAGTCCACAGACAGTGTTTCTTACCAGGTTGACTCCTAAATCATTATCAGAGCCGTGCTCTTTTACTTGTTTAAGAAAATTATCCACATTACTTAAGATTAAAAATTGAAGAAATATATTATCCTAAATTCACTAATATAATATTATCTCAAACTTATCAAATATTGAAAGAAAATATTACTCATCATCCAAAAATTATAGTTAATTTCTTAGAAAGAACTTGTATGAAGAAAATTCTATCGCTAGATCTCTTACACAAAAATCATTTAATATATACCTCATATTCTGCTAGAAGTGTGGCGTCGTGAAAGGATGCAAGAAATCACATGAATTTGACATCTTCTACTTGTTGCTCTAAGACAACGGTGGAAAGAGCAAGCCTATAAGCAGTGTATTTCATACTCCTGACCAGCACATAAATATCCTTCCTCATCCGCCTTACAAGTGATACCTTCCATTGTTTCATTCGAAGCCCATAAAATAGGCTTGCCTCACAAAGTTCTCTAGCCATTGGTTTCCTGCTGTGTGACCAAAAAAGCACAAAGAATGATAGCGAAATGGTATTGACTATGAAAACTTCTGAAAGCAAGCTCTTCTGCATTAAAAAGACTAGCCTTCCTCGAACTAAACCTATTGGGCATCTATACGACTCCTTGACCGCAGGATCTCCAGGTATGTGATGCTCCCACTTACAAGATGGAAACTGAACAAAATATGATCTCAATAAGACTCAGGTACTTCAAGTCCATGGTTATCACATGCAGATCTGCATATGGTACAATGTGTTGAGAAACAATCTGTCATGAAATTTTTTTGAAAACAAGTATGATAAGAAGTATATTCTGAATAGTGAGAGAACCTCGTCCATAAAATATTCTCAACAGCGTTGGGTGACACGTACAAACAAGTGCCCCTTGTTCAAAACCACCACCTTTATAAGCTCAAAGATTAACTCGAAGAAAACATCGTGTTTTGTCACAATTCATGTCTGATGCATTGGCATTTTGTTCAAGAAGATCGTCGTCCTTCAAGAATTTATTCAAGCTAATCTTTTGATCCTTTGTTCTTGGGAATAGATGCAAACCAATGACACTGAAAGTGAACAAGAAATAACTCAGCCTAAAAGATGTCCTCGCCACAAAACCTTCAAAGGGAATCTTATCAGCCCCTAATAGTCCACAGACAGTGTTTCTTACCAGGTTGACTCCTAAATCATTATCAGAGCCGTGCTCTTTTACTTGTTTAAGAAAATTATCCACATTACTTAAGATTAAAAATTGAAGAAATATATTATCCTAAATTCACTAATATAATATTATCTCAAACTTATCTAAATTTTAAAGAAAATATTACTCATCATCCAAAAATTATAGTTAATTCCTTAGAAAGAACTTGTATGAAGAAAATTCTATCGTGAGATCTCTTACACAAAAATCATTTAATATATACCTCGTAATCTGTTAGAAGTGTGGCGTCGTGAAAGGCTGCAAGAAATCACATGAATTTGACATCTTCTACTTGTTGCTCTAAGACAATGGTGGCAAGAACAATCCTATAAGCAGTGGATCTCATATTCATGACCAGAACATAAATCTCCTTCCTCTTCCGCATTACAAATGATGCCTTCCATTATTCCATTCGAAGCACAGAAAATAGGCTTGCCTCACAAAGTGCACTAGCCATTGGTTTCCTGTTGTATGACCAAAAAAGCGCAAAGAATGATAGCGTAAAGGCATTGACTATAAAAACTTCAGAAAGGAAGCTCTTTTGCATTAAAAAGACTTGCCTTCGCCGAAAAAAATCTATTGGGCACCTATACGACTCCTTTACCACAGGATCTCCAGGTATGTGAATTATCTCAATGAAGAGTCAGGTATTTCAAGTCCATGGTTATCAAATGCAGATCTGCATATGGTCCAATATGTGGAGAAACAATCGGTCATGAATTTGTTTCGAAAAATAATATGATAAGAAGAATATTCTTAATAGTGAAAGAACCTCGTCCATATTTCTCAAGAGCGTTGGGTGACACGTACAAACCAGTGCCCCTTGTTCAAAACCACCGCCTTTATGATCGCAACGATTAACTTGAAGAAAACATCGTTTTTTGTCACAATTTATATCTAATACATTGGCATTTTGTTCAAGAAGATCATCGTCCTTCATGAATTTATTCAAGCTAATCTTTTTATCCTTTGTTCTTGGGAATAGAAGCAAACCAATGACACTGAAAGTGCACAGGAATTAACTCAGCCTAAAAGATGTCCTCGCCACAAAACCTTCGAATGGAATCTTATCAGTCCCCTGATAGTCCACATATAGTGTTTCTCACCAAGTTGACTCCTAAATCATTATCAGAGCCGTGCTCTTTTAGTTGTTTAAGAAATTTATCCACATTACATAAGATCAAACATTGAAGAAATATATTATCATAAATTCACTAATTTAAGATTATCTCAAACTTATCTAAATTTGAAAGAAAATATCACTCATCATCCAAAAATTATAATTAAGTTCTTAGAAAGAACTTGTATGAAGAAAATTCTATCGCGAGATCTCTTACACAAAAATCAGTTAATATATACCTCGTAATCTGCTAGAAGTGTGGCGTCGTGAAAGGCTGCAAGAAATCACATGAATTTGACATCTTCTACTTGTTGCTCTAAGACAATGGTGGCAAGAACAATCCTATAAGCAGTGGATCTCATATTCATGACCAGAACATAAATCTCCTTCCTCCTCCGCCTTACAAGGTACGCCTTCCATTATTCCATTCGAAGCACAGAAAATAGGCTTGCCTCACAAAGTGCACTAGCCATTGGTTTCCTATATGACCAAAAAAGCGCAAAGAATGATAGTGAAATGGCATTGACTATGAAAACGTCTGAAAGCAAGCTCTTCTGCATTAATAAGACTTTCCTTCCCCGAACAAAACCTATTGGGAACCTATATGACTCCTTGTGTGAAGACTCAAAATTTTACTATACAAAGAGACGAAATACCAAGTTGATTTTTTTTTTGTACTGAAAATGAATTATGGCATGGATGAGAATAAATTACATGCAACCTTTGGCATGGAGGGAGAAGACCTCTGTATTTTTCTTGATTTGTAAAGACAATGGAAAATTTACGAAATAGACTGGCATTTGGCTATTTGCTACGAGGCTTATTGTTATTTGATTAACAATGCCAGATGTCACTGACGCCGTGGTCTCAGGGCGTGACATTTAAGTGGTATCAGAGCCGCCGAGTTCATAAACCGACTGGGAGTTTGACAGACAAAATTTGACGAAGTCAAATTTTGGCAAAAACCCTTGCTTTCCTATCCAAATCATTCTGATACATCACATTCATCTCATCTTGTTTAAATCTTCAAATTTATGCTGTCACCATAATTAGATGGCTTATACTTTCACATAGATTCTCAAAACTCAATTTTGTCAACTGCTTTCAATCTGTGCGAAATTACCCCTTTTTCAAGTTTTGGAAAATCTCATTCTGTTCGATCCAAATATCTTGCTTATCTGGTAATGAAACTTTTATCTCTTTTTCATTCGATATTTATTTGAATGGCCACACCTCGTGCTTGTTCGTATGCGTCAACTTACCATTGAAAACCAAGCATGAGAAATTGAAACCCTAAAGGTTCAACTCACTAGAGGAAAACAAGAGAAACAAGAACTCTTGGAGATTAGGAACCTACTTCAAATTGATGTACAATGTCTCTCCCATCATCTTAATCGAGCAGAGAGCCAGCTTGCCCTAACTCAACGTAACCTATCTCACGTGGTACGACTAGTTTCCCCTAACCGAAATTTGATAGTAAGGATTGAACTGAGAAGGATCTTGCTAACCTCTCTCGTCATCAACAAAAAGACCTTGCTAGCAAGCAAGAACATTATATCGCCAAGCTTCATAGCGCTATGGATAGACTGCAAGAACAAAATAACTATATGCACCTTGTCGTGGAAAACGTGAAAGAACGAGAAGAAGCACCTATGGATGTAGTGGAAAAAGAACAGGGATGTCGGAGAGATGATAAGGTAGGCTAGACTGGTATTATGATTATATGATACGAAATGAAAGAAGTGTAACATTTCTTTGGAAATGTACAAAGATAAGTTGAATTATATTTTTGGGAATACACCTATCTGATATAAGTTGACTTACATTTTTGGTAATTTACCTATCGAAGATAAGCTTCCGACTTGAGATGAAATGTTTGACTCGTGGATAATAAATTATTTATGAAAATATGAGATAAGAATTATATAAGCTTTGATATTCAGATGTAGAGGTTGATTTTTGTTTCAAAAATTAACGATATGTACATTAAATTTGGGATACTAAGTGCAAAATTTAAATATTTAGGATTTTGTAATATTTTATGAAGGTAAGAAATTTATATTATTTTTAGGACATTTCCTTATGAAAATAAAGTAAGATATTGATGGGCATTGAGGAAGTGTAGCATACATAATAAGTTCCGACTCTTCTTATAGTACAAAAAAAGGTAAGATTTGAGGAGAAAGACATCCAATGAAACTTGGTTGTATTAAAGCATGCTAGGTTCATAGTCTTGATTAAAGACAAATTTAGTAAAAGAAGAATTTTTCGAGAAATTAGTTTCTTCCGTATAAGGTTGAAAGAAATTTTGACTAGGTTATAATTATTGGGACTTGAGTCAATAAGCTGATAAAGAGTTATGTTCTAAGATTCTATATTGGTTTTAAGTTTTGAGATAGTAATCGTGATACTATAAGATAGAATAAAATAAATATGGATACTCATATATTCAGTGTACCATGGGAATTGATTGGTTGGACAAGAATCATGTAATGGTAGATTTTCGGGATAAGAATGCCAAACCGCAATCTAAGAATAAATCGTATTTCATGGTAAGGAACATAAATCCTTCCTTTCTGCTTCTCAGACCTAGAAATCCATGGAGTATGGCGAAGAAGTCTAACTAGAATGATCAGCGAGGTAAATAACGAAGTTACTCTGAAGATACAGGATATTCCAGTTATTCAGGAATTTCCAGACGTCTTCCCTGAAGAATTTCCTGGCACGATTCCTGACCGTGAAGTGGAGTTTGAGATCAACTTGATCCCTGGGGTTGCACTAATCTCGAAGGCACCATACCGAATGGTCCCAACATAGTTAAAGGAACTAAAGGATCAACTCCAAGAGTTGTTGGATAAGAAGCAGATTCTACCCAGTGCATCTCCGTGGGGAGCCCCTGTATTATTCGTGAAAAATAAAGACGGGAGTATGAGGATATGTATCGACTATAGATAGTTGAACAAGATTACAATTAAGAATAAATACCCTCTCCCGAGGATAGATGACTTTTTCAATCAATTGAAAGGAGCTAAGGTCTTTTCAAAACTCGATCTGAGGTCCGGATACCATCAACTGAAGGTCAAAATGGAAGATATCCCTAAAACAGCCTTCAAGACAAGATATGACCATTACGAGTTTATGGTAATGCCGTTTGGACTGACCAATTCCCCAGCAATATTCATGGACCTCATGAATAGAGTCTTTAAACCATACCTCGATATATTCGAGGTCGTATTCATAGACGACATTCTTGTGTCCTCACAAAGTAAGGAAGATTATGAGGAACATCTTCGCCTCACTCTAGAAACACTAAGAGAAAAAGAACTGTATGCCAAATTTAAGAAATGTGAAGTTTGGCTAACAAGTGTCACCTTCTTGGGACACATAATCTATGAATTAGGTGTTTCAGCGGCCCCCAAGAAAGTAGAGGCAATTGTGGACTGGCCTCGACCAAAATCAGTAACTGAGATTTGAAGCTTTCTGGGTTTAGCTGGATATTATAGGAAATTTGTTGAAGGATTTTCTTCAATAGCCATACCCCTCACCAAACTCACATAGACAATTGCCTACGCATCAAGACAATTAAAATCGTATGAGAAAAACTATTCAACTCATGATCTTGAGTTAGTAGCCATCGTATTTGCACTAAAAATATGGAGACATTATCTATATGGTGCTAAATGCGAGATATTCACCGATCATCAAAGCCTCAAATACTTATTCACTCAAAAGGAATTAAATATGAGGCAGAGACGGTGGATTGAACTCTTGAAGGATTATGATTTAACAATCAGTTACCATCTAGGTAAAGCAAACAAGGTAGCAGATGCATTGAGCCGAAGAGACGTTGGAAAAGTAAATTTATCGTCTCTTTCAGCTCAACCATGCCTTCAAGAAACCATCAAGTTGAAACAAAATCACGATCCTTTCATAGCAAAAATTAAGGAGCAACTTCAAGAAGGAAAAGCTCAAGAATTTCAAACTGATGAGAAAGGCGTCGAAAGGATGTTTGTGTGTACCAGACCTCGATGAGATAAGACGAGAAGTAATGTCTGAGGCACACATGTCAAAGTTTTCAATTCACCCTGGGAGCATCAAAATGTATCGAGACTTGAAACAGAATTACTGGTGGAATGGAATGAAGAAGGACAGTAGCTGACTTTGTCGCTAAATGCCAAATTTGTCAACAGGTCAAAGCCGAACATCAACGACCTCGAGGACTCCTACAACCGCTAGAGATCCCAACATAGAAGTGGGAGCATATTTCCATGGACTTTGTGGAAGGATTACCAAAGTCAAGACAAAACCATGATTGGATCTGGGTTATCATCGACCGACTAACCAAATCAGCACAATTTTTACCGATGCAATTGAAATACAACCTAGATAAACTAGCCACCCTGTACATGGACAACATAGTAAGATTACATGGAGTTCCAGCAAGTATACTATCCGATAGGGATCCAAGTTTTGTGTCTCGATTTTGGAAAAGTTTCCAAGAAGCCATAGGAACCAAGGTCACCATCAGCACGGCCTATCACCCGCAAATAGATGGCCAAACTGAAAGAACTACTCAAACCTTAGAGGACATGTTAAGGGCGTGTGCTCTAGATGGAAATTGGAGTGAGCATCTACCTCTAATAGAGTTCATATACAATAACAGCTACCACAGTAGCATAGAAATGGCCCCTTATGAAGCTCTCTATGGAAGAAAATGTAGGTCGCCCCTGTATTGGGACGAAATAGGGGAGAAAGCCATCACCAGGCCTGACTAGTACAGATCATGGTTGAGAAGGTAGCTATCATCAGGGAGAAACTCAAAGCGGCCCAGGACAGACAAAAGAGCTGTGCTGACTTGAAGAGAAGGTCGTTGGAGTTTGAAGTCGGTGAGAAGACCTATGTCAAGGTTTCACCTATGAAGGGAGTGGTCCGCTTCAGCAAATCATGAAAATTGAACCCAAGAAACGTCAGACCCTTCGAAATTCTGGAAAGAATCGGAACCCTAGCTTATTGGCTTGCCTTGCCGCCTGACATGTCAAGAATCCATAACGTCTTCCACGTTTCACAACTAAGAAGATACATTCCAAACTCGAGTCATATTTTCGAGGTTGCACCATTGCTACTCGATGGCAACCTAAATGAAGAATTGAAATATGAAGAATTCCATACTGTATAGTGGACAAAGAAGGATTACTACATCACCGCACCATCCATACGTGAAAATACAATGGTCTAATCATACCGAAAGAGAAGCTACTTGGGACCTTGATGAAATAATTAGTAGACATCATCCCTACCCTTTCAAAGACCAAGATAATTCAAGTTTCAAGGACGAAACTTTAAACAAGGAGGGAAGGATGTAAAGACCAAAAATTTTACTATATAAAGAGACAAACTACCAAGTTGATTTTTGTTTTGCATTGAAGATGAATTATGGCATGGAGAAGAATAAATTACATGCAACCTTTGGTATGGAGGGAGAAGACCTAAAGTCACATTGGTGATTAATGTCATAAACCTTTGGTATCACATTGGTGATTAATGCCATAAACCTTTGGTATGGAGGGGGAATGCCTAAAGTCACATTGGTAATCCGCAGATTTGTGTCTGAATGCCTCACTTGTCAGCAGGTGAAGGCAGAACATCAAAGGCCAGCAGGAACGCTTAAGCCACCCCCTATCCCTGCGTGAAAATGGGAGAATATTACCATGGATTTCGTTGTTGGTTTGCCGAGGTCAGTCAGAGGATCCAATTCTATTTGGGTGATAGTGGATCGACTTACCAAGTCAACGCACTTTTTGCCAGTGAAGATGAATTTCTCCATGATGCAGTATGCGGAGCTCTATATCAGGGAGATAGTTCGATTGCACGGGATCCCAGTTTCTATTGTGTCCGACCAGGGACCCGAGGTTTACATCGTCCTTTTGGAAGAGCTTACATGCAGCCATGGGGATGAAGTTGTTTTTCAGTACCGCTTTTCACCGCAGATAGATGGCCAATCTGAGCGAGTGATTCAGATTTTGGAGGATCTATAGTGAGCCTGTATGATCGATTTCCAGGGGACTTGGGAATCTAAGCTACCTCTAGTGGAGTTTACCTACAACAACAGTTTTCAAGCATTCCATAGGTATGGCTCCCTACGAGGCTTTGTATGGAAGAAAGTGCAGATCGCCGATTCACTGGGATGAAGTTGTTGAGAGAGCATAAGTTATTCCAGAGATAGTTCAGAAGACTGCAAATGTGGTAATCAAGATCCGAGACAGGATGAAGATTGCACAGAGTCGTCAGAAGAGTTATGCTGATAAAAGAAGGAGAGATCTCGAGTTTGCCGTAGGTGATCACGTTTTTGTAAAGATTGCACCCATGAAGGGTGTTATGAGATTTGAGAAAAGTGGCAAGTTGTGTCCGAGATTTATTGGACCCTTCGAGATTCAAGACAGAATTGGGACACTAACCTATCGTGTTTCCCTTCCGCCGAATCTGGCCGGGGTACACAATGTGTTCCACGTCTCAATGTTGAGGAAGTACCTAGCTAATCCTTCGCACGTGTTGAGCTATGAACCGTTACAGTTGGCTCCAGATCTTTCGTATGAGGAAAGACATGTCCAAATCCTAGACAGACAGGAGCGTAGGCTTCGGAACAAGGTGACGAAACGAGTCAAAGTCCGGTGGCTAAACCAATCAGTGGACGAGGCCACTTGGGAGACTGAAGTTAATATGAGAAACCGCTACCCGGAATTTTTTCGTAAGATTTAATTTTGAGGACGAAATTTATATAAGTGGGAGAGGAACTGTAGAGCCCAAAATCAGTACACGTAAATCTCATGCATTCATTTAATTGTTAAATCTTTTATTTAAGTTTAAAATGATTTTACTGATGCATGATTTATTTAAATTGCATTACTTTAAACTTATTATGTTTATGTGATGCACGATTTAAAACGTTTTCTTGAGTTTCACGTTTCAGATGATTATTCGAGGCGTGATCGAGGAAAGGAGACCGGTGACGTTTTTGGGCAATTTTTAAATATGATATTTTATTTTAAGTTGAGAATGAGGGGTTTTAAATAATTTACCTAGTTTTAGTATTTTAAAAGCCTAAAATTTTGTAATTAGTGAGTTTATAATTTTGAAACTTTTAAAGTTGGCTTTGTGCATTCTATTTGTTAAAAATGAGAATTTTATAAAATTAGTGTGTATTTATTTTCAATTAAGGAGTTGTTTAAAATTAGTGTGAGTTAACTTTTGTTAGCATTTTAATTAGTTAAATTAGCACTAATTACTCCTAATTAAAACACGCACACATACATGTTTCACACACTCACACACACTTACACATTTTTTACACACACCGAAACACACAACACACACACCTATACATTTTATTTTCAGATTTTTTATATTTTGGAGAGCAAAAACCTATGGTTCCTCCACCTACAGCAGCCGCCCCTCCCTTTTGAATTTCCAGCAAGTTTTCGGTGATTTTTATTGTAAGAAGATAGTGCCACGTTCGTCCCGGATCAAACCTCGCTCCGTCTTCGCTTCGGTATCGCCGTATCGTGAGTTTTAAATAACAAAAGGCATGTATATTCTTTTTTCCTGCGTCGACCTAGTCACATTATGTGGTGCGATGTTTTTATGCGAGAAAATACATGGGTGATGTGTAGAAGTTTGAGCAATCATGTTTGGATCACTTTTGAAACCTTTTTTTTTTTTATCTCAAATCTCGTTTTTACTGATCTTTTAAATACTGCGATTTTTCGGTTGAGATTTTAGGAAAACTTTCAACGTAATAAATGTAGAAATTTTTGATACCTTCGATTTGATATAAAATTCGAAATATTTAGATAAAGATTGAGTGAATTATGATGTTTTTCGTGGGACTGCTCAAACTACGTTTTCTGAAAATATGTGATTGACGTGTTCTTGAAGTTTTATGGTTGCAGGCTTCGTTGGGGATCGACGGGTGATCGCTGCTACGTATCGCTACATTTTTAATGATATTGGGACTACTATTTTGGATTCTCTTCGCGTCGTTAGGCAATTGGGAGAATGAGTTGTCGTAAAATTCATTTTGTTGTCAAAAGTCGTGTTCACAAGTTTATTGGGTTATTTGTCATGCGTGGTTGTTTCGGGACAATTGTATAGGCTTGAGTCTCTGTTGTAGTATCCTAGGATGAGTCTCGAGGTGTCGATTCATGGTCGGGAGGATTGAGTAAGGGAGATTAAGTCACAAGCACAGAAATTTCCGTTGGTTTTCGCGCAAAATGAGTACACAGACCCCCACACGGACCAGGGCACGGGGTCCGTGCCCTTGTTTCCTTCTTAGTGTCAGCAAACCGAGCCTACACGGACCCTTCGAAGGACCCTGACACGGGGTCCGTGCCCTTCTTTCCTTTCGGTGTGTTTTTACAGTAGCTACACGGACCCCTATACGGACCCAAGCACGGGGTCCGTGCCTCCCCTTTTCTTCACGATAAATTTTACAGAGTCTACATGGACCCAGAGCCGGACCTGGGCACGGGGTCTGCGTGCTTCACATTTTGGGGAAAAATTTATTGAATGCCTTGGGGTTCAAGATAATGGTTAGTACGATGATTAAAAGAGGTCAAGTCCCAAGTGATTTAGAATATCATAAGTTATTTTATTACTTCGGTGGTGAGTTCGAGTACCTACGTCTAAGTTATGCAAGTTAAGCATTTGAACTCATGTTAGTATGTTGCAGCAGTGGCCCCAAGCGAGATCCAACGAACCCCTCAACGCCAAGTTTGTTGACGTGCAAATAGATAATATTTCAAGTTTTTGAGGTATACAAAATGTCTTGTGACCAAATTTATGAATGGGTTTGGAAGTCGGTGAACGTGGCCAAGGACCTCTCCACCTCGTTAAAGTATGAACGGGTTTAGATCAGGATTGGAAAGCGTTAAAGCATGAACGGGGACCAATCCACCCGTTAAAGCATGAACGGGGATCTCATGTATGTGGCAGTGGATTCTTCTCTGTCAGCCCAGTACTGTGGTTTAGTATGATCAGGCAATTTTATGTATGGGTCACTTGCTCTGAAACATGCATCTACATAAAATGATGAAGTTTATGTATGATCATGTATGTACAAGTATGCAAGCATGATTAAGAAAAGTTTCACGTTATGGCACGTCTATGTTACGTATGTAAGTTCAAGCTTTATACGCTTGTTAAAGTTCAAGTATGTAATGTTCTATTGTAAAGTTGCAAGTGATTTTATTACGTACTACTCGTTACTTCCAGTTTATACGTGTTGAGTCTTTAGACTCACTAGACTTGATCGATGCAGGTGAGTATGATTTGAGAAGACAAGGGGTAGGGACCAAGGAGTTGGCTTGGACTGAGCAGGAGGCTAGACCAGAGAACCGCCCAAGTTTTAAGTTTTTATGAAAAGTCAAATACTCTGATTTCATGTTACTGGTTATGAGATTTTAAACAACTAATTTTGTCAAACTTTATTTTAGATCTTTTGTTGCAACTACTTTTGGTACATACAGTTTATTTTACTGAATTTTGAAGGTTCGCCTTTTATTTGAGAAATTTTTTAATTTTTCTGCAATTTCAAATAGTAAAAAGTACGGTACGTTACAGTTAGTATCAGAGCCGAGTTTTTGTAAAGGGTTATGTCTACTGCCAGTTTCCAGAAGCTCACGAAGTCACACCTCAAGTCTGTGTAAGTTTTAAGGTTTTGAATTACGTTATGCATTAAACATTAAGTCATGATTTTGGCATGTCCATGTTTTAAAGTTCAAACTACGTGCATCATATGTTAGTGATATTATGTTCATGCAATTGGGTTTACGAGTGGGTAAATTATTGGAACAGTATGCCTCCTAGACGCTTGATTAACCGTGAAGCTAGGGAAGTGGACCGAGAGCCTCGAGATGAGGAGAGGGCCAATCCTCCACCTCCACCTCCGGACATGCAGGCGCAGATGATTGCAGGCATGACGCAGTTCTTCGCAAAGTTTGCGGGGAACCAGGCTACAGTTGATACGGGGGCTAGGCCCCGACTAGAGATGGTGTATGAGAGGTTCAGGAGGATGAACCCAAAGGAGTTTTTGGGGACCACTGACCCTATGATAGCTGAGGGATGGATTAAGTCCATCGAGGTAATCTTCGACTTTATGGAACTGACCGATACAGATAGAATCAGGTGTGCCACATTCATTCTGGCAGGGACGCTAGACTGTGGTGGGAGAGTGCGTCAGTATCAGTTAATATACAGACGTTGACTTGGAATGGATTTAAGGAGGTCTTTTTTGCGGGGACCCGGACGCTAATTCATTACTTAATCGTTCTTTGGGAATAATTTAATCAATTAAGATAAACATGGTCTAAATTTTTTTTTTGTATACAAATGCGGAACGTAATGGAATTCATCTAGTATAAACATTCATATAAAAGTACAAGTCTTGTACAATTACATTCAAAGCAAACTAGGGTTCAACTACTATATATCAAGTGCTGAAGCCTATCTACTTCTTTTCCTGATCTCCACGCTAACTAGTCCTCTCTTATCCTCTTCTTGACCCTGATCATGTCTCACCTGTTGTCATGCACACATACAAACACGACAACAGCCGGATAACTCCGGTGAGAATATAATCCCAATATAAACAATGTAAACATGCAATCATATAAAAACATATACAAAAGAATATAACAGTTATCAATAACATGTATCAAATTCGAAAACATGAATGATATAAAACTGTAAATAACACATGACTCGTCATCTCAGACTCGACTCATCTCTAATCTAGGGATCCCTATTCCTGGACATTAACACATATATCGAATCTCAGCGATAGGAGTCGATCTACTCCTAAGCAACATCGATATAAATCAAACATCCAGTGTCTTGGCATAACTGCCACGGACTTGGCATATCCGCCAACGACTAGGCATCTCCGCCTGTGACTCAATACATGCTTTGCTATAACTCAATAGACTAAGCATATCAATCTCATAAATTGCAAACATCAATACACTAAAATAAAGTATGTGGTTTAGGAAAACTCAAGTTAAGTGTAACTCAAGTCAATCTCCCGATTGCCATTGATTTATACCTTTCTTTTCTCGGTTTCTGGCTCTGTCGAAGTCTCGAACTCGAAGCCTGTCAATACTCAATATGGCAATGACAATGTCGAGGAGTATAATATCAATACACTACTCAAATCAATACTAGATATAAACAGAGCTCAATCTAATTCTGTTTCAACGGCATAACTACATAATCTCAATATACCCAGCAATACAAATCAACAGATATCAATTCCCACAACTCATAATCGATAACAATACAAATCTGATATCAAATCTCAATCAAATCCATTCTGAAAATCATAACAATTCCATACAGTATCTGTTCTTAAATCCGATTTCGATTATACGATGTCTATTACGTCAAGAACACCATATATGAATCATATCTGATTCCTTCAACATCATATTTTCAAATCATATCAAAACGTAGTAAAACTTATGTTCATGTGAAGCCGCTAACACGAGGATCACAGAAATATATTCAGATCAAAATTCTGACGGACGGATTTTGCGTAACCTTCAAATTCCTAAAATAAAAGGCGTAAGGATTTCTGGAGGATTTTCTCGAACTTCTTTCGTCTGAATTGCTGAATGAATGACCATATATATATATATATCAAATTGCATGGGCAATGATACGTGTATCTTTTTCACCTATTTCAGGCAGCGCTCGGGCGGTTGTAATGTGCCGCTCGGGCGCGGAATGTTCTGTCCAAGCCCTCATCTTATCATCCACTGGCGCTTGGGCGGTCAAAAACTACCGCTCGAGCGCCAGACGTTCTGTCCGAATGGTAAACTTATGTTGCACTGGCGCTCGGGCGGTCTTTTCCTACCGCTCGGGCCCCAGATGTTCTGTCCAACATCTTGGCTTATAATGCACCGACGCCCGGCTTCTTCACTTGAGTTCCTATAACCTCAATTCTTTCAATTAATCAATGTCTGATTACAGTGATTAAATCTCGGGCATTACACTTTTACTCCAAGTACTTCATTGAAAAAGTACAATCCAGATTGACTGGGGAGTTCATGATGCTGCGGCAAGGAGACAGCAGCGTGGCAGACTTTGTCAGGAAGTTCGAAAGGGGGTGTCACTTTGTGCCCCTGATAGCTAATGATGCCCAAGGGAAGCTGAGGCATTTCATGGATGGTTTGCGGTCGATCTTGCGCCGTGATGTCAGGGTTGCTGGTCCTACTACATATGCTATTGTCGTGTCTAGAGCTTTGACGGCAGAGCAGGACCAAAGGGATATCGAGAGTGATAGGCAGGGCAAGAGGCCCTATCAAGCTCAACAGCAACAGCAACAACAACAGCGACTTTTTTTTAAGAGGTCGTTCCAGGGGCAGCCAGGGAAGAAGCCTTATCAGGGACCGCCTAAGGGCAAGGGTCCTATGCCACAGCAGAAGGCACCACGGAGGCCGGGAGAGCACCCGGTGTGCCCGAAGTGCAACCGCCAACACCCGGGACAGTGTTTGTATGGGTCAAGCAAATGTTTCAAGTGCGGAGCGAGTGACCACATGCTGAAGGAGTGCCCATAGTGGAGGCAACCGACACAGGGAAGAGTGTTCGCCATGCATGCTTAGGAGGCGAACCCAGACACGACGTTATTTACTAGTAAACTATTTAATTAAACATTGTATTACTTTGCCTTGCATGTTGGTTTTGAATTGGGATTATTAGGATGCTAGTAGACATTTTGGTGTCTTTTGTTGCCTAAGGTTCATATTAGAACTTTTGGGATATAAGTTGTGATGTACTTATGACTCTCAGGAAATATTTTCGTCAAGAGATTAGCTACAAATGCCCTGATAGATTCAGAAGACACTCACTCCTTTATATCGGAGACATTCGCTAATCATTTAGACATCAAGTCCATAGGCCTTGATGTGAACTACTCAGTGACAGTCCCACCAGGGGAAGAACTGTTAGCTACCAGCGTGGTCAGAGATGTTGATCTAGAACTGCAGGGCCACCTTGTATATGCCGATCTGATAGTGTTGCCGATGCCAGAATTTCAAATTATTTTGGGTATGGACTTGCTAACAAAGAACAGAGTTCTTATTGATTTCCAAAAAAGGTCAGTGTTAGTAAGACCTTTGAGCATGGATCAGTTTCTCTTTGAGCTAGCTAGATGGAGGAGTTTCCCTCGTATGATCTCTTGCATGTAGGCACGGAGACTCATTCACAAGGGGTGTCACGCCTTCTTGACCAGCATTATTTCCACACCTTACATGCTCACTCCGTCTATAACTGATGTACCACTTGTCAGAGATTTTCCTGACGTCTTTCTAGATGACTTCACAGGCTTTCCACCAGAGAGAGAGATGGAGTTTTCAATTGGTCTTATGCCAGGCACTGTGCCGATCTCTAAGGCACCGTATAGGCTAGCTCCAGCTGAGATGTTAGAGTTCAAACTTCAAACAGCAGATTCAGGAGCTCCTAGAAAAGGAATTCATTCGCCCTAGTTTCTCACCGTGGGACGCACCAGTGCTTTTTGTGAAAAAGAAATATGGGAGCATGAGACTGTGCATTGATTACCGAGATTTGAATAAGGTAACGATCAAGAATAAATATACACTTCCTAGAATCGAAGACTTGTTTGATCAGTTGCAGGGAGCTACAGTGTTCTCTAAGATAGATCTTCGATCAGGGTATCACCAACTGAAGATGAAAGATGCAGATGTGCACAAGACGGCCTTCAGGACCAGGTATGGGCATTACGAGTTCTTAATAATGCCGTTTGGGCTGACGAATGCTCCAGCTATTTTCATGGACCTAATGGACCGAGTATTTCAGCTTTACCTTGAGCAATTCATCATAGTGTTTATTGACGATATCCTTATTTACTCGAAGAGCCATGAGGAGCACAATCAGCATTTGAGGACAGTTTTACAGATTTTGCAGAGTCGCAAGTTATTTGCGAAGTTCAGTAAGTGTGAATTCTGGTTGGAGAAGGTAGCGTTTTTAGGTCACATAGTATCTAGCAGTGGTATTGAGGTGGATCCAGCGAAGATGAAAGATGTTAAGGAATGGGTTGAGCCAAAGAATGCATTAGAGATCCGTTGTTTTTTGGGTTTAGCCGGTTACTACCGTAAGTTTATTCAGGGTTTTCGTTGATAGCAGTGCCTCTCACTTCATTAACCAAGAAGAATGCCAAGTTCGTGTGGAGTGATGAATGTCAGAAAAGCTTTGATACCTTGAAACAAGCTCTTATTTCAGCGCCAGTGTTAGCCATGCCATCAGGGCAAGGAGATTTCGTGCTATAAACCGATGCATCTAAACTCGGTTTAGGCGCAGTGTTGATGCAGCACGGTCAGGTGATAGATTACGCTTCCAGACAGTTGAAGGTGCATGAGAAGAACTATCCGACTCATGATTTAGAATTAGCCGCAGTTGTCTTTGCATTGAATATTTGGAGACACTACTTGTACGGCGAGAAATGCCAGATATTTACTGACCACAAGAGTCTCAAGTATTTCTTCACGCACAAAGAGCTGAATATGAGACAGAGACGGTGGTTATAATTGGTGAAAGACTATGATTGCGAGATTAGCTACCATCCGGAAAAAGCTAACGTCGTGGCAGATGCGTTGAACCGAAAGTTTGCAGTCATAGCACAGTTGTCAGTACAGAGACCTATTCACTCTGAGATTCAAGGGTTTGGGTTAGAGGTTTATCCCAAGGAAAGAGCCCCCAGACTATCTAATCTGACAGTGAAATCCGATTTGCGAGACCGTAGAGGACAGCCTTAATACGAGCACTTGAAGAAATGGAGGCTGAAAGATGAAGACAAGGGCAGTGTACTCTACTCAGTGTCTGATCGTATTGTGAGATACAGAGGTAGAATGTGGGTGCCTAACGTTGACTCCATCAGGGAGGATATCCTGTCAGAGGCACTTGCATCTCCGTATTCCATCCATCCGGGAGGTACCAAGATGTACAAGGATCTACAGATTTTGTATTGGTGGCCAGGGATGAAGCGAGACATTCGCAGATTTATGTCTGAATGCCTCACTTGTCAGCAGGTGAAGGCAGAACATCAAAGGCCAGCAGGAACGCTTAAGCCACTCCATATTCTTGCGTGTAAATAGGGAGAATATTACCATGGATTTCGTTGTTGGTTTGCCGAGGTCAGTCAGAGGATCCAATGCTATTTGGGTTATAGTGGATCGACTTACCAAGTCAGCGCACTTTTTGCCAGCGAAGACGACTTTCTCCATGACGCGGTATGCAGAGCTCTATATAAGGAAGATAGTTTGATTGCACGGGATCCCAGTTTCTATTGTGTCCGACCGGGATCCGAGGTTTACATCGTCCTTTTGGAAGAGCTTACATGCAGCCATGGGGACAAAGTTGGTTTTCAGTACCGCTTTTCACCCGCAGACAGATGGCCAATCTGAGCTAGTGATTCAGATTTTGGAGGATCTATTGCGAGCCTATATGATTGATTTCCACGGGACTTGGGAATCTAAGCTACCTCTAGTGGAGTTTACCTACAACAACAGTTTTCAAGCATCCATAAGTATGGCTCCCTACGAGGCTTTGTATGAAAGGAAGTGCAAATCGCCGATTCACTGGGATGAAGTTGGTGAGAGAGCAGAACTTGGTCCAGCGATAGTTCAGAAGACTGCAGGTGTGGTGGTCAAGATCCGAGACAGGATGAAGATTGCCCAGAGTCGTCAGAAGAGTTATGCTGATAAAAGAATAAGAGATCTCGAGTTTGCCGTAGGTGATCACGTTTTTGTAAAGATAGCACCCATGAAGGGTGTTATGAGATTTGGGAAAAGAGGCAAGCTGTGTCTGAGGTTTATTGGACCTATCGAGATTCTGGACAGAATTGGGACACTAGCCTATCGTGTTTCACTTCCGCCGAATCTGACCGGGGTACACAATGTGTTCCACGTCTCTATGTTGAGGAAGTACCTAGCTAATCCTTCGCACGTGTTGAGCTATGAACCGTTACAGTTGGCTCCAGACATGTCGTATGAGGAAAGACCTGTCCAAATCTTAGACAGACAGGAGCCTAGGCTTCGGAACAAGGTGACGAAACTAGTCAAAGTGTGGTGGCTAAACCAATCAGTGGAAGATGCCACATGGGAGACTGAAGCTATAATGAGAAACCGGTACCCGAAATTGTTTTGTAAGATTTAATTTTGAGGACGAAATTTATATAAGTGGGGAAGGAACTGTAGAACCCAAAATCAGTACACGTAAATCTCATGCATTCATTTAATTGTTAAATCTTTTATTTAAGTTTAAAATGATTTTAGTGATGCATGATTTATTTAAATTACGTTGCTTTAAACTTATTATGTTTATCTGATGCACGATTTAAAGTGTTTTCTTGAGTTTCACGTTTCAGGCGATTATTCGAGGCGAGATCGAGGAAAGGAGACCGGTGACGTTTTTGGGCAATTTTTAAATATGATATTTTATTTTAAGTTGAGAATGGGGTATTTTAAATAATTTACCTAGTTTTAGTATTTTAAAAGCCTAAAATTTTGTAATTAGTGAGTTTATCATTTTTAAACTTTTAAAGTTGGCTTTGTGCATTCTATTTGTTAAAAAAGGAAAATTTTATAAAATTAGTGTGTATTTATTTTTAATTAAGGAGTTGTTTAAAATTAGTGTGAGTTAACTTTTGTTAGCATTTTAATTAGTTAAATTAGCACTAATTACTCCTAGGGATGTAATCGAGTCGAGTCGAGTCGAGCCAAACTCTTGAATGTTTGAGCTTGGCTCGTTTATAATCGAGCCGAGCTCGAGCTTTATTTAACGAATATATGCATGGCTCACGAGCTTATTCAAGCCTTTATCGAGCCTAAACAAGTTTAATAAATATGAATTATACATTTAAATTTTCATTAAATTAATTAAAAATAAATTATATATTTAAAGAAAAATATATTATTCTTATTAAAATTTGTAAATTTATTATAATAAATAAATTTAATAGATTTTTCTATATATTGCATAAATAATATGCAAAATCAATAAATCAAATATCAAAAATATTATTTTTTCATCTAAAAGATTACTCATGAACTTACCAACGAACATGTTCACGAGCTAACGAGCCGAATACTGTAAAGCTTGAGTTTGGTTTGTTTATCTTAACGAGCCTCATTAAACGATCTCAAACGAGCTTTGAATAGCTTACAAACGGTTTGGTTCATTACATCCCTATATACTCCTAATTAAAACACACACACGTTTCACACACTCACACACACTTACACATTTTTACACACACCAAAACACACAACACACACACCTACACATTTTATTTTCAGATTTTTTATATTTTGGAGAGCAAAAACCTATGGTTCCTCCACCTTAAAGCAGCCGCCCCATCCTTTTGAATTTCCAAGAAAGTTTTCGGTGATTTTTATTGCAAGAAGATAGTGCCACGTTCGTCCCGGATCAAACCTCGCTCCGTCTCCGCTTCGGTATCGCCGTATCGTGAGTTTTAAACATCAAAAGACATGTATATTCTGTTTTTCCTGCGTCGATCTAGTCATATTATGTGTTGCGATATTTTTATGCGAGAAAATACATAGGTGATATGTAGAAGTTTGAGCAATCATGTTTGGATCACTTTGAAACCATTTTTTTTATCTCATATCTTGTTTTTACTGCTTTTTTAAATACTGCGATTTTTCGGTCGAGATTTTGATAAAACGTTCAACTTAAGAAACGTAGAACTTTTTGATACCTTCGATTTGATATAAAATTCAAAATATTTGGTTAAATATTGAGTGAGTTATAGTGTTTTTCGTGGAACTGCTCAAACTCCGTTTTCTGAAAATATGTTATTGACGTGTTCTTGAAGTTTTATGGTTGCAGGCTTCGTTGGCGATCGACGGGTGATCGTTGCTAACATTGGGAGGATTATTTTGGATTCGCTTCGCGTCGTTAGGCACTTGGGAGAATGATTAGTCGTAAAATTCATTTTGTTGTCAAAAGTCGTGTTCACAAGTTTATTGGGTTATTTGTCATGCGTGGTTGTTTCGGGACAATTGTATAGGCTTGAGTCAGTGTTGTAGTATCCTAGGATAAGTCTCGAGGTGTCGATTCATGGTCGGGAGGATCGAGTAAGGGAGATTAAGTCACAAGCACAGAAATTTCCGTTGGTTTTCGCGCATAGTGAGTACACGGACCCCCACACGGACCAGGGCACGGGGTCCGTGCCCTTGTTTCCTTCTTAGTGTCAGCAAACCGAGCCTACACGGACCCTGACACGGGGTCCGTGCCCTTCTTTCCTTTCGGTGTGTTTTTACAGTAGCTACACAGACCCATATACGGAGCCAGGAACGGGGTCCGTGTGCTTCACTTTTTGGGGAAAAATTTATTGAATGCCTTGGGGTTCAAGATAATGGTTAGTACGATGATTAAAAGAGGTCAATTCCCGAGTGATCTAGAACGTCATAAGTTATTTGATTACTTTGGTGCTGAGTTCGAGTACCTACGTCTAATTTATGCAAGTTAAGCATTTGAACTCATGTTAGTATGTTGCAGCATTGGCCCCAAGCGAGAACCAAGGAACCCCTCAACGCCAAGTAAGTATGTTGACGTGCAAAAAGATAATATTTCAAGTTTTTGAGGTATGCTAAATGTCTTCTGACCAAATTTATGAATGGGTTTGGAAGTCGGTGAACGTGGCCGAGGACCTCTCCACCCGTTAAAGCATGAACGGGTTTAGATCAGGATTGGAAAGCGTTAAAGCATGAACGAGGACCAATCCACCCTTTAAAGCATGAACGGGGATCTCATGTATGTGGCAGTGGATTCTTCTCTGTCAGCCCAGTACCGTAGTTTAGTCTGATCAGGCAATTTTATGTATGGGTCACTTGCTCTGAAACATGCCTATACATAAAATGATGTAAGTTTATGTATGATCATGTATGTACAAGTATGCAAGCATGATTAAGAAAAGTTTCACGTTATGGCACGTCTATGTTACGTATGTAAGTTCAAGTTTTATATGCATGTTAAAGTTCAAGTATGTAATGTTCTATTGTAAAGTTGCAAGTGATTTTATTACGTACTACTCGTTACTTCCAGTTTATACGTGTCGAGTCTTTAGACTCACTTGACTTAATTGATACAAGTGAGTATGATTTTGAGGAGACAAGGGATAGGGACCAAGGAGTTGGCTTGGACTGAGCAGGAGGCTAGACCCGAGGACCGCCCAAGTTTTAATTTTTTATGAAAAGTCAAATACTCTGATTTCACGTTACTGGTTATAAGATTTTAAACAACTACTTTTGTCAAAATTTATTTTAGATATTTCGTTGCAACTACTTTTGGTACATACAGTTTATTTTACCGAATTTTGAAGGTTCGCCTTTTATTTGAGAAATTTTTTAATTTTTCTGGAAATTTCAAGTAGTAAAAAGTACGGTACGTTACAGTTGGTATCAGAGCCGGGTTCTTGTAAAGGGTTATGTCTACTGCCAGTTTCCAGAAGCTCACGAAGTCACACCTCAAGTCTGTGTAAGTTTTAAGGTTTTGAATTATGTTATGCATTAAACATTAAGTCATGATTTCGGCATGTCCATGTTTCAAAGTTCAAACTACGTGCATCATATGTTAGTGATATTATGTTAATGCAATTGGGTTTAATAGTGGGTAAATTATTGGAACAGTATGCCTCCTAGACGCTTGATTAACCGTGAAGCTAGGGAAGTGGACCGAGAGCCTCGAGATGAGGAGAGGGCCAATCCTCCACCTCCACCTCCGGACATGCAGGCGCAGATGCTTGCAGGCATGACGCAGTTCTTCGCACAGTTTGCGGGGAACCAGGCTGCAGTTGATACGGGGGCTAGGCCCCGACCAGAGGCGGTGTATGAGAGTTTCAGGAGGATGAACCTAAAGGAGTTTTCGAGGACCACTGACCCGATGATAGCTGAGGGATGGATTAAGTCCATCGAGGTAATCTTCGACTTTATGGAACTGACCGATACAGATAGAGTCAGGTGTGTCACATTCCTTCTGGCAGGGACGTCAGACTGTGGTGGGAGAGTGCGTCAGTATCAGTTAATATACAGACGTTGACTTGGAATGGATTTAAGGAGCTCTTTTTTGTGGGGACCCGGACGCTAATTCATTACTTAATCGTTCTTTGGGAATAATTTAATCAATTAAGATAAACATGGTCTAATTTTTTTTATGTATACAAATGCGGAACGTAATGGAATTCATCTAGTATAAACATTCATATAAAAGTACAAGTCTTGTACAATTACATTCAAAGCAAACTAGGGTTCAACTACTATATATCAAGTGCTGAAGCCTATCTACTTCTTTTCCTGATCTCCACGCTAACTAGTCCTCTCTTATCCTCTTCTTGACCCTGATCATGTCTCACCTGTTGTCATGCACACATGCAAACACGACAACAGCCGGATAACTCGGTGAGAAAATAATCCCAATATAAACAATGTAAACATGCAATCATATAAAAACATATACAAAAGAATATAACAGTTATCAATAACATCTATCAAATTCGAAAACATGAATGATATAAAACTGTAAATAACACATGACTCGTCATCTCAGACTCGACTCATCTCTAATCTAGGGATCCCGATTCCTGGACATTAACACATATATCGAATCTCAGCGATAGGAGTCGATCTACTCCTAAGCAACATCGATATAAATCAAACATCCAGTGACTTGGCATATCCGCCACGGACTTGGCATATCCGCCAACGACTAGGCATCTCCGCCTGTGACTCAATACACGCTTTGCTATAACTCAATAGACTAAGCTTATCAATCTCATAAATTGCAAACATCAATACACTAAAATAAAGTATGTGGTTTAGGAAAACTCAAGTTAAGTCTAACTCAAGTCAATCTCCCGATTGCCATTGATATATACCTTTCTTTTCTCGGTTTCTGGCTCTGTCGAAGTCTCGAAATCGAAGCCTGTCAATACTCAATCTGGCAATGACAATGTCGAGGAGTATAATATCAATACACTACTCAAATCAATACTAGATATAAACAGAGCTCAATCTAATTCTGTTTCAACGGCATAACTGCATAATCTCAATATACCCAACAATACAAATCAACAGATATCAATTTCCACAACTCATAATCGATAACAATACAAATCTGATATCAAATCTCAATCAAATCCATTCTGAAAATCATAACAATTCCAGACAGTCTATGTTCTTCAATCCAGTTTCGATTATACGATGTCTATTACGTCAAGAACACCATATATGAATCATATCTGATTCCTTCAACATCATATTTTCAAATCATATCAAAACGTAGTAAAACTTACGTTCATGTGAAGCCGCTAACACGAGGATCACAGAAATATATTCAGATCAAAATTCTGACGGACGAATTTTGCGTAACCTTTAAATTCCTAAAATAAAAGGCGTAAGGATTTCTGGAGGATTTTCTCGAACTTCTTTCGTCTGAATTGCTGAATGAATGAGCATATATATATATATATATATCAAATTGCATGGGCAATGATACGTGTATCTTTTTCACCTAATTCAGGCGGTGCTCGGGCGGTTGTAATGTGCCGCTCGGGCGCGGAATGTTCTGTCCAAGCCCTCATCTTATCATCCACTGGCGCTTGGGCGGTCAAAAACTACCGCTCGAGCGCCAGACGTTCTGTCCGAATGGTAAACTTATGTTGCACTGGCGCTCGGGCGGTCTTTTTCTACCGCTCGGGCCCCAGATGTTCTGTCCAACATCTTGGCTTATAATGCACCGACGCCCGGCTTCTTCACTTGAGTTCCTATAACCTCAATTCTTTCAATTAATCAATATCTGATTACAGTGATTAAATCTCGGGCATTACACTTTTACTCCAAGTACTTCATTGAAAAATTACAATCCAAATTGAATGAGGAGTTCATGATGCTGCGGCAAGGAGACAGCAGCGTGGCAGACTTCGTCAGGAAGTTCGAAAGGGGGTGTCACTTTGTGCCCCTGATAGCTAATGATGCCCAAGGGAAGCTGAGGCATTTCATGGATGGTTTGCGGCTCGATCTTGCGTCGTGATGTCAGGGTTGCTGGTCCTACTACATATGCTATTGTCGTATCTAGAGCTTTGGCGGCAGAGCAGGACCAAAGGGATATCGAGAGTGATAGACAGGGCAAGAGGCCCTATCAAGCTCCACAGCAACAGCAACAGCAACAGCAACAGCAATAGAGACCTTAGTTTAAGAGGTCGTTCCAGGGGCAGCCAGGGAAGAAGCCTTATCAGGGACCGCCTAAGGGCAAGGGTCCTATGCCACAGCAGATGGCACCACGGAGGCCGGGAGAGCACCCGGTGTGCCCGAAGTGCAACCGCCAACACCCGGGACAGTTTTTGTATGGGTCAGGTAAATGTTTCAAGTGCGGAGCAAGTGACCACATGCTGAAGGAGTGCCCACAGTGGAGGCAACCGACACAGGGAAGAGTGTTCGCCATGCATGCTAAGGAGGCGAACCCAGACACGACGTTATTTACTAGTAAACTATTTAATTAAACATTGTATTACTTTGCCTTGCATGTTGGTTTTGAATTGGGATTATTAGGATGCTAGTAGACATTTTGGTGTCTTTTGTTGCCTAAGGTTCATATTAGAACTTTTGAGATATAAGTTGTGATGTACTAATGACTCTCAGGAAATATTTTCGTCAAGAGATTAGCTACGAAGGACCTGATAGATTCAGGAGACACTCACTCCTTTATATCGGAGACATTCGCTAATCATTTAGACATCAAGTCCATCGGCCTTGATGTGAACTACTCAGTGACAGTCCCACCAGGGGAAGAACTGTTAGCTACCAGCGTGGTCAGAGATGTTGATCTAGAACTGCAGGGTCACCTGGTATATGCCGATCTGATAGTGTTGCCGATGCCAGAATTTCAAATTATTTTGGGTATGGACTTGCTAACAAAGAACAAAGTTCTTATTGATTTCCAAAAAAGGTCAGTGTTAGTAAGACCTTTGGGCATGGAGCAGTTTCTCTTTGAGCCAGCTAGATGGAGGAGTTTCCCTCGTATGATCTCTTGCATGCTGGCGTGGAGACTCATTCACAAGGGGTGTCACGCCTTCTTGACCAGCATTATTTCCACACATGACATGCCCACTCCGTCTATAACTGTTGTACCACTGGTCAGAGATTTTCCTGACGTCTTTCTAGATGACGTCACAGGCCTTCCACCAGAGAGAAGATGGAGTTTTCAATTGGTCTTATGCCAGGCACTGTGCCGATCTCTAAGGCACCGTATAGGCTAGCTCCAGCTGAGATGTTAGGGCTCAAACAGCAGATTCATGAGCTCCTAGACAAGGAATTCATTCGCCCTAGTTTCTCACCTGTGGGGCGCACCAGTACTCTTTGTGAAAAAGAAATATGGGAGCATGAGACTGTGCATCGATTACTGAGATTTGAATAAGGTAACGATCAAGAATAAATACACACTTCCTAGAATCGAAGACTTGTTTGATCAGTTGCAGGGAGCTACAGTGTTCTCTAAGATAGATCTTCGATCAGGTATCACCAACTGAAGATGAAAGATGCAGATGTGCACAAGACGGCCTTCAGGACCAGGTATGGGCATTACGAGTTCTTAGTAATGCCGTTTGGGCTGACGAATGCTCCAGCTATTTTCATGGACCTAATGGACCGAGTATTTCAGCTTTACCTTGAGCAATTCATCATAGTGTTTATTGACGATATCCTTATTTACTCGAAGAGCCATGAGGAGCACACTCAGCATTTGAGGATAGTTTTACAGATTTTTTAGAGTCGCAAGTTATTTGCGAAGTTCAGTAAGTGTGAATTCTGGTTGGAGAAGGTAGCGTTTTTAGGTCACATAGTATCTAGTAGTGGTATTGAGGATGGATCCAGCGAAGGTGACAGATGTTAAGGAATGGGTTGAGCCAAAGAATGCATTAGAGATCCGCCGTTTTTTGGGTTTAGCCGGTTACTACCGTAAGTTTATTCAGGATTTTCGTTGATAGCAGTGCCGCTCACTTCATTAACCAAGAAGAATGCCAAGTTCGTGTGGAGTGATGAATGTCAGAAGAGCTTTGATACCTTGAAACAAGCTCTTATTTCAGCGCCAGTGTTAGCCATGCCATGAGGGCAAAGAGATTTCGTGCTATACACCGATGCATCTAAACTCGGTTTAGGCACAGTGTTGATGCAGCACGGTCAGGTGATAGCTTACGCTTCCAGACAAATGAAGATTTGGAGACACTACTTGTACGACGAGAAATGCCAGATATTTACTAACCACAAGAGTCTCAAGTATTTCTTCACGCATAAAGAGCTGAATATGAGACAGAGACGGTGGTTATAATTGGTGAAAGACTATGATTGCGAGATTAGCTACCATCCGGAAAAAGCTAACGTCGTGGCAGATGCGTTGAACCGAAAGTTTGCAGTCATAGCACAGTTGTCAGTACAGAGACCTATTCACTCTGAGATTCAGGAGTTTGGGTTAGAGGTTTATCCCAAGGAAAGAGCCCCCAGACTATCTAATCTGACAGTGAAATCCGATTTGCGAGACCGTAGAGGACAGCCTTAATACGAGCACTTGAAGAAATGGAGGCTGAAAGATGAAGACAAGGGCAGTGTACTCTACTCAGTGTCTGATCGTATTGTGAGATACAGAGGTAGAATGTGGGTGCCTAACGTTGACTCCATCAGGGAGGATATCCTGTCAGAGGCACTTGCATCTCCGTATTCCATCCATCCGGGAGGTACCAAGATGTACAAGGATCTACAGATTTTGTATTGGTGGCCAGGGATGAAGCGAGACATTCGCAGATTTGTGTCTGAATGCCTCACTTGTCAGCAGGTGAAGGCAGAACATCAAAGGCCAGCAGGAACGCTTAAGCCACTCCATATTCTTGCGTGTAAATGGGAGAATATTACCATGGATTTCGTTGTTGGTTTGCCGAGGTCAGTCAGAGGATCCAATGCTATTTGGGTTATAGTGGATCGACTTACCAAGTCAGTGCACTTTTTGCTAGCGAAGACGACTTTCTCCATGACGCAGTATGCGGAGCTCTATATCAGGGAGATAGTTCGATTGCACGGGATCCCAGTTTCTATTGTGTCCGACCGGGACCCGAGGTTTACATCGTCCTTTTGGAAGAGCTTACATGCAGCCATGGGGACGAAGTTGGTTTTTAGTACCGCTTTTCACCCGCAGACAGATGGCCAATCTGAGCGAGTGATTCAGATTTTGGAGGATCTATTGCGAGCCTATATGATTGATTTCCAGAGGACTTGGGAATCTAAGCTACCTCTAGTGGAGTTTACCTACAACAACAGTTTTCAAGCATCCATAGGTATGGCTCCCTACGAGGCTTTGTATGAAAGGAAGTGCCAATGCCGATTCACTAGGATGAAGTTGGTGAGAGAGCAGAACTTGGTCCAGTGATAGTTCAGAATACTGCAGGTGTGGTGGTCAAGATCCGAGACAGGATGAAGATTGCCCAGAGTCGTCAGAAGAGTTATGCTGATAAAAGAATGGGAGATCTCGAGTTTGCCGTAGGTGATCACGTTTTTGTAAAGATAGCACCCATGAAGGGTCTTATGAGATTTGGGAAAAGAGGCAAGCTGTGTCCGAGGTTTATTGGACCTTTCGAGAATCTGGACAGAATTGGGACACTAGCCTATCGTGTTTCCCTTCCGCCAAATCTGGCCGGGGTACACAATGTGTTCCACGTCTCAATGTTGAGGAAGTACCTAGCTAATCATTCGCACGTGTTGAGCTATGAACCGTTACATTTGGCTCCAGACATGTCGTATGAGGAAAGACCTGTCCAAATCTTAGACAGACAGGAGCATAGGCTTCGGAACAAGGTGACGAAACTAGTCAAAGTCTGGTGGCTACACCAATCAGTGGAAGATGCCACATGGGAGACTGAAGCTATTATGAGAAATCGGTACCCGGAATTGTTTTGTAAGATTTAATTTTCAGGACGAAATTTATATAAGTGGGGGAGGAACTGTAGAACCCAAAATCAGTACACGTAAATCTCATGCATTCATTTAATTGTTAAATCGTTTATTTAAGTTTAAAATGATTTTAGTGATGCATGATTTATTTAAATTACGTTGCTTTAAACTTATTATGTTTAGTTTTCTTGAGTTTCACGTTTCAGGCGATTATTCGATGCGGGATCGAGGAAAGGAGACCTGTGACGTTTTTGGGCAATTTTTAAATATGATATTTTATTTTAAGTTGAGAATGGGGCGTTTTAAATAATTTACCTAGTTTTAGTATTTTAAAGGCCTAAAATTTTGTAATTAGTGAGTTTATCATTTTTAAACTTTTAAAGTTGGCTTTGTGCATTCTATTTGTTAAAAAAGGAGAATTTTATAAAATTAGTGTGTATTTATTTTTAATTAAGGAGTTGTTTAAAATTAGTGTGAGTTAACTTTTGTTAGCATTTTAATTAGTTAAATTAGCACTAATTACTCTTAGGGATGTAATCGAGTCGAGCCGAGCCGAACTCTTGAATGTTTGAGCTTGGCTCGTTTATAATCGAGCCGAGCTCGAGCTTTATTTAACGAATATATGCATGGCTCACGAGCTTATTCAAGCCTTTATCGAGCCTAAACAAGTATAATAAATATGAATTATACATTTAAATTTTCATTAAATTAATTAATAATAAATTATATATTTAAAGAAAAATATATTATTCTTATTAAAATTTGTAAATTTATTATAATAAATAAATTTAATAGATTTTTCTATATATTGCATAAATAATATGCAAAATCAATAAATCAAATATCAAAACTATTATTTTTTCATCTAAAAGATTACTCATGAACTTACCAACGAACATGTTCACGAGCTAACGAGCAGAATACTGTAAAGCTTGAGTTTGGTTTGTTTATCTTAACGAGCCTCATTAAACGAGCTCAAACGAGCTTTTATCGAATCGAGCTTCGAATAGCTCACAAACGGTTTGGTTCATTACATCCCTATATACTCCTAATTAAAACACACACACACACGCGCGCGCGTTTCACACACTCACACACACTTACACACACCAAAACACACAACACATACACCTACACATTTTATTTTCAGATTTTTTATATTTTGGAGAGCAAAAACCTAGGGTTCCTCCACCTTAGAGCAGCCGCCCCTCCCTTTTGAATTTCCAAAAAGTTTTCGGTGATTTTTATTGCAAGAAGATAGTGTCACGTTCGTCCCGGATCAAGCCTCACTCTGTCTCCGCTTCGGTATCGCCGTATCGTGAGTTTTAAACATCAAAAGACATGTATATTCTGTTTTTCCTGCGTCGATCTAGTCATATTATGCGTTGCGATGTTTTTATGCTAGAAAATACATAGGTGATGTCTAGAAGTTTGATCAATCATGTTTGGATCACTTTTGAAACCATTTTTTTTATTTCGTATCTCGTTTTTACTGATATTTTAAATACTGCGATTTTTCGGTCAAGAGTTTGAGAAAACTTTCAACTTAAGAAACGTAGAACTTTTTGATACCTTCGATTTGATATAGAATTCAAAATATTTGGATAAAGATTGAGTGAGTTATGGTGTTTTTCGTGGAACTGCTCAAACTCCGTTTTCTGAAAATATGTTATTGACGTGTTCTTGAAGTTTTATGGTTGCAGGCTTCGTTGGGGATCGACGGTGATCGCTGCTACGTTTCGCTACATTTTTAATGACATTGGGAGGATTATTTTGGATTCGCTTTGCGTCGTTAGGCACTTGGGAGAATGATTAGTCATAAAATTCATTTTGTTGTCAAAATTCGTGTTCACAAGTTTATTGGGTTATTTGTCATGCGTGGTTGTTTCGGGACAATTGTATAGGCTTGAGTCAGTGTTGTAGTATCCTAGGATGAGTCTCGAGGTGTCGATTCATGGTCGGGAGGATCGAGTAAGGGAGATTAAGTCACAAGCACAGAAATTTCCGTTGGTTTTCGCGCACAGTGAGTACACGGACCCCCACACAGACCAGGGCACGGGGTCTGTGCCCTTGTTTCCTTCTTAGTGTCAGCAAACCGAGCCTACACGGACCCTTCGACAGACCCTGACACGGGGTCCATGCCCTTCTTTCCTTTCGGCGTGTTTTTACAGTAGCTACACAGACCCCTATACGGACCCAGGCACGGGGTCCGTGTGCTTCACTTTTTGGGGAAAAATTTATTGAATGCCTTGGGGTTCAAGATAATGGTTAGTACGATGATTAAAAGAGGTCAAGTCCTGAGTGATCTAGAATGTCATAAGTTATTTGATTAATTTGGTGCTGAGTTCGAGTACCTACGTCTAATTTATGCAAGTTAAGCATTTGAACTAATGTTAGTATGTTGCAGCAGTGGCCCCAAGCGAGATCCAACGAACCCCTCAACGCCAAGTAAGTATGTTGACGTGTAAAAAGAAAATATTTCAAGTTTTTGAGGTATGCTAAATGTCTTGTGACCAAATTTATGAATGGGTTTGGAAGTCGGTGAACGTGGCCGAGGACCTCTCCACCCCGTTAAAGCATGAACGGGTTTAGATCAGGATTGGAAAGCGTTAAAGCATGAAGGAGGACCAATCCACCCATTAAAGCATGAACGGGGATCTCATGTATGTGGCAGTGGATTCTTCTCTGTCAGCCCAGTACCGTATTTTAGTCTGATCAGGCAATTTTATGTATGGGTCACTTGCTTTGAAACATGCGTCTACATAAAATGATGAAGTTTATGTATGATCATGTATGTACAAGTATGCAAGCATGATTAAGAAAAGCTTCACGTTATGGCACGTCTATGTTACGTATGTAAGTTCAAGCTTTATATGCATGTTAAAGTTCAAGTATGTAATGTTCTATTGTAAAGTTGCAAGTGATTTTATTACGTACTACTCGTTACTTCCAGTTTATACGTGTCGAGTCTTTAGACTCACTTGACTTAATTGATACAAGTGAGTATGATTTTGAGGAGACAAGGGGTAGGGACCAAGGAGTTGGCTTGGACTGAGCAGGAGGCTAGACCCGAGGATCGCCCAAGTTTTAATTTTTATGAAAAGTCAAATACTCTGATTTCACGTTACTGGTTATGAGATTTTAAACAACTACTTTTGTCAAACTTTATTTTAGATCTTTTGTTGCAACTACTTTTGGGACGTACAGTATATTTTATCGAATTTTGAAGGTTCGCCTTTTATTTGAGAAATTTTTTAATTTTTCCGCAAATTTCAAGTAGTAAAAAGTACGGTACGTTACATAAATAGTGGCAAAAGAATGAGTGAAATCACACCCAAACAATATCAAAAGTTTTCTCCAAAAGTTGCAATTTTCGAGTACCAAAAATTCTATCAAATTTCAGAAAGTTTTTCTAATTGTATTTTACACGTCCAAATCCGATCTCCACCGTTCAGAATATACGTACACGTGTTTGGAGCAACATATCCAAATTTCATATCGATCCAACGGTTCAAGTAGGAGAAAAAATTTTTGCAAGATGACTGGTTTTTCAGTGTCAAGTTCCAACTTGTTCATTCCAAGATTTTTGGAACAATCTTTCAGGTAAGTGAGTTTATATGTTTTAAAGATTATGTATGTTTTAAAATTCAATCATCTACTGCATGATGTGAATAAGTGTGGATTTCGAAAATCACTATGTTACTTTAAATCGTTTATTTCGTTTCGTTTGTTTGTTCGTTTATGCTTCTCCGTTTCGTTCTATGTTGGTGTCATTCTGTTCGAACAAATTTTCCTCCGAATGATAAGTTAATTATTTGAATATGATAATGGTACATCGGGAAAGCATGTGAGAGAAAAGGCCCCAGAGGGAGCCTGTCTATGAGAGAAGACCCCAGAGGGAGCCCGAATGCGGGAAAAGCCCCTAGAGGGAGCCCATTTACTGGAGAAGGCCCCAGAGGGAGCCCAAGATCAAGGATAGCTCATGATCATTATAATCTATTTGTCTGATAAGTTCTGTTCTGAAATGTTATGATTCGAAGTTCTGATTGTTCTAAATCTGATTTATGTTCATCCAACTCTGAAACTCTGTTTTTCTTAGTATTCCTTTAGTAATCCATTAGTATTCCTTTGTCTTTCTTAGGAATGTTTGTACTTTTCGCTTCCGCAACCTCTGTATTTTTCTTCATTTGTAAAGACAATGGAAAATTTATGAAATAGACTGGTATTTGGCTATTTTCTACGAGGCTTATTGTTATATGATTAACAATGCCAGATGTCACCGACGCCGTGGTCTCGGGGCGTGACATTTAAGTGGTATCAGAGCCGTCAGGTTCGTAATCCGGCTGAGAGTTTGACAGACAAAGTCAAATTTTGTCAAAAACCCATGATTTCCTATCCAAATCATTCTGATACATCACATTCATCTCATTTTGTTTAAATCTTCAAAATTAAGTTGTCACCATAATTGGATGGCTTATACTTTCGCATAGATTCTCAAAACTCAATTTTGTCAACTGCTTTCAATCTATGCGAAATTACCTCTTCTTTCCAGTTTTGGAAAATCTCATTCTATTCGATCCAAATACCTTGCTTATCTGGTAATGAAACTTTTATCTCTTTTTCATTCGATATGTATTTGAAATGGCCACACCTCGTACTCATGCTCAAGCAACCCTTCGCATGCGTCAACTCACCATTGAAAACCAAGGATGAGAAATTGAAACCCTAAAGGTTCAACTCGCTAGAGGAAAATAAGAGAAACAAGAACTCTTGGAGATTAGGAAACTACTTCAAATTGATGTACAATGTCTCACACATCATCTTAATCGAGCAGAGAGCCAGCTCACCCTAACTCTACGTAACCTATCTCACGTGGTACGACTAGTTTCCCCTAACCGAAATTTGATAGTAAGGATTGAAACTGAGAAGGATCTTGCTAACCGCTCTCGTCATCAACAAGAAGACCTTTCTAGCAAGCAAGAACATTATATCGCCAAGCTTCATGGCGCTATGGATAGACTGCAAGAACAAAATAACTATATGCACCTTGTCGTGAAAAACGTGAAAGAAATAGAAAAAACACCTATGGATGTAGTGGAAAAAGGACAGTGATGACGGAGAGATGATAAGGTAGGCTAGACTTGTATTATGGTTATATGATACGAAATGAAAGAAGTGTAACATTTCTTTGGGAATGTACAAAGATAAGTTGAATTATAATTTTGGGAATACACCTATCTGATATAAGATGACTTAAATTTTGGGTAATTTACCTATCAAAGATAAGCTTCCGACTTGAGATGAAATGTTTGACTTGTGGATGATAAATTATTTATGAAAATATGAGATAAGAATTATATAAGCTTTGATATTCAGATGTAGAGGTTGATTTTTGTTCCAAAAATTAACGATATGTACATTAAATTTGGGATACTAAGGGCTAAATTTAAATATTTAGGATTTTGTAATATTTTATGAAGGTAAGAAATTTATATTATTTTTAGGACATTTTCTTATGAAAATAAAGTAAGATATTGATGGGCATTGATGAAGTGTAGCATACATAATAAGTTCCGACTCTTCTTATAGTACAAAAAAGGGAAGATTTGAGGAGAAATACATCCAATGAAACTTGTTTGTATTAAAGCATGTTAGGCTCATAGTCTTCATTAAAGACAAATTTAGAGAAAGAAGAATTGTTCGAGAAATTAGTTTCTTCCATACAAGGTTGAAAGAAATTTTAACTTGGTTATAATTATTGGAACTTGAGTCAATAAGCTGATAAAGTGTTATGTTCTAAGATTCTATATTGGTTTTAGTTTTGAGATAGTAATTATGATAATTTTAAGATAGAATAAAATAAATATGGATACTCATATATTCAGTGTACCATGGGAATTGATTGGTTGGACAAGAATCATGTATTGGAAGATTGTCAAGATAAGAATGCCAAACCCCAATCCAAGAATAAATCATTTTCATGGTAAGGATAAGGAACAGAAATCCTTCCTTTCTGCTTCTCAGACCTAGAAATCCATGGAGCATGGCGAAGAAGTCTAACTAGCAATGATCAACGAGGTAAATAACAAAGTTACTCTGAAGATAGAGTATATTCCAGTTAGTCAGGAATTTCCAGACGTCTTCCCTGAAGAATTGCCTGGCACGATTCCTGACCGTGAAGTGGAGTTTGAGATCAACTTGATCCCTGGGGCTGCACTAATCTCGAAGGCACCATACCAAATGGTCCCAACAGAGTTAAAGGAACTAAATGATCAACTCCAAGAGTTGTTGGATTAGAAGCAGATTCGACCCAGTGCATCTCCGTGGGGAGCCCCTGTATTATTCGTGAAAAAGAAAGACGGGAGTATGAGGATATGTATCGATTATAGAGAGTTGAACAAGATTACAGTTAAGAATAAATACCCTCTCCCGAGGATAGATGACTTTTTCAATCAATTGAAAGGAGCTAAGGTCTTTCAAAACTTGATCTGAGGTCAGGATACCATCAAATGAAGGTCAAAATGGAAGATATCCCTAAAACAGCCTTCAAGACAAGATACGACCATTACGAGTTTATGGTAATGCCGTTTGGACTTACCAATGCCCCAGCAGTATTCATGGACCTCATGAATAGTGTCTTTAAACCATACCTCGATATATTCGCGGTTGTATTCATAGACGACATTCTTGTGTCCTCACAAAGTAAGGAAGATTATGAGGAACATCTTCGCCTCACTCTAGAAACACTAAGAGAAAAAGAACTGTATGCCAAATTTAAGAAATATGAAGTTTGGCTAACAAGTGTCACCTTCTTGGGACACATAATCTATGAATTAGGTGTTTCAGCGGACCCCAAGAAAGTAGAGCCAATTGAGGACTGCCTCGACCAAAATCAGTAACTGAGATTCGAAGCTTTCTGGGTTTAGCTGGATATTATAGGAAATTTGTTGAAGGATTTTCTTCAATAGCCATACCCCTCACCAAACTCACACAGAAAAACTCTAGATTCATTTGGAGCGAAGAATGCGAGAAGAGTTTTCAGATTCTTAAAAGAAAACTTGAATCTACACCAGTGCTAGTACTTCCCGAAGATAGAAAGAACTTCACGATATATAGTGATGCATCAAATGGAGGATTAGGGTGTGTGCTTATGCAGGAAGGTCAGGTAATTGCCTACGCATCAAGACAATTAAAATCGTATGAGAAAAATTATCCAACTCATGATCTTGAGTTAGCAGCCATCGTATTTGCACTAAAATTATGGAGACATTATCTATATGGTGCTAAATGCAAGAAGGACGTAGCTGACTTTGTCGCTAAATGCCAAATTTGTCAACAGGTCAAAGTCGAACATCAACGACCTCGAGGACTCCCACGACCACTAGAGATCCCAACATGGAAGTGGGAGCTATTTCCATGGACTTTGTGGAAGGATTACCAAAGTCAAGAAAAAACCATGATTGGATCTGGGTTATCATCGACCGACTAACCAAATCAGCACAATTTTTAACGATCCAAATGAAATACAACCTAGATAAACTAGCCACCCTGTACATGGACAACATAGTAAGATTACATGGAGTTTCAGCAAGTATACTATCCAATAGGGATCCAAGTTTTGTGTCTCGATTTTGGAAAAGTTTTCAAGAAGCCATGGGAACCAAAGTCACCCTCAGCACGGCCTATCACCCGCAAACAAATGGCCGAAAGAACTATTCAAACCTTAGAGGACATGTTAAGGGCCTGTGCTCTAGGTTTCAAAGGAAATTGGAGTGAGCATCTACCTCTAATAGAGTTCATATACAATAACAGTTACCACAGTAGCATAGAGATGGCTCCTTATTAAGCGTTGTATGGAAGAAAATGTAGATCGCCCATGTATTGGGACGAAATCGGGGAGAAAGCCATCACCGGGCCTGAACTAGTACAAATTACGGTTGAGAAGGTAGCTATCATCAGGGAGAAACTCAAAGCGGCCTAGGACCGACAAAAGAGCTGTGCTGACTTGAAGAGAAGGCCGTTGGAATTTGAATTCGGAGAGAAGACCTATGTCAAGGTTTCACCTATGAAGATAGTGGTCCGCTTCAGCAAATCAAGAAAATTGAACCCAAGAAACGTCGGACCCTTCGAAATTCTGGACAGAATCGGAACCCTAGCTTATTGGCTAGCCTTGTCGTCTGACATGTCAAGAATCCATAACGTCTTCCACGTTTCACAACTAAGAAGATACATTCCCAACTCGAGTCATATTTTTGAGGTTGCACCACTGCTACTCGATGGCAACCTGAATGAAGAACTGAAATATGAAGAAGTTAATACCGTATAGTGGACAAAGAATGAGTGCTACATCACCGCACGATCCATACGTTAAAATAAAATGGTCTAATCATACCGAAAGAGAAGATACTTGGGACCTTGAAGAAATAATGCCTAGACATCATCCCTACCCTTTCAAAGACCAAGATAATTCAAGTTTCAAGGACGAAACTTTAAACAAGGAGGGAAGGATGTGAAGACCCAAAATTTTACTATACAATGAGAAAAACTACCAAGTTGATTTTTGTTTTGCATTGAAGATGAATTATGGCATGGAAGAGAATAAATTACATGCAACCTTTGGCATGGATGGAGAAGACCTAAAGTCACATTGGTGATTAATGCCATAAACCTTTTGTATCACATTGGTGATTAATTCCATAAACCTTTGGTATGGAGGGGGAATGCCTAAAGTCACATTGGTTATTAATGTCATAAACCATCACCAATGCCATAAACCTTTGGTATGGAGGGAGAATGCCAAAAGTTACATTGGTTATTAATTCTATAAACCATGCAACCTTTGGTATGGAGGGAGAAGGCCTAAAGTCACATTGGTGCCTATAAATATTGGCAAAAGAATGAGTGAAATCACACCAAAATAACATCAAAAGTTTTCTCCAAAAGTTGCAATTTTCGAGTACCAAAAATTCTGCCCAATTTCAGAAAGTTTTTCTCATTGTTTTACACGTTCAAATCCGATCTCCACTGTTCAGAATTTACGTACATGTGTTTGGAGCAACATATCCATAATTCAGATCGATCCAACGATTCAATTAGGCGCAAAAATTTTTGCAAGATGACTGGTTTTTCAGTGTCAAGCTCTAAGTTGTTCATTCCAAGATTTTTGGAACAATCTTTCAGGTAAGTGGGTTTATAAGTTTTAAAGATTACGTATGATTTAAAATTCAATCGTCTACTGCATGATGTGAATAAGTGTGGATTTCGAAAATCACTAAGTTACTTCAAATCGTTTCGTTTCGTTCCGTCAGTTTGTTCGTTTATGCTTCTCCGTTTCGTTTTATGTTGGTGTCATTCTGTTCGAGCCAATTTGTCTCAGAATAATAAGTTATTTGTTTGAATCTGATAATTGTGCATCGGGAAAGCCTGCCAGGGAAAAGGCCCCAGAGGGAGCCTGTCTATGGGAGAAGGCCCCAAAGAGAGCCCGAATGCGGGAAAAGCCCCCAGATAGAGCCTATTTATAGGAGAAGGCCCCATAGGGAACCCAAGATCAAGGATAGTTCATTATCATTATAATATGTGTAAAAGAACCTAAAACTCCTTGCTTAAAAATTTGCGGAAAATTAAAAATTTTCTTTTTAAAAGAACTTAAATGACCTCATTCATAAAATCACTGGTGAATCAAGTTCAATATTACAAAATATTGCAGCGGAAGAAAATAAAGTTTGCCAAAAATCACAATTTAAAAATATCCAAAGACTGATAAAATGTTTGCGGAATAAAATAACAACTGCTGCTCTGAGGTCCTCGGATGCCACTACTGCCGACCCAAGCTGGCTCACCGGTCCCCGCCCTCGGCCCTGGCCTCATCAGTACCTACAACAATCAAGTCTAGTGAGCCTAAAGACTCAGCATGCATATATCGCAGGTAACGAGTAAAAATCTGAATTTAAAATATGCATGAGTTAACATATCCTGTCCTGAGGCATGCTGAAAATAATCTGTACTGAGCAATTATAATACGTGCATAACTGAACTGATAATCACAGTAAAAAAAATGTTTGCTCCTTGGAGCCTGTACTGAAATAACTGATAAAATTTTCTGTTGAGATTATGTTTTACGCCTGTGGCCCCTGCACTAAGCTGAACTGATCGGTAACTGGCTACCGGGGAGGCTGAAACTGAACTGAGCTGTTCGGTCACTGGCGACCGGGTGGTACCATACTGAACTGATCGGTCACTGGCGACCGTATAAAATAACACTCCCACATAGTGAATGAACCACAAGTCATATCGCATAAATCTCAAAATAATCATTTTCTATTTAATGCACGTAAAATAATTAACTGGCATAATGAAAATGTCCCGTAATTTTACCAACTGGATTGGATTGGATCGTCCCCAGGCTCGCTGCAACCTAACTGTGCTATGAAAATATGCAATAGCTTAAACTTGACCAACTATGTAATTTACGTTCAAAAGATGCGACTATGATGCCTAATGACTTCGCATTTAATCATGACTCCGAGCCAACCTGAACCGACACCGAACTGACGTATAGTCATGATTAAAATACGCTGAAAAATCATAAAATAATGCTCCTAAAATGATAGGGTCGAAATCTAGGTGGAATGGAGGCCAAAACACGAAACGCTCTTTCGAGAGTCAATTTGGCACATCGCACCGTAAATTCTCGTACGACCTCAAAAATGATCCAAATGACAAACGGTCAAAAACATGACCTTCCTAACTCAATGAGGCACTGTCCAGTCCAAGGCCATGGGCTAAAAGCCAACCAAGAACTCGAACGAGCCACCGAACCGACACACCAACTTGCTGTAATTTTCCAGCAACTGTACAATCGTGTAACTTGTGTTGTTTTCGAGATTACCGGCCATTGGGGCGTGAACCACCTACCAAAGACTCTTACCAACATCCCAAGGAATGATTCGAACCATGGCTAAGGGCCCTAGGCCAGCCACAATCCGCGTCATACCAAAACTCAACCGAAACTCCAACCGAGAACCAACGTGCATGCGTGTGTAGTGTTTTGCTTAGATCGATGTCTTTCGTCGTTCCAGTGGCCATTTGATTGAACATGGCACTATCTAGACATATAGGGGCATGGTATGAACCGTGGCTATGGGCCATAGGCCAACCAAGATCCATACCAAGCACCAAAACCGAAACCGAATATGCTGAAATTGTAAGGGCCGAAGGGACATAGGGGCGGTTGTGATGTTTTTATTAAAAACCGATGAGCCATGGACCAAGCCACCAAAAGGGCAACTTAGTCACGTCTTAGGCATGCTAGGGGATTGATCTAACCATGGCTATAGGCCCCTAGGGCAGCCAAGATCAGATCCTTCCTCCTTGCCAACAAGCTAAATTTCGAAACTCAAATGGACCAAATGAGAAGTTGCTGTCCATTTCTGAATTTCCAGCAACCAGGGGCTTGAACGAACGGACCAATCTGATCCTAATGCATCCTATTACATGTATTGAGGTCGCCTTGGGAGCCTGGAGTCGAACCAATCACCTGAAACTCACAAACCAAGAAAAACGTGAAGCTTGCCAAGAAATATCAAAAATTCTGCATGTGTTGTTTTCAAAAGTTTTGACATGGATCTCGATTTTTGCTTGAATAAACATGATCATGTACTGAAAAATAAATGATAATATGATTTGATTGAGGCTTAGAAAGAATCTAGACATGCCTGGTTATCGTTTGAAATGAAAACGAAAAGAAGAGACGAGACGGCGCGGAGGAGACGGAGTGGCTTCCTTTTCTACCTTACCTTGCTCTCGATTTTTCTCTCTTCTTTTTGGCTATGTACCTCACGATTTTTACCTCTGAAAATGATTCTGAATTCACTCTGAATTTTCGAAAAGGAGGGGGGGCAAAAGATGGTTAGGAGGGTGAGGGAAGTGGGTGCAAGATATAAGGAAGATCCAAGACCAAGTCTTCTCATTTTAAATTTTGAATTTTAGTTTGATATCAAATGAGTTGGTGGATGTTTCTAGAGGTAGTGGCCGATTTTTTGCTTGTTTTCTAGTCTAGGATATGTCCATTTATTAATTAAATTGTGCTCTCAAAAATCCTAGAATTATCCTACAACTTACATGCAAAGAAATGGTCAAAAGGTTGATGAGTTGCCAATTAAATTGTCTAGCAACTATGGGGGCCGAAAATTGCAATAAAATGAAGGGGAAATATTGTTATCTAGTCAACTAATAATCCTTGAAAGCCTTACTAATCCTTTAAATAATTTAGTGAGCTAACCCCTTAATTAAGTAACTTAAATGAGTTCATTTCTTAATCACCTCAAATAATTAAATTAAATCCTCAAACCTCCCTTTCTAACTTAAATGAACTTAGTTGCTAGCTAAATTAACTTCTGGAAATATTTCCCGAATCTTAAATTCTATCTCAAAACTCCAACTCCGGTCCGGCCTCACTGAAATAACTGAAATGCTAAAAATCAAACTACTGAACTGAAATAATCAAATAACTAAATTCAAAGAAATGCATTTAAAATAATCATGCAATGAAGTCAATTAAATTTAAAAATCTAGAATTATGCATGGCTTATACGTAAACTGATTTACGGGTTCTACAATATGTTTGTCTGATAATTTCTGTTCTGAATGTTCTGATTGTTCTAAATCTGATTTCTGTTCATCCGACTCCGAAACTCTGATTTTTTCAATGATTAACTTATGTTCATCCAACTCTGATATACTATGTTATGTAAAAGAGGAAGGTTTTAAAAGTATTATGTATCAAATGTTTTCTGGTATTCGATCGGCCCTACTTCCTGAGGGTTTCCCAAAATTCTCACCCTCCTTACGTCCCTCTCAAGATGAGAATGAAGAACAGGTAGAACAAAAGGAGCATGAGCAGTTCTGGGGCTGGTAAAGAATTAGAATGAAGTAATTCAAGTTCTGGATATTCAAGTCAATTAGTGTTCATTTTTCTTTCTTAGTAATGTTTGTACTTTTCGCTTCCGCAACCTCTGTATATTTCTTCATTTGTAAAGACAATGGGAAATTTATGAAATAGACTAGTATTTGGCTATTTGCTACGAGGCTTATTGGTATTTGATTAACAATGCCGGATGTCACTGACGCCGCGGTCTCGAGGCGTGACACCTTGACCACAGGATCTCCAGATATGTGATGCTCCCACTTACAAGATGACAGCTAAACAAAATATGATCTCAATGAAGAGTCAAGTATTTCAAGTCCATGGTTATCACATGCAGATCTTGAAACGTCTGCTACTCATTTTCTTAAAACGTGCTAAATTTTTTTTTCTCCTTAATCTCCATAATTAAAAATATACATGTATATAAATACTTTAAAATATCTTGTCACCATTTTTAAAATAAACATCCAACTACCATTTAAAAATCCAAAAGAAATTATTTTAAAGCATAAAATCGTCAAACATTATACGTAAACTGATTTACGGGTTCTACAATCCTTCCCCCCTTAAAAGAAATTTCGTCCTCGAAATTATAACTCACCGAATAACTCGGGGTATTGATCTCTCATCTCCGGCTCAGACTCCCAAGTAGCTTCCTCCTCAGAATGGTTGAGCCATTTGACTTTGACTCGCTTAACCAACTTGTTCCGAAGTTTCTTCTCCTGCCGGTCTAGGATCTGCACCGGTCTCTCCTTATAAGATAAGTTCGGAGTAAGCTGCAACGGCTCAAAGTTCAGCACATGCGAAGGGTTCGCCATGTACTTTCTCAGCATGGAGACGTGAAAGACATTGTGTACTTCGGCCAGATTCGGCGGAAGAGCCACACGATAAGCTAGCGTCCCAACTCTGTCAAGGATCTCAAACGGTCCAATGAATCTCGGACTGAGCTTCCCTTTCTTGCCAAATCTCATGACACCCTTCATAGGTGCCACTTTCACGTATACATGATCGCCCACTGCAAACTCTAAGTCTCTCCTCCGCTGATCGGCATAACTCTTCTGTTGGCTCTGAGCAGTCCTCATCCTATCACGGATCTTGACTACTACATCTGCTGCCTGCTGAACAATCTCTGGACCCAACTCTGCTCTCTCTCCTACTTCATCCCAATGAACAGGAGATCTACACTTGCGGCCATACAGTGCTTCATACGGTGCCATACCTATAGACGATTGGAAACTGTTGTTATAGGTGAACTCAACCAGTGGCAAGTTCGACTCCCAACTCCCTGAGAAATCAATGACGCAAGCGCGAAGAAGATCCTCCAAAATCTGAATAACTCGCTCCGACTGCCCATCCGTCTGCGGATGGAAAGCTGTGCTAAACAGCAACTTCGTACCCAAAGTCGAATGAATCTGGGACCTCTGTCGGATACGATCGAAACTGGAATACCATGGAGTTGGACTATCTCTCGGATATACAGCTCTGCATACTGAATCATGGTGAAAGTCGTCTTAATAGGCAAGAAGTGCGCTGATTTGGTAAGACGATCTACAATCACCCAAATAGCATTCGATCCCCTGGCTGACTTCGGCAATCCGGTCACAAAATCCATGGTAACATTCTCCCACTTCCACTCGGGAATAGGGAGAGGCTTGAGCAAACCTGCTGGTCTCTGATGCTCGGCCTTCACTAACTGGCAAGTCAGGCACTCGGATACAAAACGCCTGATGTCTTTCTTCATCCCTGGCCACCAATACAAAAGCTGCAGATTTTTGCACATCTTCGTACTCCCAGGGTGAATGGAGTACGGGGACGTATGGGCCTCTGATAAGATGTCTGCTCGGATAGAATCACTGCTAGGAACCCATATCCTATCTCGGTATCTCACAATACCGTCGCTGACTGTATACAAGACACTGTCCTTGGCTTCATCTCTCTTCTTCCACTGTGCTAACTGCTCATCTGCTGCCTGACCACTGCGAATACAGTCAATAAGAGAGGACTGGATAGTCAAGGTAGATAAACGAGGAACTCTACCTCGAGGATAAGTCTCAAGATCGAACTTCTGCATCTCAATCTGAAGAGGTTTCTGAATCGTCAAATGAGCCATCACTGCGACTTTCCTGCTCAAAGCATCCGTAACTACATTAGCTTTAGCCGGGTGGTAGCTAATGTCACAATCGTAGTCTTTCACAAGCTCCAACCAACGCCTCTTACGCATGTTCAGCTCCTTCTGCGTAAAGAAATACTTGAGGCTCTTGTGGTCGGTAAAGATCTGGCATTTCTCTCCATACAGATAGTGTCTCCAAATCTTCAAGGCAAAAACTACGGCCGCTAACTCCAGATCATGGGTAGGGTAATTCTTCTCATGGATTTTCAGCTGTCGAGAAGCATACGCTATCACTCTCCCATGCTGCATCAGAACTGCATCTAAACCAAGCTTCGAAGCATCGGTATACAGAACAAACTCACCAGATCCTAACGGTACAGCCAAAACGGGTGCTGAGATAAGAGCTTGCTTCAAAGTATCGAAGCTCTTCTGACACTCCTCGCTCCACACAAACTTCAAATTTTTCTTGGTCAGTGCTGTGAGTGGAACAGCAATGGATAAGAATCCCTGAATGAACTTCCTGTAATATCCGGCCAACCCAAGAAAACTGCGGATCTCTGATGCATTCTGAGGCACAACCCAATCTCTGACTGCTGCAACTTTTGCGGGGTCTACCTCAATACCACTGCTAGAAACAATGTGGCCCAAGAACGCCACCTTCTCTAACCATAATTCGCACTTACTGAACTTTGCGAATAATTTGTGCTTCCGCAATGTCTGCAACAGTGTGGTCAGATGTCTGCTGTGCTCCTCCCGACTCTTGGAGTAGACGAGAATGTCATCTATGAACACTATCACAAACTGGTCGAGGTATGGCTGAAATACGCGATTCATGAGATCCATGAAGATCGCTGGTGCATTCGTCAGTCCGAATGGCATCACAAGGAACTCGTATTGGCCATAACGAGTCCTAAAAGCAGTCTTCGAGACATCAGCATCTCTCACCCTCAACTGATGATAACCAGAACGCAGATCTATCTTGGAGAAAATCGAAGCTCCCTGCAACTGGTCAAACAGATCCTCAATTCTCAGCAGTGGGTATTTATTCTTCACTGTAACCCTGTTCAACTCCCGGTAGTCAATGCAAAGCCTCATCGAGCCATCCTTCTTTTTCACAAATAAGACCGGCGCGCCCCATGGAGAAAAGCTCGGGCGAATGAACTCATTGTCGAGAAGTTCCTGAATCTGCTTCTTAAGCTCTGCCATCTTTGTCGGTGCTAATCGGTACGGCGCTTTGGATATCGGAGCCGTACCTGGCATAAGCTCAATGGAAAACTCCACCTCTCTCTCGGATGGCATACCAGAGACGTCATCGGGAAAAACGTCTAAGAAATCTCTGACAATCGGAACATCTGAGGCTGACTGGCTGGGTTCCTCAGGGACAGATAAAAAGGTCGCTAGAAATGCCCGACACCCTCTATGCATGAGTTTCCTATCCTGAACATAAGGAATAATGCGTGGTAAAGGAAAGTACCTGTCCGGCTCAAATAAGAACTGCTCCATTCCAGGCGGTTGGACAAGAACAGATCTCCGCTGGAAGTCTATCAACACTCTGTTCCTCAATAGCCAGTCCATCCCTAGGATGATGTCAAATTCTGGCATCGGTAGCACGATCAGATCCGCATAAACAAGATTACCGTGCAGCTCAAGGTCTATATCTTGGATAACATTGGTGGCTGCCATCTCCTCGCCTGACGGCAACACTACTGAAAAGGCTGTATCTAGCCCAATGGTCTAGATCTTGAGAAAGTTTGCAAAGACCTCTGAAATAAACGAGTGAGTGGCCCCTGAATCTATCAAGGCCTTGGTAGCGGAACCAGATATAAAAATTCTCCCTGAAAGAGCGGAGCTCTAAGTTGAATCCAGTAGTTACAAGAACTAAACTTATAGACATGCAAAGGTCAAGGTTCTTCTAGCTTAATTTACCCCAAAATAAATCTGAGTAGAGCATGCAATCCTATAACAGTTCTAAGTTCAAAATCTAAATCCCGATTCCCAAAACGCTGAAATTCGAATAATAACTCAATGCTTAAAGGTACCTGTCAACAACATAGTCTCCGGGTTGGTTTCTGCGGCATGGAGAGCAAAAACCCTGCCCTGAGTAGGCAGATTCATCTGAGGGCACTGCAGCAACATGTGGTCTGGACTGCCGCACTTAAAACACTTTCCTGAGCCAGCCATGCATGCTCCAGGGTGGCGACGTGAGCACCTGGGACAGACTGGGTGCTCCTGAGTCCTCGGGGCTGGGCGTCCCCGCTGCTGCTGCTGCTGGCCTCGGTTCCTGGGCGGTCCATGAAAAGGCCTCTTATTCTGCTGCTGATGCTGATGAGGAGGAGGGCGGTGCGGTGCCTGGACTGGGCGCTTGCCTTGGCGATCCCTCTCGATATCCCGCAGATCCTGCTCTGCGGCTAAGGCCTTGGAGACGGCAATCTCATAAGTAGCAGGGTCAGATACCCTAACATCCCGGCGCAAGATCGGCCGTAAACCCACCAGGAAGTGCATCAGCTTGGCTCTGGCATCATTCGCGATCAGGGGCATAAAGTGACAGCCCCTCTCGAACTTACGGATAAACTCCGTAACCGTCAAATCTCCTTGCCTCAGACTCATAAACTCGGTGGTCAGCCTGGTGCGAACCTCCTCAGCAAAATACTTGGAGTAGAAAACTTCCGTAAAGCGGGTCCACGAAAGTGTAGCCAAATTCAAGGCTACCGAAGCTCCTTCCCACCATAAGCGAGCGTCTCCAGTGAACAGGTAGGTGGCACATCGGACTCGGTCTGCGTCCCTCAGCTCCATAAACTCAAAGATGACCTCGAGGGATTTGATCCATCCCTCGGCAACCATGGGGTCAGATGTCCCAGAGAATTCCTTCGGGCGCATCTTCATGAATCGCTCATAAATAGCCTCGGGCCCTGTCGGCCTGGCTGCGGCTGCGGCTACGGCTGCGGCATTGTTCCCCGCAAACTGTGCGAAGAACTGTGCCATCCCAGCTAACATCTGGGCACTCATGTCCGGTGGGGGCGGTGGAGGATGTGGTAGGTCTCTCTCCGGTCTACGCTCCTCCCTGTCCTCTCGGCGAGGCTCCTCCTCTCTGTTGCGCTCTAAAATGCGTCTAGGGGGCATACTGTTCCAACATAACCCATACGTAACTAACATGCATAATTCCATAATTTATTTTAAATGAACGCTGAAGTACTGAAAATCTGGAAGCATGCTGACAAAATAATTCATGCTTTAAATGAAATGTTGAACAAAATGCTGAACTGAAAAACTTACAGACCGAAGACGTGGCTTCGTGAGCTTCTCGCGGTCAGTAGTAGTGTAACCCTATACAGAACCACCGCTCTGATACTAACTGTAAAAGGCCCTAAAACTCCTTGCTTGAAAATTTGCGGAAAATTAAAATTTTCTTTTTAAAAGAACTTAAATGACCTCATTCATAAAATCACTGGTGAATCAAGTTCAATATTTCAAAATATTGCAGCGGAAGAAAATAAAGTTTGCCAAAAATCACAATTTAAAAATATCCAACGACTGATAAAATGTTTGCGGAATAAAATAACAACTGCTGCTCTGAGGTCCTCGGGTGCCACTACTGCCGACCCAAGCTGGCTCACTGGTCCCCGCCCTCGGCCCTGGCCTCATCAGTACCTAAAACAATCAAGTCTAGTGAGCCTAAAGACTCAGCATGCATATATCGCAGGTAACGAGTAAAAATCTGAATTTAAAATATGCATGAGTTAACATATCCTGTCCTGAGGCATGCTGAAAATAATCTGTACTGAGCAATTATAATACGTGCATAACTGAACTGATAATCACAGTAAAAAAAATGTTTGCTCCTTGGAGCCTGTACTGAAATAACTGATAAAATTTTCTGTTGAGATTATGTTTTACGCCTGTGGCCCCGGCACTAAGCTGAACTGATCGGTAACTGGCTACCGGGGAGGCTGAAACTGAACTGAGCTGGCCGGTCACTGGCGACCGGGTGGTACCATACTGAACTGATCGGTCACTGGCGACCGTATAAAATAACACTCCCACATAGTGAATGAACCACAAGCCATATCGCATAAATCTCAAAATAATCATTTTCTATTTAATGCACGTAAAATAATTAACTGGCATAATGAAAATGTCCTGTAATTTTACCAACTGGATTGGATTGGATCGTCCCCAGGCTCGCTGCAACCTAACTGTGCTATGAAAATATGCAATAGCTTAAACTTGACCAACTATGTAATTTACGTTCAAAAGATGCGACTATGATGCCTAATGACTTCGCATTTAATCATGACTCCGAGCCAACCTGAACCGACACCGAACTGACGTATAGTCATGATTAAAATACGCTGAAAAATCATAAAATAATGCTCCTAAAATGATAGGGTCGAAATCTAGGTGGAATGGAGGCCAAAACACGAAACGCTCTTTCGAGAGTCAATTTGGCACATCGCACCGTAAATTCTCGTACGACCTCAAAAATGATCCAAATGACAAACGGTCAAAAACATGACCTTCCTAACTCAATGAGGCACTGTCCAGTCCAAGGCCATGGGCTAAAAGCCAACCAAGAACTCGAACGAGCCACCGAACCGACACAGCAACTTGCTGTAATTTTCCAGCAACTGTACAATCGTGTAACTTGTGTTGTTTTCGAGATTACCGGCCATTGGGGCGTGAACCACCTACCAGAGACTCTTACCAACATCCCAAGGAATGATTCGAACCATGGCTAAGGGCCCTAGGCCAGCCACAATCTGCGTCATACCAAAACTCAACCGAAACTCCAACCGAGAACCAACGTGCATGCGTGTGTAGTGTTTTGCTTAGATCGATGTCTTTCGTCGTTCCAGTGGCCATTTGATTGAACATGGCACTATCTAGACATATAGGGGCATGGTATGAACCGTGGCTATGGGCCATAGGCCAACCAAGATCCATACCAAGCACCAAAACCGAAACCGAATATGCTGAAATTGTAAGGGCCGAAGGGACATAGGGGCGGTTGTGATGTTTTTATTAAAAACCGATGAGCCATGGACCAAGCCACCAAAAGGGCGACTTAGTCACATCTTAGAAATGCTAGGGGAGTGATCTAACCATGGCTATAGGCCCCTAGGGCAGCCAAGATCAGATCCTTCCTCCTTGCCAACAAGCTGAATTTCGAAACTCAAATGGACCAAATGAGAAGTTGCTGTCCATTTCTGAATTTCCAGCAACCAGGGGCTTGAACGAACGGACCAATCTGATCCTAATGCATCCTATTACATGTATTGAGGTCGCCTTGGGAGCCTGGAGTCGAACCAATCACCTGAAACTCACAAACCAAGAAAAACGTGAAGCTTGCCAAGAAATATCAAAAATTCTGCATGTGTTGTTTTCAAAAGTTTTGACATGGATCTCTATTTTTGCTTGAATAAATATGATCATGTACTGAAAAATAAATGATAATATGACTTGATTGAGGCTTAGAAAGAATCTAGACATGCCTGGTTATCGTTTGAAATGAAAACGAAAAGAAGAGACGAGACGGCGCGGAGGAGACTGGAGTGGCTTCCTTTTCTACCTTACCTTGCTCTCGATTTTTCTCTCTTCTTTTTGGCTATGTACCTCACGATTTTTACCTCTGAAAATGATTCTGAATTCACTCTGAATTTTCGAAAAGGAGGGGGGGGGGGAAAGATGGTTAGGAGGGTGAGGGAAGTGGGTGCAAGATATAAGGAAGATCCAAGACCAAGTCTTCTCATTTTAAATTTTGAATTCTAGTTTGATATCAAATGAGTTGGTGGATGTTTCTAAAGGTAGTGGCCGATTTTTGCTTGTTTTCTAGTCTAGGATATGTCCATTTATTAATTAAATTGTGCTCTCAAAAATCCTAGAATTATCCTACAACTTACATGCAAAGAAATGGTCAAAAGGTTGATGAGTTGGCAATTAAATTGTCTAGCAACTATGGGGGCCGAAAATTGCAATAAAATGAAGGGGAAATATTGTTATCTAGTCAACTAATAATCCTTGAAAGCCTTACTAATCCTTTAAATAATTTAGTGAGCTAACCCCTTAATTAAGTAACTTAAATGAGTTCATTTCTTAATCACCTCAAATAATTAAATTAAATCCTCAAACCTCCCTTTCTAACTTAAATGAACTTAGTTGCTAGCTAAATTAACTTCTGGAAATATTTCCCGAATCTTAAATTCTATCTCAAAACTCCAACTCCGGTCCGGCCTCACTGATATAACTGAAATGCTAAAAATCAAACTACTGAACTGAAATAATCAAATAACTAACTTCAAAGAAATGCATTTAAAATAATCATGCAATGAAGTCAATTAAATTTAAAAATCTAGAATTATGCATGGCTTATACGTAAACTGATTTACGGGTTCTACAATATGTTTGTCTGATAATTTCTGTTCTGAATGTTCTGATTGTTCTAAATCTGATTTCTGTTCATCCAACTCCGAAACTCTGATTTTTTCAATGATTAACTTATGTTCATCCAACTCTGATATACTATGTTATGTGAAAGAGGAAGGTTTTAAAAGTATTATGTATCAAATGTTTTCTGGTATTCGATCGGCCCTACTTCCTGAGGGTTTCCCAAAATTCTCACCCTCCTTACGTCCCTCTCAAGATGAGAATGAAGAACAGGTAGAACAAAAGGAGCATGAGCAGTTCTGGGGCTGGTAAAGAATTAGAATGAAGTAATTCAAGTTCTGGATATTCAAGTCAATTAGTGTTCATTTGTCTTTCTTAGTAATGTTTGTACTTTTCGCTTCCGCAACCTCTGTATTTTTCTTCATTTGTAAAGACAATGGGAAATTTATGAAATAGACTGGTATTTGGCTATTTGCTACGAGGCTTATTGGTATTTGATTAACAATGCCGGATGTCACTGACGCCGCGGTCTCGAGGCGTGACACCTTGACCACAGGATCTCCAGATATGTGATGCTCCCACTTACAAGATGACAGCTAAACAAAATATGATCTCAATGAAGAGTCAAGTATTTCAAGTCCATGGTTATCACATGCAGATCTTGAAACGTCTGCTACTCATTTTCTTAAAACGTGCTAAATTTTTTTTTCTCCTTAATCTCCATAATTAAAAATATACATATATATAAATACTTTAAAATATCTTGTCACCATTTTTAAAATAAACATCCAACTACCATTTAAAAATCCAAAAGAAATTATTTTAAAGCATAAAATCGTCAAACATTTTACTAACCTAAAAACATTATTTGAAAAGTATAGCACATACTATAGTCTCTCAAAAATCTCTCATAACATAAATAAAAGACGTAAAAATATCTTTAACATTACTTAAAATCATAAATCATAAACTAGTGCGAAAATTAGCGTCGGTCCTCGAGTCATGTGCACCTTTAGTCCAACAAAGTCAACCATCAAGACCTCCATAACATTAACATCATAATCACCTGCATCATTCACACCTAGTGAGTCTAAAGACTCAACACATCATAATCTTGATAACAAGTATTACATATACAAATCGCATGCAACAGTGAAAAATACTTGTACTTAAATTAACCTTTTCATGAAGATGCTTAAACTTTAAACATAACCAATTTCGTAAATATTTTTCATGATGCATGAACTTTAAACAAAACATTTTCATAATGATGCATCAACTTTAAACATAAACATTCTCATAAATTTCTCATAAACGTTTTCGTAGCCCTTTTCATATTATCATCAACATATTCATATGAATATGAATAACATATACCTCAACATTTTCCTTTCCTCATTTCATAATATAAATCCTTGTATCATGATCATAAAAATTTTTCCTTTTCCTTTTTCCTTTTCCTTTGTTAAATTCAGATCGTTAATTATGACTTTCCTCAATCCTCAAAAGTCGATGAATCCATCTACATGAAACCACAGTACTGGGCAGCGGGGACATCAGCGACATAAGATCGTCAACTGAGCCTTGGCCTATCCTCAATCATATCCTCATTTGTCACAATTATTTCACTTCCTTCAACGTTTTTCATTTTCACCACTTTATAAAATCATTCATTTAATAACCTTTTCCTCTTAAAAACAAGCATGCAACATTTCTTTTAACGTTATCGTTCCCTCATAAAAATCCATAAACATTTTAAAAGAAATATTTCAACATATAAAAATCGATAAATCTTTTAACTGTACATTTCAACATCATAAACATTTAAAATATGCATTTAAATCATAAATATTTAAAATAAACATTTTAACATATTAAATCATACCCTTATTGTGGGGACCCGGACGCTAATTCATGTCTTAATCATTATTAATGTCAAATATAACAATTAAGAAAAGTGAGACTAAATATTTTTTTTTAAATATGAATGCGGAAACGTAATGTGATCTATTTAATATGCATGTCAGTATCAAAGTACAATTCATGTACTACATGTCTCTATCTCAAATAGGTTCAACCTCTATACATCAAGTGTTGAATCCTATTTTGCTTCTGGGCCCGGATCTCCACGCTAACTATAATCTCTCATCCTCTTCCTGATCCTGATATTGTCCCACCTGTTGTCATGCACACACACAAAGAAGACAACAACCGGATAACTCCGATGAGAATTATATTCCCAGTATAAACCATGTATACATGCATTTCATATAAACAGCTATAAAAGCATGAAGCAGATATCCATAACGTGTATCACATTCTGAAACATGAATCAATCTCAAACTGTAAATCACACTCTGAACATGTATCATAATCAGAAAACATGAATCAATATCAAGTGATAAATCACCCTCTGTGACTTTGAGACTCTGACTCGACTCATTCATAATCTAGGGATCCCGATCTGAATAAGAACGCAACATTCTTCCATCTACTTTACCCCAACTAGATGGTGATACGTTCTTAGTCCCAGACTTTGGCTGTCTATATCAAAGATCTGTAATAGGAGTCAGTCTTCTCCTCAGTCTATTGATATATATCCAAAATTCCAGTGACTTGGCGGTTCTGCCAAAGTCTAGGCGAATCTGCCCAACTCTAACTCATGCTTTGCTATAGAACAATAGACTAAGCATATCAATATAAAGAATTGCAAATATCAATGTAATAATCATTCAGTATGTGATTTTGGGAAACTCAAGTCAAATTTAACTCGAGTTGTGCAATCCCGAATCAACATTGATTTATACCTTTCTCTTCTCGATCTGACGAAGTTGAAGTCTCGAATTCCACTCTGTCCATATTCAATCTGGTAACGACAATATCGAATATACTGTGTCAATATACAACTCAATTCAAGACCTGTTCTGATCAATACTCAAATCAAGACATAATCTAATCAATGTCGAATCAAGATACAATCTAATCCATATCAACGATATCACGATACAATCGCAATCACTACTGAATCTGATCAATATCAATCTACTGATGTTTTGACGGTATAACAATACAGTCTCGATAATCATGTCAATCTCAACATCACATATATAATACCACCACTCATAATCGATATCCATACGAATCATAATCTTCAATAATAACATATCATAATATCAAATCTGTACAATCTCAGTTATATCACTTCAGAAAATCATAACAATTGCATAACTAGTCTGTTCTTCGATTTGACTTCAATTATTTACTGATTAGTATACTCAGAACACAATATATCAGTCAAATCATAATTCCCCCAATATTATAATTTTCAAACGATATCAGAACTCAATAAAACTTACGTCCTGTTGTAGCTGTCATCGCTAGGAACTCGGTACTGAAGTCGGATTCAAAACCTGACGGACGGATCATTCACAATTCACAATTCTTCCCTACAAAAGGCGTAAAGATTTGAAGCATCTTCGAATCCGACTTCATAATAAGGAAGAAATGTATAACGGAAGTTAATCATAAAACTCACCGCAATAAAACAATTTTGAAATCTTTGTCTTATATTAGATTCCGTTTCTCAGGTAATTTCTTCGATACCATAATAACTTCACTGAACCTTCATAAACGAACTAGTCTTCGTTTTGAACAAGCTTTTCTTCACAATCGGGGATCGAGATCGGATTCTCGAGTTAACTCAGTATTTCATCTAACTCGGCCTCGTCTGGCTGAATAATATATGAGGCATCGGAGACATACTCCCGCCAAAAAAAAGATACATGAAACACATCATGTATACAGATAGAGAAGGCGATAATGTAGGTCAATAGATACAATCTTTTATCTTCTCATAATAATTCGGTGTCTTGTCTAGTACTATCTTGTCTGACTTCTCGAAAATCTTATATGGATCGATATATAAGTTGGGGACAACTTCCTTTTCTTGTCAAATCTGACCACACTTCTGAAAATAGAAATCTTCAAGAATATTCAGTTTTCTGTCTCAAACACTACTAGTCGTCGTCTGACGTTGGCATATTTGGCCTGTCTGTCCTGAGCTGTCTTCATTCTCTTCTGAATCAGCTTTACTTTCTCTGTCATACCTCTGATCATATCAAGTCTAACATCAGAAATCTCAGAGATATCATCTCAATACAGAGAGAATCTGCACTTCTTACTGCACAACGCCTCAAACAGTATTATTTCTATACTCGTTTGATAGCTGTTGTGGTACGAAAACTCACAACATGACAATGAATCCTGCCAACTAGTGCTAAAATCAAGTACTATCACTCTAAGCATATCCTCCAGTGTCTGGATAATCCGCTCTGACTGTCCGTCAGTCTGTGGATGATATGCGGTACTCAGGTACAAACTCATACCTAGAGCCTGCTGCAACTCTGCCCCAAAGTGCGAAGTAACCGAAGATTACGGTCTGAAACAATCGACTTTGGCACTCCGTGCAATCTGGCCGCTGTCTGAAATAAATCTCTACCATCTAGTCGTATCTATACATCATCCTGTACAAACAAAACTTGCGGATTCGGTCAATCTGTCCATCACGACCCAATCACATCACAACCTTGGGAAAATTTCGGTAGCTTCGTCACAAAATCCATGGAAATGTGCTCTCATTCCCATACAGGGACAAACAAGCTCTATAATAATTCCCCGGGTTTCTATCTTTCTGTCTTTACCTGCTGGCACTTCAGACATTTCGATACAAATTCTGTAATATCTGATTTCATCTGTTTTTCTCAAAACCTTATTTTCAAATCACTGTACATTTTTCTGCCATCGGGACAATTACGGAATCGACTACTGTACACTTCTGACAATTTCTGTCAGTTTCGAAGCTGAAATATTCAGCACAATAAGACTGGTTACTCTCATATAACACTCTGTTACAAACCTGATATTCTGATCGATGCCCTGCTCTGATCATCGAAATCGAGTTCTGAACATTCTGATCAACTTTCTGAGCTGCTTTAATTTTCAAAATTAGTTCTGGTTCGGACTGTATAACATATATTCTCCACTATCTACTATCTGTTTCAAACACGGATTCAGAACAACAGCACTATTCAATCAGATTCGAAACATCACTCATCGATACTGATCTGCTAAACTCATAAAACTGTAATTTCTGATAATGCTATCGGTATCATCCCACTGATTACGCCTTCATCTGTGCTAAAATCAACCGGTATACTATCTTCGGATCTAACATGTTCCGAATACAATATGTCTCGGCCCAGATTCACATCTCAACAATTTCTGGCATGCATTCAATGCCGGAATCTATCTTACTGACTGGAATCAATTCTGACATCTCATCTAAGAACACATCAGCAATTTCATACACCATTGGCAAATCAGCCCATGAGAGGCTTGATTTCAGTATGTCAACTGAATACATAAGGAATCCCTCCGTTTCTTTCTGTAATAATCGAGTCCTCAACATCGTTCATATCCAAGGAATTCTAAATCTAGAATTCTTACCGTAATTTCCATTCATCACTCATATCTATCTGAATTTTTCAATCTTCTGGAAAATCCACGGTAGCTTTGTACTTGGTCAACATATCAGTACCGATCAAAAAATCGAAATCGGACAACCCAAGTACAATATAATCTAACTCAATCTCATATCTGTCATATTGTAGCATACAAGATCCAACAAATGTCACTGATACAAAACCTGATGTGATCATGGAAGCATTGCATGGGTCTATAATGTATCAAGGAGGGCTTAAGTGCAAGGAGCAATGTTCCAAAGGGTTCGTGATGCATGGGAGTACGTCGGGAGGCCAAAGGAATATCATTCAAGCATTGTTGGAGACGGCCGAGGCTACACGGACCTCTACACGGACCTGCACACGGGGTCCGCGCCCTTTACATCCGAGAATGAAGAATTCCAGTGCCTACATGGACCCAAGCACGGACCAGTACACGGGGTCCGTGTCCTAGGATAATTGCGAAGACAGTGTCTACACGGACCCGTACACGGAGGTGGGCACGGGGTCCGTGTCCCTTGTTTCCAGCTGAGTTTTATTTCCCGAGTGTACACGGACCCGGACACGGAGGGCTACACGGGGTCCGTGTCTGAGACGGCTTGGCGAGAAAATTTCATTTTCTAGTGTTTTAATTATTTTGGAGTCTAGATTTTGATATCTTTTATTTATATAAAACATGTTGGACGAGATTTGACACACAATACACATTATTATTGATTGAATATCAAACTTTTGAGATTTCTCTCTCAAGCTTTCAAGGCTTTTTGCTTTGTTATTCAAAAATCAAACTTATCAAAGTTTTTAACTTTGTGGCGTTTGTCGATCGTGCTTGTGCGAATTTTCTTAGACTCGTTCTTTGAAGGTTCGTTCTAGTTTTCGATTGTTTATTTTCGTGATTATTTGTTGCTAAACTTTCATAGTTTAGAGGTGAAAATCACAACACACACACTTGATTCAAAAGATCGGGACAACAACGATTCTTTGTCCATTACTGAATTGAGGGCGCGATTCGATTTTAATTGTGTTTGCTATTCTTCGTACAAAGATTCACATCATTTGGTATCAGAGCATAGGTTCATTGAAAATCAAGTTATCTTGTTAAATTTTAGATCTGTGTTATTTCTTCAATCGTTTTCAGGTATGTTTCGTTCTATCATTATTCAATTTTCGTTAAACAGTGTTTCTCGAAAATTAGGTCAATTTTCTTCATTTTTTTGGGATTTTCGAGTTGTACTCAGCCTAAAAAAAAGAGTACAAAATTTCGAAAATTTGCCTACACAATTGTTTTGGTATTTTGTTCTATTCCGTTTATTGGGTCATAGTTAATAGTCTGTCATAGTAAAAAAAAATAGTTATCTTCAAATTTCTTGTCTACGCAGTCCAAGTGAGTCGATCACATTTGTTCACAAGTTAAAACTTGATCGTTTGATGTACCCAAATACAAAGCTTGAGCACTTCTACCAGAGCCTTCAAAATTCGAGTGATGCACTTGAGTGCGAGTGACTCTTCTTTGGAGTGAACGGTGAGTATTTGTTGTGAGCAAACAAAATCAGAGAGACGAGTGAATTTCTTTGGAGTGACCGTGAGCATTTGGGTGAGGATTATTTTATTTCTACTAACCTTTTCTTGCAGGTACAAATTTGAAATTAAATGGAGAGGGAGGTAGGAGATAGTTCTAATCCGGGGTTATCTAAGGTCCAAATGGAGGCGTTGTCTGGACATTTTTCTAGGATGATAAAGATTGAGATGGAGTCATTACATGAGCGATTGGATAGGATTGAAGTGAGTACTAGTGGGGGTAAACCTAAAGTTAGAGACTTGGGTAGAGGCGAAGATGAGGAATATGATTTTGGGGGAGAAGAGGAGAGTCAAAATGAAAATTGGGGCAGGAATTGAAGAGGTCGAGGAGTTGGTAGAGGAAGAGGAGAAGCTATGAGGGGTAGATTTAATGATGGGCATAGGGAAGATGGGAACATGGGTAGCATTAAGATGAAAATTCCATCTTTCCATGGCAAATCCGACCCGGAAGCGTACTTAGAATGGGAAAAGAGGATAGAATTTGTTTTTGAATGTCACCACTACTCCGAGCAAAATAAGGTTAGGTTAGCGATTGTGGAATTCTTAGATTATGCTCTTATTTGGTGAGATCAATTAGTGACCACTAGGAGGAGGTACAATGAGAGGCCCGTTGAGTCTTGGGATGAGATGAAGAGAGTGATGAGAAAGAGGTTTGTGCCCAATCACTATTATAGGGAGATGTTCAAGAGGTTACAAACCTTAAAGCAAGGGTTGAAGAGTGTTGAGGACTACTATAAGGAGATGGAAGTAGTCATGATTAGGGCCAATATTGAGGAAGATAGTGAGGCGACCATGGCTCGTTTTCTTTGTGGTTTGAACAGGGAAATTCAAGATCAAGTGGAGCTTCGGCACTACTTGGACCTAGACGAGATGGTGCAAATGGCCATAAAGGTGGAGCAACAACTCAAAAGGCGTGGAGTTGGCCGCACCAATCAAACTGGGGGTTCATCATCTTCTTGGAGATCAAATGCGGTGAAGCGTGAGGAGAACAAGGTGTTGTCCAAGCCCAAATTTGAGGCCAAACAAGAGGCGCCTAAGCAAGGAGTGCAAGATAAATCTGAAACTCCTTCTAATCGTTCTAGAGATGTTAGATGTTTTAGGTGCCAGGGGTTGGGTCATATTTCTAGTGAATGTCCTAACAAGAGGGTAATGATAATGAATTCTTATGGAGATTATGAATCTCAAAGTGATTGTGAAGATGATAATATGCCTGAGTTGGAGGATCCAGTTGAGGGATATGAAGCGGTTGTAGGTGAAGCGTTGGTGACTAGGCGCATCATGAGTGACCAAGCCAGGGAGGCCTGGGAGGTGGAAAACAATCAAAGGGAGAACTTGTTTCATACTAGATGCTTTGTGAACGAAAAGGTTTGCAATGTCATTATAGATGGAGGTAGTTGTACCAATGTAGCTAGTTGTGAGATGGTGGGGAAGTTGAATTTGCCTACTTTAAAACATCCTCAACCATATAGGCTTCAATGGTTGAATGAATGTGCAGAAGTGAAAGTGAGCAAGCAAGTCTTGGTGTCCCTTTCGATTGGTGAGTATGTTGATGAAATATTGTGTGATGTGGTACCAATGCATGCTTTGTCATATATTGTTGGGTAGGCCTTGGCAATACGATAGGAAGGTGACTCATGATGGTTTCAAGAATAGGTATTCTTTTGTCCTAAACACGAAACCAATTTTATTGCTTCCATTGTCCCCAAAGCAAGTGTTGGAGGATAATTTGAAAAAAAAGAAAGAGAAATGAGGCCGAAAGAAAGAGTGTTCAAAAAGGTGAGGTGGCCTTAGAAAAAGAAAAAGATATGGTCGAAAAAAAGAGTGAACAAAAGAGTGAGATGACCATAGAAATAAAAAGAGAAGAAAAGAATGAGATAAAAGAAAAAGAACAAGAAAAAGAGGCCAAAGAAAAGAAAATTAAAAAGAATTTTATGGCCAAAAGGAGTGAGATGGAGAGATGTTTATTCTTGCATAAACCCTTTCATGTACCTTTGTACAAAGTGGTTTATTCTCATCATGATGATATAGCCGGTTCAATCCCGAGCATTGTTACTTCTTCTTTGCAGGATTACGGTGATGTCATGATGGGGAGGCTAGCAAGTGTTGATGGTGTTAGGATGCAATGGGATGAACCATATGGATTCAAGAGCCATAGCGATGAGGTAAGGTTAGCTGTCAACGCAACATCTGGGAGGTATGATTTTCTTCCTTACCTTAATTTATTGTTGTTTTTCTTTCAAGAATTATGGGAACAAGTTGAAAATGTGATGTTTAGAAGATATGAATGTGATTTAATCTTGTTGCCTAAGTGTCATAGAATTGAGAATGGAGATGTATTGCATGAATTAGATGCAAATGTTATTGATTTTGAGTGTTCAAAGATTGTCCAATTGACACTTTGTCATGACAATGAATTGTATGCATTAGAATTAAATTCATGTGATGAGTTAAATCAATACATGGGTAGTACATTTAATGTGTCCTATTTGCATGATTTATATTTGATTAGGGAAGGTTTTGAGAGATTAATGGTTGGGAATGATAATTGTTTCGTTCATGATGAGTCGTATTTGGTTGGTGGTGATTTTGAAAGGTCCATCACAGAATATGATAATTCCTCCATTCATGATGGATATATGTTTAAAGAAAATAAATTCTTCATTCTATATTCATTGCATGAGATAAAGTTTATTCTACTGAATTGTGGATGTGCACGTGTATGGATCTTATTTTTGTGTTAACTAGGTATAAGAAGGGGAGGAATCTGATATTTGTGATACTTAATCATATTTTATCATTTGGTGTCCTTTATTATTTGGTGTATGTTGAGGTTGGTGAGTTGCTAGTGAAGGCAACCTTGGAGTTGGAGTTCAAAGCGTTGATGGAGCACGTAGGCGATAGTACCTACAAACTTGAGTTTAAAGTTAAGCATATTGGTCATACAATTCTTGTTATTACTAACTTGCTTCGTTTTTGTGTAGGTAGCAAAGATTTGAGGACAAATCCTTTTCAAGAAGGGGAGGATGATGTGATCATGGAAGCGTTGCATGGGTCTATGATGTATCAAGGAGGGCTAAAGTGCAAGGAACAATGTTCCAAAGGGTTCGTGATGCATGGGAGTACATCGGGAGGCCAAAGGAATATCATTCAAGCATTGTTGGAGACGGCCGAGGCTACACGGACCTCTACACGGACCTGTACACGGGGTCCGTGCCCTTTACATCCGAGAATGAAGAATTCCAGTGTCTACACGGACCCGAGCACGGACCAGTACACGGGGTCCGTGTCCTATGATAATTGCGAAGACAGTGTCTACACGGACCCGTACACGGAGGTGGGCACGGGGTCCGTGTCCCTTGTTTCCAGCTGAGTTTTATTTCCCGAGTGTACACGGACCCGGACACGGAGGGCTACACGGGGTCCGTGTCTGAGACGGCTTGGCGAGAAAATTTCCTTTTCTAGTGTTTTAATTATTTTGGAGTCTAGATTTTGATATCTTTTATTTATATAAAACATGTTGGATGAGATTTGACACACAATACACATTATTATTGATTGAATATCAAACTTTTGAGATTTCTCTCTCAAGCTTTCAAGGCTTTTTGCTTTGTTATTCAAAAATCAAACTTATCAAAGTTTTTAACTTTGTGGCGTTTGTCGATCGTGCTTGTGCGAATTGTCTTAGACTCGTTCTTTGAAGGTTCGTTCTAGTTTTCGATTGTTTATTTTCGTGATTATTTGTTGCTAAACTTTCATAGTTTAGAGGTGAAAATCACAACACACACACTTGATTCAAAAGATCGGGACAACAACGATTCTTTGTCCGTTATTGAATTGAGGGCGCGATTCGATTTTAATCGTGTTTGCTATTCTTCGTACAAAGATTCACTTCAAAACCTCGCCCCAACAACAAAGAGAGCAATACTACAGCAGATAATAACTCGATAACCAAAGCATATATCAATGCAATTCATTCAAGAATAATTGTGTGGAGTGCATTAGTATCTATCAATACATATGCAAAATAACCATACAGGAAACAATTACCTGCCACTATCTCGTCAGGTGTGTCCTGGCCTTGGTTGATTGAGAAGTCGTCGGTGGTTGGAAAGAGTGAACAACCGGTGATTGTCTATCAGGCCGTGCCACTGATCTAGATGGTTCTACTCCCTGGGATCGTCGAAAACCTCTCTGTGGACAAACTCTAGCAAAATGTCCTGACTGTCGGCAGATTTGGCAATTACCAGTCACTCCCTGGCACTGCTCAGTCGGATGTCTCCCTCCGCAAGTTCTGCAATAAACTCCAGTATAACTCTGGCTAGAACCACTGGAGCTAGATGAACCACTTCCTAATTTCTTAAATTGTTTCTTGTGAGCTTTCAAGAAATCTTTATTTCCCCCACTACTACTGCCCCTATCAAATCTAGACGGTGATTGCAAGAATTGAGCTGAAGGTTGTTGTTTCTGGGGGTGAGCAACATACAACATTTCTCGTTGTTGTATCAAACTTGACTCAGCTCTCTTTGCCCTGTTCAAGGAGTCAGCAAAATAATGGGGTCGTTCTACATTTACCTATGCAGATATTTCAGGATTCAATCCGCTGATGAACTGAATCAACTACAACTTTATCATTCCCAGCCACCTGAGGAGCAAAACGTAGTAAAGTAGAGAATTTTGCCACATATTTTTCAATATTCAACTGGCCTTGTTTCAAGTTTGCAAACTCTATATTCTTATCTCGTCGGTACGATACTGGGAGAAATCTTTTATGAAACTCAGCTTTAAAAATTTTCCACGTAATCACGGTACCCTGCTGTTCTAAGGCTTCTTTGGTTGCGATCCACCAATTCTTTGCGACCTCGTATAACTGATGCCCAATCAATCTAACTCTGCGTTCATCTGGGTAATCAAGTGAATCAAACAGCACTTCAATATCAATAAACCAACTCTCACAATCATCAGACATCTCTGTACCTCTCAGAATCGGCGGTTGAAATGAGTGAAACCTCTTCAACATTATTTCCATCGGAGTTTCTGACACATCCATCCGACAACTCGAAGTACTACCCGGTTCTCGAATTCTTCGAGAAGGTATATCTGATTACCAAAAGAATTAGTAATCAAATACAACAAACCTGTTTCAGTCCTCCTCTGATCATCTTACTGCTGATCCAGAATCGGTTCTGATTCACTATTTACAAGTACACATTACAATTACTAAAGAAATCAAGTAAACATGTACTTTCAAAGCAATAAAACATGCTTTCATGCTAGCATAGAACACAAGTATAATAACAATACAATATTGTCATGCCAGTATCAATAGGTAAGCAAGGAAAAAGAACTCATTCTACCCCGCTCACTCGCTTCTATCTCAGGCTAAGGAACCTATTACTCTGATACCACCTGTTGTGGGGACCCAGACGCTAATTCATGTCTTAATCATTATTAATGTCAAATATAACAATTAAGAAAAGTGGGACTAATTTTTTTAAAAAATATGAATGCGGAAACGTAATGTGATCTATTTAATATGCATGTCGGTATCAAAGTACAATTCATGTACTACATGTCTCTATCTCAAATAGGTTCAACCTCTATACATCAAGTGCTGAATCCTATTTTGCTTCTGGGCCCGGATCTCCACGCTAACTATAATCTCTCATCCTTTTCCTGATCCTGATCTTATCCCACCTGTTGTCATGCACACACACAAAGAAGACAACAGCCGGATAACTCCGGTGAGAATTATATTCCCAGTATAAACCATGTATACACGCATTTCATATAAACAGCTATAAAAGCATGAAGCAGATATCCATAATGTGTATCACATTCTGAAACATGAATCAATCTCAAACTGTAAATCACACTCTGAACATGTATCATAATCAGAAAACATGAATCAATATCAAGTGATAAATCACCCTCTGTGACTTTGAGACTCTGACTCGACTCATTCCTAATCTAGGGATCCCGATCTGAATAAGAACGCGACATTCTTCCATCTACTTTACCCCAGCTAGATGGTGATACGTTCTTAGTCCCAGACTTTGGCTGTCTATATCAAAGATCTGTAATAGGAGTCAATCTTCTCCTAAGTCTATTGATATATATCCAAAAGTCCAGTGACTTGGCGGTTCTGCCATGGAGGTTCTGCCATGGCGGTTCTGCCAAAGTCTAGGCGGATCTGCCCAACTCTAACTCATGCTTTGCTGTAGAACAATAGACTAAGCATATCAATATAAAGAATTGCAAATATCAATGTAATAATCATTCAGTATGTGATTTTGGGAAACTCAAGTCAAATTTAACTCGAGTTGTGCAATCCCGAATCAACATTGATTTATACATTTCTCTTCTCGATCTGACGAAGTTGAAGTCTCGAATTCCACTCTGTCCATATTCAATCTGGTAACGACAATATCGAATATACTGTGTCAATATACAACTCAATTCAAGACCTATTCTGATCAATACTCAAATCAAGACATAATCTAATCAATGTCGAATCAAGATACAATCTAATCCATATCAACGATATCACGATACAATCGCAATCACTACTGAATCTGATCAATATCAATCTACTGATGTTTTGACGGTATAACAATACAGTCTCGATAATCCCGTCAATCTCAACATCACATATAATAATATCACCACTCATAATCGATACCCATACGAATCATAATCTTCAATAATAACAGATCATAATCTCAAATCTGTACAATCTCAGTTATATCACTTCAGAAAATCATAACAATTGCATAACTAGTCTGTTCTTCGATTTGACTTCAATTATTTACTGATTAGTATACTCAGAACACAATATATCAGTCAAATCATAATTCCCCCAATATTATAATTTCAAACGATATCAGAATTCAATAAAAATTACGTCCTGTTGTAGCTGTCATCGCTAAGGAACTCGGTACTGAAGTCGGATTCAAAACTCGGCATCTCATGCATATGCGCCCAACGTTCTGTTTTGTACTTGGGCTACTGGACACCCCGCGCATGTGCGCGCCTTCAAGCCGCGCATGTGCGCGCAATGTTCTGCCTACCTCGCGTGTATGCGCCTGGCTGAGTCGCGCATATGCGCGAAGGCTCATCCTCGCACAACTCTAATGTTTCATTCCGTCTATCTCGGTCTGATCTGTTCCGTCTGTAATTACATCTCGATTACCAATAGATCGTATTAATTTTTGGCAAATCATTTCAGATTACGATAATCAAAATCTCGGGCCTTACTCTTATAAAATAACATTTTGACATAATAAATCGTAAACATTTAAAATGTCAATTTGACATAATAAATCATAAACATTTAAAATCCATGTCATAAAAATTCATAAACATTTGAAATAATCATATTAGCATGTAAAAAAACATTCAGGGCACTGTTATGACGTTTACAAATTTCTAGGTGTAAAATGACCGTTTTACCCCTAGACGTAAAATTCCTCGACTTTGACTTTTTCTTAATTTCACTGACTCTAAAATATCCCAAATAATTATTTAAGCTTACATGAATTTTCTCATATTTTTATTTAGCTTAAATCGAGGACTTTTAAATTAATCTTTAAATACAACGTATTACTTCGTTTTAATCCCGAATTAAACCAAACCTTAATATAAAATTCCCAAATTAAAAAATTAGGCTTTTAATAATTATTTGAGCTTAAATATAATTTTTCATAATTTTATAAAGCATAAAACTAGGCGTTTCAATTAACTTGTTAATTAGCGTTTCGTGCGGCGATTAAATCCCGAATAAATCCAAAACTCGTTATTTTGATCCCAAATTTTAAACATAGCATTTTTAAGATTTATTCTACCCTTCCAAGTCATGAGCCACATCCGTGGACCCATGGATTCAATTTTAGCCTTTTTATTTTTGTTTTTAACACCTTATCGAACATACCGAGCCATCTCTTAATTTACTCGAGCCACGCCCGAGCCACCTTGAGCCAAAACCTAGCCAACCCATCTAGGGACCCTACTGACCAAGCCTCGCCCAAGAAAACAGCCCTGGCCAGCTCAAAAACTTCCTGGAAATCGACCTAAAATTCTGCACGTGTGTGTGTGTGTGTGTTTTAGTTTCCTTGGTGTATTAGGTTCCCTTGTCAATTAGGACGCCTCCAAGCCTTAACCACTTGACCCCTCATGAACCTAACCCTCCCTAGACCACGCCCAGATGCAGCCCAAGCCTTGAACCAGCGCCCAAAGCCACAGCAATCCCCCTACCCTCCAATAGCTGCATGCGTGAGTTTGCACAGCAAGTGTACTCCACGTTTTTGCTGCTAGGGCCCCAACCACAAAGCCACCCCTTGAACCAATCCCTCAGGCACTCTCCCAGGACCCTAATGAGTTGACCTATCCCAGCCCAGAGCCCCCTGACCGAGCCTCATCTTCCCTGCACCAGCTGTAATCCCTGCGCCCCTTCCCTTCCAATTCTCGGGTGGAGTCCTAGCAAGCTAGGAATCCTCCCCAGCCCTGGTCTCGAGTCCTAGCATGGCTAGGACTCTTCCCCTGACCCATAACAGTCCCTAGCTTGCCCTGGTTTAGCCAAGGCAAAGCCATGCATCAATTCTCCTTCACCCGATTGCATAAGCTACAATAATGATCAATTTGGTTCCAGCTTTAATCCCTACTTGTTCAGCCTGTTGTGGGTAATCTAGGACTCTTTTAAAATGTATAAAACATGCCCCTAACAAGTCCTAATCATGGCAGCCCCATCTAGCACATAAAAATCATGTTTTTGGAACAAAGATCAAGCTTTAAAAATCACCTTGGATGCACAAACGAAAATATATCAATGTGCTCTTGTTGTTCATGAAATTTCAAACATAAATATATAATATGGTGTGGTGATGAGTAAATGAAAGAATATGACGTACCTTTGCGTTTTATACGCACGAATTAACATTGACGACGAAGAACGGAGTGAAACCTTTGGCTTGTTCTACCTTGAACCCTTCGAATTTCTTTCAACTTGTGGTGAATAAGTGTGTGTCGTGAAAAGGGCTGGTGGGGAGAGTTTTCTGAAATAAAAAGTGTGTGGCCGTGTGGTGGTGTTGCGAGGTGTAGGGTTTTAGGTGTTTTAGTTTATTACGTACACTAATTAAATTACTAAATACGCTTTAGGCCTATTAAGCCTATCAAATTAAGCTCATTAGTCTCAATTAGGATTTAATTAAATAATAAAAATGGTTTTGATAAAATAGGTTTGTGAATTTAATAGCCGGGTTACTTAAAAGTTCATATTTTTCTTGAAAAACCAACATCGATAAAAATTACGTCCTGGCGTATAAATTCACCTCAAAACCCCTTATTTTCAAAAATAATAAAAAGCATCACCCATATTTTAAACAATTAAAAATAATTATTTAATAAAAACATTTTCTATTTTCCAGCCTTCGGTCTCCGTTCCTCGATCGCAACTCGAATATCCTTTAAAAATACATTTTTAATGCAATCATGTAGAAAAATATATTTTAAACATATCAATATGCACCATATAATTAATTTATGCAATTAAAACAATTAATTAAAATATACAAGGAGTTTAATAACTTGTATGCATGTGGTTCGCGTGGGCCCTTAAATTTTCGGGGCATTACAGATCTGCATATGGTACAATGTGTTGAGAAACAATCGGTCATGAAATTTTTTCGAAAACAAGTATGATAAGAAGAATAGTCTGAATAGTAAGAGAACCTCGTCCATATTTCTCAACTGCGTTGGGTGACATGTACAAACCAGTGCCCCTTGTGCCAACCACAGCCTTTATAAGCGCAAAGATTAACCCGAAGACAACATCGTGTTTTGTCACAATTCATGTCTGATACATTGGCATTTTGTTCAAGAAGATCATCGTCTTTCATGAATTTATTCAAGCTAATATTTTGATCCTTTGTTCTTGGGAATAGAAGCAAACCAATGACACTGAAAGTGTACAGGAAATAACTCAGCCTAAAAGATGTCCTCGCCACCTAACCTTCAAATGGAATCTTATCAGCCCCTGATAGTCCACAAAACCTCAAATGGAAATAACTCAGCATAAAAGATGACTCCTAAATCATTATCAGAACCGTGCTTTTTTACTTGTTTAAGAAAATTATCCACATTACTTAAGATCAAACGTTGAAGAAATATATTATCCTAAATTCACTGATATAAGATTATCTCAAACTTATCTAAATTTGAAAGAAAATATCACTCATCATCCAAAATTATAATTAATTTCTTAGAAAGAACTTGTATGAAGAAAATTATATCGCTAGATCTCTTACACAAAAATAAGTTAATATATACCTCATAATCTGCTAGAAGTGTGGCGTCGGGAAAGGCTGCAAGAAATCACATGAATTTGACATCTTCTACTTGTTGCTCTAAGACAGCGGTGGCAAGAGCAATCCTATAAGCAGTGGATCTCATATTCCTGACCAGAACGTAAATCGCGTTCCTCCTCCGCCTTACAAGTGATGCCTTCCATTGTTTCATTCGAAGCCCAGAAAATAGGCTTGCCTCACAAAGTTCTCTAGCCATTGGTTTCCTGCTGTATGACCAAAAAAGCACAAAGAATGATAGCAAAATAGCATTGAATATGAAAACTTTTGAAAGCAAGCTCTTCTGAATTAAAAATTCTTGCCTTCCCCGAACAAAACCTATTGGGCACCTATACGACTCCTAGAGCACAGGATCTCCAGATATGTGATGCTCCCACTTAAAAGATGACAGCTGAACAAAATATGATCTCATTGAAGAGTCAAGTATTTCATGACCATGGTTATCTTATGCAGATCTACATATGGTACAATGTGTTGAGAAACAATCGGTCATGAAATATTTTCGAAAATATGTACGATAAGAAGAATATTCTGAATAGTGGTAGAACCTCGTCCATATTTCTCAATAGCGTTGTGTGATACGTATAAACCAGTGCCCCTTTTTCAAAACCACTGCCTTTATAAGCGCAAAGATTAACTCGTAGAAAACATCATGTTTTGTCACAATTCATGTATAATACATTGGTATTTGTTCAAGAAGATCATCATCCTTCATAAATTTATTCAAGCTAGTCTTTTGATCCTTTGTTCTTGGGAATAGAAGCAAACCAATGACACTAAAAGTGCACCAGAAATAACTCAGCCTAAAAGATGTCCTCGCCACAAAACCTTCAAATGGAATCTTATCAGCCCCTGATAGTCCACAGACAGTGTTTCTCACCAAGTTGACTCCTAAATCATTATCAGAGTCGTGCTCTTTTACATGTTTAAGAAAATTATCCACATTACTTCATAGTTCTACAAAATTATGTTTCACACAATCCCATGGAGCTGGTATTGGAATTTCTAGTGGTCTTTGAGAGGGAGGACGTCGCCCAACTTTATGATTCGAGGCAGTTGCATCCATCGTCATGAAATATTAGTAAGCATCGCAATCAGGATAGCTCTAAGGGAAATATGACAATCTGGTCTACATAAAGATACATATGTTACATGGGATACCTTTATAACCTTAAATGGAATAAACATTTGTGCACTTACTTCACACACAATCCAGTCCTCTCTCAAACCTATGCCATGAGCACAACTTGAAATAAAAGTGTTACAAAATACTTTAACCTAATTTAGAGGGAGAATAACTGAACACCTGAAAAAGTATGAAACAGAAATAACCAGATACGTAAATACATTAATGGAACCACACTCATATCATAGACAGACAATTTTTTCTCAAAACATCATTACCGAAACAAGAACCAACACTTTCGGACACACCTGAAAAAGTATGAAACAGAAATAATCAGATAAATAAATACATTAATGGAACCACACTCATATCATAGCCAGACAAGTTAATGCAATCCAATTATACTTGCAGGAAATTATCTGTAATAGGCTTGGCCCATGAGAATAAGGACAGTAATCAAACTCAGCAAGTTCAAAGGAGAAAGTCTGCAAGAGGTTCACAGATGGAAAGCCCAGAAACAACAAGGAATAATTAGAATTTAGGGGATCTGATCAATTTTACCTTAATTCCCCTAGCTATCATAGGAAAGGCTGAAATTAAAGGATTAGAATTTCACATAATTTGGGAGTGAATGTGGTGATTATTCTTGTATTTATATGAGAGATTTCCAGCATAATTTTCTTATATCAATAAAGAGCAAAAAAGATTGTGAGTGTCTCCCTAAACGAGCCTCAATTCTCTACTCTTTGAAATAGGTAAACAAGTCAGCAAAACACAAATAAAAAGAACAATTGATGAATTAAACGATCGTTCTGTAACCAGGAACATAACCCAATCCTGCACCCAAAACATTATCACAAGTAAATTTTATCTCGTGCTTAAAAAATAAATTGACACATAAATTCTTTACCACAATCCAAACAGATAACTAAGATCACATTCATAGGCATTAGTTAACATAAAGAAGTTCGAAATTTTTTAAGGTTAAAACTATTGTTGTACATATTAATAAAATTTAATCAACAGGAGTAACAATTGATTATGAAAACCAAGGAAAATTGGATTCCTAAAATTTAATTATCGAGCAAAAGTTCTGTAAGGACCGTGTATCGTATTATCGTAAATCTTATGTTGATTATCGATAATTCATGAAATTGTTGTGCTACTAAGTGTATGAAGTATATAATTGAAAATGAAAGTGGTAAAATAGTTGGTGATAATGGAATGAGACCAATTCCATTAGAAATATAATACATAGTACTAAAGCTTTTATGTTCTGACTTTTGTCCAAATCCATTTGGAAATAGCGGAAAAATCATCCCGAAGTGTACCATGTGTGTTGCAATTCTTGCACTGACACATTTTGGGATAATCGGCATAACTCTCGCATCCGATATCCAAATTGAGTGAGGTTGTTGGCAAATGAAATCCAAGACATAGATCTACAACTTTTATGTTGACCACTTTTTTCTAATTCGGAACCTTAAATAGCATTTCGGACAGAACAACATGCGCACCTACGCAGGAACTAGCACACCAGCGTGTTTTGGCGCCACCGCGCGCATCGCCATTGTTAAACATGATTTAATGCTGATAAGAATATATTTTCTCATAGTTGTCTTCCATTTCCACTGAAATTTGAAGGGAAAAACAATAAACAAAGGTTCTATCGTCCGAATCTATATCGAAACATTGTCCAAACTTGAAACAAACTATATATTCGAAATCCTCGCGTCGAGAGCTTTCTTTTGAGGTAAGATTATTTTGGTTTCAGCAGCTTTAATTATTGAAATAATGGAATATAATCTAATTGAAGTCAAGATCCATATATGTGGTAGAATAACCGACAAGAAACTAGTTTTCAAAGTCGGAATTGAATTATGTTCTGATTTCGATTTGATATAAATTTTCAAAGTTTCAAAAGATATTTGAAACTTATATTGTTGATTTTGAATGATTTTATTGATTGAAATGAATATGTTATAGATGTAGATAGATTTTTATACTGAAATCTTCAAGCTACAGTGGACTGGAAACGAAGAATTAAGGTATGTTGTGACCGAGTAACATACGACAAATATTTGTATCATATGATATATGTTTGATTGATTTGATTGAGAATATGTGTCTATTTGTCTTATTTGTTGAGTTGACGTGGCATACATGACATACACGTTGAGCTATGATCCTTGGATATCTATTATGATTGGATTTGATTCTGGGGTTTACAAACACGATGCTATGTTTGGCATTATGTGGCCCTTAAAGTATAGTCATTTGTGGCCCCGATGATTGATTTAGATTTGGGATTTGATAGCGCTTTGCCGACGCTATCATACGAGTATCCCTGATTGAGGCCAGTGTGTCAGCTCGAGCATTGATTTGATAACGATTCGATTGATTCTGATATATGCTCGGTGGATGGGCATTTGACCTGATACCTCCACGACATACATGCATTTGCATATCATATATCATTGTTTAGATACTTGTGGTATATATTGTGTTTGTTGCATACAGAGCTTTTCTCACCCCAGAGGAGGCTGTTGTTATCTTTGTATGTGGACAATGACAGGTACTCCATGATATCAGGGGATCGGAGATGGTACTTCTGGAATGAGACACAGTTGATTTGAGGTTTAGTTGTTTATCCCACTATATATATGTATCTATATACCGGGACATGTCCCGATGATTTTAGTTGTTGTATGTAGTTGATTATTGTGTGGACATATGTTATAATGTGGTATGTTTAGACGAGCCATGATTATATACTATTTTGAGTATTATAATTATATATGACGTATTTTGGACTCATTGTAAAGAAAATTTTAACTCGTTTTCGCTGTAATTAATTAAATCTAATCAATTTGTATTGTAATAATGATTAGGAGTTAATGACACCACAAATTCTCACAATGGAATTGTGATAGAAATGATTTTCATGCCCATATTTTTCGAAAATAGAAAAAGGACTAACACATTAAAGTTATTTTTTAAAGGCAAGAAAAATTTATTGCAGTGAACATTTACCTTTTAACAGAATCTTCCTAATTTTTATTCATTAGTAACAAAATAGGGCAACATCTAGAATATTTCCCCTTCAATAAAGCATTTTGAGTACCACAATTTTTGTGGCCAATTCCAATATACTCATTTAGCTGATAATACTTTTTCATGCAAAACAATACTTTCTTCCATTGGAGGATATATTCTTATACTAACATCGCAAAAATCACCATCAACGACAACAATTTCATCTTCATGCTTCAGGAAAGCTGAATTCGTTTATGTTTTAGTACCACCTTCATTATTTGAAAACTGATCAAAAGAATTTCCTTCACGAACAATTGAATGTTGTTTCTTTGTCATAGCACGAGGATACGTGACAGTTAATGGAATAACTGAACAAGAGTGTATTTGCTCGTTAATCTTATAGATGGATGCTTTCTCCAGTTCAGTAGGATCAGAATTATCGTCTCCAATCACATTACTTTAGATACCTTGATCTCTCAGAAACAGTGCAACAGCCAATAAATTCTACTGAATTTCTGCAAAGTATATGTTCGAATTGACATAAAAGAAAAAACAAAATTGCGTATGTCTTACCAGCAGCGAGGCAACACCATCTTCTCAAGAAGCTTTAATGCTTTTGATCCAACCAATTCTAACTTAGAAAGATGACCCTTAAGAGAATTACATCTAACTGAACTACATGTAACATCTATCTACGATAACTTCTTTTCAACACTCGCTCAAAGAATAGATAAAAGCAACATCTGAATGCATTTTGAAGTGAGAACTCAAATTCCAACCCAAGAAATCACTGAATGCAAGCATGAAAAGTCGCTGAATTATGAAGGAAGAGAAATATGTGAATATTCTTTGTAACCTATGGAGCCATGGAACGTTGATGTTCGGTCCTGGTGAAAAAGTGTGGTTTGGTTATGAATATGACAAAGATAACCTACCTGATATTTTAAAACCAACCGTAAAATATTGTTATAAAATAATTCATATTTATTCTTGAATAAATTTAAAATACTTTTATAAAAATGTTTTATAAGTAGTTATCTAAATTGGACGAGACTCAATCAAACTGTTCATGTAAGTAATTGCTCTGATGGGCTGAATAACGTTCCCATTGCTACTCACCAGTCTTCTTCACGCACCAAATCCAATTACATAATTTTAATTCACAATAATTAAATAAATAATGAAACCAATAAGCACAAATCTAATAATATAATTTAATTGAGTAAAAAAAGATTTAATTAAATAAATAACCTGAACTATCAAGGGATCCAAGCCTTTATACAAAGATGTACTTGATTTGGTCTTAGTTTTATAAATATCACGTGCATTTCATTGTTTCACAAATTTAAGTATTGTTCTCATACAACACTACTTTTATCGCACGTTTTGGTTCTGTCTACATACTGAATTAAGCATAGGAGGTTTTGCGTCGGAAACGTCTCCTCTAATATTTGTTTGTCACATCTTGAGAGCCCTCTAATTAATATTCGTCAGGACATTTTGTCAACCATCGTTTCACCGGACCGACCCAATGTATAAATTTTTGGCTACATTAAAGCCCAAGCCCAATAACACAATTTTACCCAAAAAAGCCCGCAATTTAAACGCAGCCACAACAATAGGGTTAGGTCATTAGTCGGAGTGTCGATCTTTGTTTTACCTCTGTGATTCAGAGTCCGTCAGTCATGTTTTTTTCGTCGTCGTTAATTTGTGGGAAGGATTGAAAGATCCTTTCTTTTTTTTTTTCCGTGCCAGCATAAATTTATGATCTTTTCCCACATCAATTCTTATGGACAAAACTTGTTCTCGGCAAAGTCAGGCGGATTCAGCTACACAAAGTCCAAGAAAACGAAAGCGGAAGCACAAGGTACGTAAGAAGTCGACTTTTTAACACATCTGATTGTCGATATATTCATAATTCAACACTCTGGCTGAAGGGTTACTAAAGTTTGCTTTTTTACGTTGTTTACGCCAATACACGTTCAGGGTGCTGATCCTTTGGGTGTTAAGAGAGATAGTATTGGGATTGATATGTTGTCTGATGATATGCTTGTTGTCATTCTGTCTTATATGAGTTTCAAAGAAGCTGCCAGGACTAGTCTTCTCTCACGTAGATGGAGGTATTTATGGATGTTTACATCTGGGACATTGGAATTTGAGGATATGGATAGTGCCACTGGAAGTAAAATCAAATGGAAAAAGTTCAAAGCCAGGGTGAATCGTGTCCTGAAGTTACATCAAGGCCCGCATGTTGATAGTTTTATTATTCGTATTAGACATGCACAGCCTCGTCATAGCAGACGTGAACTCCCTCGACTTCGTGGCGTCAATAGTTGGATATATTTTGCAATGCAGAAGGAAGTAAAAAGGTTTAATTTGGATTTGCAGGTCCGTGAGAGGTTTTATTCGGAGTACAAATTTCCTAGCCTTGAGAAGTTGTTATCACGTACACATGAGGTCAAGCCTGCTTTTGGTTTGCTAAGGTCCCTTGAGTTGGTTCATGTTGACATCGAGGATGAGGTAGGTTCAGTATTTCCTAGCATCATGTTCGTATCTTGAACAGCTGTGCATAAGGGCCTCTCGTGTTACAAAGAATCTTCGAGTTGTTGATCCATTACCAAACTTAAGAGTTATGGAAATATCCAAATGCTACCATATCCAAAGTCTGGAAGTATCTGCAATGAATCTTATCTCGTTTATGTACGATGGGAATGACATCAGTCTGCCGTTCAAAAAAATTCCAAATGTCTCTGAGCTAAGTCTTGGCGGGGGATTTTGCCAGTCCTTTATGTGTGAACCTAGCAAACACTCAAGTTATTCAGTTCAGCTGGTGACGCTGGCATTAAATGTTCATATTATGGTTGGTTTTCTACCATTATACTTTTGCTCGCTCCTATTTTATAATAGCTGATCTTAGCAATCGGAAAGATCACTAATATGATCCTGTCTCGACTTTTTTGTCAGTTTCCTCCGAGAATGATATCCGCTCCTCGTGATCTGCCTCAGTTACACTCCCTCAAGCGGCTGGAATTGAATGTTGTGTCACAAGTTGGCCGGAGCCTTCTCTTCTTTGCTACGTTGGTCAAGGCGTCTCCTTTCTTACACGAATTTAGAATCAAGGTGAAGGCTCTTTCTCTAGATATTCAACTTTATAGTTTACATGTTGAATTAATATCATATGACTTATTTAAATGTATTCTTACTGAAGCATTAGGCATGTTATCTCTGACGTGAGTTGAGATTGGTTTGGACTTGTTCATCTGAGGCATGTCAAGCATCACTTGTTGGAATTGGCAGAGCTTGAATACGCATTTAACTTGTTCATATTTTGAATCATACTTGACCTCGGCTCTGTTTTTTAAAAGGCGCACCCCTTGGCGAGGCAAAACTTTTGTGCCTCGAACCTACACGGTTAAGCACACTTCGTTGTGGCCTAGGTACGTCGCCTTGGGGAGACCTAGGTTTTCCTTGAGGAGAGACCCCATTTATTTTAAGACATAATGGGTGCTTTGATCTCTCTTCTCTCTTTCTCCCCTTGCCGGATGCGCTCTCTCTATACATTCTCATGCACCTGTCCCTCGCAAAATATTCTCTTATTTGGTAGAACAGATTCTAAGGGAAATGATTTTTTTTTCGTTAGAAGAATTGGACACTTGCTGGTTGATATTTAGTGATTGATGATTGCTAGGACCAAATTTGTTTAGTATGCTTTACAATTGAATGTCATAAGTTAAATCAATGTGAACGAGGTTGTTGAGGGTGTTCTCGCATTTTATTTCAACTAGTTTGATGATATGGGAAATCAACAATTTAAACCAATGTGAACGATATGTTTGGTAATATGAGTTTGTCTGCCTGAATTTCTTATTTTCCGAATCCTACTCTAATCAATTGAGATGAGCCTTTTATTTTCTTTCATATTGATGCAGGTACGTTACCTTGTGGATCTACCATGGTATACGGTAATGAAATAAACTCTGACTGCTGTTGAATTATTATTTTTATTAATATTTTTCCTGCCACGAGAACTCTGCTATTCAACATTATTTTTAACTCTGCTCTTTATCAATCATCGTGACAGATAAGCTCTCTGATGATGTTTCCTGAAATAAGCGCATTCGCAGCCAGATTCCGACATAAAAATCTTAAGAAGTTTGAAGTGTCTGGATACATCGGGTGTCCGAGTGACGAAGAATTTGTTCTGCACTTATTTAAAGTTGCTCCATCTGTTGAGATGGTTGTTATCGACACCCAGAGTGAATGTTATGAACAAATGCTATGGGACTGCTCTACCATGTGTAACAAGGAAGAAGGTGCTCAATGTTTTTGTCAAAGGGATCAAATGCAACTACTGGAGGCTAAATCTGGGGCCAGGACAAGGGTGGAAGCAAAAGAGCGTGCCAAGCAGCTGGAACTCAGTTCTCCTCCGAAAGCCGTACTAGTTATTACATGATATTTGATTCTTTTAGTTTTTTTTAGAAATCAATCTGGAAATTGGAATATACAAGGCCTAAGTTTTGCCACTTAATACAATTGATTGCATTTCATTTCACAATTAATGGCAACTTAGACAATTAATATATTTACCTGTCAATCCTCCATGGCCTGCTATGCGTATGTGTCATCAATTCATGGGTTATTTTCTTTTTTTTTTGTCTTTTTGCATTTGTTGATAATAACTTCCCTTCGTTTTAAATTCGTGTTTTCATTCCTCTTTTCTTTCCTTTAATATAATATATTCATGTTTTCTTTACTTTGTTATTTTAAATTTGTTCATGTTTGAATTGCACACCTGTAGGTTGTCCCTGTTTGGAATTGTGTTCTTTCTTGTCATTCCTTCTTTCCTTTTTCTTTTCCCTCTTTTTTTTTTATTTATGTTTCAGTTTCATGCGGAAAGTTTAAAAAAGGTATTCACGATAAAACATGGATTAGCTACTAAAAAATAAGTTGGTTTGTGTATTATGTTTGAATTATATTGTGTGTGTAATCGGCGGCTGCCTCTTTTCTTCTTTTTATTCTTTTTTTGAATTATATAGGTTTGTACTTCGACAACATGACGTCAACAAAATATTTTTAGTTGGTATAGAAATTTGACGTGAGAGGCAGACAGATGATCAAGAAAATCGAAGATTTACAATTGAAAAGAAAGAATGAAATGAAAATTTGAGTTGAAATCATGGGACACGGTGATGAATTTGCAATAGTGAGAAGCTTTTTGTTTTTGTTTTTTAAAAAAAAAATTGGATAATGGGAGTTAATTTGGGATCATGCAAAGAAGAAGGTAATTATTAGTAGTAATGCATGTATTTATATTTTATATCTCCTATATATTATGAGATTGAAGGAATATTTAGAAGGGTTAAATTTGTGAAGATACTGAAATTTATTTTTTCTTACATTTGAAGAGCAAATAGTTAATGTGTACATTTTGTTATTTAGTTTAAAAATAATAAAATAACTATGATAACTATAATTTTTTGTATTAACATTTTAGAATAAAAAGCATTATTGATTAAAATGTATTCAAAAACAATGTGATCAGTGATGGAATTGATGGTGGCAGTAGGAGTTGTGGATTGCCTTCAACAGATGTTTTTGGCGATGCAAAAGATGATATGGATGCTGAATCTGAAAGGACGTAGATAAGAGAACCGATGAGGGGGAGAAAAACTTTAGTGAAGATCTAGGTGGAGAGAGAGAGAATCCAAATATTGAGAAGAAATATGATGAGAACATTGAGGTTAAAAACGGCGCTGAAGGTGAATTTGTTGGGCTACTTGATTTGCATGTGGAAAAAAATTTTAGATAAACCGATAACTCTGTGCAAGGGGATATTGTACTTTGTGGTTTTTTGTTTGGTGCATCTGTTGGGACATCATTGATTGCTACATGCGAATTGTGAAAAAATATAGTCAAGAAATTAAAATGGTTTCGAGATATTTTGCATGGATGCAGAAGTCAAGATCAGTAGTTATTTGTCAAATAAATTTTCTTTTTTTTCTCAGGTAAATTAATTTTGCTGTTTAATGTGTAGATAGAAGTGCTTAGGAAGTTTAAAGAGAAAATCTCGACAATTGAAGAGGCCCGGCATACTTCTCAGCTAGGACTAGATGAACTGAGATTCTTCAAACCTTTGAGATGAATTTGGATCAACTAAGATAACGTAAGGGTAAAAGCATTGGTCTTCAAGCCCTAACTGATTCGGACAATGAAATAATTCAACTTGCTCAAGAAGTAGATAATTATGATCTTGGGGAAGAATCAATTGCCTTACTTTGAACAAAAATTTGCAACTATCTTGGAAGGATAAAGAACAAGAAGAATCCACAGAGACACAACCGGCTTGTTCTCTTAGTTCAAATGAGTCATCGAGAAGACCTACACAGAAAATAGATCAAGAACGACCAACTCTTGAAATAGTCAAATATGATCCCTAAGAATCTTGAGTCGGTTAGATGTCAGGCATGCGCTAGCTATGGACACTATGCAAATCAGTGCACTAATACTCTTATGAAGAGACACGTGAATCTGAGCGTCACCTTGAGTGATGATGAATCTGAAGGAGAGCGAGAAGCACAACCAATTTATCCCACAGCCATGTTGAATGATCAGATCGATATACCATTTTTATGATCAGAATGGTATATCGATCTGTTAATTTGAGAATCAAGAATGAGAACTTATCGATATACCGTTTGTACGCGGGCGCAGGAGGGCGTGCTTCCAAGAAGTGGGCTGTCATTTTGTAGGTAATAAAAATTTATTCAAGCCCAACTAATTTTAAAGCTCAATTAGCAAAGCTCTTGATAAAAAATAAAAAATAAAAATCATGGTACATGCAGGACTTTTCGTCACCCTCAATCCTCAAGTTCTATCCACAACAGTGCAGCGCAGCATTTTGTGTGTCTCCTTATTGCGCTTGATGTTCGATCAAGGTAATTTCTCAGTTGCCAAAACTCAGCATGTAAAGGTCCGAACATTCGTGTTTGAAAATTTGCGGAAAATTTTTAAAATAATTAAAATGTTTCATTCATAAATTAAACTGATAGATAAAGATTTATATCCAAAATGGCAGCGGAAGTATTTAATGTTTGCAAAAATAACTGTTTAAAATAATCCAACGACAGATAAAAATGTTTGATCATAAAAAAATGATAAATGCTGAAAATGAGGTCCTCGGGTTCCACTTCTGCCGACCCAAGCTAGCTCACTGGTCCCCGCCCTCTGTCCCGACATCATCAGTACCTACAACAATCAAGTCTAGTGAGTCTAAAGACTCAACATGCATATATCATAAATAACGAGTAATTAAATAATAGAATCGCATGCAAGTGAAAATATCATGTCATGAGGTGTAACGTAAAATATCATTTCAATGATAATTATAATACGTGCATAACTGAACTGCAAATATCATAGTAAAAATGTTTGCTCCTTGGAGCCCTGTAATGAAATAGCTTGTAATAATTTTCTTGGTAAGGTTATGGTCTACGCAAGTGGCCCCTGAACTGAACTGAACTGACCAGTAACTGACGATCGGGTGAAATAATGATCGTCTGATCAGACTAATGCCACAGTATACTGAGTGGTACAAAACTGAACTGACTGGTAACTGGCGACCGGGTGAAGTAATGATAGTAAAGTGACCACAAACAATATCGCATAAATCTCAAAATGGATATTTTTGCACGTAATATAATTAAATAACAACATTAAATATCCTGTGATAATTTTTCTGATTGGGTTGGATCGCTCCCAGGCTCGCTGCGACTTAAATCTAACATGAAAATATGCAAATGAATTATTTTGACTAAACTTTGTAATTGAATCCAAAACGAGACAATTACGCCCAATGACTTCGTATTTAATCATGACTCCGTTCCAACCCGAACCAACACTGAACCATCAATTAGTCATGATTAAAATACGCCTAAAATGATGAAATAATGCTCCTAAATTTACGGTACTCGAAATTTAGTGAATGGAGGCCAAAAACATGAAACGCTCTTTCGAGAGTCATTTTGGCACATTGCACCGTAAATTCTCGTACGACCTCTAAAATGATCCGAATCACGAACGGACAAAAATATGACCTTCCTAACTTGATGAGCCACTGTCCAGTCCAAGGCCATAGGCTAAAAGCCAACCAAGAACCAAGAACACGCCTCTGAACCGCAGCACGCTTGCTGTCAAAATTACAGCAGCTGTGCCTTCGATTTCTTGTGTTGTTTTCGAGACTACCGGCCATTGGGGCTTGAACCACCAACCAGAGGCTCTTACCAACACTCTCAGGAATGATTTGAACCATGGCTAAGGGCCCTAGGCCAGCCACAATTCGAACCACCCAAGAAACAAAACAAACGTCCCAACCGAGCACCTAATCTGCGTGTGGGAATGTTGCGGCGGTTCTTGCTGTCATGGACCATTCTAGTGGCCATTTGGTTGACCATGACACGCTCTAGACATCAAGGGGTATGGTATGAACCATGGCTATGGGCCAGAGGCCAAGCAAGATTCACACCACGCCACAAAACCATGAGTACACATGCTGAAATGAAATGGGGATCGAAGGTGCTGTTCATGTTTTGATTTAAAAAAAATGTTTCCATCGTGGGCCACGCCTCAAAGGGGTGACTTGATCATGTCTTAGACATGCTAGGGAGGTGTTCTAATCATGGCTATAGACCACTGGGGCAGCCAAGATCAGACACTCCCCCTTGACAGCAACATGACAGAAATCGAACACAAAAGGACACATTTGGGGTGTTGCTGTCACATGCGAGTTTCCAGCATGTATGGGACTGAAAGAATGGACCAACATGGTCTTGACACACCCTAGTACGTGTCTATATGCAGCCTTGAGAGCCTAGGGTCGAACCAATACCTGAAACAACCAAAAACGTGCCAACCGTGAAGCATGAAATGGAAATGAAAAGTTGTGCAGAATTTTTCCAACAAAACTGCTGTCATGTTTCGGTTTTGGGGTGGGAAATCATGATCATAAAATGTTTAAAAATCATAATACGACTTGATTGAAGAGCAAATAATAACATATACATGCCTTGGTTTTTGTTTTGAAGAAAACACGATGCGGCGCGGAGGAGACGGAGCGCACTTTTCTACCTTGTTTTCCCTCGATTTTTCCTCTCTAATTCTCTCAGATTTCACACGGCTTGCTCTGAATTTCCCTCTGATTTTCGGTGGAAGGAGAGGGAGAGATGGCTAGGGAAAATAATATGGGAGGTTGCAAGATTGTTGGGAGGGAAGAAATTTTTCTATCTTACTGTGAAATAAGGAATGGTTGTGATATATTGTTTGGTTAATGAGGGATAATAGATTGCACTAGGTTGAAATCAAGTCTAGGTGAAGGGGGAAAGTTGTTTAATTAATGATTTGATAGAGATTTAAAAGTTGGGAGATTATTTACCTAGAAAATGTTAAGGGAGGATAATTAAAGAATGAGTTGAAAATCACAATTAAATCTTTTAAAAATGGGGAATGGCCGATTTTATCTAGCTAAGTGGGGTGGGATCTTGCTCAATTAATTATTATAGAATATTTATTGTGATATAATTATCTCTCAAGAAAATGGATTAGGAAAGAATTCAAAGAAATGAGTTGCTAAACTTTTTAAATCTCCTAAAGGAAGTGACCTATTTTTATTAATTAAATGGGGGAAATATTGCTAGATAGACATGGTAAAATATTGCTTAAATATTAATTAAATGAGGATTTAAATTGAGGAAATTATCTACCAAGAAATGGATAGGGAAGGATATTAAATAAATGGGTTGACCAAAAATTTTAAATTAATTAAAGATAGGGCCGAAAATTTTAATAAAAATGGAGGAGAAAAATATTTCTTAAATGTTGTATTTTAAATCTTTAGTGTTTTATCTACTCATTAAATATTTTAGAGAATTAAAGATGTAATTATTGGACTTTATTTACTACTTATCTCAACTTATTTAAATAATTCCTTAAACTTTCTTTTACAACAAATTAACTTATTATTTATCTTAAATAAATTTTAGGAAATGTTTTCTTAATATTAAATTTTATCTCTTTACTCCAACTCCGGTCCTGTCTCACTTAATTAACTGAAAAGCTAACCATTAAACTACTGCATAAAATAAATAAATTTAAAGAAAAGAATTTAAATACTCATGCAATAAAAATCATTTTAATTTAAATACTAGAATTATGCATGGGTTATACGTAGTCTAATTTACGGGTTCTACACAGCAAGTTCTATCTAGCCTCATATCTTGTTTGTGTTGTTGAATCGCGAAGCAAGCTATGGTTTTTAAATTTAAATGTTGTGCTATGTTTTATGTATAGTTATACATATCAAAATCCTGAACATTTTTGTCTCCATCTTATTGTGTTTAATCAATTTAAGTTATTTTTGTATTGACTTGATATATTGGTATTCAGAAATCAGAATAAGTGAATGACATTTAATTTAAAAGTAAAGTTTTGAAGATTTGAGTTAGAGAATAATTTTGTTGGAACTTCAATGATTATTTTTTTTATCATTTTCTATCTTTGTGAAAAAAATTAAATTATGTAATATTAAAATATAAATAACTTTATATGTGTTAGAATTTTAAATTTATGTCAAATGTGTTTTACTTCGATAAAGCATGCGCATGATACCACGGAGTTTTAGTGAGCCTTGTGCCCTAAATAACTATGCACTGCATGAGACATCTCAAATAGAAAATATCTAATAGCAGGAAGTATCGTGACCTCTTACAAAATTCTCATGGGCAGTATTTGGCTGTCTATGCTACATCTTGAATGACAGAGATAATCAGGCCAAATTTGATTCTAAGATTGATAAATGAATTTTTCCTGGATATTCATCAAATAGTCGTGCATATAGAGTATAATCTTAGAACAAGGACTGCTGTGGAATCCATAAATATTGTATTTGATGATTATTCTGATCTTGCAGTCAAGACAATAGAAGATGATGTTGATGACCTACTTGAACTGTCCTTGCCACACCCCTCTAAATATGTCACATGATACTGAAGATGAGACAACACCCTCTACAACATCGGTAGCAGTCCCAAGTGATTCTGCAAGTCCGGAAGCAAAGCAAACAACAGCTGATCCATAATCCATTACCGGAGATATCGAATCCGAATCACTCACTGATGAAAACTTGGATGGGGATGGATCCTGCTACAAATAGTGGAAAAGATTTGCCCAGCAGAATCCAGAAAAATCATCCCTCATCACAAGTAAATGGAAAAATTGCTGATGATATAAGGACCATACTAAAGGAAAAGGTCAACTACTGCGAGATGGAAAGATAAGTGTGCATGACTTCTCTATGCAATTAGGTATGGTTTCTTGCTTCGTCTCCACTATTGAACCAAAGATTGTACACGAGGCTTTCAAAGATGAGCTTTGGGTCAAAGCAACGCATGAGGAACTAGATCAATTTACTCGTAATGATATTTGGTCTCTAGTCCGTAGGCCTGCGGATGTGAATGTTATCGAAACTAAATGGATCTTGAATACAAATCTAATTGATTTTCTGAAAAATAAACAATTTCTCTCTACTTTGTCCACTGTCCTTCCCTATGTTCCTTGAGTAGTGTTAGAATTTTATGTCAACTTCTATAGTTTGAGTATATAAAATTTCATAATATATTTTTTTCGCTTACTTCTTACTCATTATATTTTTATTATTACTTTGGTATCCTTGGAAATCAATGTATCACATCTTTTTACATGATTTTTGAAGGATCGTGTGCTAGGCATCTTTGGGATGCTTCAAACACAATATTCTTCAATGAGCTGTAATAGCTTGTGTTCTAAGAATGTTAACACCGATGAATTAAATCGAGTTTGGTTTTAAGACCAAGCGGAACAAACTCGAAGTAATCCTTCATGAAGAAAGTTGTTATATTTGAAAGCGTTTTAACTTATGTAAACTGACTGAAATAAGGGATATCAGTTTTCGCATACATCAATTCATTTGTGGTGAAAACTGAACTGACGGATACTCTTGCTGATCCAAACAGTTTGAAAACAGCAGTTAATCAGTTAAATACACAAGATATGTTTATGGATGTTTGGAGACTTCAACCGCTCCTACGTCACCCCTTCTACCACATCAGGTAGGATCCACTAGAAGACTTTGATTTATATAACTACTTGTACAAACCCACCCAGCTTAGGACTTACCCACTGCCTAACTGAACTCCTAGTCTAAACTGAAGGCATCACATTTCAGCTAACACTTGTTTAACGTCTCTGTGTCAAAGACTGCATACACAAGTTTATTGTCTTTATGCAAGACTGTATTTGAGTGGTGGTGTGTGTTCGTGTGTGAGAACTGAACAATGAATACACCAGAAAGGTGTTCTCACACACTGAGGGAAGTGAGCTTCTAAACTAAGCTGATAATACTTGAGTATTCCCTCTAGGCTGAATGCTTCTTGAAAGCTGATAGGCAAATAAGCGTGTCATTTCTTTTACCACACTCTCTCGTGTATATCCATCATTTTTTTCACTGATCTTCATCTTCTATTTATAGGCGCGAAGATAGATCGTACAGTGAGACTCAATTATTGTATCTGTGGTATTTTGATTTCGTTCCTTAGACTTTGTGTCTCGACTTTTCGACTGCCTTTCTGGAACATTTGTCTTTAATGCTCTGATGCAACGTTCATTATTGTCTTTTGACTGGACAATTGCTTTGTACCTTTGTGCATAGCTGGAATCCACTTGAATGAGCTTGTCTTGATCTACAACTGAAAGATTCTAACTGGTGCTCCGAACTAGTCAGCTGAACTGATCTTCAGTTGGGCTGGTGAAATCAGTTGACTCGTCAGTTGAACTGATTTCACTCTCGTTCAGTTGAACTGGTCAGCTGGGCTCTTCATCAGTTGAACACACTCCTTCCGCTGGCCAGGCTTCTGAGGTTCTCCTGCTGAACCACCTTTCAGCTGGACAATCAGCTGAACTGCTCATTTGACATATCAGTTCGACCGATTCAGTTTGTGCTATCAGTTGGGTCTTCAGTTTGCGATTTAGACAACTCGTAACTGATTTTAGCTTCTGCACACTAAGATAAATCATTAGTAATAAAATAATAAGTTTTGTTAACATCAAGATCAAGATTGCAAACTTGAAAAGTTCCAACAATTTGAATTATACTTCTCAAAATAATAATACATATTTGTAATGTATCAAATAGTTCAGGTGCATACTACTTTAACATAGAGGTCAATGAAGTGAACACAATTTTGTTAGTAATAATTGTAAAAATGTAATTAATATATTAAAGATTAAAATAAACTTCTATAGTTCGAGTATATAAAATTTCAGAATATATAGATATAATTAGAAAATAACAAAATAGCATGTAAGACGTAAGATGCTTGGTAATGGAATAAATAGCTCAAAAAGTAAATATAAGGTATATAATAGAAGATAATTATATTTAATAATTAACTTGATATTTATTATTTAATAAATTCTTGTAAAGAATTTTGGCATAATCTGATTGTTCTAGAATTGTTATACATATATCGGTTTCATTTTAAAAAAAGTATATATCATATGTTATTTAACTTATCTATTCTTCTCTGGTTTTAAGATAAAATTGGTGAAAATTGATTTTGAGAGAAACTTTAAATCACTTTTTTCATGAAAAAAAATCGATAGTTAAGTTTACATTTCAATCTTTGACCAATTTTGTATATTATCCAAAATCAAATATGTTTTCGATATGAAATATTTTTAGCCAAATTTAAATTTTTTTGTGAAACTTGAAATAGTTTGTTAATAGTTGATAAATTTATATATAAATTACCAAAATATATTGTAAATGACTAAAAGAAGAATATAAATCAAGTTAAATGAAAACATAAGTGTTATCTAAATATAAATGAGAAGTTCACCCATATATGAATTACGAAGACCTACTTTACTAAATTTTATTTAAAGTTATTCATAATTTAAAATTACATGTTATTTTCTCACTCCAGGAAAGAAGTAACTACCAGTTGTAACTTTCTTGGGAATCTTGACCAGCACATAGAAAACAATGGTGCTGAGTAATTCAAGTAACTATTAAATGTTTAGTACAAAACGGTTTACAACTATAAAAGTAGATAAAAATAATAATTAAGCATAGAGAAAGCTGTAGATTAGTTGGCCGAGATTAGTTAGTCGTCTAAGGAATGTCGGAAAATTGGGTTGAAAATAAAATATTTGAATGTTGAAAAAGTAATAGTTGAATATTTGAATGTTGAAAATAAGAAGAGGTGTAAAAATTAGAAATTTGTGTGTGATAATGTAGGAATGATGTATTTTATTTTTTGGATTATTACCAAAGAAATTCTATAAATAGCCTCACCATTTGTGAAGAAATTCACAATTGAGTTGAGAGAAAAAATTTATAAAGTGTGTAGTTTGGTAATTTTGAGAGTTTGAGATTTTTACTTTTTACCATAAATTTTTACTTTTTCATAACATGTTATCAGCACGAACCTCTAAAAGTCCTCCATATTTTTCCAAGCTCCAAAACATAAGAAAAATGTAACAAAAGTAATAATATTTATTTTACAGTTATTTATTTATTGTGTATATATTTAATATATAATATAATGTTATTATATAATAAATATTAGAAATAATAAAAATAAATTTTTCAAAAACTTGTTATAAATCCTGGGAGTATGTTAAGACGACATCTCACACTCCTCGTAAGGGATACGACAAGTATAAAAGCTTATAAGGTTTTTAAAGCAAAATAACTTATGACACCTCATTATAATAATGTGATATGATATACATAATTATTTAAACATGACTAATATTATATACACCATATTATTACCATAAAATTATACAAATACATACATTTATCTTTTTGTACACCAACGGTCATAAACGATAACAAAACGGCTAGTTTTTGCCCTATATATATGATCTCACAAATACATTCAATCACTCCAACTTTCTCTTCTTCTCTAAAAATTATTCTTCATCAATTTTTCGAAGAAAAAAGAAGATGACTTTCTCAAGGTTATTTTTAATTATTTTGGTTATCATACTCACGAGTCTTGTATTTATTGGAGAATATCATCCTCGTGTGTTTTCTTTATTTTTACGAATGCTTGTACTTGTTGTTTATCCATTACTTTGTATTGCAATATTCATTAACTAATAAAATGCATTGTAATTTTTTAGTACCACCATGACAAACTTGGAAAAGCTCGAATTCATTGCTCTTGATATTACGGGGAATAATTATATGACATGGACCCTTGATGTAGAAATGCATCTTGAGTCATTGGGTCTAAATGAGATCATTAAAGAAAATGAAATATATTCATCACAAGAAAAAGCAAAAGTTATAATATTTTTGCGTCGACATCTTGATGAAGGTTTAAAATGCGAATATCTCATCGAAAAAGATCACATGACTCTGTGGAAAGGATTAAAAGAAAGATTTGAACATATAAGAGAAGTTATACTTCCGACCGCCCGTGATAAATGGAATATGTTAAGATTCCAAGGTTTTAATAAAGTCAGTGATTACAATTCAGTGATGTATCGAATAATCTCGCAGCTAAAATTTTGTGGACATGAGGTTACAGAATCAGAAATGCTTGAAAAAACATTTTTCCACGTTTCACGCATCAAATATAACTCTACAGCAACAATATAGAGTGCGTGGATTTGCGAGATATTCTGAACTCATCGCCTGTAACGCCCCGAAAATCGGAAAATCCACGTGAACCTCATGCATGCAAATTATTAAATTTCTTTGGTATTTTATTAAATTATTTTAAAGCATAAAATGCATGTTTATTTTATTAAATTGTGTTTAATTATTTTTATGCATTTCATGCATAATTCATGCATGATATGATTTAATTCATGAAATTTTAGAAGTTCATGCATTAGGATTTCTAGGTGCATTTCACGCCCGAGCAAGTAACGGAGACCGGAGAATTTTCAGGATAATTATTTTAATTACATGATTTATTTTTATTAATTAATATAAGGTCTTTTTAAGGGTATTTTTCAAAAAAATGGGATTTTATTGGGTATTTTACCCGCAGGATTTTATTTTTAACGGGAACGCAAATTTTATCGAATCGGGGGACTTTTTAAGGGTTCGGCTAATATTTTCAAGAACTTTCCAACAGGAAATATTTTTCGAGAGTGTGTTTGAATTTAATGGGCCTACTTTTAAGATTATTGAGCTTAAAATCCTTTTTATTTAAAATTAGGGCCCATTAACTAAATTATTATCTATATAATTAACACTTAATTATTTCTCTAAGCTACACACTAAACCTAATTACTTCAGCAGCCGCCCACCTCCTCCACTCACCATTCCTCTCGTGATTTTGCTGCTGCATGGTGTCGGTGGCTCCATTTTTTCCTTCCGAGCAAAGATCTCTTCTCCTCGGCCATGGGTTACTCGATCGGTTGTCCCTAGAATTATTATCAGGCACGCTATGTATCCTCCTTGCTCGTCACACACGTTATATTTGCATGCTGATGTGATATCTTGATCGAATGTTTCTGGTTCATGCATGTTAAATCCTTACTTCCTTCGGCTATGGCATTTTCCTGCACAAAACCCTTTTTTTTCACTCACGTTTTTGTTATTTCCTGCAAGGGGCTGTCGATTTTGATGTTAGATGGTCTGTACATGGCGTGAGGGAGGGTCTCATGGTGTTGGAATCGGGAAGTGGTTGAGCCAAGGATGAAACCGAGCGGGCTAAGGGATAGGTGGAATCTTGGGGCTGTGTGAGCTTAGTTATTTGGGGCCAACTGTAGAGGAGTCGCACGGAGTGGCTGTGCAGGTCCTACAAGGTCTGAGTCGTGGTCTGGAAGAGGCTCCACGATGGCTAGCCTCGCCTAGGGTCGACCGTAGTGGTTGGTGGAAATGAGGTTTGATTGTGTCTTGTTTTGGGTGTTTCGTGTGGTTGGTAGGGGAAGTTAGCGTGGGTCCATTGGTGTGTCTTTGGATTGGTCCCTGCCCTAGAGTGTGCTGGTTAGTGGCTGGTTCTGTCTAGGGTGGACTAGGCTCGTGGGAACAAGGCGAGAGGTCCTAGAGTTTTCGATTATGATGTACCACAAATTTTCCAGCAAGGTTCAGGGATCTAATCGAGAGGTTTCCGGGTCTGGTCGTGATGGTTTTAGGGCTGTAAACATGTTTATAAGGTGTGGTAAAAATTTGGGAAAGATTTGGTTAAGTTTCGGGTTAATTCGAGTTTAAAACCGGGACTCCGGTCCATGTTTTGAAAAACGAATTAGATAAGCTGTGATTTTGGCTCGAGTTTCTGCCTAGGAACGCTTTTAAAAATGTTTTGGGACATTTAAGAAGTTTGGTAAGCTTCGGGTCAATTTTAGAGGTCCAGGGTTGAAACGATAATTTTTGGGTTTTCAGGGGCAAAATGGTAATTTTGCACCCGGGGCGAGATTTTGGTCCTGGCAGCGCCTTGAGCACAAATCATGATATTTTTAAATGTTCATGCATCACGATTACGATTTTTTACATGATTATAATAATTATGGTGCATGCTTGGTTTAAAGGAATTAAGAGAGAAAAAATGAGAAAAAGTGAAGAGCACTCCGTCTCCGCCGCGTCGCGTCGTTATTTCGTTTGTTTTCTGTCAAAACAAACCAAGGCTTGTTTATATCTTCTTTCACTCTTCAATCAAGCTATATAGATATTTTTAAATATCGGAAGTACATGATTTTAATGCCAGAAAATCGAAATTTTTCATATTTAATTATGTTGGTTAATTATATTACGTGCAAAATTATTCAAATTTTGAGATTTATGCGATATTACTTGTGGTAACTTTACTATCATGATTAAATCCGATCGCCAGTTACCGGTCCGGTCGTCAGTTACCGGTTATGAGAGCATTACTAAGTCCTGTCGCCAGTTACAGGCTCGGTCGCCAGTTACCGGTCAGTTCAGTTGTTTCACCCAGTACTGTGGCAGTGGTCTGATCAGACGTACATTACTAAGTCTTGTCGCCAGTTACAGGCCCGGTCTCCAGTTACCGGTCAGTTCAGTTCAGGGACCACATGCGTAGACCATAATCTCACCAGAAAATTATTACAAGTTATTTCATGACAGGGCTCCAAGGAGCAAACATTTTCACTATGATTTTCAGTTCAGTTATGCACGTATTATAATTGCTCATGACAAGTTATTCTCACATTATGCCTTATGATACATGATATTTTTATCTCATGCAAATTTTACTATATTATTTACTCGTTATTTACGATATATGCATGCTGAGTCTTTAGACTCACTAGACTTGATTGTTGTAGGTACTGATGATGTATGGACCGAGGGCGGGGACCAGTGAGTTAGCTTGGGTCGGCAGTAGTGGAACCCGAGGACCTCATTTTTCAGCATTTATTATTTTTAATTCAAACCAAGTCTTTTATGTTGCTGAATTATTTTTAAGTCATTATTTTGCAAACATTAGATTTCTTCCGCTGCTATTTTGAATATCAAACATTTTTATCAGTTTAACTTATGATTGAGACATTTTAATTATTTAAAAAAGAAAATTTTAATTTTTCCGCAAATTTTCAAGCACGGATTTCTAGGCCGTTATAGCTGTCTTCTTGTGGCGAAAAAGAACAAAGATCTTCTAATGAGAAATCATCAATCCCGACCCACTGGATCAACAGCATTTCCAGAAGTAAATGATGCAAGTAAAAATGAATTTAAACCTGGAAACTAAAATCAAATTCAAAGACAAGGTTTTGGTCGAGGTCGAGGTCGAGATCGAGGTCGTGGTCGTGGACGTGGACGTGGACGTGGAATTGGTCGTGGTTGTGGTCAAGGCCGTGGTTTTGAAAACAATCGAGATAGTTATTTTTATAACTCATCTCAAAAGGGCGTCACGAACCACCCACTGAAAAGACATCATGAGAACATGAGTGTTAATGAAAATCACTCGAAAATATTTGAAAGTTCTTGTTTCAGATGCGGCACTCCAGGACATTGGTATCGTATTTGTCGAGCCTCCGAGCACCTTTGCAAGCTCTATAAAGAATTGATAAAGGGAAAAGAAAAGAGACCAACTTCACTGAAGGCAGTGACCGTTTGAGTGATTCAACTCATTTTGATGCTGCTGATTTTATGAATGATTTCTCTAAAAATGATCAATATGTTGGTGGGATAGAAATGAAAAATATTGATGCTTCAAATTTTCTCAATGATTTCTCTGAAAATGAACAATATATTGGTGGAGTATAAATGTACAATAATTTATTTTTCATGTATTCATATGATAATGTTTTATTGTACAATTATGATATGTGTTATATTTACATATGTATTGTCTTTAATTTTTTTTTCATTGCATGTTTTTGAAGTTCAAATATGGAAAATTCCATGAACAAAGCTAAACAAGGAACTAATCACATGGAAGTTTGCATACTTTATAGTGGTACAACGCACACTATTCTTCGAGATAAAAGATATTTCTTGGAACTAAAACCAACAAAAACAATGGTGAATACAATATCAGATCCTGTAGACTTGATTAAAGGATGCGGTAAAGCACAATTTTTGTTACCTAATGGTACAAAATTTTTTAACAATGATGCTTTGTATTCACCACAATCGAAAAGAAATTTGTTGAGTTTTAATGATATATACTCTCATGAGTATGATACTCAAACTAATGAATGAAGGTAATAAGAAATATATGCGTCTTACCACATATAAATCAGGAAAGAAATATGTGATTGAAAAACTACCAATGCTCCCTACTGGATTGCATTATACACATATAAGTCCCATTGAATCAAACATGGTAGTTGATAATTCTTCAATATTAACCAATTGGGATGATCGATTAGGACATCCTGGTTCAACAATGATGCGAAGAATTATAGAAAATACACATGGTCATCCGTTGAAAGACCAGAAGATCTTTCAGAATAATAAGTTTCAATGTAAAGCATGTTCTCTTGGAAAACTTATTATAAGACCATCACCAGCCAAAATCCAAACTGAATCACCAATGTTTCTTGAACGTATTAAGGATGATATTTGTGGACCAATCCATCCACCATGTAGACCATTCAGATACTTTATGGTATTGATTGATGCCTCCAGCAGATAGTCACATGTATGTTTATTGTCAACTCGAAATGTTGCATTTGCAAGATTACTTGCTCAAATAATAAAATTGAGGAGATTTAATAAAATTGAGGAATCAATTTCTCGATTATAGAATCAAGAAAATTAGACTTGATAATGCTGGTGAATTTACTTCCCATACTTTCAATGATTATTGTATGTCTATGGGAATAATTGTTGAGCATTCGGTTGCTCATGTACATATACAAAATGGATTGGATGAATCATTGATTAAACGTCTGCAAATGATTGCTAGACCAACGATTATGAAAACAAGACTCCATATTTCTATATGGGGACATGCAATTTTACATGTTGCTGCATTGATTCGCATCAGACCAAGTGCATATCATAAATACTCCCCATTACAGCTTGTATTTGATAAAGAACCAGACATTTCTCATCTGAGAATTTTTGGATGTATGGTGTATGTGCCTATTGCACCACCACAACGAAAGAAAATGGGACCTCAAAGAAAGATTGGAGTTTATATCGATTATGATAGTCCATCAATCATTCGATATCTTGAACCTCAGACAGGCGACGTGTTCACATGAGAAAAATCTTCCCAATGTTAGGAGGAGAACAGAAACATAACGAAAAGGAAATTACATAGTATGTATCATCATTAATACATCTGGATCCAAGAACAAAACGATGTGAAAAAGATGTACAACAAATGGTGCACTTGCAAATAATAGCAAATCAAATACCAGATGCATTTGCAGACACAAAAGGGATAAATAAATCATATGTACATGCTGCAAATGCACATGCTCGAATTGAAATTCCGAAGAAACAAATTGAAGATACTCATGATGTCATTAAACGCCTGAAGCATGGAAGGCCAGTTGGTTTCGAGGATAAAAATCCTCGAAAAAGAAAATTCATAGAGAAACATGATGATCACAAAATAAAGAATGATATTCCTCAAAAAACACATGATGATCACAAAATAGAGAATGATGTTCTTGAAGAAACACATGATGATGAAAATGTTCTGTCAGAACCACAAACTGACGAGAATCGTGAAATATCTATCAATTATATTAATGCTGGAAAAATATGGAACCGAAAAGATATAGAAGAAATTGATGATATATTTTCTTATAATGTGGCAATCGACATCATAAATGATAATGAAGATCATGAATCAAAATATTTTGGTGAATGTAAAAATCGGCAGGATTGGATAAAATGGAAAGATGCCATCCAGGTTGAATTAGATTCGCTAAATAAACGTAATGTTTTTGGACCTATAGTCCTTACACCTAAATAGTAAGATATAAAGCCATACTTGTTGCACAAGGTTTTTCTCAAAGGCCTGTAATTGATTATGAAAAAACGTATTCTCCCGTGATGGATGCAATTACGTTTCGATATTTGCTTAGCTTGGCGGTATCTGAAAATTTAGAAATTAGTCTTATGGATGTTGTTACAGCTTATTTATATGGATCACTTGATAGTAATATATATATATATATATATGAAAATCCCTGAAGGATTTAAGATGTCTGAAGCACAAAGTTCAAAACCCAGAGAATGTTATTCTGTGAAATTACAAAGATCATTATATGGGTTAAAGCAATCCGGTCGAATGTGGTATAATCCGCTAAGTGATCACTTGATGAAAAAGAGATATGTAAATAATTCAATATGCCCTTGTGTTTTCATTAAGAAAACAACATCCGGATGCGTAATTATTGCTGTATATGTTGATGATTTAACCATCATTGGAACGAATAAAGAAATTCAAGAAGTGGTGTCATACTTGAAGGAAGAATTTGAAATGAATAATATTGGAAAAAACAAGTATTGTCAGGGTTTACAAATTGAACAAAAAGAATGTGGAATAATTTGTTCACTAGAAAAATTATACAGAAAAGATCATTAAATATTTTAATATAAATAAAGCAAATCCTTTAAGTACTCCAATGGTTGTTAGATCATTAAACATAGAAAAGGATCCATTCCGTCCATGTGAAGATGATGAATATATTCTTGGTCCAGAAATGCCATATCTAAGTGCTATCGGTGCCTTATGTATCTTACAAATTGTACAAGGCCTGATATATCTTTTGCCGTAAATTTATTGGCAAGATTTAGCACATATCCAACAAAGAGACATTGGAACAGAATTAAACATATATTCCGTTATCTACGAGGAACAACAGACTTGGGACTTTTGTATTCAAAAGATGATAATCCAAGTATAATTGGTTATGCTGATGCTGGGTACTTATCTGATCCACACAAGGCACGTTCCCAAACTGGATATGTATTTACTCGTGGAGGAACTGCAATTTCTTGGCGTTCACAGAAACAAACACTCGTAACAACTTCATCAAATCATGCCGAGATTATTGCACTACATTAAGCAAGCCGTGAATGTGTGTGGTTAAAATCAATGACCCAACATATCCAAATCTCATGCGGATTATCATTTGACGAGAGCCTGTGATACTATATGAAGATACCTGCTGCATGTGTTGCTCAAATGAAAGAAGGATACATAAAAAGTGACAGAAATAAACATATTCCTCCTAAGTTCTTCGCATTCACCAAGAGCTTGAGAAGAATAAATGTATTGATGTTCGTCACATTCAATCAAGTGAAAACTCATCAGATCTCTTCATAAAGGCACTTCCTACTACAATATTCAAAAAGCACATATATAATATTGGGATGTGCAATCTACAAAATTTGTGAAGAATTGTTCGTGTCAACATGAGGGGGAGTTTACGTGACTGCACTCTTTTTTCCTTACTATGGTTTTTATCCCAATGGATTTTTCCTAGTAAGGTTTTTAACAAGACAGTACAAAAACACGTAATGAAGACGTCACCGTATCATGATAATCATCACAAGGGGGAGTGTTGAAAATAAAAGATTTTAATGTTGAAAAGTAATAGTTAAATATTTGAATGTTGAAAATGAGAGTTGTAAAAATTAGAAATTTGTGTGTGATGATGTAGGTAATGATGTATTTTATTTTTTGGATTATTACCAAAAAAATTCTATAAATAGCCTCACCATTTGTGAAGAAATTCACAATTGAGTTGAGAGAAAAAATTTATAAAGTGTGTAGTTTGGTAAATTTTGAGAGTTTGAGATTTTTATTTTTTACCATAAATTTTTACTTTTTCATAATAAATTATAAATATTTTACAATTTAATTTACAAGATTTTTATACATATACATTTTCATAGAATTTTATGGAATTTATATCTTTTATAATTTAATTCATAATTGATTTCTCAGAATCAATTATTGAACATGGATTTATTTAACTATTAATATTGAAAAAATAGGCCAAAATCCATCTCCCATCCAACTCAATATGAACCATATTTCTCACGCTTGACATAGAGTTAACAAATAACATTGTTCATTTAAACCATTTATATGTTTATATTACTCTAGGGTTTGATTTTAAATACTTATATCACAAATACATTAATATTAATTAAATTAAAACAAAAAATGTGTATCAGAATCGGTGCAGGTGTTTAGACTAGGTGGAAACTACAGAAATAGTGCGAAGAAAAGTCTAACCAAACTTAGTAAACCAAAAGAAATCAATAGAAATCGAGCAGTAAACAACTAAGAAAATATATTGCAAATGAAAGTTAATAATACAAATATTGTTTACGGAAGTTAGAAATATAATATATTTCTTTCTCCAATATTTCCTAGTTTAGTATCGTGAATGCCCAATTTATTTAACATCATATACGATGTTATTTTGTTTAAGATCAAACGTTGAAAAAATATATTATCCTAAATTCACTAATATAAGATTATCTCAAACTTATCTAAATTTGAAAAAAAATATCACTCATCATCCCAAAAATTATAATTAATTTCTTAGAAAGAACTTGTATGAAGAAAATTCTATCGCTAGATCTCTTACACAAAAATTAGTTGATATATACCTCATAATCTGCTAGAAGTGTGGCGTCGTGAAAGTCTGCCAGAAATCACATGAATTTGACATCTTCTACTTATTGCCCTAATACAACGGTGGCAAGAGCAAGCATATAAGCATTGGATCTCATATTCCTGACCGAAACATAAATCTCCCTCCTCCTCCGCCTTACAAGTGATGCCTTCCATTGTTCCATTCGAAGCCCAGAAAATAGGCTTGCCTCACAAAGTGCACTGGCAATTGGTTTCCTGCTGTATGACCAAAAAAGGGCAAAGAATGAAAGTGAAATGGCATTGACTATGAAAATGTCTGAAATCAAGCTCTTCTGCATTAAAAAGACTTGTCTTCCCTGAACAAAACCTATTGGGCACCTACACGACTCCTTGACCGCAGGATCTTCAGGTATGTGATGCTCCCACTTACAAGATGGAAACTGAACAAAATATGATCTCAATGAAGACTCAGGTACTTCAAGTCCATGGTTATCACATGCATGATCTGCATATGGTACAATGTGTTGATAAACAATCGGTCATGAAATTTTTTCGAAAACAAGTATGATAAGAAGTATATTCTGAATAATGAGAGAACCTCGTCCATTACATAATCTCAACAGCGTTGGGTGACACGTACAAACCAGTGGCCCTTGTTCAAAACCATCGCCTTTATAAGCGCAAAGATTAACTCGAAGAAAAGATCGTGTTTTGTCACAATTCATGTATGATGCATTGGCATTTTGTTCAAGAAAATCATCGTCCTTCATGAATTTATTCAAGCTAATCTTTTGATCTTTGTTCTTGGGAATAGAAGCAAACCATTGACACTGAAAGTGCACAGGAAATAACTCAGCCTAAAAGATTTCCTCGCCACAAAACCTTCAAATGGAATCTTATCAGCCCATGATAGTCCACAGACAGTGTTTCTCACCAAGTTGACTCCTAACTCATTATCAGATCCGTGCTCTTTTACTTGTTTAAGAAAATTATCCACACTACTTGATAGTTCTACAAAATTGTGTTTCACACAATCCCATGGAGCTGGTATTGGAATTTCTAGTGGTCTCCGAGAGGGAGGACATCGCCCAGCTTTTGGATCCGTGGCAGTGGCATCCATCGCCATGAAATACTAGTAAGCATTGCAATCAGGATAGCCCTTATGTGAAATATGACATTCATGTCTACATAAAGATAAAGATGTTATAGGGTATACCATGATAACCTTGCATGGAAAAAAAATTTAGTGCACTTACTTCACACGCATTCCAGTCTTTCTCTCTCAAACCTATGCCATGAACACCACTTGAAATAAAAGTGTTCCAAAATACTATAACCCAATTTAGAGGGAGAATAACTGAACACCTGAAAAAGTATGAAATAGAAATAATCAGATACGTAAATACATTAATGGAACCACACTCGTATCATAGCCACACAAGCTTTTTCTCAAAACATCATTATCAAAATAAGAACCGACTCTTTTAGACACAACTGAAAAAGTATGAAACAAAGAAATAATCAGATGTGTAAATACATTAACAGAACCAAATTCACATCATAGCCAGACAAGTTAATGCAATCCAAGTATACTATCAGGATGATTATCTGTAACAGGTAAACAAGGCAGAAATTCACATAATTTGGGAGTGAATGAGGTGATTATTCATGTATTTATATTAGGGATTTCCAGCATAATTTTCTTATATCCGTCAAGAGCAAAAAAGATTGTGAGTATCTCCCTAAACGAGCCTCAATTCTCCACTCTTTAAAATAGGTAAACAAGGCAGAAAAACACAAATAAAAGGAACGATTGATGAACTCAACTATCGTTCTGTAACGAGGCACATAACCCGATCCTGCACCCAAAACATTATCACAAGTAAATTTTATCTCTTGCTTAAAAAATAAATTGACACATAAATTCTTTACCACAATCCAAACAGATGAGTAAGATCACATTCATAGGCATTAGATAACAGAAAGAAGGTCGAAAAATTGTGAGGCTAAAACTATTGTTGTACATATTAATAAAATTTAATCAACATGAGTAGTAAGTGATTATAAAAGCCAAGGAAAATTGGATTCCTAAAATCTAATTATCGAAAAAAAGTTATCACACTGGAATTGTGATAGAAATGAGTTTCATGCCCATATTTCTCGAAAATAGAGAAAATACTAACACATTAAAGTTATTTTTTCTTAAAGACGAGAAAATTTTTACAGGGAACATTTTCTTTTAAAAGAATATTCCTAATTCTCATTCATCAGTAACAAAATAGGGCAACGTCTAGAATATTTCCCCTTCAATAAAGCATTTTAAGTACCACAATTTTTGCGGCCAAGTCCAAAATCCTCGTTTCGCTGATAATGCTTTTTCATGCAAAGCAATACTTTATTCCATTGGAGGATATATTCTTATAATAATATCCCCAAAATCACCACCATCGACAACACTTTCATATTCATGCTTCTGAAAAGCTTAATTTTTTTGTGTTTTAGTACCACCTTCATTACTTGAAAACTCAAAAGAATTTCCTTCACGAACTATTGAATGTTGTTTCTTTTTCATAGCACGAGGATCCGTGACAGTTAATGGAATAACAGAACAAGAGTGGATTTGCTCGTTAATCCTAGAGATGGATGCTTTCTCCAGTTCAGTAGGATCAGTATTATCGTCTCCAATCACATTACTTCAGATACCTTGATCTCTTAGAAAAAGTGCAACAGCCAATAAATTCTACTGAATTTCTGCAAAGTATATGTTCGAATTGACATGAAAGAAAAAACAAATTGAGTATGTCTTACCAGCGCAGCAGGCAGGCAGTATCTTCTCAAGAAGCTTTATTGCTTTTGATCCAAACAATTCTAACTTAGAAACTTTAATGCTTCTGATCCAAACAATTCTAACTTAGAAAGATGACCTTTAAGAGAAATACATCTAACAGAACCACCTGTAACATCCATCTGGGATAATTTCTTTTCAGACACACCTGAAAAAGTATGAAACAGAAATAATCAGATGCATAAATACATTAATGGAACCACATTCATATCATAGCCAGACAAGTTAATGCAATCCAATTACACTATCAAGAAATTATCTCTAACAGGTAAACAAGGCAGAAATTCACATAATTTGGGAGTGAATGAGGTGATTATTCCTGTATTTATATGAGGGATTTCCAACATAATTTTCTTATATCCGTCAAGAGCAAAAAAGATTGTGAGTATCTCCCTAAACGAGCCTAAATTCTCCACTCTTTAAAATAGTAAACAAGGCAGAAAAGCAAAAATAAAAGGAACGATTGATAACTCAACGATCGTTCTGTAACCAGGCACATAACCCGATCCTGCACCCAAAACATTATCAGAAGTAAATTTTATATCTTGCTTAAAAAATAAATTGACACATAAATTCTTTACCACAATCCAAACAGATGAGTAAGATCACATTCATAGGCATTAGATAACAGAAAGAAGTTCGAAAAATTGTGAGGCTAAAATCATTGTTGTACATATTAATAAAATTTAATCAACAGGAGTAATAAGTTATTTTGAAAGCCAAGGAAAATTGGATTCCTAAAATTTAATTATCGAACAAAGGTTCTCACACTGGAATTGTGATAGAAATGAGTTTCATGCCCATATCTCTCGAAAATAGAGAAAAGACTGACACATTAAAGTTATTTTCTTAAAGACGAGAAAAATTTATTGCACTGAACATTTATCTTTTAACAGAATCTTCCTAATTCACATTCATAAGTAACAAAATAGCGCAACATCTAGAATATTTCCCCTTCAATCAAGCATTTTGAGTACCACAATTTTTGCAGACAAGTCCAAAATCCTCGTTTCGCTGATAATATTTTTTCATGCAAAGCAATACTTTCTTCCATTGGGGGATATATCCCTATAATAACATCCCAAAAATCACCACCATCGACAACACTTTCATCTTCATGCTTCATGAAAGCTGAATTTGTTTGTGTTTTAGTAACACCTTCATTACTTGAAAACTCAAAAGAATTTCCTTTAGGAACAATTGAATGTTGTTAATTTGTCATAGCACGAGGATCCGTGACAATTAATGGAATAACTGAACAAGAGCGGATTTGCTCGTTAATCTTAGAGATGGATGCTTTCTCTAGTTCAGTAGGATCAGTATTATCGTCTCCAATCACATTACTTCAGATACCTTGATCTCTCAGAAACAGTGCAACAGACAATAAATTCTACTGAATTTTTGCAAAGTATATGTTCGAATTGACATGAAAGAAAAAACAAATTGAGTATGTCTTACCAGCCAGCAGCATCTTCTCAAGAAGCTTTAAAGCTTTTTATCCAACCAATTCTAACTTAGAAAGATGACCCTTAAGAGAAATACATCTAACTGAACCACCTGTAACATCCGTCTGCGATAATTTCTTTTCAGACACACTTGAAAAAGTATGAAACATAAATAATCAGATACGTAAATACATTAATGGAACCACATTCATATCATAGCCAGACAAGTTAATGCAATCCAATTATAATACCAGAAAATTATCTGTAATAGGTAAACAAGGCAGAAATTCACATAATTTGGGAGTGAATGAGGTGATTATTCCTGTATTTATATGAGGGATTTCCAGCATAATTTTCTTATATCCATCAAGAGAAAAAAAGATTGTGAGTATCTCCCTAAACGAGCCTCAATTCTCTACTCTTTAAAATAGGTAAACAAGGCAGAAAAACACAAATAAAAGGAACGATTGATGAACTCAACGATCGTTCTGTAACCAGGCACATAACCCGATCCTGCACCCAAAACATTATCACAAGTAAATTTTATCTCTTGCTTAAAAAATAAATTGACACATAAATTCTTTACCACAATCCAAACAGATGAGTAAGATCACATTCATAGGCATTAGATAACAGAAAGAAGGTCGAAAAATTGTGAGGCTAAAACTAGTGTTGTACATATTAATAAAATTTAATCAACATGAGTAGTAAGTGATTATGAAAGCCAAGGAAAATTGGATTCCTAAAATTTAATTATCGAACAAAAGTTCTCACACTGGAATTGTGATAGAAATGAGTTTCATGCCCATATCTCTCGAAAATAGAGAAAAGACTGACACATTAAAGTTATTTTCTTAAAGACGAGAAAAATTTATTGCACTGAACATTTATCTTTTAACAGAATCTTCCTAATTCACATTCATCAGTAACAAAATAGCGCAACATCTAGAATACTTCCCCTTCAATCAAGCATTTTGAGTACCACAATTTTTGCAGACAAGTCCAAAATCCTCGTTTCGCTGATAATATTTTTTCATGCAAAGCAATACTTTCTTCCATTGGGGGATATATCCCTATAATAACATCCCAAAAATCACCACCATCGACAACACTTTCATCTTCATGCTTCATGAAAGCTGAATTTGTTTGTGTTTTAGTGTCACCTTCATTACTTGAAAAACTCAAAAGAATTTCCTTCAGGAACAATTGAATGTTGTTAATTTGTCATAGCACGAGGATCTATGACAGTTAATGGAATAACTGAACAAGAGCGGACTTGCTCGTTAATCTTAGAGATGGATGCTTTCTCCAGTTCAGTAGGATCAGTATTATCGTCTCCAATCACATTACTTCAGATACCTTGATCTCTCAGAAATAGTGCAACAGCCAATAAATTCTACTGAATTTCTGCAAAGTATATGTTCGAATTTAAATGAAAGAAAAAACAAATTGAGTATGTCTTTCCAGCAGACAGGCAGGCAACATCTTCTCAAGAAGCTTTAATGCTTCTGATCCAACCAATTCTAACTTAGAAAGATGACCCTTAAGAGAAATACATCTAACTGAACCACCTGTAACATCCAGTTGCGATAATTTCTTTTCAGACACACTTGAAAAAGTATGAAACATAAATAATCAGATACGTAAATACATTAATGGAACCACATTCATATCATAGCCAGACAAGTTAATGCAATCCAATTATAATACCAGAAAATTATCTGTAATAGGTAAACAAGGCAGAAATTCACATAATTTGGGAGTGAATGAGGTGATTATTCCTGTATTTATATGAGGGATTTCCAGCATAATTTTCTTATATCCATCAAGAGAAAAAAAGATTGTGAGTATCTCCCTAAACGGGCCTCAATTCTCTACTCTTTAAAATAGGTAAACAAGGCAGAAAAACACAAATAAAAGGAACGATTGATGAACTCAACGATCGTTCTGTAACCAGGCACATAACCCGATCCTGCACCCAAAACATTATCACAAGTAAATTTTATCTCTTGCTTAAAAAATAAATTGACACATAAATTCTTTACCACAATCCAAACAGATGAGTAAGATCACATTCATAGGCATTAGATAACAGAAAGAAGGTCGAAAAATTGTGAGGCTAAAACTATTGTTGTACATATTAATAAAATTTAATCAACATGAGTAGTAAGTGATTATGAAAGCCAAGGAAAATTGGATTCCTAAAATTTAATTATCGAACAAAAGTTCTCACACTGGAATTGTGATAGAAATGAGTTTCATGCCCATATCTCTCGAAAATAGAGAAAAGACTGACACATTAAAGTTATTTTCTTAAAGACGAGAAAAATTTATTGCACTGAACATTTATCTTTTAACTAGAATCTTCCTAATTCACATTCATCAGTAACAAAATAGCGCAACATCTAGAATATTTCCCCTTCAATCAAGCATTTTGAGTACCACAATTTTTGCAGACAAGTCCAAAATCCTCGTTTCGCTGATAATATTTTTTCATGCAAAGCAATACTTTCTTCCATTGGGGGATATATCCCTATAATAACATCCCAAAAATCACCACCATCGACAACACTTTCATCTTCATGCTTCATGAAAGCTGAATTTGTTTGTGTTTTAGTGTCACCTTCATTACTTGAAAAACTCAAAAGAATTTCCTTCAGGAACAATTGAATGTTGTTAATTTGAAATAGCACGAGGATCTGTGACAGTTAATGGAATAACTGAACAAGAGCGGATTTGCTCGTTAATCTTAGAGATGGATGCTTTCTCCAGTTCAGTAGGATCAGTATTATCGTCTCCAATCACATTACTTCAGATACCTTGATCTCTCAGAAATAGTGCAACAGCCAATAAATTCTACTGAATTTCTGCAAAGTATATGTTCGAATTGACATGAAAGAAAAAACAAATTGAGTATGTCTTACCAGCAGACAGGCAGGCAACATCTTCTCAAGAAGCTTTAAATGCTTCTGATCCAACCAATTCTAACTTAGAAAGATGACCCTTAAGAGAAATACATCTAACCGAACCACCTGTAACATCCAGATGCGATAATTTCTTTTCAGACACACTTGAAAAAGTATGAAACATAAATAATCAGATACGTAAATACATTAATGGAACCACATTCATATCATAGCCAGACAAGTTAATGCAATCCAATTATAATACCAGAAAATTATCTGTAATAGGTAAACAAGGCAGAAATTCACATAATTTGGGAGTGAATGAGGTGATTATTCCTGTATTTATATGAGGGATTTCCAGCATAATTTTCTTATATCCATCAAGAGAAAAAAAGATTGTGAGTATCTCCCTAAACGAGCCTCAATTCTCTACTCTTTAAAATAGGTAAACAAGGCAGAAAAACACAAATAAAAGGAACGATTGATGAACTCAACGATCGTTCTGTAACCAGGCACATAACCCGATCCTGCACCCAAAACATTATCACAAGTAAATTTTATCTCTTGCTTAAAAAATAAATTGACACATAAATTCTTTACCACAATCCAAACAGATGAGTAAGATCACATTCATAGGCATTAGATAACAGAAAGAAGGTCGAAAAATTGTGAGGCTAAAACTATTGTTGTACATATTAATAAAATTTAATCAACATGAGTAGTAAGTGATTATGAAAGCCAAGGAAAATTGGATTCCTAAAATTTAATTATCGAACAAAAGTTCTCACACTGGAATTGTGATAGAAATGAGTTTCATGCCCATATCTCTCGAAAATAGAGAAAAGACTGACACATTAAAGTTATTTTCTTAAAGACGAGAAAAATTTATTGCACTGAACATTTATCTTTTAACAGAATCTTCCTAATTCACATTCATCAGTAACAAAATAGCGCAACATCTAGAATATTTCCCCTTCAATCAAGCATTTTGACTACCACAATTTTTGCAGACAAGTCCAAAATCCTCGTTTCGCTGATAATATTTTTTCATGCAAAGCAATACTTTCTTCCATTGGGGGATATATCCCTATAATAACATCCCAAAAATCACCACCATCGACAACACTTTCATCTTCATGCTTCATGAAAGCTGAATTTGGTTGTGTTTTAATGTCACCTTCATTACTTGAAAAACTCAAAAGAATTTCCTTCAGGAACAATTGAATGTTGTTAATTTGTCATAGCACGAGGATCTGTGACAGTTAATGGAATAACTGAACAAGAGCGGACTTGCTCGTTAATCTTAGAGATGGATGCTTTCTCCAGTTCAGTAGGATCAGTATTATCGTCTCCAATCACATTACTTCAGATATCTTGATCTCTCAGAAATAGTGCAACAGCCAATAAATTCTACTGAATTTCTGCAAAGTATATGTTCGAATTGACATGAAAAAAAAACAAATTGAGTATGTCTTACCAGCAGACAGGCAGGCAACATCTTCTCAGGAAGCTTTAATGCTTCTGATCCAATCAATTCTAACTTAGAAAGATGACCCTTAAGAGAAATACATCTAACTGAACCACCTGTAACATCCAGATGCGATAATTTCTTTTCAGACACACTTGAAAAAGTATGAAACATAAATAATCAGATACGTAAATACATTAATGGAACCACATTCATATCATAGCCAGACAAGTTAATGCAATCCAATTATAATACCAGAAAATTATCTGTAATAGGTAAACAAGGCAGAAATTCACATAATTTGGGAGTGAATGAGGTGATTATTCCTGTATTTATATGAGGGATTTCCAGCATAATTTTCTTATATCCATCAAGAGAAAAAAAGAAAGTGAGTATCTTCCTAAACGAGCCTCAATTCTCTACTCTTTAAAATAGGTAAACAAGGCAGAAAAACACAAATAAAAGGAACGATTGATGAACTCAACGATCGTTCTGTAATAGGCACATAACCCGATCATGCACCCAAAACATTATCACAAGTAAATTTTATCTCTTGCTTAAAAAATAAATTGACACATAAATTCTTTACCACAATCCAAACAGATGAGTAAGATCACATTCATAGGCATTAGATAACAGAAAGAAGGTCGAAAAATTGTGAGGCTAAAACTATTGTTGTACATATTAATAAAATTTAATCAACATGAGTAGTAAGTGATTATGAAAGCCAAGGAAAATTGGATTCCTAAAATTTAATTATCGAACAAAAGTTCTCACACTGGAATTGTGATAGAAATGAGTTTTATGCCCATATTTCTCGAAAATAGAGAAAGAACCAACACATTAAAGTTATTTTCTTAAACACGAGAAAATTTATTGCAGGGAACATTTATTTTTTAACAGAATCTTCCAAATTCTCATTCATCAGTAACAAAATAGGACAACATCTAGAATATTTCCCCTTCAATAAAGCATTTTGAGTTCCACAATTTTTGCGGCCAAGTCCAAAATTGTGAAGGCCCGAAAATACTTGCTTTAAAATTTGCGGAAAATTAAAAATTTTCTTTTTAAAAGAACTTAAATGGCCTCATTCATAAAATCAACTGATAAATCCAGTTCAAAGTTTAAAATATCGCAGCGGGAGAAAATAAAGTTTGCCAAAAATCACAATTTAAAAATATCCAACGGCTGATAAAATGTTTGCGGAATAAAATAACAACTGCTGCACTGAGGTCCTCGGGTGCCACTACTGCCGACCCAAGCTGGCTCACTGGTCCCCGCCCTCGGCCCTAGCCTCATCAGTACCTACAACAATCAAGTCTAGTGAGCCTAAAGACTCAGCATGCATTTATCGCAGGTAACGAGTAAAAACTGAAGTAAAATGTGCATGAGATAAAATATCATGTCATGAGGCATGATGAAAATAATCTGTACTGAGCAATTATAATACGTGCAACTGAACTGATAATCACAGTAAAAATGTTTGCTCCTTGGAGCCCTGTACTGAAATAACTGGTAAAATTTTTCTGTTGAGATTATGGTCTACGCCTGTGGCCCCTGCACTAAGCTGAACTGATCGGTAACTGGCTACCGGGGAGTCTGAAACTGAACTGAGCTGGCCGGTCACTGGCGACCGGGTGGTACCAAAATGAACTGAGCGGTCACTGGCGACCGTATAAAATAATACTCCCACATAGTGAATGAACCACAAGCCATATCGCATAAATCTCAAAAATAATCATTTTCTATTTAATGCACGTAAAATAATTAACTGGCATAATGAAAATTCCTATATATGTTACCATCTGGATTGGATTGGATCGTCCACAGGCTCGCTGCAACCTAACTGTGCTATGAAAAATATGCAATAGCTTAAACATGACCAACTACGCAATTTACGTTCAAAAGATGCGACTATGATGCCTAATGACTTCGCATTTAATCATGACTCCGAACCAACCTGAACCGACACTGAACCGACATAAAGTCATGATTAAAATACGCTTAAAATACCGAAATAATGCACCTATAATGATGATGGTCGAAATCTAGGTGAAATGGAGGCCAAAACATGAAACGCTCTTTCGAGAGTCAATTTGGCACATCGCACCGTAAATTCTCGTACGACCTCAAAAATGATCCGAATCACAAACGGTCAAAAACATGACCTTCCTAACTCAATGGGGCACTGTACAGTCCAAGGCCATAGGCTGAAAGCCGACCGAGAACTCAAACGAGCCTCCGAACCGACACAGCAACTTGCTGTAAAATTCCAGCAACTGTACAATCGTGTATCTTGTGTTGTTTTCGAGACTACCGGCCATTGGGGTGTGAACCACTGACCAGAGACTCTTAACAACATCCCAAGGAGTGATTTGAACCATGGCTAAGGTCCCTAGGCCAGCCACAATTCATGTCACACCAAAACTCAACCGAAACTCCAACTAAGAACCAACGTGCATGCGTGTGTAGTGTTTTGCCTAGATCGATGTCTTGCGTCGTTCCAGTGGCCATTTGATTGACCATGTCCCGATCTAGACATCTAGGAGCATGATATGAACCGTGGCTAAGGGACATAGGCCAACCAAGATCCATACCAAGCAACAAAAGAAACAAAACCATATGCTGAAAAATGGAAGGGGCCGAAGGGATATAGGGGCTGTTCTTGATGTTTTGATTAAAAACCGAGGAGCCATGGACCAAGCCACCAAAAGGGTGACTTAGTCACGTCTTAGACATGCTAGGGGAGTGATCTAACCATGGCTTTAGGCCCTTGGGGCAGCCAAGATCAGATCTTTCCTCCTTGTCAACAAGCTGAATTTCAAAACTCAAATGGACCAAATGAGAAGTTGCTGTCCATTTCTGAATTTCCAGCAACCATGGACTTGAACGAACGGACCAATCTGATCCTAATGCATCCTATTACGTGTATGGATGTCGCCTTGGGAGCCTGGAGTCAAACCAATCACCTGAAACTCACAAACCAAGAAAAACGTGAAGCTTGCCAAGGAATATCAAAAATTCTGCATGTGTTGTTTCAAAATGTTTTGATATGGATCTCGATTTTTGCTTGAATAAACATGATCATGTACTGAAAAATAAATGATAATATGACTTGATTGAGGTTTGAAAGAATCTAGACATGCCTGGTTTCGTTTCGAAAGAAAACGAACGAAACGACGACGACGCGGCACGGAGGAGATGGAGCGCTTATTTCCTTTCCTCTTCTACTCGATTTTTCTCCCTTCGCTTAGCTATGAGTCCCACGGTTTTTCTCTCTCAAAAACACTCTGAATTTCGTGACTAAGGGAGGGGATATGATGGTTAGGAGAGTGAGGGAGATGGGTACAAAATATAGGGAAAGAATCAAGACCAAGTCTCCATTTTTTTGAATTTTGAATTGTGGTTTGCTATCAATTCTACTTGGAGGGATTATGGTGGTGCAATGACCGATTCTACATGCTCATCTAGACTAGGATAATGTTCTAACATTAATTAATTAAAGTTGATTACCAATAGAAAAGGTTAACATGCTAAAAGATGACAAAGAATTGGTCAAATGATAAGTTGGCAAATGAATTATTTGATCAACAAAAAGGGGTGGCCGAAATTTAACAATTAAAAGGGAAGGGAAAAATGTTATCTAGCTAGTAAATTTATAATCCTTAAAAGCCTCACTAATCCCTAATTAATTTAGTGAATTAACCCTTAATTATTGGAACTTAAATGAACTTATTTCTTAATCACCTCAAGTAATTAAATTGAATCCTCAAAACATCCTTTTTAACTTAAATGAACTTACTTGCTAGCTAAATTAACTTCTGGAAATATTTCTCGAATCTTAAATTCTATCTCAAAACTCCAACTCCAGTCCGGCCTCACTGAAATAACTGAAAAATCAAACTACTGCATGAAACAATAAAATAATTAACTTCAAAGAAATGCATTAAAATAATCATGCAATGAAGTCAATTTAATTTTAAAAATCTAGAATTATGCATGGCTTATACGTAGACTGATTTACGGGTTCTACAAAAATCCTCGTTTCGCTGATAATACTTTTTCATGCAAAGCAATACTTTTTTTTCCATTGGAGGATATATTCCTATAATAACATCCCAAAAATCACCAACATCGACAACACTTTCATCTTCATGCTTCAGGAAAGCTGAATTTGTTTGTGTTTTAGTACCACCTTCATTACTTGAAAACACAAAAGAATTTCCTTCACGAACAATGAATGTTGTTTCTTTGTCATAGCACGAGTTTGCCAAGTTTGACATGGTGGTACAATAAAAATAACAATGCATTTTATTAGTTAAAATCAAAATTTATTAATTTGGCAATAAAAAGTAACGGATAGATTATAAGTACGAGTATTCTTAGAAATAAAGAAAAAACGCGAGGCAGATATTCTCCGATAAATACAAGACTAGTGAGTATAATAACCAAAATAATTATACAAAATATCCTTGAAATAGTCATCTTCTTCTTCTTCGAAAATTTTTAGGGAGGAAGAATAAGTTTGGAGTGATTGAATGTATTTGTGAAATCATATTTATAGGGTAAAAACTAGCCGTTTATGACCGTTACAAAATCTTAAAAATAAATGTATGTATATGTAAATTTTATTGTAATAACATGATATATATAATGTTAATCATGTTTAAATAATTATATATATCATATCACAATATTATAATTAGGTGTCAGAGACTCCTTTTATATAATACTGTGACATTATACAAATATATATATAATTATTATATAACACAATAAAATATATAAATAGTGAAATAATCACATCACGTTATTATAATGAGGTGTCATATATATAATAACATGATATTATTCAAGTATATATATACAATAATTAAACAGTAATACAATAAAATTATATAAGCAGTGTAATCACATCACGTTATTATAATGAGGTTTCATAAACTCATTTTATATAATAACATGATATTATACATTAAATATATACACAATAAAAATAAATAAACAGTAAATAAATATCTTTACTTTTGAATATGGTTACCTTGTTCTTGTGTTTTGGAGCTTGTAAAAATATGGAGAACCAAACCTTCGAGTATCGTGCTGATAACGTGTTAAAAATAAAAATTTACGGTAAAAAATAAAAATCTCAAACTCTCAAAATTTATCAAACTACACACTTTATAAAATTTTCTCTCTACTCAATTGTGATTTTCTTCACACATTTAGAGACCTATTTACAGAATTTCTTTGGAAATAATTCAAAAATAAATATATCATTACATACATCATCACACACTAATTTTAAATATTTACAAATCTTATTTTCAACATTCAACTTTCTTATTTTCAATATTCAAATATTACAACTCATATTTTTCAACATGGACCATATTGTTTGAGGCGTCCAATTTTTAAAATTGAACTTGGACCCAAGAAATCTCAAGTATGACCGCAAAAGAAACTGAAAAAAATAAAAATCAATAAACGTAAAATACTCCTACTCTGATCATGCGGTTGCACGGTAAATAACCAGCATAACGACCATTTCAAAAGCTTCAATAGTGACCATAGCTTGATAGCATGTCAAGTAAAGATTTGGATAGTTTCCTATGAAGCTTACTATAAGTTTACAACAAAGCAACGAATAAAAGTCGAGTTTGATCTAAAGTTGTTACTTCGATTCTCAGAAGCATTTGCGATGAACAATGGATGGTCCGCTTTCATCGTAATCTGCTTTTGGTTACATGTTGGTTTTGAGGAAACACGACTTTGGCAAGAATGGCTCCTCCCACCCATGCCGAATACCTCAACAATTTTTCCTGCATATATTCTGGAGGCTACATGTAATTAATAAACAAAGAATGAATCATTATTAGACAAAATAACAAAGAGGTGTCCAAGACAATAGCTAAATTATAAGCTGTGTGTTTTTCAAATATACAAATATCTAAGAAAATCATATAGAAAAACTATATAAAAAAAATTGAAGATTACATATTTTTAAATTATTAGGTGGAGTAGGAAAACCAGCCCAAATATCATTCACGATCTTATGATATGAGATCTGAAGTTCTCTCTCAATGAGCTCAAAACCAAAAATCAAGCCTTTAACGAGCTTGAAATTTAAAGCATCATGTTTCATGATCGGGCCATAAATCGCCTCATAACGAGATCCATAACTCGGGACCATAACATATGCATAGCGGCATTAGCATTCTGATGTATGTATTTGTATCAAATAAGGAAAGTATATTTTGGCTATTGCAGAACAAAAAATAAAGTCCTGGAGCACAAGAAGAGATAAGCAATTATGGTGCATGAACTTTCCACATTGCCATTTAAAATAACATCTTAGCCACCGTTTTATCAATCTCTCTCAGTTGCAAATCAACCCACAAGATTTCCGAGCCAATGAGAACTCAAATTCCAACCCAAAGAAATGACTGAATGCAAGCATGCAAAGTCACTGAGAATGCACAAGAGTGCACACCATTTTCTAAAACATGCACACTAGCACCACCATCTAGCGTTTGTGCTTCATTGTTTCTTGTACTTGTCATGCTTGCTTATGATCTTTTTTGTATTTTGGAAAAGAACTGGATGGGTTAGCTTACATGCATGAGGTAAACAAATATGGCATAACTTTTTAGAGCCGAAAATAGAGAAGGTATCTAAAAAGGTCATATTAACTCGAAATTCAGTTATTCCTTAATTTGAAATCATAGTTCACCATCAAGAATGAAAAATAGATGCATGCACCTGTCCATCGGGAAGAGTATGTTGCTCCTCAGGGCAGTCATGCTGAAATTGATCATAAGAAGCAGCATCCTCAGCACAGCATGCATAGTGCTCCTTTAATTTTTCACATTCAGAGATACTAAGGTTAGTTAACAAGTGGATTAGATTTCCCAAGCTCTTGAGCAAATAAATTAGTTAAATCCATTCTCCCGATTTCAAATCTTCTTGAAGATATATGCTGAACAGCACCTTCAATTACTGATGCAATATCTGAAAATATGGATAGACAGAAATCTAGAGAAATATATGATTTCATGAGACCAAGTTCATTGTGTCAGCTGAGCCTCAAATCACCAGAAGCAAGCAAGAGAAAGTAAATGTTTGAAGGAAGAAGGCAAAAGATTAAAAAAAAAAAACTAAATGGACATAGTGACTTGTGACAGCTGAAATCTACAACCAATTTCAACTATGCCATCAATCAAAGAATCTATATTACCCAAAAAAACAAAGCAACAACTTTACCGGTCTTGCCATGACCAATATCCACCGTGCAACCTGAGATACGTCCAACAGCATATAGTGATAGCACTGCTTGCTCAGATGCATAAAAGCCTGAGATGTTGAAATTCTCAAACATAATTTGGACCAATTGCTCTCTAATGGCCTGTCCAAAAAGAATTTTATTAATCATATAATAGTACAAAAAAATTACAAAAGAATTCATGCAATAAGTTCTCTTCTTCATCACCAATATGACAAAGGGGTATCTTCCTGGTTAAAAGCACAATTTGAATTTAGCAACTTGTGTCAAGCCTTCACAAAATTCAGACGCTACAGTTCAAGATATCATTCAAAATCTGCAAGATCTTCGTTTTTCTTTCTCTTTCCTCTTTCAAATTTCCCTGGGGCCCAATTAGTTTTGCTTTTTTGAGTGAACACATAAACTTCGGAAGGGAAATAGTGTAATAACTATTGTGAAAATCCATTAACAAAAGGCAAAGTAATCACAGATCATCACCTGGTACTCTAAATGATCCATTACCAAAATTCTTCCCATCAATCTCAGCATGCAGGGTTGATCTAAATCAATTTTTCACTACCAACACATAGGAAATTACGTGACACCTTCAACTCTTTTTTCCTACAAACAAACTCAGAAGAAGATTTATTTGTCATTAAAACACGAAAAGTACTTCTATTAGCTCATTGGGAAAACCATTCATGACTCTATCTTGGTAGCTCTCACCAGCACTGTCGATATTCAAAAGTAATATATGGCAAACAATAGGCCTCTCTCTTATAAGCATAAACACAATTACATTTTCTCCTTCCATCTTCAGCATCAACCTTTACAAATTCTCCTGATTGAACTTTGTAATTCAAATACAAGCACATGTCTCATGTTACCAGCACAAACAAGCACACAAGACACCAAAAAAAAAGATTCTTGAGCACTGAGCAATCATAAAATGAGAACAAATGATGAAGCATATATTTGAATGATATCAAAACACTTTGGAAATCCAGTCATATACACAAGTGTTTTTTTACATGTGAATACTAGTGAGACTATTGACAGTAAAGTTTGTGAGAGTATTGACAGATACTATCTTTCTACACTAGCCTCCTATAACCCAATTCCTCGGATTCTTCCACAGAAAGAATCCGGAAATTTGCTCCATCCAAGAAGCCAAGTGTGTTAGAAGTAAGATCGTGTAATCCGATCGCCTCAGCGGCATCGTTGATCGAGACCCTGTGAGAATCTGTCACACTTCTGCCAACGGTGAAGTATAGCAGTTTCCTTTGATCTCTCATCATGTTAATTGACGTGATATCAGCCACCTCCATAACTTTCACGTAGCCGGTCGGGTGAAAGTCTCTTATTCTAGCCTCTATTAGAGCTTGTCGGCGGCCCCTCCTCCGACGTGCTCGTTCCAGTTTTCTTCCCATTCTCTGAGCTACTTGCAAAGCCCTGTCGACTTCAACTTCTGCTGCCATGCGTCGAGCCTCAAAGTCTTTGACGCCTTTGGCATATTTTTTCTGCTTTTTCCCAGATTCTTTCTTCCTTTTGTATCGCTGCAATTTACTGTCAATTGAGTCGAGCTCTGTTTGTCTTTGTCGCAGGAGCTTATTTGCATCTTCATAAGCTTTCTGCGACCTGAACAACAGATTTTCACGGAAATGCAGCTCAGTCACGGCTGTTCGGATGCTGCACCACTGGCTAAGCTCACTCTGTATCATAAACAAAAAAAAAAATATGAGATACATTACGACGGTTCTTTTTTTACAAGAACTCGTCTAGTTTCAGTCACATAGATGAGATGATACCGGCAAAAACCAAAAGAATTAAAAAAAGAAAAAAGAAACATCTCGGATTTAACGCTTGCTCAGGGTTCCCCACCCCTGAACAAAGCTGATGGATACAATACTGCCGTATACATTTAACTATTTATTTTACATATTCTAAAATAAATATTTTAAGTATTATTTAACTAATTACTAATAAAACAAATAACTTAATGTTTTACGATCCGAATTCCGAGGAAAGAATGCAATTGACGTATTGCTCCACCCAACCTTGAGAAATCAAAGCCATTGGCTTGAAATTCAGAGTTTAGGTGCTCGTGTGCTGATTGAAAATCAAGAGAGAACACTTCTGAAAATAAATAGAAATCTCAGACATTATTTCAGGTGCTCGTGTGCTGTGGTAGGCTTACCATCAACGCCATTCTCTTGGAAGTTGGAAGTCAGGGTTCGTGAATGACAGACGATCAACAATTGCGGGATTTAATCGATCGAGAATCCTAAACCCAGAAAAGAAGAAAGAAACTAGGAAGGAGAGAGTCGTGAGGAAAGCTGGGAGGGAAAATTCATTTGTAATAGTATATATAAAGAAAAATGCCAGCTCAGTCAGTTATTTATTTAACAATTATAATTTTGTACTTAAGCTAGACATACCAACTTATTACACTAAAATCTCTAGAATAATTAATGTTGGGATCACAAAGTGATAATCATACCTGGGCTAAATAAAAACCCAGATGGAGATACCCGTGACTCGGTCCTTGCACTGGATCTAGAAAAAATATCTAATTTTTTTAAATCAAATTGAATATCTTTATAGTTAAATTTATAAAAATGATAAATTATTTTCATAATAGTTAAGTTATGGTGAACTTCTTAAAATTCCGTATTTAAACATCTTACGTCGTATGTTATATAACTTCATTTTTTTTTTTCCTTTTTGAAGAAAATATGTACATTAATTAATACACAATCACAAAAAATTACTTTTAAATAAATACATAAATTGATTATTCTACTAGTTGCAATTGGTGATGGTGTTTTCAATCAATTGAGTTATGATTTGATGAATGATAGCATCGTTGTCTGTGTAGATAATGAAATATTTTTAACCGTTGAAATAAAACTATTGTACAAATATTTCAAAATATGAAAACTCAGAAAAAACAATTTGAAAGATAATTATTTTGTCGTGGTGCGCTTAATGATTAGAAGATATATATTTTATTGTTTTATTAATTATAATATATTATTGCCTAAATTGAATCAAAATCCTAACTCCGCTCTAGCTAGCTTAACGATATAGTTAGCAAAATAACTTCGATCAAACTTTTTTTAAAAAAAAAAACTAATAATTGATCGATGTTATTTTCTAAAATAACTATTGATTTCGGCTCAGATCTCAAATGCGCGATATAAGCTCTACCAATTTGTTTAATAATTTTTTTTCAAAAAATGAAAAACAACTACTTAATTTATCCTTCACAAATCAATACTCAAAATTTAGATAAATTCATTAACCTAAACCTCACGCCTCCACCTTCCTTCATATCCTCCGCTTCTTTCTATTCCCATCAAGCCCGATTTTTCCTATTGCGAATTTGTTTAAAAAGAATATGCAATTGTGTTGCGTTGATTTGTGTGGAGACTTCTTTTAATTGTCTATTCTTGTTTTACGGATATACTTGTTTTTTGTATTAAAGCTTGACTTCCATAAGTATACACGTATAGTTTTAAAAATTCTAATTAATTAGAAAAAATGAGTGGAGGACCATATTGTTTTTAAAATTGAACTTGGACCCAAGAAATCTAGGTAAGACCATAAAAGAAACTGAAAAACAAAAATCAATAAATGTAAAATACTACTACTCTCGTGTGATTGCACGGTAAATAAGCACAGCATAACGACCATTTCAAAAGACGTCAATAGTGACCATAGCTTGATAGCATGCCAAGTAAAGATTTGGATAGTTTCCTATGAAGCTGTTGAACATCACAGAATGTGGTGTCATTTTACAACAAAGCAACGAATAAAAGTCGAGTTTGATCTAAAGTTGTTACTTCGATTCTCAGAAGCATTTGCGATGAACAATGGATGGCCCGCTTTCATCGTAATCTGCTTTTGGTTACATGTTGGTTTTGAGGAAACACGACTTTGGCAAGAATGGCTCCTCCCACCCATGCCGAATACCTCAACAATTTTTCCTGCATATATTCTGGAGGCTACCTGTAATTAATAAACAAAGAATGAATCATTATTAGACAAAATAACAAAGAGGTGTCCAAGACAATAGCTAAATTATAAGCTGTGTGTTTTTCAAATATACAAATATCTAAGAAAATCATATAGAAAAACTATATAAAAAAAATTGAAGATTACATATTTTTAAATTATTAGGTGGAGTAGGAAAACCAGCCCAAATATCATACGGTTTTCATCATCTTGATTTCATCGGCTTACACACATTTTCAGGTTTCTGTCGACAGGACTACTGAATAGTAGCAAACATGAATTTACATCTGAAAGACCCTAAAACACTGTTTTTAAAAATGAGTTTTAAGGCTGATATTAATTTCATATAAGCAGGTGCTATAGGCTATTTGTGCCCGACCCATTTTCGAAAATGAGGTGAAATTTCTTCTTTTAATAATTACATCCAGTTTGAGTAACATACACTGCTTAAAACATATCACGTCAAGAAGATTATTTCCAGAACTTTAACATGGACTGCTTTAGCAACCTATTTCATTATTAAGCTATCATGCTCCATATTCTTTTCCATCAAGCATAGAAGCCAAAGAAATCAAAATTCAACTCAAATGGCAAGTTATCCTGCACTCACAAACGTTATTGACTCCAAAAAACCTTGTAAACGAATCAATCTCTCGCTGATGGTCTACGTAAAATGAAACATATACCAAGTCTGAGTGCCCCTGTCAGACACCTAATGCTTGAAGATTATTATGCCATGGAAATTCTTCATTGTACACTCTAGATAAAGTTTCTACTGAACATACACTTTTAGATGTACCATATGTTTTTGTCCTAGAAATCTAGTTAAGCACAACTTTTTCGTCTCCCTAAACAGATAAATCGCAGTACACAAAAATAAATCTGCAAGACATTATGCAAAATGATAACGCAATGACATTCTATTCTCGGAGAATTCAAGGCGTCAAAGCACAAACGTGTGAACAGACACGAAGATCGTGGCTCTTCAGTCTTCACAGCAACTTTTAGCTAAAAAAACCATTCCTGTGAGCATTGCCTTGAAAATGCAAATAAAGTTACAAAATTTTATTTTGGTTTCACCTGCAACGAGCATAAGGCTGTTGGCTATATATTTTGAGCCGCTTGTAAATCCGCTACATGGAAAAAATTATATGCGTTACAACAAAAACCCAGACACGAAGTTTACCCGATTGGAATATTTTTGAACATCCATACGATTTTTTGCCGGGAAGGCTTAGAATTGAAACCTCATCTTTGTCACTCACATCCCACCTCACAGTAAAACCCACACAGAGAAATACGACATGTACAGCGAATACATTTGCTGGGATCGTGAAAAATTCTCAAAACTGCGGAAATCTCTTATTTAAAAAATAAGAAGAATTAGCCATGATTACCATAGAAGGAGGATGATCCGGAACAGCAAAACCGGCTTTGAGCAGCTTAGAACCAGCGTCCACCACCACCGCCTCCATTCTCTCACCACCAAAACGCTGAAATCAAGAGAGAGAGAGAGACTTGGGTCTACGTTACACACCAGTACCACCTCTCGTTTGCCTTGCCTTCTTCAACCGGCGAGAATTGCCTTGTTTTTCCCCTGATTGTGTCTATTTTTAATATCTATGCTTCTGTACTGTACTGTGTTTATTAAACGAGAGGGCTCAGAAAAACTGGTTTGGACACCAAAATATCTTTTGTTTTTACCCTTTTTTAACATCATTTATAATAATTCTAATTATGTCAATCTCACGTCTGAAATCTTTCAAAAAATAAAGCCCTAACCCGCAGCAACATATTTGAAAACTTCTTAATTTAAAAAACCTTACGATAAATGTTGTTATCCCAAGAAATAATATTATTAATTTTTTTATTGAAATCAAGTTTAATAGAAAAATAGATTTTTTGTCATACACAACAATATATACGAGCACATTAATATAATATTCATATCGAATTACAAATATCTAATATTCATTATATAAATTGATTAAACAATATTTCAAATATCTAATATTATATTACACGTAACGTGTGTGCCTCATTAATTTTATATGGAAAATAAATAACAAATATTATACATCATAATGGGTCATTTTCCATCAAAGTCCACGGACTCAAAAGTCGGAAGAAAAAATGCATACAAACATCAAGAGAACAAGTGCACCGAGCACACGTAACATGTTTACATAATATTTTTTATAATTAATTGATTTATATTCAAATGAGAATAATTTTAATCATAAAACAATTTACAAATATTGATAAAGTTGTTCCAATTTTATATAAGATCTAAAATAGTTAGTAATCAAATGTCATGTATCAGTACCATATTTTCAATATTTTGTACTGATTTTCATTCAAAAAATCAAATGTGTCATTAATATCCGTATTGTTATACATGTTTGAGTACTTAAAAATCATATATTAGTATGAATACAACCAACAAGTTTTAATAATAATAATAATAATAATAATATTGAAATTCAATAAAATCAAGTACTTCTTTTAGGTTCATAAATGTTGTCGTATTATGAGGATGATACAAATTAAAATTTCCTGCTAAGATATCGCCTAGCAGAGGAGCAGAGTTGTGAAGGGGAAAAATTAAAATTTTCCTGCTAAGGCACAGCAGAGGAGCAGAGGAGCAGAGTTGTGAAGTAGAAATTTTTATTTTTCTGCTAAGACATCGCCTAGCAGAGGATCATAGTTGTGAAGGAGAAATTTTATTTTCCTACTAAGGCATCGTCTAGCAGGGAAGCAGAGTTGGGAAGGAGAAAAATAAAAATTTTTCTGCTAAGGCATCCCCTAGCAGAAGAGCAGAGTTGTGAAGGGAAAAAATTTTATTTTTCTACTAAGGCATCGCTTAGTAGAGGAGCAGAGTTGGGAAGGAGAAAACTAAAATTTTTCTACAAAGGCATCGCCTAGTAGAGGAGCAGAGTTGATGAGAAAAATTAAATTTTTTCTACTAAGGCATCATCGCCTAGTAGAGGAGCAGAGTTGATGAGAAAAATTAAAGGCATCATCGCCTAGTAGAGGAGCAGAGTTGATGAGAAAAATTAAATTTTTTCTACTAAGGCATCGCCTAGTAGAGGAGCGGAGTTGAGGAGGAAAATTTTATTTTCCTACTAAGGCGTCGCCCAATAGAGGAGCAGAGTGGAGTAGAGAAATTTTTAAATATTTCCTACTAAGGCATCGCCTAGTAGAGGAGCAGGTTGGGAAGAATAAAATTAAAATTTTCTACTAAGGCGTCGCCTTGTAGAGGAGCAGAGTGGAGTAGATAAATTTTTCGTACTGAGGCATCGCCTAGTAGAGGACTAGAGTGGAGGAGAAATTTTAAATTTACCTACTTGGACTGAGCCTAGTAGAGGAGAAGATTTGATGATGTGAAATTAAATTTTATCTACTTGGGTTGAGCCTAGTAGAGGAGTCACAGGGTGAGGAGTTGGAAATTAAATTTATTTTCCTATTGAAGCATCCCCTAGCAGAGGAGTCACAAAGTGGGGAGGTGGAAGTTTTATTTTCCTGCTGAGTCATCGCCTAGCAGATGAGTCAGAGGGTGAGGAGGTTGAAGTTTTTATTTTTCTTGCTAAGGCCCGGCTTAGCAGAGGAGTTACGAGATGATGAAGTGAGAGTTTTAATTTCCTGCTAAGGCATCGCCTAGCAGAGGAGTTAGAGGGTAAGGAGGTTGAAGTTTTTATCTTTTCCTGCTAAGGACTATTTTAGCAGAGGAGTCAAGGCCGCGGGGAAGTGGAAATTATTTTCCTTCAAAAGCTTAATAGAGGACCTTGAAGATGGAGGCGGGAGGGCATGCCATGTTAGAAAAATTTATTTGGTTTGTCGTTAAAGAATGATGTTTACTGGTGCGAAAATTACGTGGATCGACATGCTCGGTCAGGTCGTGGGGGTTTTGAGGCAACGCCCCAAAAGCTCTTTATAAATAGTCATTTGCAAGGGTGAGGGCGTGCTTGGGCGAGGTGCGAGGTGCTTGGGCGAGGGGCAAGGTTGGGAGGCAGGTGAGGGCGAAGGGCTTGCGGGCACTCGAGAAGGGCTGCGGCGAGGCTGGTGTTGGCGATGGCGTGTGGGCGAGGGCTTGCAGGCGTGTGCAGGGCGAGGGCTCGGCGGCGGGAGGCGAGTGCTAGGGGGCGAGGGGCGAGAAGAGAGGCGAAGGGCAAGAGCGAGGGCTTGCAAGCGTGTGCAAGGAGAGGGCTCGGCGGTGGGAGGCGAGTGCTAGGGGGCGAGGGGCGAGAAGGGAGGCGAAGGGCGAGGGCTGTGAGCGAAGCTAGCGGCGAGACTGGGACAAAGGAAGGGCGACGGTGTCAGGAAAGGCGAGGAGCAGCAGGTGAGGTTGAGTGGGTTGTAGGTGAGGCGTAGGCGAAACAGACGACGCTGTGAAGCGGCGCGGGCGAAGTGCTGAGTAAAGGGTGGAGAGGATATTGTGTTGGAGAAATGTGAATAAAGCAGGATTGCGATTTGATTTATTTCTAAATTTTTGGAGATTGGCGAGCGGCAAGAAGAAAATACACAACTCGCGCCCGGTAAACCGAGAACAACACAATTAATCGAACTTTGAACTTACGATTCAGTCGACTCGGGAGGGGGAGACTGGTGATACCCCATGGATGTGCCCACTACCTCTGGCTCATCCCTAGCCCAAATGAAAGACAGGCTCATCAAGAGCCCATGTATTCTCCTATAAATATCATGTTTGAGTGTTTAATTCATATATTCACTATATTATTTTCAACAGCACCCTTAGCTGCTCCCCCCGTATATCCTCAGTCTCTGACTTGAGCGTCGGAGGGGCTACGACGGGACACCCTTCCGGCCCCCTTCTAACGAACTTACTCGTGATTTCAGGTTCAGGGCAATTTCAAAACTTGTGTATGTACTAGTGACACTTACTGGAAGCGGACCCTAAATTTTCCGTGAGTATCAAATATCATTATATTTTACTCTAACAACATTACACTTATTTATTATGGATTAATCGGCTTCTACTGATATTTTGCAAACTTTTACAAAATGTAAACAAACATATTATAGAAGGAAAATAATTGTTCATATTATTACAAATTCATTTCTTAACAAAATTAACTGCTATAAGTCCAACTCATAGGAAATAAATATCATATTTCTCTTGTTCAGTGTGACAAATTGAGTGAAAGTATTCCCAAAATTTAAGGAAAACAAGGATTGAAATGCATTCTATCATGCAAAAAGAAAATGATATACATTTTTTAATTGATATATTTGAAGATTAATATGCGTTCGATCTTCGTAATTTGTTTTGATTAAAAAAATTAACTTTGTCCACAGCCGTGGATATGAGTGAGTAATGCAACCAAACCAACTGTTATAGCAGAGATATTTGGGAGCATAACTCTAGTCAAACTTTGTTTTTTTAAAAATTACTTTCTCCAAGCATTGTAAGTTTTTTTTCCCCACAAAGAAACCCTTCAACTATCATATCAGAGAAAAATAAAAATAAAAAATTATTGAAAATGAGTATATACTAAAAAAAGTCGTCCAAAAATAATTAATATCTACCGTTTTATTTTGTTCAGACAAATATGTGATATTCTTCTTCATTGATGATAATATCTTCTTCTTTTTTTAGTAGGACATCTCATAAGACGGTCTCACGGAATCTTTATTCGTGAGACAGATCAATCATGTCTATATTTACAATAAAAGTAATATATTTGACATAAAAAGTAATATTTTTTCGTGGATGACCCATATAGAATATTCGTTTCACAAAATTGACTCGTGAGACCATCTCACAGGAGATTTTGTGTTTTTTTTTTTGGGTGAAAGTAAATTATTTGGTAACATTTTACTCAGCTATTTCGGACGCTCCTGGAATTGCACTAAGATGTAAATGGTGTGAAAATTATTAATCTCGAATGACCTATTAATGGGCGGAGTTCGGAAAGTTCATATCCGAACCTACTCTATAGTTACTTGTCATGCTTGCTTTGACGCCTCATCGGACGAATGGGATCGGAAGGTCCGAATCAGGGTTTGGTAGTTCCGAACATCAACTTTACCTACGTGCCAAGCACTCGAGCTCGAGTTGACATGTAACCAGGTTAGGAAGTTCCGATCACCCATCGGAAGGTCCGAATTGACCTTAGCTGATTCCGAACTAGCTGCTGATTAAACACCCTATTTTGCTAAATATTTTATGCCTTAATCATGTTTAAACATTACTTTATTACAAATCGGACCATGTTGGTCCTCATTGTGGTTTTTGAAATTCCTCTTTCTTTATATTTCTTTATCCTCATTGTGGAAACTATGACTGCTAGTCACTCTTGTTGATATCTAATTGAGTTTGTTTTAGGTGTATACATTTCTCAGGTATGACAGTGTCTGTGAAAATTAATCCTTTTTATGGAGTTGCATTAATTTCCTTTTCCTTCTAGAATCACGTGGATATTATAAACATTATTTTCCTGTTTACGTATACTTGAATCTTGCTTAACTGATGCTGCCTTAATAAAAAAAGTTTATTTTTTGTGTTATAATATACAAAGGCATTGTTTGGTACATGGGATAAGAGTGGGATTGATAAATAATCCCCCTTATCCCATGTTTGGTACTTTTTAAAAAGCCCATGATATTATCATGGGCCCTTGATAAATAAATTTTGAGAAGGATAAAACATCCTTTGTAAGAGGTGTGATAATTTTAATGTAATGATAAAATACATTACAAATGACTTAATTACCCCCAATTTAAATGCATTTAAGTTAATGTTAAATGTTTATTAAATACATAATATATACAAATATATAGATACATATATACACACACACAAATATATATATATACACACACACACACATATATATACATATACATATATTTATACACACACACATTTATACATATATATATTTATATACACACACATATATTATACATGTGTGTGTATACACACACACACACACACATATATATACATATATATTTATACACACACACACACACACACACATATATATATATATACATGTACACATATATATACATATATATATTTATATACACACACATATATATACATGTGTGTGTGTGTGTGTATATATATAACGTAATTTAAGAATTGAGATATGCAATTACAAGATCTTGATAACAATGAAATATAAGTTTTTGTGATAGGGTTAATTTTGTCATTACAATTCAATATATAAATTTAATCACTCTTGTTAAAATCATATCAAACATTCAACATATTATCTTATCATTATATTTATCCTTGATTTATCCTCATACTATCTATCACTTACTTATCATATCCTATGTACCAAACTGTACCAAAGAGTTGATAGTAGGAAGAAGTTCTCTGGAATTGTTTGGTTGTGGTGACTTTCAGTCACCGTTCTTTTGTTTTCTTTTAACTTTCATATTGAGTGAAGATTCTTATGAGTATTCTTTGTTGGTCACTTTGAATTGTTCTAGAATTCTGATGATGAACTCTTTTGTTTATTAGTTTAATTTAATTTTTCTATCTAACTTGTACATGGCATGTATTTAATAATGTTAGAAGCTGAAAGTAAGAAAAAAAGTAAAAGTGAGAAAATAACATTCACATATATCTCGTGGTATTTTTCTTTCATCGTTTTCAGATTTTTGTCTTTGTTTTCCCGGCCGGACTAAGATTAACATGTAATCATTTTTTTCTTATTTGCAAGAAGAAGAAAGAACCACCTTAGCAAACAGGCCCTCTAATAAGCTCGCAATCATTCGTATTTTGGTTATCAAATTTCTCCTTGTTCTCGCTTCTGACATGCTTAATTGATATTATTTTGTGTTATTTTGTTGTATGAGGAAAATTTTATGATTTTCGAGAAAATTTGTGCTAAAAATGTTTTTATCACATTTGAAGTTGTCAAGATAGATTTTTGAGGGAAGGACCAAAACAAAAGAAATTCTGGAACAAGGCGTGGTCACGCCTTGTGACTGCTTCGCGATTGCCTTGTGACTGCATATGGTTTTTGAAATTTATGATAAAAATACCATATTTTATGGATCCTAATTGTGATATTTGATTCATTGGATAGTTTGGAGAGAGGAAAACTTTTTTGTTCAGATAAGAAAAGATTAGATGAAGTTTTTATGCTATAAAAACTTAATCTTCTTATTGGTAGACTTTATCTTGTCATAATAGGATTAGATTTATTTTTGTATTTTATCTTTACCCAAACTTCTTCTCTCTTTCCTATAAATCTCACGTAAAAGACAATATTCATTTACTCCATATCATTCATCATTCTTGAAGACCAAGGAGGAGAGATGAAGGATTTTTCTCTCGATTTCTCAAGAACGCTAGTTGCATCTCTTTTATTTATTTATCTTTTTTCATGGATATTGTAAATCAAGCCATGCTTGTCTAAACTTTTGTTTCTGATTCAAGGGATATTTCATCTATTGCAATTTTATCATTAAGATGTTTTGTGCTTAATTTAATGTTTTGTTTGTTTCAAGTATTTGTTGGTTTATGATTTATTTCTATGAAAGTTGTATATCGATTAATCTAAAATTTAATTTGATGTATGATTTTCCATTGTTATCCATGAATTTGAGGATCCGTAATTGGCATGAATGATTGATATATGAAAAGCAATCAATTAAATATGTTGTGCTATCATAGGATATTTGACCTAAATAAATAAATGAAACTAGATCTACCAATTGAAGCTATATCCGTTATTACATTTTAGGATTGTTTGTATTCACAAAACGAAAATTTTATCTTTATTAACATGGAACGCTATCGTGCCCAGTTAGTTACCAATAAGTTTTGACTGGATGCTGGGTCTGTTCAAATAAATTGGGAAAATACAAGGACTTTATGGTTATCCCTACAATTCTAAGTTTAATTGCTTGAACTGCATGAACAAATGGACTGTTAGCCGATGAACAGTGATACAATTGAATAGTGGAACTCCTTTAAATCAGAATCTGCTCATATTGAATTCCTCATTTTATTCCACTCACCTTGGTTGATTAATTTCTCATTTAAATTTATTATGTTTCCTTGCTTGCTAATTTTATTTTTAGTATTTTATTTAGCTCTTATCCAAAAAATCACCCATTTGTTCATTTTTCCTTGAAAGAAATAAATATCACGTTCTCTGTGGATTCGAACTCGCTCACCATTACACACATTTTGTTCATAGAATAGAAATTTAAGTTTGATTGTTCAATGACAGCACACCAAATTTTGGCGTCGTTGCATGGCAACAATGCAAGGTTAGTTTCTTCTGAGTTTCGTTATTTTCTTTTCTTTTTATTCCTTGTTCTTCTTGTACAAGTGAACTTGAATAAGTTACAGAAATCGAGAAGATAACTAGAACATTGAGTATGGAAGCAAGTCTACGGGATAAACAACCATCATCATCGTCATCTCTTGGTTTAAACATAGGTTTGGAGTCAAGTGACACTGAAAGAGAATCTGATCTTGATCTTGAGACTCAAAGAAATGAGAATGACGTAGAAACAATGGCAGAACCGGTTCAAATAACTCTCAGAGAGTTAGTTAATCATAATGTGATTTAGTAGCCATTATGCATTCATTCACTAATACTGATGCAACATCTGAATTGAAATATGGTTTGATTCATCTATTACCATTTTTTCGATGTCTTCCAAGTGAAGATCCTCACAAGCATCTGAAAGAGTTTCATATCGTGTGTACAACTATGAAACCACAAGGAATTACGGAGGAACAAATTTCATTGTGATCTTTTCCATTCAATTTAGCTGACAAAGCTAAGGATTAGCTTTACTACTTGTCCTCTGGAACGAAAAAACTTGGGAGGCAATGAAAATACCACTCAGATTTTATATTAAAAAATAATATTTACAATCTAAAAAAATGTAAACTCATAAGAAATAACTATCCTATTTCTCTTGTTCAATGTGCCAAATTGAGTGAAAATATTTACAAAATTTAAGGAAAACAAGGATTGAAATGCACTCTATAATGCAAATAAATAAAATTATATACCTTGGTTAATTGATATATTTGAAGATTATACGTGTTACATCTTCGTAATTTTTTTGATAAAAAAATTAAATTTGTCCACATGCCATGGATATGAGTGAGTAATGCAACCAAACCAACTAAGGAATAACTTTAGTCAAACTTCAATTTTAAAAAAATGACTTTCTCCCAATGTATTTGATTGTTTTAAAATACACATGAGAATATCATTTTTTTTAAATGTTTGGTCATTTGCTACCAAATGAAGGTGAAGGTAAATCATTTGTTTTTTTACTCGGTTATTCCGGACTCGTCTGGAATTGCACTAAGATTTGAGAGAGAAGCTATGTAAATGGTGTGAAAATTCTGAATCTCGAATGACATATTTATAGGCGGAGTTCGGAAAGTTCGAATCCGAACATGCTCTATAGTTAATGTGTACGTTGTGTTATTTAGTTTAAAATAATAAAATAAGTATGATAAATATAATTTTTTGTATTAACATTTTAGATTAAAAAGTATTATTGATTAGAATGTATTAAAAAACAGTGTGATCAGTGATGGAATTGATGGTGGCAATATGAGTTGTGGATTGCCTTCAACAGATGTTTTTGGTGAGGCAAAAGATGAGATGGATGTTGAATCTGAAAACGAAGCAGATAAGAGTACCGATGAGGGTGAGAAAAACTTTAGGGAAGATCTAGGTGGAGAGAAAGAGAATCAAAATATTGACAAGAAATATATTGAGAACATTGAGGTTAAACACGGTGGTGAGGGTGAACTTGTTGGATTACTTGATTTGCGTGTGGAAAAAAATTTGGATAAACCGATAACTCTGTGCAGGGGGATATTGATGTGAGCGACTCTGCAAGTGGTGTGGGTAGTTCACAATTAGTCGTAGATATTGGTAATCATTTTCCAACCTCAATTGTGCAGGCTGTTATGACGAGTGGCGACTGTGTGAAGAAAAAGAAAGACGAAATGTTTGTAACTTCACCAAGTTTAATACATAAATGTGTGTGTGTGTGTGTGTATTATGCTATTAAAGTTATAAATGTTTATGTCAACGATTAACGTGTTTCTATTTTTTATGATATTCCTGAATCAAGGAAATGATATTGATAAACAAGTAGCTGAGATTGCTCATGAGAGTAAAATGGATGAATATAGAGGTAAAGAAGATTTCATGGGACATGCAGAAGCATCGACGCACGAAGAAATTTGTTGACGGTTTTACGTAGGGACATATTAAGTATGTTTATCTTCACTATTATTGTTCTTTTTGTTATTTCTGTTTACTTCACCATTGTCAAGCTAAATTACATTTCAATTTTTTGTGAGTGGTTGTATGGGAAGATGAAACTTTGCATCTAGACGGAGGGCTTGTACTTTGTGGTTTTTTGTTTGGTTAATCTGTTAGATGGGACATCATTGATTGATACATGCAAATTGTTAAAAAATATAGTCAAGAAAATGGTTTCGAGATATTTTGCATGGATGCAGAAGTTATGATTAGTAGTTATTTGTCATTAGAAATAAATTTTCTTGTTTTCTAATGTAAATTAATTTTTCCATTCAATGTGTAGATAGAAGTGCTTAGGGAGTTTAAAGAGAAAATCTCGACAATTGAAGAGGTCTAGCATACTTTTCAGCTAGGATTAGATGAATTGAGATTCTTCAAACCTTTGAGATGAATTTGGATCAACTGAGATAACGTAAGGGTAAAAACATCGCTCTTCAAGCCCTAACTGATTCAGAGAATGAACTAATTCAACTTACACAAGGATAGATAATTCTGATATTGGGGAAGAATCTATTGTCTTACTCTCAACAAAATATGGCAACTATCTTGGAAGGATAAGTAACAAGAAGAATCCACAGAGACCCAAACTGATCGTTCTTCATAGTTCAAATGAGTCATCAAAAAGACCTACACAGAAAATAGATCAAGAATGACCAACTCTTGAAATAGTCAAATATGATCCTTAAGAATCTTGAGTCAGTTAGATGTCAGGCATGCACTGGTTATGGATACTATGTGTCACGCCGCGGGGGCCGAGGCTTAAATGACATCTGCCATTGTTATACAAAAATAAGCCTCGTAGCCAAAACCAGTCTTTTTCATAAAGAAATATTGTATTTTACAATGACAATTGAATAAAAATTACACCAGTAGTTTGTGGAAGCAAAATGCAATAGAAAATAATACTAAGAACAAACAAAGCCTTGATCTTCAATATTTTGATACTATCACCAGTCCCAGAACGTTTTTTGCTCTTCATCATTCAGTTGTTCCTCAGTCTTATCTGGGGAGCTGTAAGGAGGCGAGTGTTTTGGAAAACACTCAGCAAGTGGGGGCCGATCGATTACAACAAATACATATAGAGATAGATTTAAAATACATATCTTAAGCATATTTTCAAAACTTAGTATATCGACTTATAATATCAGAACATTAACAGAATCATAATCGAAATGTGAAACAGAGCTTATCAGAACAAATCAGAACAAACAAAACACTGTTATTCATCTCGTTATCCATTGTCAAATTGTCCATCATATGTTAGTCCTCCAAAGGGTGATGCCATAACACAATTTTATACCCACTGATGGGGGCCAGATAGAACACAGTTTTAGACCCATTGATAGGGGGCCAGAACACAGTTTAATACCCATTGATGGGGCCAAACATAATTAACAATTTTCATTCTATATCCAACCCGAATCATAACAGTGTATTACATAATCAAATTCATCAAACATAACTTACCAGAATTTTGAGTGGAATCAGTGGAATAAAAGGAAATCGAGAACAGAATAAACATATAGCACATCGATCGAGATTTAAAATATATGGTAGCATTATTCAAACAATAAGTAGACATACTTACAATAAACAAACATGTCCTATAACATTTATGCAAAAACCCACATACAGTAATTCAAATATATGGTTCGAAACTTGCTTTGATTCTTGAATGAAGACTTGGCCGATCCTGGACAACACTTGGGCGTGAGTTGGGTACCGTCTCGAGTAGGTGTTGGATGAAATTCTTCCCATGTCTAAATTTTTGGCTCCTTTAGGACATGGATCAATGAGCTCCCTTGAGCTAGAACCTTGGGTTCATGAACTAGGGGTTTCCTCCTCCAGTAACGATGCTTCGATTATTGTTGTTTCACATCGCATAGATTTGTTTTGAGCTAATCCCTCGAGTTTTTTGAGCTAAAATTTTAATTCTATATTTGAGTTTCTTTGATTAATAATTTCGAACTTAAATATCGAGTTTTATTGCTTACATATTTTTCTTCGAAAATCCGGATCCTCACATTATGCAAATCACTGCACTTATACTCTTAGGAAGCGAGGCATGAATCTGAGCGTCACCTTGTGTGATGATGAATCTGAAGGAAAACGAGAAGCACAACCAATTGATCCCACTGCCTTGTTGGCCGTATTGAGTACGAAGAAATCTGGACAAATAGATCCTCTAAGTGTCGCCACACCAGGCAGGTATGTTTCTTCAATTCTCTGAACTATCTTATGTTATCTCTTAGTATGAATCAGGAAAAGGAAGAACATGACGATGAAGAGCAAACTATTGAAGACATGAGAAAATGTGTGAGGAGTTGTACACGGGCTGGATTAAAAGAAGCCAATTGAATGTATTTGTATACATTTTAATCGATAATACTTTTTATTCTGATCATTTTGTATACATTTAAATCGATAATATTTTTGTATAACATTTTTATATATTTGAATACATTTATATGCATTTTAATCGATAATACTTTTGAATGATTAGATCGATATACTATTGTATGATAAAAATGGTATATCGATCTGTTAATTTGAGAATCAAGAATGAGGAACAGATCGATATATCATTTGTACATGGGCGTAGAAGGGTGCGCTTCCAAGAAGTGGGCTGCCATTTTGTAGGAAATAAAAATTTACTCAAGCTCAACTAATTTTAAAGCTCAATTAGCAAAGTCCATGAAAAAAAAAATCTCCCTGCATGCATGACTTTTCATCACCCTCAGTCCTCAAGTTCTATCTGTGACAATGCAGCACAGCATTTTGTGAGTTTCCTGATTGCACTTGACGTTCAATCAAGGTAATATCTCAGTTGCCAAAACTCAGCAAGTTCTATCTAGCCTCATATCTCGTTTGTGTTGTTGAATCGCAAATCAAGCTATGGTTTTTAATATTGTTTCTAGTCTTTCCCGTGTTGATATTCTAGTATTAGTCAAAACTCAAGAATAATTTAAATGTTGTCTCCGTTGTTTTCTGTTTTATGCACATTTATACATTTCAAATTCCTGAACATCTTTGTCTCCATCTTATTGTGTTTAATCAATTTAAGTTATTTTTGTATTGACTTGAGCTATTGGTGTTCAGAAATCAGAATAAGTGAATAACATTTAATTCAAAAGGAAATCTTGGAAGATTTGAGTTAGAGAATAATTTTGTTGGAAATTCAATGATTATTATTTTTTTTCATTTGCTATCTTTGTGAAAAATTTAATTTATGTAAATATTATAATATAAATAACTTTATATATGTTGAATTTTAAAATTTATGTCAAATGTGTTTTACTTCGATAAAGCATGCGCATGGTACCCTAGCCCTTTAAAATATGCCTTCTGCCCTAAATAACTATGCACTGCATGAGACCTCTCAAATAGAGAATATCTAATAGCAGGAAGTATCATGACTTCTTATGAAATTCTCATGGGAAGTATTTGGCTGTCTATGCTACATCTTGAATGACAGAGATAATCTGGCCAAATTTGACTCTCGGATTGATAAATTAATTTTTCTTGGATATTCATCAATAGTCGTGCATAGAGTTTATAATCTTAGAACAAGGACGGCTGTGGAATCCATAAATATGTATTTGATGATTATTCTGATCTTGCAGGTAAGACGATAGAAGGTGATGTTGATGACCTGTTTGAACTGTCCTTGCCACACCCCTCTGAATATGTGGCACGCGATACTGAAGATGAGACAACACCCTCTACAACATCGGTAGCAGTCCCAAGTGATTCTACAAGTCCGGAAGTCGACCATCGAGAAAAAGTGTTTGGCCGAAGCCAAAAAGAGGTTAACCCACTTCATTCGCCCAGCTGATCCATAATCCATTACAGGAGATATCGAATCCGAATCACTCAGCTGATGAAAACTTGGATGGGGATGATCCTGCTACAAATAGTGGAAAAGATTTGCCCAGCAGAATCCAGAAAAATCATCCCTCATGTCATGATCATCACAAGTAAATGGAAAAATTGCTGATGGAATAAGGACCAGACTAAAGGAAAGGGTCAACTACCGCGAGATGGTAAGATAAGTGTGCATGACTTCTCTATGCAGTTAGGTATTGTTTCTTGCTTCGTCTCCACTATTGAACCAAAGAGTGTACACGAGGCTTTCAAAGATGAGTTTTGGGTTAAAGCAACGCATGAGCAACTAGATCAATTTACTCGTGATGATGTTTGTTCTCTAGTCCTTAGGCCTGCAAATGTGATGTGTTACGGGAACTAAATGGATCTTGAAGACAAATCTGATTGATTTTCTGAAAAATAGACAATTTCTCTCTACTGTGACCACTGTCCTTCCCTATGTTCCTTGAGTAGTGATAGAATTTTATGTCAACATGTAAGTGACCATCGGCCAATATGTTGAGAAATTCCCTACGCACCCAAAGAAGCTTCTCGCCTCCAAGCTGACATCATTCTACTCGGTGCTGCACATGACTGCAGTACGCAAATGGGTGCCCTCCAGCAACACTACGGTGGTTACCAAGGAGCAGAAAAAGATGTTATATTCTGTAGGCACAGGAGGGCCGTTCAACTTTGTGAAATTGGCATTTAAACTGGTCATGCAGTTTGCCAAAACTGCGTCACGATTCAACGGCCTGCCATTTCCCACACTAATATATGGAATGCTGCTCTCACAGGGATTTCAGAAGGAAGCACATGAAGTGGTTTCTGATGCTCCTGAACAGCTCATAAATGCATCTGCCTTACTCCAACGAACAGAAAAATTGATATACCACTTTGATCCTCACATGGTGCCCAGAATGATGTCCATATTACTACTAACACTGTTCCTGTCACTCTTCCTGTTACCACTACCTTCTTGCAGGAGCATATTGTGAACTCCACTCGTATGAGGGACACCTATTTCCGCTTACTGGACATGACTTGTGAACAAACAGGGGGAGAAGGTGGCACAAAACCAACTGGGACAAATGATGTTGAGGCTGGTCCTTCCAATACTGCTGCTGATGAGGATGAAGCTGCTGATTAGTTCTTCGTTTTTAAGCTCCTTTAGCTTGTCTTTAAGTTCCTGTTTGTGAACAAACAATTGATTATGTAAACTGCTACTTTTAAACTTGCTGCTTGTAACGTCATTTATATTTTGTGATGACATTCACCAAGTGCAGAACTTCCATTATCCAAAATAATTTTATATGTATTATTGTTTTTTCTTTTTTAAATTCAAGTCCTCTATGAATGGAGGAATAAGGAAAGAAGAGTACTTAGAATCCTCGACCTCTACACTAGAGGAGAAATCAATTGAGGTTGGTTAGTTTCACTTGGTAGCTTTAACATTTCTGTCTTGAAATTTGGTGTATTAATTCAATTTCAAACATATGACAGTTAATAATATAGACTTCTATGCTGGTTATTTTCCTAGATAAAATGTTTATACTTCTCTTCAAATTATCTTATTATTAAAAATGAGAGTAGTGAAAAATATCTATCGTTGAAATACATAAATTCCGGTATTTTTTCGCTTACTTCTTACTCATTATATTTTTATTATTAGCTTGGTATCCTTGGAAATCAATGTATCGAATCTTTTCACATGATTTGAATTATACCTCTCAAAATAATCATACATATTTGTAATATATCAAATCGTTCAGGTGCATACTACTTTAATATAAATGAAATGAGTACAATTTTGTTAGTAATAATTGTACAAATGTAATCAATATATTAAAGATTAAAATAAACTTCTATAGTTCGAGTAGATAAAATTTCAGAATATATAGATATAAATAGAAAATGACAGAATATCATGTAAGACGTATGATGTTTTGTGATGGAATAACTAGCTCAAAAACTAAAAACAAGATATATAATAAAATATAATGATATTTAATAATTAACTTGATATTTATTATTTAATAAATTCTTGTAAAGAATTTTATTATAATCTGATTGTATTAGAATTGTTATACATAAATCGGTTTTATTTAAAAAAAAAAAATTATATATCATACATTATTTAACTTATCTATTCTTCTTCGATTTTAAGATAAAATTGGTGAAAGTTGATTTTGAGAAAAACTTTAAATCATTTTTTCACACACAAAAATAAAAATCGATAGTTAGATTCACTTTACAATCTTTGACCAATTTTGTATATTTTCCAAAATCAAATATCTTTTGGATATGCAATATTTTTAGCCAAATTTGAATTTTTTTGTGAAACTTGAAATAGTTTGTTAACAGTTGATAAATTTATATATAAATTACCAAAATATATTATGAATGACTAAAAGATGAATATATTATGAATGACTAAAAGATGGAATTTATATCTTTTATAATTTAATTTATAATTGATTTCTTAGAATGGATTATGAAACATGGATTATTCCTCTATTTAATTTAATATTGAAAAAAGGCCAAAATCCGTCTCCCATCCAACTCAATATGAACCATATTTCTCACGCTTGACGTAGAGTTAAATTTTGACACATAACATTGTTCATTTAAATCATTTATATGTTTATATTTCTCTAGGGTTTGATTTTAAATACTTATCTCACAAATACATTCATATTAATTAAATTAAAACAAAAAAAGTATATCAGAATCGATGTAGGTGTTTAAACATGTGAATATACACCTCACAAATTTTTCTTCATTCTTTGAACAAAGGTGATCACAACTAGTGTTAAAACAATCGAAATCAGATCTCGATCTTCTAGATTAAGTGGAAAACTAGAGGAATAGTACGAAAAAATTCTAACCAAACTTAGTAAACCAAAAGAAATCGGTAGAAATCGAGCAGTAAACTAAGAAAATATATTGCAAATGAAAGTTAATAACACATAGATTGTTTACGGGAAATAAAATATATTCTTCCTCCAACATTTCCTAGTTTAATATCGTGAATGCCCAATTTATTTAACATCACATACAACCTTAATTTATTTAAGATCAAAGGTTGAAGAAATATATCATCCTAAATTCACTAATATAAGATTATCTCAAACTTATCTAAATTTGAAAGAAAATATCACTCATCATCCAAAAATTATAATTAATTTCTTAGAAAGAACTTGTATAAAGAAAATTCTATCACTAGATCTCTTACACAAAAATCAGTTAATATATACCTTATAATCTGCTAGAAGTGTGGTGTCGTGAAAGGCTTCAAAAAATCACATGAATTTGACATCTTCTACTTGTTGCTCTAAGACAACGGTGGCAAGAGCAAGCCTATAAGCAGTGGATCTCATATTCCTGACCAGAACATAAATCTCCTTCCTCCTCCGCCTTACAAGTGATGCCTTCCATTGTTCCATTCGAAACCCAGAAAATAGGCTTGCCTCACAAAGTGCACTGGCCATTGGTTTCCTGCTGTATGACCAAAAAAGGGCAAAGAATGACATTGAAATGGCATTGACTATGAAAACGTCTGAAAGCAAGCTCTTCTGGATTAAAAAGACTTGCCTTCCCCGAACAAAACCTATTGGGCACCTATACAACTCCTTGACTGCAGGATCTCCAGGTATGTGATGCTCCCACTTACAAGATGGCAGCTGGACAAAATATGATCTCAATGAAGACTAGGGTATTTCAAGTCCATGGTTATCACATGCAGATCTGCATATGGTACAATGTGTTGAGAAACAATCGGTCATGAAATTTTTTTCGAAAACAAGTATGATAAGAGAAATATTCTGAATAGTGAGAGAACCTCGTCCATATTTCTCAACAGTGTTGGGTGACACGTACAAACCAGTGCCCCTTGTTCAAAACCACCGCCTTAATAAGCGCAAAGATTAACTCGAAGAAAACATCGTGTTTTGTCACAATTCATGTCTGATACATTGGAATTTTGTTCAAGAAGATCATCGTCCTTCATGAATTTCAAGCTAATCTTTTGATCATTTGTTCCTGGGAATAGAAGCAAACCATTGACACTGAAAGTGCACAGAAAATAACTCAGCCTAAAAGATGGCGATGGCAAAACCTTCAAATGGAATCTTATCAGCCCCTGATAGTCCACAGACAGTGTTTCTCACCAGTTGACTCCTAAATCATTATCAGAGCCATGCTCTTTTACTTGTTTAAGAAAATTATCCACATTACTTGATAGTTCTACAAAATTATGTTTCACACAATCACATGGAGCTGGTATTGGAATTTCTAGTGGTCTCCCCCAGCTTTCTGATCCGTGGCAGTGGCATCCATCGCCATGAAATACTAGTAAGCATCGCAATCAGGATAGCTCTATGGGAAATATGACCATCCGGTCTACATAAAGATAAAGATGTTACAGGGAATGCCTTTAAACCTTACATGGAATAAAAATTTGTGCACTTACGTCACACACAACCCAGTCCTCCTCTCTCAAACCTATGCCATGAGCACCACTTGAAATAAAAGTGTTCCAAAATACTTTAACCCAATTTAGAGGGAGAATAACTGAACACCTGAAAAAGTATGAAACAGAAATAATCAGATACATAAATACATTAATGGAACCACACTCATATCATAACCAGACAAGTTTTTCTCAAAACATCGTTATCGAAACAAGAACCGACGCTTTCGGACACACCTGAAAAAGTATGAAACATAAATAATCAGATAAGTAAATACATTAATGGAACCACACTCATATCATAGCTAGACAAGTTAATGCAATCCAATTATACTATCAGGAAATTATCAGTAATAAGCAAGGCCCATCAGAATAAGGAGAGTAATCAAAGTCAGCAAGTTCAAAGGAGAAAGTCTACAAGAGGTTCACAGATGGAAAGCCCAAAAACAATAAGGAACAATTAAAATTTAGGGGATCTGATCAATTTTACCTTAATTCCCCTAGCTATCATAGGAAAGGCTGAAAGTAAAGGAATAGAATTTCACATAAGTTGGGAGTGAATGAGGTGATTATTCCTGTATTTATATGAGGGATTTCCAGCATAAGTTTCTTATATCAATAAAGAGCAAAAAAGATTGTGTGTGTCTCCCTAAACGAGCCTCAGTTCTCTACTCTTTAAAATAGGTAAACAAGGCAAAAAAACACAAATAAAAGGAACAATTGATGAACTCAACGATCGTTCTGTAACCAGGCACATAACCCGATCCTGCAGCCAAAACATTATCACAAGTAAATTTTATCTCTTGCTTAAAAAATAAATTGACACACAAATTCTTTGCCACAATCTAAACAGATAAGTAAGATCACATTCATAGGCATTAGAAAACAGAAAGAAGTTCGAAAAATTTTCAGGCTAAAACTATTGTTGTACATATTAATAAAATTTAATCAACAGGAGTAACAAGTGATTATGAAAGCCAAGGAAAATTGGATTCCTAAAATTTAATTATCGAACAAAAGTTCTCACAATTGAATTGTGATAGAAATGAGTTTCATGCCCATATTTTTCTAAAATAGAGAAAGGACTAAGACATCTTAGTTATTTTCTTAAAGACGAGAAAAATTTATTGCAGGGAACATTTACCTTCTAACAGAATCTTCCTAATTCTTATTCATCAGAAACAAATAGGGCCACATCTAGAATATTTCCCCTTCAATATAGCATTTTGAGTCCCACAATTTTTGTGGCCAATTCCAATATACTCGTTTCACTGATAATACTTTTTCATGCAAAACAATACTTTCTTCCATTGGAGGATATATTCCTATACTATCATCCCAAAAATCACCATCAACGACAACACTTTCATCTTCATGCTTCAGGAAAGCTGAATTTGTTTGTGCTTTAGTACCACCTTCATTACTTGAAAACTCAAAAGAATTTCCTTCACAAACAATTGAATACTGTTTCTTTGTCATAGCACGAGGATCTTTGACAGTTAATGGAATAACTAAAGAAGAGCGGATTCGCTCGTTAATCTTAGAGATGGATGCTTTCTCCAGTTCAGTAGGATCAGTATTATCGTCTCCAATCACATTTACTTCAGATACCTTGATCTCTTAGAAACACTTCAACAGCCAATAAATTCTACTGAATTTCTGCGAAGTATGTGTTCAAATTGACATGAAAGAAAAAACAAAATTCAGTATGACTTACCAGCAGGCAGGCAGGCAGGCGGCAGCATCTTCTCAAGAAGCTTTAATGCAACCAATTCTAACTTAGAAAGATGACCCTTAAGAGAAATACATCTAAGTGAACCACCTGTAACATCCATATGCAATAATTTCTTTTCAACACTCGCTCAAAGAACAGATAAAAACATCTGAATGCATTTTGAAGTGAAGAATATTCTAGTACATATATTTGTTATTCAAAGCAAGGTTGCACGATGTATTTTACTATCCGGAAAAGATGTATGACAGTCGATATAAAATCGATGTGGAAAGTTTGTCACAACGCAAACTTATGTGCATATTAATATCCCAAATCTTGAAACATTGACCTGAAGGAACTCAAAATCTAATAGCTATAACTAAAGTCATTCTATCTAGTTTGGATGTACAAAACATTCAAAATTCATTTATGTTTGAAGCAAAAACACACGAACCATAAGTCAAACAAGGACCGTCAATTTGAATAGAACTACTGAAAGGCAATTTGATTTAAATGTCTATAACAATGTCACGATGCTAAGTACATTTGTGTACATCAAGAATTCGAGAAAGGCTATCACTGAAACAAAAAAAGAATGGTCATCAAACTGATGGAAATCCAGTCATACACGAGTTTTTTTACATGAAGACATGAGTGTGAAAATTAAGACGATGTAAACTATTGACACCATAGTTTATAAGACTACTGACAAATAACATCTTTCTAAACTAGCCTCCAGTAACCCAATGCCTCTGATTCCTCCACAGAAAGAATCCGGAAATTTGCTTCATCCAAGAAGTCAATTGTGTGAGAAGTAAGACCACGTAATCCGATCATCGGAGCAGCTCTGTCGATCGAGACCCTGTTACAATCTATCACACTTATGCCAATGGTGAAGTGCATTTGTTTCCTTTGATCACGTATCATGTTAATGGATGTAATATCAGCAACCTCCATAATTATCACATAGCTAGTCGGGTGGAAGCCTCTTATCCTCGCCTCTATTAGTTATCGCCGGTCCCTCCTCTGATGTGCCCGTTCAAGTTTTCTTTACTGTCTCCGAGCTTCTTGAAAAGCACGGTTGACTTCAACATTTGTTTCCGAGTCGAGCCTCAAAGTCATGGACATACTTCGCGTATTTTTCCCGCTTTTTTCCACTTTTTGATTTTTGATTCCTTTTGTATCTCTGCAATCTATTGTCAATTGACTCAAGTTCTGTCTTTCTTTGTTGCAGGAGGTTATTTGCAGCATCATAAGCTTCATGTGACCTATACAATAGATTTTCACATAAAGTTCTCTTTCTCTTTGTTTCATTTATATGAAATCTATTGTATAGGTCGCAGGAAGCTTATCATGCTGCAAATAACCTCCTGCAACAAAGAGAAAGAGAACTTGAGCCAATTGACAATAGATTGAAGAAAGAAGCGGGAAAAATACGCGAAGTATGTAGATGACTTTGAGGCTTGACACGTGACAACAAATGTTGAAGTCAAACGTGCATTTCAAGAAGCCCAGAGACAGTCAAGAAAACTGGAACAGACACATCAAAGGAGGGGCTGGCGACAAGTGCTAATAGAGGCGAGGATAAGAGGCTTCCACCCGACTAGCTATGTGATAGTTATGGAGGTTGTTGATATTACATCCATTAACATGATGCGTGATCAAAGGTAACAAATGCACTTCACCATTGACAGAAGTGTGATAGATTGTAACAGGGTCTCGATCGACAAAGCTGCTCAGATGATCGGATTACGTGGTCTTACTTCTGACACAATTGCCTTCTTGGATGTAGCAAATTTCCGGATTCTTTCTGTGGAGGAATCAGAGGCATTGGGTTACTGGAGACTAGTTTAAAAAAATGCTATTTGTCAATAGTCTTATAAACTATAGTGTCAATTGTCACAAACTATGGTGTCAATAGTGACACAAACTATGGTGTCAATAGTTTATATCGTCTTAGTTTTCACTCATATCTTCATGTAAAAAAACTCGTGTATGACTGGATTTTCATCAGTTTGAACACCATTTTTTGCTTCAGTGATAGTCTTTCTTGAATTCTTGATGTACACAAATTTACTTAGCATCGTGACATTGTCGTAGACATTTAAATCAAATTGCCTTTCAGTAGTTCTATTCAAGTTGACGGTCCTTGTTTGATTTCTGGTTCGTGTGTTTTTGATTCAAACATAAATGAGTTTTGAATTTTTTATACATCCAAGCCAGATAGAATGACTTTAGTTATAGCTATTAGATTTTGAGTTCTTTTAGTCTATGTTTCATTCAATGTTTCAAGATTTGAGATATTAATATGTACACAAGCTTGCGTTGTGACAAACTTTCCACATCGATTTTATATCGACTGTTACACATCTTTACCAGATAGTAGAATACATCATGCAACCTTACTTTGAATAACAAATATATGCACTAAAATATTCTTCATTTCAAAATGCATTCAAATGTTGTTTTTATCTGTTCTTTGAGCGAGTGTTGAAAAGAAATTATTGCATATGGATGTTACAGGTGGTTCAGTTAAATGTATTTCTCTTACCAGCGGGCAGACAGGCAGCAGCATCTTCTCAAGAAGCTTTAATGCTTTGATCCAACCAATTCTAACATAGAAAGATGACCCTACATACAATACTGCAGGAAAATGAGGAAATCTGAATTCCGGAACATATTAATTCAGAAAAAGAGAGCGACGTATATTTTACTGTTTTATCCTTTATTTAAACTTATTTAAACCTAAATTTGTCAAATATTAGTGTATTTAAAATTTAATTTATGCATAATAACACTTAAAATTTAATTAAATAAAAAAACCTAAAATATTTATACGAGCTCGTTCTTAAATCAATACTCAAAATTTAGATAAATTCATTAACATAAACATCACGCCTCCACCTTCCTTAATATCCTCCGCTTCTTTCTATTCCCATCAAGCCCGACTTCCTATTGCGAATTTGTTTAAGAAGAATAATGCAATTATGTTGCGTTGATTTGTGTGGAGACTTCTTTTAATAGTCTATTATTGTTTTATGTATATACTTGTTAGCCCGACTTCCTATTCCCATCAAGCCCGACTTCCCATCAAGCCCGTTCTTTGGTTACATGTTGGTTTTGAGGAAACATTTGGCAAGAATGGCTCCTCCCACCCATGCCGAATACCTCAACAAATTTTCTGGCATATATTCTGGAGGATACATGTCATTAATAAACAAAGAATGAATCATTATTAGACAAAATAACAGAGAGGTGTCCAAGACAATAGCTAAATAAGCTATTTGATTTTCAAATATACAAATATCTAAGAAAATCATATAGAAAAACTATATAAAAAAATGAAAATTACATATTTTTAAATTATTAGGTGGAGTAGGCAAGCCAGCCCAAATATCAGACGGTTTTCATCATCTTGATTTCATCGGCTTAAACTACATTTTCAGGTTTCTGCCGACAGGACTACTGAATAGTAGCAAACATGGATTTACATCTGAAAGACCCTAAAACACTGTTTTTAAAAATGAGTTTTACGGCTGATATTGATTTCATATAAGCAGGTGCTATAGTGTATTTGTGCCTGACCCATTTTTGAAAATGAGGTGAAATTTCTTCTTTTAATAATTACATCCAGTTTGAGTAACATACAATGCTTAAAACATATCACGTCAAGAAGATTATTTCCAGAACTTTAACATGGACTGCTTTGGCTTGTCAAGAGAACATCTTCATGTTCATATTCATGCAATATATTTTAAAACTCAAATGGTACTGTTGTTTGAGTGGCATTAAAATGGGATTGAGAATGAAGAAAGATAGAAAGTGTAAATAAAAGACAACTACATTTAAATTACCTTCACCAGACAAGGACGGATAGCAGAGGAGCGAAGGCCAGCTTCCTTCTGAAACCTATCTTCGAAACCTACAACAAGAAGCAACTGACGACATCAGCCATAGCTAAATAAGACACACTGTTTGTTCATTCCAACCAAAAAATCCTCGTATGAAAGCAAGGGATCAACACAGCCATGTCCATCAAGTTATCATAAAATCAACTGAAAATATTAACTTAAACACACAAACCACCGGCCCTCATACAGGCAAAGCTGTCTTATTTAAATAAACAAATATTGTCACTTGGCAAAAACCAATTTCCAAACCCAGAACTCAGAATTAGTATTAAGATGTCTTGGAACCATGCATACTTATCATGAATTACTTCAACCCTAAATGCTATTAAGAAATCAAAAAATCAAATTCCAAATAAGCAAGAACATATATATATCTATATAGTTTAAGCGCATTTATATATATATATATATAGATTTTTTTTTCTCTGTTTCTTTTCTAAATGCGCTTAAACTATTGGCTCACCTTTTTCTAATAAGTGCAAGGGTATAGTTCCTGCCCGATCTAACAAAGATAAAGAGGAAGGCATTATACTGTTTATACTTCTTGCAAAGCATACAGATTTTGTAGTTTGCAGAAGTTTTCAGATTAAAAGGCATCAATAAAATTATATGTTTTCTGCCAGCATCACGAGTGTCACAACGTACAAAGATCATAGAGAACAATGCATCTCATTCAGCTGACACATATTTTTAAGAATCTCACCAATCATTGAGGTACTTCCACCGCAAAGCACGGTATTTTCTAGCAGCTGACGATGATTTTCGGATGACACCGTCGAAACACATCTAACAAGCTGCTCCACTATTCCATGTGCCTCTAAATTTAAAATGGATGGTTGAAATAAGGCCTCACCAACAGTATATCTTCCTCTTCCAATTTTTATCACCTGAAAGAGCGACATAAAGATTTACATTCCATGAACACAAGAATGACCTGTTATGCGTTAATTATTCATGGCTGATTTAGTCTCTAATGTCAGCCATAAAATTGAAGCAACTTAAGTTGGTGACTGTGCATGCATACAGGAGATGCTGCATCATCTCGAACTTGGCAAAATCGCGCCATCCAATCACAAGAAAGCTCTTCAACATTAAGTATTGGTATTGGCATTGGCAGCAGCATATAAATCAAACTTAGAATCCTTTAAGCATGTATATTAGCAGTCCAATTAGCAAGACAATGGCATCCAATCAAAGCAAACTCTTTCAACATTAAGGTCCACACAGTCGGCAGAAGGACATCAAATTATGTGGAGTATAAGTTAAACAGACATGAATCTTTCTTAGAATCTTTCTTATGATGTCATACTGTCATGGGCTCTCGGCCCAAACCAAGAAGAATTGCTATGGGAAATCCAAATAAAATAGGATCTAAGCTGATTTGATATCTTTTATTTGATTATTATCTTTTCTTCTAGTTAAGTTTGAATAAATGAGGTAGTTATGATATTTAGGACAGTGAGTTAGGTTATCGTAATCTTTTATTTTTGGTTGATGATATTTTATTTTGGTTAGGATATGTTTATCTTTTGTATGAATCTCTCTTATATATGGGAAGATTGAATTATTAAAAAAGGGTGAAGAAGAAATATCATTCACAATCTTATGATATGAGATCTGAAGTTTTCTCTCAACGAGCTCAAAACCAAAAATCAAGCCTTTAACGAGCCTGAAATTTAAAGCATCATGTTTCATGATCGGGCCATAAATCGCCTCATAACGAGATCCATAACTCGGGACCATAACATATGCATAGCGGCATTAGCATTCTGATGTATGTATTTGTATCAAATACGGAGAGTATATTTTGGCTATTGCAGAACAAAAAATAAAGTCCTGGAGCACAAGAAGAGATAAGCAATTATGGTGCATGAACTTTCCACATTGCCATTTAAAATAACATCTTAGCCACCGTTTTATCAATCTCTCTCAGTTGCAAATCAACCCACAAGATTTCCGTGCCAATGAGAACTCAAATTCCAACCCAAAGAAATGACTGAATGCAAGCATGCAAAGTCACTGAGAATGCACAAGAGTACACACCATTTTCTAAAACATGCACAGTAGCACCACCATCTAGCATTTGTGCTTCATTGTTTCTTGTCCTTGTCATGCTTGCTTATGATCTTTTTTCTATTTTGGAAAAGAACTGGATGGGTTAGCTTACATGCATGAGGTAAACAAATATGGCATAACTTTTTAGAGCCGAAAATAGAGAAGGTATCTAAAAAGGTCATATTAACTCAAATTTCAGTTGTTCCATAATTTGAAATCATAGTTCACCATCAAGACAGAAAAATAGATGCATGGACCTGTCCATCAGGAAGAGTATGTTGCTCCTCAGGGCAGTCATGCTGAAATTGATCATAAGAAGCAGCATCCTCAGCACAGCATGCATAGTGCTCCTTTAATTTTTCACATTCAGAGATACTAAGGTTAACAAGTGGATTAGATTTCCCAAGCTCTTGAGCAAATAAATTAGTTAAATCCATTCCTGCGATTTCAAATCTTCTTGAAGATATATGCTGAACAGCACCTTCAATTACTGATGCAATATCTGAAAATATGGATGTCTGAGGGGATTACAGCAGAGTACTAAATATAATGGCTCAGCAAAATAAAAATTCAGCTTAAAGATACCAGCGAGACAGAAATCTAGAGAAATATATGATTTCATGAGACCAAGTTCATTGTGTCAGCTGAGCCTCAAATCACTAGAAGCAAGCAAGAGAGAGTAAATGTTTGAAGGAAGAAGGCAAAAGATTAACAAAAAAAACTACGGAAATGTTTGGTCAATTGGTTATGTTTTTAAAAAACATTCTCTCCACCAAAACAAGACAAAGCATAAATCACATTGTCCATTTCAATCTCCCGAAAATATTTTTTATCTTACTTTTATATCTTCCGGACAATCATTACTTCATCACTCTTCTCATGAATTACCAAACATACTTTATTATTATATTATATTATAACTCAAAACATTTTATTTCAAAATTTTAATGACATGAATAAACCAACAAATTTTTAATGACATGATATCTGTAGTTAAAAATATATACTCCCAACAATAAAACCAAACATGTATTACTCTTCAACACAATGTCTCAATACATAGTTTCTCGAAACATCTTCCAAAAACACTCAAAAACAGTACCAACCATTACCTAGTATGTGTTTTTCATTGGAATCCTTTTTTTCGTAATGTGTTCTCAACAAAAGTATTTATTTTGGAGATCATGGAGCCAACTCAAATTATGAAGCAAAAGGTGAACTTGAGAAAATGTGGATGAGCAGCTTACACAACTGCCGGTGATAGAAATAAAACCGCCATCAGCAGCTTCGAAGACAACTTTGGGATGATTCAGAGAACAACAAGCACTTTTTACCAAATAGCCATCTTCTATAGCTTGTTTCATGGCATAAATTCTACCGCATTAAAAATTTTGTAGCTTATAAGATACTGGAAATTGAAAGGTGTGGTGTAGAGTGAAACACCCTAGATATAAAACCAAACCCCTTTTGCTTAAGGCATTATGCTTAAGTTCAAAAGGTATGAAAAAAGGAAAGTGTCAAAACCAAATGGACATGGTGACTTGTGACAGCTGAAATCTACAACCAATTTCAACTATGCCATCAATCAAAGAATCTATATTACCCAAAAAAACAAAGCAACAACTTTACCGGTCTTGCCATGACCAATATCCACCGTGCAACCTGAGATACGTCCTAACAGCATATAGTGATAGCACTGCTTGCTCAGATGCATAAAAGCCTGAGATGTTGAAATTCTCAAACATCATTTGGACCAATTGCTCTCTAATGGCCTGTCCAAAAAGAATTTTATTAATCATATAATAGTAAAAAAAAATTACAAAAGAATTCATGCAATAAGTTCTCTTCTTTATCACCAATATGACAAAGGGGTATCTTCCTGGTTAAAAGCACAATTTGAATTTAGCAACTTGTGTCAAGCCTTCACAAAATTCAGATGCTACAATTCAAGATGTCATTCAAAATCTGCAAGATCTTCGTTTTTCTCACTCTTTCCTTTTTCAAATTTCCCAGAGTTTTGGGGCCCAATTAGTTTTGCTTTTTTGAGTGAAAACATAAACTTCGGAAGGGAAACAGTGTAATTAGTATTGTGAAAATCCATGAACAAAAGACAAAGTAATCACAGATCATCACCTGGTACTCTAAATGATCCATTACCAAAATTCTTCCCATCAATCTCAGCATGCAGGGTTGATGTAAATCAATTTTTCACTACCAATACATAGGAAATTATGTGACACCTTCAACTCTTATTTCCTACAAACAAACTCATAAGGAGATTTATTTGTCAATAAAACATGAAAAGTACTTCTATTAGCTCATTGGGAAAACCATTCATAACTCTATCTTGGTAGCTCTCACCAGCACTATCGATATTTCAAAAGTAATATGTGGCAAACAATAGGCCTTTCTCTTATAAGCATAAACACAATTACATTTTCTTCTTCCATCTTCAGCACCAACCTTTACAAATTCTCCTGATTGAACTTTGTAATTCAAATACAAGCACGTCTCATGTCACCAGCACACACAAACACACACACGCACACAAGACACCAAAAAAAAAAGATTCTTGAGCACTGAGCAGTCATAAAATGAGAAAACAAATGATGAAGCATATATTTGAATGATATCAAAACACTTTGCATAACCTTAGGAGTTGCAAGTGGATCAGTAAATAAAACTTGTCCTTCATTGCCCATCTCCCACCCTAGCCCAGTATAAAACACATGCTTTAATAGATCTTCCATTGCATCCCAGTCGTTGACAAATCCTCGGACAACTGGATCAACAGTTTTGTTATCAAACAAGAAAGGATCTGCTGAGGAATCATCTTCAGGTACTTGTTTCATTTGAGTCGAGATTACCTGCGATACGACATATGCTAAAAATGACAGAGGAAAAAAGAAAACAATAAAGAAAACCTCGACAATCAAAGCATATATCAAGAAGCATGGTCTATTGACAAAGAAGAAGTCATTAAATAAAAATGGTGTGATCTTTCGCACCATAAAAAGAAATCACACACATTTTTTTGAAACGTATATCCTAAACGAGTATCTAGAAATGAAAACGAACAAGGAAAACAAGTTTATAGCAAGAGTCACACGACTGAGAAATTGAAACACTGAGGTTCACGTCGTCAACAACTCGTGATAATATTGATACATAACGGATCAAGTTATTAACAACTCGTGACAATTCGAGGATTTTCTACTTTAACAGTCTTCTCAAGGCAATCAAATCGCACGACTTCTCTCCTATAATTCCACCCAGGTAAAGTCAAGAGACTGAACTGACAGAATTCCCTTTACATCAATCTTGTGGCAATTATGTTAGGTTATCCCCCAGATCAATTATTAAATGAGATACAAAAAATAGATATGTACTTTTTTAGGCAATGCCAAAAATGTTCATTAGTTCCTTAATTTGCATTCTTCTTCTGCATCTCCATTCTAATAGAACCACGACCCTTGAGAATCTCAAAACTCAACCCATCCTAAAAACCCTATTTCGGCGTCAAAATCTTAAACCCCTAATCAGAATGCATTTACCATGGCCCTTTCATCCTAAGAGCTTCCCAATACAAATTAACAACAATTACAGATCCCTTTTTCAAAAAGAAGAAAACTAGGAGGTTACCATAGGGCCGATTTCCGGCAAAGCATGATTAAATTTGATAACTACCACAGCTGGCTGCTCCATGTTTCTGTTTGAATCCACAAAGGGAGAATCCAGGGGCAAGAGGATGATATTTTGATGACAAGAGAAAGATAGGGCACCAAATCGACTAAACACTCTTTTATCAGATGAACAAATTTGAAAACAAAAGCATCAATTTTATGAAACTTTTGGAAAGTCGGTCGGAGCGGCTTGCAAAAGGTCAAAGATACTACTCATGTCAAAGCAATGTGAAATAAGGGAAATTTACATTTAACATAAATTACATTAAAACTCTCATTGAGGAAAGATAGGCATAAATGCGACTTTAAATTATTACATCCAAACTTCTAAATTCCAAATATACCCTTCTTCGGCAAAACGAAAATATTTACTCATTTAGATTAGCATACCTATTTCATTATTAAGCTATCATGCTCCATATTCTTTTCCATCAAGCATAGCAGCCAAAGAAATCAAAATTCAACTCAAAAGGCAAGTTATCCAGCACTCACCAACGTTATTGACTCCAAAATCTATGTAAAATGAAACATATACCAAATCTAAGTGCCCCTGTCAGACACCTAATGCTTGAAGATTATTATGCCATTGAAATTCTTCATTGTACACTCTAGATAAAGTTTCTACTGAACACACACTTCTAGATGTACCAATATGTTTTTGTCCCATGCCATGAGGTTTCTAGCATAGAAGTCTAGTTAAACACAACTTTTTCGCCTCCCTAAACAGATAAATCGCAGTACATAAAAATAAATCTGCAAGACATTATGCAAAATTATAACGCAATGACATTCTCTTCTCGGAGAATTCAAGGCATCAAAGCACAAACGTGTGAACAGACATGAAGATCGTGGCTCTTCAGTCTTCACAGCAACTTTTGGCTAAAAAAACCATTCTTGTGAGCTTTGCCTTGAAAATGCAAATAAAGTTACAAAATTTTATTTTGGTTTCACCTGCAACGAGCATAAGGCTGTTGGCTATATATTTTGAGGCGCTTGTAAATCCGCTACATGGAAAAAATTATATGCGTTACAACAAAAACCCACACACGAAGTTTACCCGATTGGAATATTTTTGAACATCCATACGATTTTTTGCCGGGAAGGCTTAGAATTGAAACCTCATCTTTGTTACTCACATCCCACCTCACACTAAAACCCACACAGAGAAATACGACATGTACAGCGAATACATTTGCAGGGGTCGTGAAGAATTCTCAAAACTGCAGAAATCTCTTATTTAAAAAATAAGAAGAATTAGCCACGATTACCATAGAAGGAGGATGATCCGGAACAGCAAAACCGGCTTTGAGCAGCTTAGAACCAGCGTCCACCACCACCGCCTCCATTCTCTCACCACCAAAACGCTGAAATCAAGAGAGAGACTCTGCGCTCTACGTTACACACCCGTACCACCTCTTGTTTGCCTTGCCTTTTTCAACCGGCGAGTCTTGCCTTGTTTTTCCCCTGATTGTGTCGATTATTAATATCTATATTATACTGTTTGTATTATTAAGCGTGTAGCGTTTTTAGAAAGCCTTTTTGAAAAGAGCATTTTTCATTTTTTACCTCCTACACTATGTATAATAATTTCAACCACATCAATCATACATCTGAAATCTTTCCCAAAAATAGAAGATCTAACCGTACCAACACATTTGAAAATTTCTCAATTTAAAAAAAAAACTTACGGTTAGTATTGTTATCAAAGAAACTTTTTTTCTACCCTAGTATTGTTACGTTTTTTTATTGAAATCAAGTTTAATAGAGAAATAGATTTTTTGTTATACACAACAATATGTACGAACACATTAATCATAATATTTATATCAAATTTCAAATTTCTAATATTCATTCTATAAATTGATTAAACAATATTTCAAATATCTAATATTATGTTACACGCAACATGTGTGTCTCAGTCGCTAGTTTTATATGAAAGACAAATAACAAATATAATACATCAAATGGGTCATTTTTCATCAAAGTCCACGAACTCAAAAAGTCCAAAGAAAAAATGTATACAAACATCAAGAGGACAAGTGCACTGAGCCCACGTAACATGTTTACACAATATTTTTTATAATTAATTGATTTATATTCAAATGGGAATAATATTAATCATAAAAAAATATTACAAATGTTGATATTGATAAAGTTGTTCAAATTTTATATCAGATATAAAATAATTGGTAATCAAATGTCATATATCAGTACCATATTTTCAATGTTTTGTACTGATTTTTATTCAAAAAATCAAATGTGTCATTAATATCCATACTTGTTATATATGTCTGAGTACTTAAAAATCATATATTAACATGAATACAACCAACAAGTTTTAATAATAATAATAATATCATTATATTTTACACTATCAATATTACACTCATTTATTATGGATTAATCGGCTTCTACCGATATTTTGCAAACTTTTACAAAATTTAAACAAACATATTATAGAAGGAAAATCATTGTTCATATTATTGCGAAATCATTTCTTAACAAAACTAACTGCTATAAGTCCAACATTTAAAAGTTCTTTTATCAAATAAAAAAACTTGAGCAGTTTTAATGTTTAAATAAATGTTAACAAATATTTTTGTTTTTATCTTTAAATAGAATCAGAAGTACATTCCTAAAAACCATAAATTATGGTTTTTAAAAACACACTTGAATTAGTTTTTAAAAAACAGTTTTTTTATCTAACAATATAATTTTTCAAAAATCCATTTTCTAAAAAAATAATTTTATTTTGTTGGCTTTTCCAATCAAACACACTCTTAATAACTATTGAAATATGAAAGAAACCTAATCCGATGAATATAATATTAACTATTAAATTTGTATAATTTGGCAAAAGAATAATTTGATTTATACGTTAGAACATTTATATATGTTATCTTGAAATTTTATGTTTATAAAAATAATTATTTGAATATAAATCAAATAATTATTTGATTATTTTCAATGTTTTGTACTGATTTTTATTCAAAAAATCAAATGTGTCATTAATATCCATATTTATTATATATGTCTGAGTGCTTAAAAATCATATATTAACATGAATACAACCAACAAGTTTTAATAATAATATCATTATATTTTACTCTAAAAATATTACGCTCATTTATTATGGATTAATCGGCTTCTACCGATATTTTGCAAACTTTTACAAAATGTAAACAAACACATTATAGAAGGAAAATCATTGTTCATATTATTGCGAAATCAATTTCTTAACAAAGTTAACTGCTATAAGTCCAACTTTTAAAAGTTCTTTTATCAAATAAAAAACTTAAGCAGTTTTAATGTTTAAATAAATGTTAAAAAGTATTTTTGTTTTTATTTTTAAATAAAATCAAAAGTATTTTAAAAACACACTTGAATTAGTTTTAAAAAAACAGTATTTTTATCTAACAATATAATTTTTCAAAAATCCATTTTCTAAAAAAATAATTTTAGTTTGTTGGCATTTCCAATCAAACACACTCTAATAACTATTGAAATCTGAAAGAAAACTAAGCCGATGAATATAATATTAACTATTAAATTTGTATAATTTGGCAAAAGAATAATTTGATTTATACGTTACAACATTTATATATGTTATCTTGAAATTTTATGTTTATAAAAATATCACTTAGATTTTATATTAAAAAATAATATTTATCTAAAAAAATGTAAACTCATAGGAAATAAATATCATAATTCTCTTGTTCAATGTGCCAAATTGAGTGGAAGTATTGCCAAAATTTATGGAAAACAAAGATTGAAATGCATTATATCATGCAAAAAGAAAATGATATACCTTTGTTAATTGATATATTTGAAGATTAATATGCGTTCTATCTTCGTATTTGTTTTGATTAAAAAATTTAACTTTGTCCACATGTCGTGAATATAAGTGAGTAATGCAACCAAACCAACCGTTAGAGTAGAGATATTTGGGGGAATAATTTTAGTCAAACTTTGTTTTTTAAAAATTACTTTCTCCAAATGTATTTGAATGTTTTGAAATACACATTAGAATATCATTTTTTTAAAAATGTTTGATCAATGTTATTTTACTAATTATGCCGAGTGAGCAAGCATTGTAAGTTTTTTTCCCACAAAGAAACTCTTCTAACTATCAGATCACAGAAAAATAAAAAAAATATTGAAAATGAGTATATTATATACTAAAAAAAGTCATCTAAAAATAATTAATATCTACCCTTTTATTTGTTCAGACAAATATGTGATATTTTTCTTAATTGATGATAATATCTTCTTTTTTTTTTGGGCGAAAGTAAATTATTTGGTAACTTTTTACTCGGCTATTCCGGACACTCCTGGAATTGCTCTAAGATTTGAGAGAGAAACTATGCAATGGTGTGAAAATTCTAAATCTCGAATGACCTATTAATGGTCGGAGTTCGGAAAGTTCATATCTGAACCTACTCTATAGTTACTTGTCATGCTTGCTTTGACGCCTCATCGGACGAATGGGATCGGAAGGTCCGAACCAGGGTTTGGTAGTTCCGAACATCAACTTTATCTGCGTGCCAAGCACTCAAGCTCGAGTTGACACCTAAGCAGGTTCAGAAGGTCCGAATTGACCTTAGCTGATTCCGAACTAGCTGTGGATTAGACACCCTATTTTGCGCCTTAATCATGTTTAAACATTACTTTATTTTAAACATGTGTACTTATTTCTGTCTATATGTTAGATTAGTTAGCTTTAAGTGCATTTAGTTAGTTTAAATTGGTCTAGATAGTTTTTGACAGCTGTATGCAACTCATGTAAATATATATATGATTGATCATTTTCATGCAATACAACAGAGAAGAATTTTCTTCCATCTCCTGTGTTCTATGGATCTGTTCGTAATATGGTATCAGATGAAATTCATTGCCGATTTTGTTTATATCCTAGATCTGGTGAGAAAACATCGTTGATTCTTCATTCTCTTGCAATCGGAGACTGATCGATGATCATGGCACCATCCGATTCGAGTCCACAATCCAGATTTGTAGTGGACGATCCGCTCAATCCTTATTTATTACATCATTCTTATAATCCAGGTATTTCACTCGTTTCTCAGCCGCTCACTGGAGAAAACTATTCCTCTTGGAGTCGGGCGATGCGTATAACACTTTCGGTAAAGAACAAACTAGGATTTATTGATGGGCCTATTCCTCAACCAAATGATTCGGATCTTCATTTACATGTTGCCTGGTTTCGTAGCAACAATGTTGTGATCTCGTGGATTCTCAACTCCGTATCCAAGGAAATTTCAGCTAGCATTTTGTTTTCCGATATAGCAGCTGAAATCTGGAAGGACTTACGTGAGAGATTGCAACAGAGCAATGGTCCTCGTATCTTTGAGTTGCGACGTGCACTCTTCAATCATACTCAAGATCAAAATTCTGTTGCTGCATATTTCACAAAGCTAAAGACTCTTTGGGATGAATTATCCAATTTTCGGCCAGCTTGTACATGCAGAAAATGCAGCTGTGGTGGGGTTTAGTATCTGGACTCATTCCATCATCAAGAGAAAATCATGATGTTTTTACTTTGATTGAATGATTCCGTCTCTCATATCAGAGGTCAATTACTGTTAATGGATCCTTTGCCACCGATTAACAAAATCTTTTCCTTGGTATCTCAAGAAGAACGTCAACAAACAATCAGTTTAAACCCTGCATCTGACTCGCCTATGGCCTTTGCTGTGAAATCTCAGCCCTCTAAGTCGACTTCCTATGGTCAGGACCAGCATCCAAAGTTCAAATACAAAAGGAGAGATCATCCATACTGCACAAAATGTGAGATTCATGGTCATACGGTGGATACATGTTATGAGATTCATGGTTATCCCCCTGGATTTATCTCGGCCACGAATGTGCAATGAATATCATCCTTCTTCTTTTCATCCTTCTGTGGCCAATGTGAATCTAGTGGGGAATACTTCGGAAATTGTGGCTACGCCTACGGATCAGTTCTTTCAAACTCTTAGCCCCGACCAATATCAGAAATTGATGCAAATATTTCAGTCTCATATGTCTGATGTCCCCAAAGATACTATTGCATCGGGTGTGAATCCCACAACTCACACTGCAGGTATTTGTCTTTCGGTTTCAATGCCTCCAAATCTATCTTCAGGACAATTTTGGATCATTGATTCGGGTGCTTCTAGTAATATTTGTTGCAATGCTTATTCTTTCAATCCATGTCTAAGATACATAACGCGGCTGTGACATTGCCCGATCGAACCACGATTTCCGTTGATTCCATTGGTGATGTTCAACTCACTTCAAACATTACACTTCGTAGAGTTTTATATGTTCCTCAATTTAAATTCAACTTACTCTCTGTAAGTATACTCACCACGACGTCCAACCTGGCTGTGCAGTTTTATCATGATCATTTTGTTATTCAGGAAGCCAACTCTGAGATGATGATTGGCAAGGGTAATAGCATTGAGGATTTTTACATCCTGGACCTTCATCAACTTGGTTCAGACACTACATCATTTGTCAATAAAGTCTCTGTACAGCCGTGGCACCAACGTTTTGGACATCCATCATTCAAGGTATTGGATTCCTTACACAACAAACTACAGTATGATGTACCCACGCAATGTCCTTCCACTGTATGTAACATATGTCCCCTTGCAAAACAAAAGAGGTTACCTTTTAGTTTCGAATAATCATGTATCTTTACATCCTTTTGATTTGATCCATGGGGATATTTGGGGTCCTCTCAATGAACCGTCCTATTCCGATCATCGGTACTTACTAACATTTGTGGGGACCCGGACGCTAACTCATGTTCTTAATCATCATTAGGATTAATTGGGAACAATTAAATAAACAGGGTCATAAATTTTTTTTAAAATTTTGAACACTATATAAACCAGTGTACAAAATCTATAATAAAATAGGTCACATCTTACTCACATCGCAAGATCAAGTTAAATATCTACAACATGATCCAAAGTACAAGTCTTGTACAAAAGTAAATCATAACAAACTAAGGTTCATTCACTACATGTCAAGTGATGAAAACAACTCTACTTCTGGGTCTGAATCTCCACTCTAATCTCAATCTCTCATCATCTTCTCGACCCTGATCATGTCCCACCTGTTGTCATGCACACATATAAACACAACAATAGTCGGATAACTTCGGTGAGAAATATATTCCCAGTATAAACAATGTATACATGCAATCATATAAACATATATAAAAGCATAGAACAGTTATCAATAACATGTATCATAATCTGAAAACATGAAATGATATAAAACTGTAAATCAACCTCTTTGACTCTTAATCTCTGACTCGACTCTTATCTAGGGATCCCGGTTCCCGGACTTTGGTACATCATATCGAATCTCTACAATAGGAGTCGATCTACTCCTAAGCAACATCGATATAAACCAAATATCTAGTGACTTGGCACCTCTGCCAAAGATATGGCACCTCTGCCATAGACTCAATACATGCTTTGCTATAAATCAATAGACTAAGCATATCAATCTCATGAATTGCAAACTTCAAAGCAATTACAATAAAGTATGTGGTTTTGGGAAACTCAAGCTAATCTGACTCGAGTCGTATCTTCCCGATTTAACATTGATTTATACTTTTCTTTTTGTCGATCTAACGAAGTCGAAGTCTTGAATTCGAAGCTGTCAATACTCAATCTGGCAAATCTGGCAATGACATTCGAAATATACAATATCACTATACAACTCAAATCAGTACTGGATATGATCAGAATTCAATCTAATTCTGTTTCGACGGCATAACAGCACAATCTCGATATACCCAGCAATACAATATCAATATATATCAATATCAACAACTCATAATCGATCGATAAACACAATCGGATATTCTCGAAATCGGTATAATCTCAATCAAATTCAATCTGAAAATGATAACAATTTCATATGGTATCCGTTCTTCAATCTAATTTCGATTATACGATTACTACAATCTCAGGAACAGATAATATCAATCATATCATGATTCCTTCAATATCATATTTTCAAATCATAACGAAACATAAGAAAACTTACGTCTTTTTGAAGCTTTTGTCGATAGAAACACAGTACTGAATTCGGATTGAAATTCTGACGGGCAGATCTCGCAAACTCACAAGTCTAGAATTTGAAAATCCTGAAGCTTTCCTGGAGCTCTCCTCGATTTTTGCTGCTAAATCTCCAGGAGGAATGAAGAAATTTACATATTATATTTGCATGGCAAAACCAAGTGGCTCATCCTTTGTCCTGCACGTCTCGCGCATATGCGTGACCATCATCGGCGCATATGCGCGAGATTCTCTGCCTCGGCATTTTTTATTTCAACTGCTCGCGCATATGCGCGAGATTCTCTGCCTCGGCATTTTTTATTTCAACTACTCGCGCATATGCGCGAGACCTACTGTCTCGGCACTTCTTCTCATCACATGCTCGCGCATATTCCCGCCTCTTCTCGCGCATATGCGCGAGGTCTTCTGCCATGCTCGCGCATATGCGCGGCTCGTGTTGCGCATATGCGCGAGACCTTTTGTCCTTGCACAACACAATATCACATGTTTTACCAAATCTGGTCTCGGAGTGATCCTTCTATAATCACATCAATACATAATCAATAATCTCATATTAACCGAATAAAATCTCGGGCATTACAATTCTCCCCCTCTAAGATCTGATGTCGTCCCCGAAATCACATGCAATCAAATCACATACAAGAAGGAGATATACAGAAGCTAAATAAGAAAACTCACATCAGTGAAATAACTCTTGAAATTTCTGTCTTATATCTGATTCAGTTTCCCAAGTACCTTCTTCAATACCATGACGACTCCACTGAACTTTCACAAGCGGAATAGTCTTCGTTCTGAGCTGCTTTTCTTTACTATCTAGAATCTGGATCGGTTTCTCAAAATAACTCAGAGTCTCATCAAGTTCTGCCTCGTCTGGCTGAAGAACATGAGAAGCATCAGGAAGATATTTCCTCAGCATAGATACATGAAAGACATCATGTGTACCAGATAGAGAAGGCGGAATGGAAAGTCGATAGGCACGAGTACCTATTTTCTCAAGAATCTCATACGGCCCAATATAGCAAGGAGATAATTTCCCTTTCTTGACAAATCTGACAATGCCTCTGAAAGGAGAAATCTTCAGAAATACTCTGTCTCCTTGCTCAAACTCCAAAGGTCAACGTCTAATATATGCATATTTGGCCTGTCTGTCTTGAGCTGTCTTCATTATTTTCTGAATCAGCTTCATTTTCTCAGTCATATCTCGAATCATATCAGGCCCAAGTTCAGGTACCTCAGATATCTCATCCCAATAGAGAGGGGATCTGCACCTCTTGCCATACAACGCTTCAAACGGAGCCATTTCTATACTCGTCTGATAGCTGTTGTTGTACGAAAATTAACAAAGTGGCAAAGAATCTTGCCAACTAGTGCCAAAATCTAGCACCACAGCTCTCAGCATATCCTCTAATGTCTGGATAGTCCGCTCTGACTGTCCGTCTGTCTGACGATGATATGCAGTACTCAGATGTAATTTCGTACCTAGAGCTTGTTGCAAACTGTGCCAGAAGTGTGAAGTAAATCAAGGATCACGATCTGATACAATAGACTTCGGCACTCCATGCAACTTGACCACTTCTCTGACATAGATCTCTGCCATCTGGTCATATCTGTACATCATTCTGTACGGAATAAAACATGCCGATTTGGTCAATCTGTCAATAACGACCCAAATCGCATCGCAACCTCGGGAGGATCGTGGTAACTTCGTCACAAAATTCATAAAAATATGATCCCATTTCCATTATGGAATAGATAAGTTCTGTAACGAACCTCCTGGTCTCTTTCTTTCCGCTTTCACCTGTTGGCAATTCAAACATTTGGATACAAATTCTGCAATGTCTGCTTTCATCTGTTTCCACCAAAACTGTTTCTTCAGATCATTGTACATCTTTCTGCCACCAGGATGAACACTGAAATGACTACAGTGCGCTTCTGTCAAAATCTGCTATTTCAAGTCTGAAACATCTGGTACAACAAGTCGATTATTCACATCAAACCTGATATTCTGATGGATGCCCTGATCTGACCATCAATATCGAGTTCTGAACATTCTGATCCACTTTCTGGGCTTCTTTGATTCGTAAAATCAATTCTATTTCAGCTTGAATAGCATATAATCTCAGAGGTTGACAATCTGTCTCAAATATTAATCCAGAAAGACAACAATCTTCAATCAAATTCGAAACACCAATTGTCGATAAGGATAAAGAACATACCTTTCGACTCAGTGCATCAGCTGCTGCATTAGACTTTCCCGGATAATATTTGATTTCACAATTAAAATATTTCAATAAATCAAGCCATCTTCGTTGTCTCATATTCAATTCTGACTGTGAAAATAGATACTTCAAACTCTTGTGACCAGAATAAATCTCAAATTTCTCACCGTATAGATAGTGTCGCCAAATCTTCAGTGCAAATACGATGGCAGCCAATTCAAGATCATGAATCGGATAGTGAGTCTCATGTGGTTTCAATTGTCTCGAGGAATAGGCAATAACATGTCCTTGCTGTATCAAAACACAACATATTCCTCTATGAGAAGTATCACAATAAACAACAAAATCACCAGTACCTGACGGGATAGTCAACACTGGAGCACTGGTTAATCTCCTTTTCAATTCCAGAAAACTGGATTCACAAGCTTCCGACCAAACAAATGTGGCATTCTTCTGAGTCAACTGAGTAATCGGCTTTGCAATGCTGGAAAAATCTTTAATAAATCGACGATAGTATCCTGCTAGGCTCATAAAACTGCGTATCTCTGGCACTGACGTCGGTCTAGGCCAATTGATCACTGCCTCAACTTTGCTAAGATCAACAAAAATACCATCTCCAGATATAATGTGTCCCAAAAATATCACCTGCTTCAGCCAAAACTCACATTTAGAAAGTTTTGCATACAATTTCTCATTTGTCAAAATTTTCAATACAGTTCTCAGATGCTCAGCATGATCAATCATATTCTTGGAATAAATCAGAATATCATCAATAAAGATAATCACAAAATCATCAAGATACTTCTGAAATATACGGTTCATCAAGCCCATAAATACAGCTGGAGCATTCGTTAAACCAAACAGCATGACTATAAACTCATAGTGGCCATACCTGGTTCTGAAAGCTGTCTTTGAGATATCAGAATCTCTGACTCTCAGCTGGTGATATCCAGATCTCAGATCGATCTTGGAATAAACAGAATAACCCTGCAACTGATCAAATAAATCATCGATACGAGGCAAAGGATATTTATTCTTTAGCGTAGCCTTGTTCAGTTGCCGATAGTCAATGCAGAGTCTCATTGAACCGTCTTTCTTTCTGACAAACAATACTGGAGCACCCCAAGGAGAAACACTCGGTCTGATGTAACCCTTGGCCAGTAAATCTTCTAACTGATCTTTCAATTCAATCGGGGCCATTCTGTATGGAGTTTTATAAATAGGAACAGTACCTGGTATCAATTCAATGCTGAAGTCTATTTCTCGGATTGGAGGCAAACCCAGAATCTCATCTGGAAAGACATTAGCAAACTCACATACCACTGGCAAATCTGCCAATGACGGGCTCAATTTCAGCACATCTATTGAATACACAAGGAATCTCTCTGTTTTTTTTAATAATCGAGTCATAGACAACACATATATCAAAGGAATTCTAGCTCTAGAACCCTTACCATAAAATTTCCATTCATCAGCCATTTCAGGTCTGAATCTCACAATCTTCTGGAAACAATCTACGGTAGCTCTGTACTTGGTCAGCATATCAATACCGATAATGCAATCAAAATAAGACAAACCGAGTACAATACAATCTAACTCAATCTCATTCCCATCATACTGCAGTATACAACGTTTAACACTTTTCACTGATATAAGACCTCTCCCCAAAGGTGAAGAGATAGATACTACAGCAGCTAATGACTCAACAGGCAAATCATGAATCAATGAAAATCGCTCAGATATAAACGTATGGGATGGACCCGTATCAATCAATACATAAGCAAAGTAACCACAAAGAGAACAGTTACCTGCAACAACATCATCAGGTGCTTCCTGGGCCTGTTCTTCAGTCAATGCAAATACTCTGGCCTGCTGTCTCGGAGGTTGGCTAATAGTCTGAATTCCTCCTGGCCTTGGCTGTGACTGAGTAGTAGGGGATGGCTGGAAGGACTGAACAACTGATGATCGTTTATCAGTCTGAGCGACTGATCCAGATGATTCTGCTCCCTGGGATCGTTGAGAATTTCGCTGTGGACAGACTTTAGCAAAGTGTCCCTGCTGTCTACAGATATTGCAACTACCAAATACTCATTGGCATTGCTCTGTGGGATGTCTCCCTCCACAAGTTCTGCAATAGATCACTGTATAACTCTGGCTCTGTCGTGAACCACTGGAGCTAGATGAACTACTACCAGACTTCTTAAATTGTTTGCCTCTAGCCTTCAAATGATCTTTCTTCCCACTGCTGCTACCACCAGTATCGAATTTGGGAGGGGGTTGGTGGAATGGGACTGAAGGTTGTGGCTGTTTTGGTGCTGGAGCGACATACGAAGCTCCCTTATGTCTAATCAAACCCGCTTCTGCTCCTTTGGCTCTGTTCAAAGCATCAGCAAAGTTATTTGGTCTCCCAACATTTACCAATGTAAAGATCTCAGGATTCAGCTCATTGATAAACTGATCAGCAACTGCTCTACATTCTCAGCAGCATGTGGAGCAAATCGAAGCAAGGTAGAGAATTTGGCCACATATTCTTCTATATTCAACTGACCCTGTCTCAGATTATCAAACTCTGCACCTTTGTCTTTTCTGTACGATACTCGGAAAAATCTTTGATAAAATTCAGTCTTAAAGATCTTCCAAGTAATAACTGTACCTCGATACTCCAAAGCTCTCTCGGTTGTGAGCCACCAATTCTTTGCAACATCATGCAATTGGTGCCCAATCAGTCTAACTCTTCGTTCATCTGTGTAATCCAGGGAATCAAACAGCATCTCAATATCATCTAGCCAACTCTCACAGTCAACAGAAGTCTCAGTGCCCTTCAGAGTCGGTGGTTTAAATGACTGAAATATCTTCAGCAGTGTTTCCATGGGTTTCGCTGTAACATCCATTGGATTAGTCGAAGTACTACCCTGTTCTGGGATTCTTCGAGGAGGCATATCTGATTATCAAAATGGTTAGCAACCAAATATAACAAATCTGTTTCAGTCCTCCTCTGATCATCTTACTGCTGATCAAGATTCGGTTCTGATTCATTCTCATGTCATACATGTTTCCAATCAAATCAGATATTCAGGTAAACATGTATTAAAGCAGTAAAACATGCTATCATCACAAAAGCAAGGAAAGAAAACTCAATCTACCCCGCTCGCTCGCTTTTATGTCAGTCTAATGAACATACAGCTACAGCTCTGACACCACCTGTGTGGGGACCCGGACGCTAACTCATGTTCTTAATCATCATTAGGATTAATTGGGAACAATTAAATAAACAGGGTCATAAATTTTTTTTAAAATTTTGAACACTATATAAACCAGTGTACAAAATCTATAATAAAATAGGTCACATCTTATTCACATCGCAAGATCAAGTTAAATATCTACAACATGATCCAAAGTACAAGTCTTGTACAAAAGTAAATCATAACAAACTAAGGTTCATTCACTACATGTCAAGTGATGAAAACAACTCTACTTCTGGGTCTGAATCTCCACTCTAATCTCAATCTCTCATCATCTTCTCGACCCTGATCATGTCCCACCTGTTGTCATGCACACATATAAACACAACAATAGTCGGATAACTTCGGTGAGAAATATATTCCCAGTATAAACAATGTATACATGCAATCATATAAACATATATAAAAGCATAGAACAGTTATCAATAACATGTATCATAATCTGAAAACATGAAACGATCTAAAACTGTAAATCAAACTCTTTGTAATGCCCGAGAATTGTGTTATGGTAATATGAAATGATTTGTTGATAATTGATGTGATTTTAGACGGAACGGGTCAGACCGGGATAGGCACAAAGAAGATTGAATTATGTGCGAGGACTGAGTACCTCGCACATACGTGACCCAGCCAGGCGCATATGCGCGAGGTAGGCAGAGAACCTCGCGCATATGCGCGACATGGACCCGCGAGTATGGCAGAGAGTTGCAAAGAACCTCGCGCATATGCGCCGGGTGAGGGCGCGCATATGCGCGAGTTGCCGTGAAGATACGCGCCGAGACATAGTGTCTCGCGCATATGCGCGAGACGTGCAGTGCAAAGAGTTGTGCCACCTATCCTTGGCATGCAAGTTGCAATATATAACATCTCATTTTCTTCAGTGGGAAACAGAGAAAGGAACGAGACACCTCAAGGGAAGCTTCAAGTTTTTGATTTCCAGAATTTGATTAATGGTAAATCCGTCCGTTTGATTTTAAATCCGACTTCAGTACCTTGTTTCTATCGACAAGAGCTTCAACTGGACGTAAGTTTTACTACGTTTTGTTATGATTCAAAAATATGATATTGAAGGAATCAGATATAATTCATATATGGTGTTCTTGTGATATTAGACATAGTATAATCGAAATCGGATTAAAGAACAGATACTGTATGAAATCGTTATGATTTATCAGAATTGATTTGATTGAGATTTGATATCAGATTGTATTATTATCGATTATGAGTTGTGGGAAATTGATATCTGTTGATTTGTATTGCTGGGTATATTGAGATTGTGCAGTTATGCCGTTGAAACAGAATTAGATTGAGTTATGATTATATCCAGTATTTATTTGAGTGGTGTATTTATATTGTACTCCTCGATATTGTCATTGCCAGATTGAGTATTGACAGGCTTCCAATTCGAGGCTTCGACTTCGTCAGATAGACAGAAAGAAATGTATAAATCAATGTTGATCCGGGATTGCACAACTCGAGTTTGATTTAAATTGAGTTTTCCAAAATCACATACTTAATTGTCATTGCCTCGATATGTTGCAATGTTTGAGATTGATATGCTTATTCTATTGATTTATAGTTAAGCATATGTTATGTGAGGAGTCATGGGCGGATGTGCCTAGTCCTTGGGCTGATGTGCCTGATATTTGGCGGAGATGCCAAGTCTTTGGCAGAGGTGCCAAGACACCGGACGTTTGATCATATCGATGTTGCTTAGAAGTGGATTGACTTCTATCGCCGAGATTCGATATGGATAGGACCAAAGTCCGTAAATAAGAACGTACAGCCACCACGATCGGGAGAGTAGGTGGGAGATTGTTACGTTCTTATTCAGATTGGGATCCCTAGATTAGGAAAGATTCGAGTCAAAGATTATGAGTCAGAGTTTAATTTACAGTTTTATATTGATTCAGGTCTTTCAGATTTGATACATGTTATTGACATTTGTTTCATGCTTTTATATCTGTTTATATGATCGCATGTATACATGATTTATACTGGGAATGTAATTCTCACCGGAGTTATCCGGCTGTTGTTGTGTTTGTATGTGTGCATGACAACATGTCGGACAGGATTAGGGTCAAGAAGAGGATGAGAGATTCAAGATTAGCGTGGAGATCCGGGCTTAGAAGTAGATCTGTTTCATCACCTGACATGTAGTGAATGAACAGTAGTTTGATATGATTTACTTTTGTACTTGGATATGGATATTGATCTTGTAAATGAAATAAGATTTATTTCATATGTTGTGCACTCTTGTATTTAAAAAAAAAAATTAGACCCTATTTATCTTAATTGATTCACTTATTCTCAAAAATGATTAAGAAATGAATTAGCGTCTTGGTCCCCACAGCAGGTGGTATCAGTGCAGTAGGTTACCTTAGCCTGAGATAGGAGCTAGTGAGCGGGGTAGAATGAGTTTTTTTTCCTTGCTATTGATTGCTAGCATGTGTTACTGCTTTATATAATACATGTTTACTTGACTATCTGATTTGATTGGCAACGTGTATGATTTGAGAATGAATCGGAACCGATTCTTGATCTGCAGTAAGATGATCAGAGGAGGACTGAAACAGGTTTATGGTATTTGGTTACTAATCCTTTTGATAATCAGATTTACCTCCTCGAAGAATTCCAGAACAAGGTAGTACCTCGACTAATCAGATGGATGTGTCAGCAACTCCGATGGAAACAATGTTGGAGAGGTTTCGGTCATTTCAACCACCGATTCTGAAGGGTACCGAAATGTCTGTTGATTGTGAGAGTTGGCTAGATGATATAGAGATGCTGTTTGATTCACTTGATTACCCAGATGAACGTAGAGTTAAACTGATTGGGCACCAGTTACACGAGGTCGCGAAGAGTTGGTGGATCACTACTAAGGAAGCCTTAGAACAGCGTGGTACGGTGATTACGTGGAAAATCTTCAAAACTGAATTCTATCAAAGGTTTTTCCCAGTATCGTACCGAAGGGACAAGAGTACAGAGTTTGCCAATTTGAAACAGGGCCAGCTGAATATTGAAGGATATGTAGCAAAATTCTCTACCTTACTACGTTTTTCTCCCAATGTAGCTGGGAATGATGAAGCTGTAGCTGATAAGTTCATCAATGGATTGAATCCTGAGATATTTGCATTGGTAAATGTGGAGCGACCCCATAATTTTGCTGACGCCTTGAATAGGGCAAAGGGAGCTGAGGCAAGTTTGATCCAACAGCGAGGAATGTCGTATGTTGCTCAACCACAGAAACAGCAACAACCTCCAGCTCAATTCTTGCAATCACCGTCTAGATTTGATAGCGGCAGTAGTAGTGGGGGAAAGAAAGATTTTCTGAAAGCTCGAAGGAAACAGTTTAAGAAGTTAGGGAGTAGTTCATCTAGCTCCAGTGGTTCTAGCCAAAGTTATAAAGGGGTTTATTGCAGAACTTGTGGAGGAAGACATCCCACAAAGCAATGCCGAGGTGTGTTTGGTAGTTGCCACGTCTGTCGACAGCCAGGACACTTTGGTAAAGTCTGTCCACAACGAAGTTCCCAACGATCCCAGAGAACAGAATCATCTGGATCAGTGGCACAGCCTGATAGACAATCATCTGTTGTACACTCCTTCCAGCCACCACCGACGACTCCTCAGTCATAGCCAAGGCCAGGAGGAAGCCAGACAGTTAGCCAAACTCCTAGATAGTAGGCCCGAGTGTTACATTGACCGAGGAACAGGCCCAGAACACATCTGATAATATTGTGGCAGGTAATTGTTTCCTGTGTGGTTATTCTGCATATGTATTGATAGATACTAATGCATTCCATACGATTATCTTTGAACGAATTGCGTTGATATATGCTTTGTCTATTGAGTCATTATCTGTTGTAGTATTTATCTCGTCACCTTTGAGGAGAGGTTTTGTATCAGTGACATCTGTTAGGCGTTGTATACTACAATATGACGGGCATGAGATTGAGTTAGATTGTATTGTACTTGGGTTGTCTGATTTTGACTGCACTATTGATATTGATATACTGACCAAGTACAGAGCTATCGTTGAATTGTTTCCATAAGATTGTGAGATTCAGACCTGAGATGGCTGAAGAGTGGAAATTTTACAGTAAGGATTCTAGATCTAGAATTCCTTTGATATCTATGATGTTTATGACTCAATTATTACATAAAAGAGCAAAGAGATTCTTTGTGTATTCAGTTGAAGTACTGAAATTGAGCCTATCCTTGGCTGATTTGCCAGTGGTAAATGAGTTTGCTGATGTTTTCTCAGATGAGATTTTAGAATTGCCTCGAGTCAGAGAAATAGATTTCAGCATTGAATGTGTACCAGGTACAGTTCCTATCTTTAAAATACTGGACATGATGGTACTGATTGAATTGAAAGAGTTGAAAGAGCAGTCTGAATATTTACCGGCCAAGGGTTACATTGGACCAAGTGTTGTTCCATGGGGTATTTCAGTTATGTTTAGAAGTTAATGAATCGTGTATTTTAGAAGTACTTTAATCATTTTATGATTATTATATCGATGGCATTCTAATATATTCGAAGAATATGACTGATTATACCGAACATTCGAGAATTGTGTTGAGTACTTCGAGAAAAGAGAAATTGCATGAAAAACTGTCAAAATGTGAGTTGTAATGCCCGGAAATTTAATCCTAGTAATCTGTAATTATTGATTTATAATCTGATATGATTATGAGAGGATTAATCGGGACACGATTTGATTCAGCATGTGAGGTCAAATGTGCGAGGACAGTACCATCGGCGCACATGCGCGACATGAGACGCGCACATGCGCGAAATGGGCAGAGGGTCTCGTGCATATGCGCGACAGGAGGGCGCGCATATGCGTGAGCTATGCATGAGGTCGAGTACCAAGACAGTAGGTCTCGCGCATATGCGCGAGGTAAGTCGCGCATATGCGCGAGCTGCCGAGAAGTGATGTGCGATGACCAGTAGGTCTCGCGCATATGCGCCGGTTGATGTCGCGCATATGCGCGAGACGTGTTTTATGAAGGATGATCCACTTGACTTCAGCATGCATCGTTGATGTATATATATATACAATGCAATTCCCTTCATTCTTTCGCAAGAAAACCGAGAAAAGGGTGAGGAGAAAGTTATAGAAAATCCTTACGCCTTTTGTGAGAAATTCGTCCGTCCGATTTTGAATCCGACTTCGATACTGTGTTCCTATCAACGCAGGCTACAACTGGACGTAAGTTTTACTACGTTTTGATATGTTTCGAAATTATGCTATTGTCAGAATTGAATGGAATTCATATATGATGTTCTTGACATGTTAGACATCATAGAATCGAAGTCAGATTAAGAAACAGATCGATTATGGAATTGTTATGAATTTTCAGGGTATATTGATTTATACCAGACAGATTTGGATTATGAATGAATTACAGATTATATCGGATATGAGTTATGATTTGTAATTGATGTCTGCTGATATGGTATCGACGGGGATACTGAGATTGTGCCGTTATGCCGTTGATTTGAATTAAATCCAGATTAATCAGATTCGGTGTTGAATTAAGAATAGAACATTGATATTATGATTCTCGATATGTCGTTTCAGATTTACAGAGACAGTCTTGAGTTCAGAACTGATATTGCTGCAGACCGAGACTACAAACGAAAGGTATAAGTCAATGTGGTATTGGGAGATCGACTTGAGTCGGTTTAGACTTAAGTTTCCCTAAATCACATACTTTACTTTATTGCATTGATATTTGCATTGATTTGATTGATGTACTTGTTCTCTTGAATTATAGATAGCAGGTATTAGACAAGTAATCTTGTGACAGAAGTGCCTGATAGTGGCGGGATCGCCACGGGCACATTGCACGATGTCACAAGATAGTATAGAAATCTTGGGACAGATGTGCCTGATAGTGGCGGGATCGCCACGGGAACATTGCACGATGTCAGAATATAGGATATTGGCGATAGGGCCACATTCCATGACGGTTAGGTCAGGACACTGGATGTTTGGTTATATTGACGTGGATAGAGCTGGAGTCTTTTCTATTACTGTTGGTCGATATAGGAATACCCACATCTGGAAACCGGGATCCCGAGACTAGGATTGAGTCTAGTCTGAGTCGTGGAGTCACGAGCATTGTCGACAGTTTGATATTGATTATGTTTCAGCTTTTGATATATATTGCTGTTATCTATCCATGCTTTTATGTTTATCATATGATTGCATGTTTCGTTGATTTATACTGGGATTATATTCTCACTGGAATTATCCGGCTGTTGTCTTGTTTGTATGCGTACATGACAACAGGTGGGACATGATCAGGTTCCAGGAGATGAGGAGAGATCGTGATAGAGTGGAGACTTCGGACTTTGATGTATATAGGGTTTTGGCACTTGATAATTAGATGTTGAACCTTATTCTTTACTGATTTGTAGACGGTACAGGACTTGTACTTTATTTTATATTGAGTTGTATATTAGTTTGATCTCACTACTTTCCGCATTAAAAAGAAAAAAATTTTATGACCCTAATTACTTGATTAGTAAATTGATCCTGATGACGATTAAGACTTGATTAGCGTCCGGGTCCCCACATGAGTTTTGTCTGAGACAGATTGTATGTTTGGGGCACAGTATATTCGAAGATGGTATAGCGGTTGACCTGAATAAGTTGAAGACGTGATCAGTTAGCCAAGACCGACATTAGTGTCAGAAATTCACAGTTTTATTAGTTTAACAGATCAGTATCGATGATTGATGTTTCGAATCTGATTGAAGATTGTTGTTTGTCTGGATTAGTATTTGAGACAGATTGTAGATCGTTGAGATTATATGCTGTCCAAGTTGAACCAGAGCTGATTTTGAGAATTAAAGCAGCTCAGAAAGTTGATCAGAACATTCAGAACTCGATAGCAATGGTCAGAGCAGGGCATCGATCAGAGTATCAGGTACGTGATCAAGTATTATATGTGAATAATCATCTTGTTGTGCCGAATGTTTCAGATTTGAAATGACACACGTTATCAGAAGTGCACAGCAGTCGATTCAGTATTCATTCTGGTGGCAGAAAGATGTATAATGATTTGAAAAGACAGACTGGCGAAAACAGATGGAAAGCTGATATTGCTGAATTTGTATCCAAATGTCTGAATTGCCAACATGTGAAAGCTGAAAGAAAGAAACCAGGAGATCTGTTACAGAGTTTGTCTATTCCTGAATGGAAATGGGATTACATTTCCATGGAATTTGTGACGAAGCTACCACGTTCCTCCCGAGGTTGTGATGCGATTTGGGTCGTGATTGACAGATTGACCAAATCAGCATGTTTTATTCCGTACAAGATGACGTACAGACATGACCAGATGGCAGAGATTTATGTCAGAGAGGTGGTCAGATTGCACGGAGTGCCGAAATCGATTGTATCAGACCGTGATCCTCGATTTACTTCGCACTTTTGGCAGAGTTTACAGCAGGCTCTAGGTACGAAGTTACATATGAGAACCGCATATCATCCACAGACCGATGGACAGTAAGAGCGGACTATCCACATTGGAGGATATGCTTAGAGCTGTAGTGCTTGATTTTAGCACTAGTTGGCAAGAATCTTTGCCACTTTGTGAGTTCTCGTACAACAGCAACTATCAGACGAGTATAGAGATGGCACTGTTTGAAGCGTTGTACGGCAAAAAATGCAGATCCCCTCTGTATTGGGATGATATCTCTGAGGTGCCTGAGATTGGACCTGATATGATCAGAGATATGACATAAAAAGTAAAGTTGATGTAGAAGAAAATAAAGACAGCTCGAAATAGATAGGCCAAATATGCCAATGTTCATCGTAGACCGTTGGTAAGTGAGGCAGAAGACAAAATATTTTAAGGATTTCTTCGTTCAGAGGCGTTGTCAAGTTTGGCAAGAAAGGGAAGTATACTCCTGATGCTTCATATATTGTTCAGCCAAAGGAGGCAGAACTAGATGAGACTTTGACTTATTTCGAAAAGCCGATCCAGATTCTCGAGTGTAAAGAAAAGCAGTTCAGAATGAAGACAATTCCGCTTATGAAAGTTCAGTGGAGTCGTCATGGCATCCAAAAAGCTACTTGAGAGATTGAATCAGACATGAGACAGAAATTCCCATAGTTATGTCACTGATGTGAGTTTCTTGTTTAGCTTTTATTATCCATTCCTTATGGTATATGATTTGTTATCTGAGTTGATTGCCTGTGATTTCGGGGACGAAATCAGATCTTATGGGGGGAGAAATGTAATGCCTGAGAATTGTGTTATGGTAATCTGTAATGATTTGTTGATAATTGATGTCATTTTAGACGGAATGGACCAGACCGGGATAGGCACAAAGAAGATTGAATTATGTGCGAGGACTGAGCACCTCGCGCATACACGACCCAGCCAGACGCATATGCGCGAGGTAGGCAGAGAACCTCGCGCATATGCGCGACATGGACCCGCGAGTATGGCAGAGAGTTGCAAAGAACCTCGCGCATATGCGCCGGGTGAGGGCGCGCATATGCGCGAGTTGCCGTGAAGATACGCGCCGAGACATAGTGTCTCGCGCATATGCGCCGAAGGAGGTCGCGCATATGCGCGAGACGTGCAGTGCAAAGAGTTGTGCCACCTATCCTTGGCATGCAAGTTGCAATATATAACATCTCATTTTCTTCAGTGGGAAACAGAGAAAGGAACGAGACACCTCAAGGGAAGCTTCAAGTTTTTGATTTCTAGAATTTGATTTGTGGTAAATCCGTCCGTTTGATTTTAAATCCGACTTCAGTACCGTGTTCATATCGACTAGAGCTTCAACTGGACGTAAGTTTTACTACGTTTTTTTATGATTCGAAAATATGATATTGAAGGAATCAGATATAATTCATATATGGTGTTCTTGTGATATTAGACATAGTATAATCGAAACCGGATTGAAGAACAGATACTGTATGAAATTGTTATGATTTATCAGAATTGATTTGATTGAGATTTGATATCAGATTGTATTATTATCGATTATGAGTACTGGGAATTGATATCTGTTGATTTGTATTGCTGGGTATATTGAGATTGTGCAGTTATGCCGTTGAAACAGAATTAGATTGAGTTATGATTATATCCAGTATTGATTTGAGTGGTGTATTGATATTGTATTCCTCGATATTGTCATTGTCAGATTGAGTATTGACAGGCTTCGAATTCGAGGCTTCGACTTCGTCAGATAGATAGAAAGAAAGGTATAAATCTATGTTGATCCGGGATTGCACAACTCGAGTTTGATTTAACTTGAGTTTTCCAAAATCACATACTTAATTGTCATTGCCTCGATATGTTGCAATGTTTGAGATTGATATGCTTATTCTATTGATTTATAGTTAAGCATATGTTATGTGAGGAGACATGGGCGGATGTGCCTAGTCCTTGGGCTGATGTGCCTGATATTTGGCGGAGATGCCAATTTGGCAGGAGATGCCAAGTCTTTGGCAGAGGTGCCAAGATACCGGACGTTTGGTCATATCGATGTTGCTTAGAAGTTGATTGACTTCTATCGCCGAGATTAGATATGGACAGGACCAAAGTCCGTAAATAAGAACAAATCGCCACCACGATCGGGAGAGTAGGTGGGAGATTGTTACGTTCTTATTCAGATCGGGATCCCTAGATTAGGAAAGAGTCGAGTCAGAGATTATGAGTCAGAGTTTAATTTACAGTTTTATATTGATTCAGGTCTTTCAGATTTGATACATGTTATTGACATTTGTTTCATGCTTTTATATCTGTTTATATGATCGCATGTATATATGATTTATACTGGGAATGTTTTTCTCACCGGAGTTATCCGACTGTTGTTGTGTTTGTATGTGTGCATGACAACAGGTGGGACAGGATCATGGTCAAAAAGAGGATGAGAGATTCAAGATTAGCGTGGAGATCCGGGTTTAAAAGTAGATCTGTTTCATCACCTGACATGATTTATACGATTACTACAATCTCAGGAACAGATAATATCAATCATATCATGATTCTTTCAATATCATATTTTCAAATCATAACGAAACATAAGAAAACTTACGTCCTTTTAAAGCTCTTGTCTATAGAAACACGGTACTGAATTCGGATTGAAATTTTGACGAGCAGATCTCGCAAACTCACAAGTCTAGAATTTGAAAATTCTGAAGCTTTCCTGGAGCTCTCCTCAATTTTTGCTGCTGAATCTCTAGGAGGAATGAAAAAATTTACATATTATATTTGCATGGCAAAACCAAGTGGCTCATCCTTTGTGCTGCATGTCTCGCGCATATGCGCGACCATCATCGGCGCATATGCGCGATACTCTCTGCCTCGGCATTTTTCATTTCAACTGCTCGCGCATATGCGCGTCCTGTCTCGCGCATAGCTACGTTGGAGTGTAATAACACTTGGTCGATTGTTCCTCTTCCAGTTGGCAAACATTCGATTGGTTACAAGTGGGTATATAAACTCAAACTTCATGCTGATGGCTCGATTGTAAAACATAAAGCTAGTCTTGTTGATAAAGTATTTAACCAAGAGGAAGGGATTGATTTCTTAGACACGTTTTCTCATGTGGAAAAATTAGTCACTGTCAAAATCCTTCTTTCTTTGGCAGCATGTCAGAATTGGAATTTGGTTCAGTTGGATGTTAGTAATGCATTCTTAAATGGGGATCTGTGTGAAAAGTATATATAGATATTCCACAGAGGCATCGGCTTCAGGGAGAGCCGGTTAATTCCAAGAACCATATGGTGTGCAAGCTTCACAAGTCTATATATGGACTATGTCAAGATTCGAGACAATGGAACTCCAAGTTTTCCCAAGTTGTGCTCCAGTTTTGTCTTGCTCAATCCAAATCTGATTATTCTCTATTCACTATATGTGGATGACATCATTATCACTGGGCTTTCTCCTGTCTCATTGAATCCTTAAAGCAGTTCTTACATTGCCATTTCAAGCTTCGTGATCAGGGCTGCTTGAAATGCTTCTTGGGTGTTGAAATTGCTCGATCTTCCACGGGCATTGTTTTATCACAACGCCAATATGCTTTGCAACTTCTTGCTGACACAGGTTTTCTGGCCAGCAAGCCAGTTATGACACCCATGGATCCTAAGGTTCACCTGAATTCCAATGATGGCGATCCCCTCGAGGATATTACCCAATACAGGCGCATTGTGGGTCGCTTATTATATCTCACACTTTCAAGGCCAGATCTTTCATTTACTGTTCACAAACTAAGTCAGTTTGTGTCTCAACCCCGCACACCTCATTGACAAGTTGTCCATCATCTCCTTCGATACATCAAAGGGAATCCAGGATAGGGACTTTTCTTCTCAGCGTCATCTCCCCTACAACTGAAAGCCTTCTGTGACGCTGATTGGGCTGCATGTGCGGACTCTCACAAATCGGTTACTGGGTTCTGTATCTTCCTTGGTCATTCCCTTGTGTCATGGAAAGCCAAGAAACAAACAACTATATCTCGCTCATCAGCATAGGCAGAATATCGAGCCCTTGCTACAACAACAAGTGAGATTGTTTGGATGACTCACTTATTCTCAGATTTTTCTATTCCTATGACTGATTTCGCAACCATTTACTAAGATAATCAAGTTGTTGTGCATATAGCGTCGAATCCAACTTTTAATGAACGCACAAAACACATTGAAATCGATTGTCATTTTGTTCGAGACAAAGTACATGAAGGGATTATCAAACTTATGTCGATACGCTCACAACATCAGCTAGCGAACATCTTTACCAAGCCCTTACCCATTGCTCGCTTAGCATCGCTACTGTCCAAGATGGCTTTAAAGGATCTTTACAAGCCACCTTGAGGGGGAGTTTTAAACATGCCTACTTATATCTCTCTATTTGTTAGATTAGTTAGCTTTAAGTGCATTTAGTTAGTTTAAGTCGGTTTAGGTAGTTCTTGACAGCTATATGCAACTCATGTATATATATGTATGATTGATCATTTCTGTGCAATACAACAGAGATTAATTTTCTTCCATCTCCTGTGTTCTATGGCTCTGTTCGTAATACTTTATTACAAATCGAACCGTGTTGGTCCTCGTTGTGGTTTTTGAAATTCTTCTTTCTTTAAACGATGACTGGTAGTCACTCTTGTTGATATCTAATTGAGTTTGTTTTAGGTGTATACATTTCTCAGGTATGACAGTGTCTGTGAAACTTAATCTTTTTTATGGAGTTGCATTAATTTCCTTTTCCTTCTAGAATCACGTGAAATTATAAACATGATTTTCTTGTTTACTTGAATCTTGCTTAACTGATGCCGCCTTAATAAAAAGTTTATTATTTGTGTTATAATATATGTCAAAGAGTTGATAGTAGGAAGAAGTTCTCTGGAATTTTTTCGTTGTGGTGACTTTCGTCACCGTTCTTTTGTTTTCTTTTAACTTTCTGATTGAGTGAAGATTCATATGAGTATTCTTTGTTGGTCACTTTGAATTGTTCTAGAATTCTGATGACGAACTCTTTTGTTTATTAGAATTTTCTAACTTATACATGGCATGTATTTAATAATGTTTGAAGCTGAAAATAAGAAGAAAAGTAACAGCAAGTGAGAAATAACATTCACATATATCTCTTGGTATTTTTCTTTCATTGTTTTAAGATTTTTGTCTTTGTTTTCTGGCCGGACTACGATTAACATGTAATCATTTTTTTCTTATTTACAAGAAGAATAAAGAACAAACTCAGCAAACATGCCCTGTAATAAGCTCGTAATCATTCGTATTTTGGTTATCAAATTTCTCCTTGTTCTCGCTTCCGACATGCTTAATTGATATTATTTTGTGTTATTTTGTTGTATGAGGAAATTTTATGATCTTCGAGAAAATTTGGGCTAAAAATATGATTTTTATTACATTTGAAGTTGTCAAGATAGATTTTTGAGGGAAGGACCAAAACAAAAGAAGTTCTGGAACAAGGCGTGGCCAGGCCTTGTGATTGCTTCGCGATTGACTTGTCACTGCATATGGAGCTTGCAATTTATGATAAAAATACCATATTTTATGGATCCTAATTGTGGTATTTGATTCATTGAATATTTTGGAGAGAGGAAATTTTTTTTTATTCAGATAAGAAAAGATTTGATAGAGTTTTATTCTATAAAAACTTAATCTTCCTTATTGATAGACTTTATCCTTTCATAGTAGGATTAGATTTATTTTTGTATTTTATCTTTACCCAAACTTCTTCTCTCTTTCCTATAAATCTCACGTAAAAGACACAATATTCATTTACTCCATATCATTCATCATTCACTTGAAGACCAAGGAGGAGAGCTGAATGATTTTTCTCTCGATTTTTCAAGAACACTAGTTAGCATCTCTTTTATTTATTTATCTTTTTTCATGGATATTGTAAATCAAGCCATGCTTGTCTAAGCTTTTTTTTCTGATTCAAGAGATATTTCATCTATTACAATTTTATCACTAAGATGTTTTGTGCTTAATTTAATGTTTTGTTTGTTTCAAGTATTTGTTGGTTTATAATTTATTTCTGTGAAAGTTTTATATCGATTAATGTAACAACTTAATTTGATGTATGATTTTCCATTGTTATCCATGAATTTGGGGATCCGTAATTGGCATGAATGATTGATACATTAAAATCAATCAATTAAATATGTTATGCTATCATAGGATATTTGACCTAAATAAATAAATGAAACTAGATCTAAAAATTGAAGCTATATCCGTTATTAGATTTTAGGATTGTTTATATTCACAAAATGAAAATGTTATCTTTAATTAATATGGAACGCTATCGTGCCCAGTTAATTACCGATAAGTTTTGACTGGATGTTGGGTTTGTTCAAATAAATTGGGAAAATACAAGGACTTTATGGTTATCCCTACAATTCTAAGTTTAATTGCTTGAAACTGTATGAATAAATGGACTGTTAGTCGATGAACAGTGATACAATTGAATAGTGAAACTCTTTTGAATCGAAATCTGCTCATATTGAATTCCTCATTTTATTCTACTCAATTGATTGATTAATTTCTCGTTTAAATTTATTATTTTTCCTTTCTTGCTAATTTTAGTTTTAGTATTTTATTTAGCTCTTATCCAAAAAATCACTCATTTGTTAGTTTTTCCTCGAAAGAAATAAATATCATGTTCCATGTGGATTCGAACTTGCTCACCATTACACACATTTTGTTTATAGAATAGAAATTAAAGTTTGATGGATCAACGACAGCACACCAAATTTTGGCGATGTTGCATGGCAACAATGCAAGGTTAGTTTCTTCTGAGTTTCGTTATTTTCTTTTCTCTTTATGCCTTGTTTTTGTTGTACAAGTGAACTTGAATAAGTTACAGAAATCGAGAAGACAACTAGAAGATTGAGTATGGAAGCAAGTCTACGGGATAAACAACCATCATCATCGTCATCTCTTGGTTTAAACATAGGTTTGGAGTCAAGTGACACCGAAATATAATTTGATCTTGATCTTGAGACTGAAAGAAATGAGAATGATGTAGAAACAATGGCAGAACAGGTTCAAAGAACTCTCAGAGAGTTAGTTAATTCTAATGTGATTCAATAGCCATTATGCATTCATTCCTTAATACTGATGCAACATCTGAATTGAAATATGGTTTGATTCACCTATTACCATTTTTCCGTTGTCTTCCAAGTGAATATCCTCACAAGCATCCGAAAGAGTTTCATATTGTGTGCACAACTATGAAACCACAAGGAATTACTGAGGAACAAATTTCATTGTGAGCTTTCCCATTCTATTTAGCTGACAAAGTTAAGGATTGGCTTTACTACTTGCCCTCTGGAACCAAAAAAACTTGGGATGCAATGAAAATAGCACTCGGATTTTATATTAAAAATAATATTTAGAATCTAAAAAAATGTAAACTCATAGGAAATAACTATCCTAGTTCTCTTGTTCAATGTGTCAAATTGAGTGAAAATATTGCCAAAATTTAAGGAAAACAAGGATTAAAATGCACACTATCATGCAAAAAAAAAAAAAAATTACAGACCTTGGTTAATTGAGTTGCAAACACAAGAAGCAAACCGAAACTGAATTTTGCACAAACTGATTTTCTGACAAGCTTCAGTGTTTTGATCAGCTGGATGATCCAAATGACAATCCGCCAACTCAACCGATCAGAAAACTCAATTTAGAACAAGTCGTATTTCACGTCAGTTGGGCAAAATCGGATCTTATCATGGTCTAACTGATCACTGAATTACCGAACTGATCACACGTAAACAGCAATAAGTTGGGTTTCAGAAGTTGTAGTATTTTGATCATATCTCTCAGCTCGGTTATCAAAATGAAGCGATTCAGTATACATTGGAAAGATAAGACAATGATCTACAAATCATCTTCAGAAGTCAAAGTTTGAATCGAAGCTTAAGGTACTGATAAATGACGATAAAGCTACTCGTTCTGCAAAAACTGAAATCAGCTAGGTTGATTTCAGCACACCAGCTGAAACTCAACCAACTGCTGACCAGCTGACCAACCAACTGCTGACCAGCTGACCAACCAACTGAATTGAACCAGCTGCTGACCAACTGAAGACCAGTTGAATCAGACCAGCTGAACTGAACCATACCAACTTAACCAGTTGAACTGAATCAAACCAGCAGCTGACCAACTGAACTGAACTGAACCAAACCAGCTGCTGACCAGTTGAACTGAACGACCCGTTGAGTTGACCAGTCGGGAAAAAGTCCATCAAGACGAATTTGATCGTTGCAACCTCAGAAACAGTACATAAACTTTCCAAACGGTCATATTCTTGTGTCTAATGTATATATCATTGTTGGGGCTTATAAATACAAAATCTTGAAGATCAAACAAGAGCTTTGAAGTGGATTCAAAGCATGGGCAGTTAGCATGAAGATATCAGCTAGCTGAGAACACAAGCCCTTGTGTGAGGATACATTTAAGATTTACACTGTAAAGAAAAATTCCTCACACACAATAACTCACACATATACAAGAGAGTTAAACTTACAAAGTTTAGTTGAGTGAGTCTTCACACAAAGACGTAAAACAATAGTGTTTGTAGTCTTTGCATATGAGACATTAAACAATATGCTGATTGTGAGGTGCTGCCTACCATCTTGAGTGCTAGGAGTTCAGTTTAGGCAGTGGCTAAGTCCTAGCTGAGTGGGTTTGTACAAATATTTGTATAAATCAAAGTCTTCTAGTGAATTCTTCTCAAGGGGGGTGACGTAGGAGCATTTGAAGTCTCCGAACATCCATAAACAAATTTGTGTATATTTGTTTATTGCATTTACTTATCATTTTCATTGTTCTGAGGATGCATTGTTGAAGCATTTTATGTGTTCTTCAAATACAAAATTATTGCGTACCAAGTGATTGATAAAATGCTTCAACCAAAATATTTTTACTCATTCAACTTGCATATATTTTAAATGCTTTACAAAATATTTAATCAATTTCTAAGAAGGATTATTTCGAGTGTTATCTGCTTGGTTTGAATACCAAACTTGATTTAATTCATCGGTGTTCAATATTTCAAGAATCGAGCTGTTGTAGCTCAACGATGATCCCCCCCATCGATCCTAACAATATATTTGAAGATTATACGTGTTCTATTTTCTTAATTTTTTTGATAAAAAAATTAAATTTGTCCACATGCCATGGATATGAGTGAGTAATGCAACCAAACCAACTGGGGAATAACTTTAGTCAAAATTCATTTCTAAAAAATGATTTTCTCCCAGTGTATTTGATTGTTTTCAAATACACATGAGAATATCATTTTTTTAAAAAAATGTTTGATCAAGGTTATTTTGTTGTGATTTGCTACCAAATGAAGGTGAAGGTAAATCATTTGGTAATTTTTTACTCGTTTATTTCAGACCCGTCTGGAATTGCACTAAGATTTGAGAAAGAAACTATGTAAATGGTGTGAAAATTCTGAATCTCGAATGACATATTTATAGGCGGAGTTCGGAAAGTTCGAATTTTAACCTGCTCTATAGTTAATGTGTACGTTGTGTTATTTAGTTTAAAATAATAAAATAAGTATGATAAATATAATTTTTTGTATTAATATTTTAGAATAAAAAGTATTATTGATTAAAATGTATTAAAAAACAGTGTGATCAGTGATGGAATTGATGGTGGCAGTAGGAGTTGTGGATTGCCTTCAACAGATGTTTTTAGTGAGGCAAAAGATGAGATGGATGTTGAATCTGAAAATGAAGCAGAAAAGAGTACCGATGAGGGGGAGAAAAACTTTAGTGGAGATTGATAGGATCGATTAACGTATCAAGAGTGTTTAGAAGGGGGGTTGAATAAACACTCACAATTAAAACTGATATTTTCGAATTTTGAGTTCAGTTTGGTGAAAAACTGATTCTCGAAATCTTGTTGGTAAATGACAATCAGTTAAACTAAAGTAGTTGCGGAAAGTAACTGACTGAAAGATAGAATACAAAAATAAAATACACAAGGATTGTTTCTGGATGTTCGGAGATTTCAATTACTCCTATGTCACCCCTTCTATCTCAAGGATAGGATTTCCACTAAAAGACTTTGATCGAATACAAGATTTGTACTGACCCACTTCAGTTTATACTTATCACTACCAAAAGCTGAAACTCTTAGTATTACAAAATATTCTCAGTGCGTAACTGATCTTAGCACTATCGAATTTAACGATTATTACAAAGTGCTAGTGAGCTCAAATTGTAGCCTTGACTGCTACGAATAAATCAAGTAAGAGTGAGCTAAGATTTTGGCAGAATAACAGCAAGCTTTGAATGGAATGATCTTCTCTTTTACTTCAGCTGTTCTTCTGTCATATTTATAAGCTTCCCTTCCAACGGTAGCTTGAGATATATTTGAATCTTTGTATCCGTTGATTGCCACTTCATTATTGTTTGCTTCATTTATTGTAATGCGGCGTCTTAACTGCTTTAGCCGAAATGCGTTGTTCTAAGCTGTATTGATTGAAGTGCGGCGTTTCATATTCAGTTGCAGTCTTCTATGTCTCTTTGTCGGTTGAATGTTCTTTTCCGAGACATGTTCAGTTGAAGGATGCTTAGCTTAAAAGCATACGGCTGAATGTATCAACTGATCGATTTCCAACTGATCAGTTTTCTTTATTAGATCAGCTGATTTCAGTTGTTAAGTCCAGTTGCTGAATATAATCGCGCGTATCAGTTGGTTGATCAGTTTGTCAAACTCCAGAATTTAGAGTCTGGTTTTCAACAATTTCCCCCTTTATGGTGTTTGACAAAACTTAGCAAATAATAATAACTGAGTACTGAAATTTATGTGGATAAAATAAGATCTGAATTTCTTGAACTGATAGAGGTCTTGATTCAATAACAGCTGAATCTAATAATCTGATTAACTGCTTTTTAACAAGATGGTTTCTTCTGCTGTTTCTCAAGATGCTCTTTGATTTCTTCCCCCTTTTTGTCAAACAAATCCATCTTCTCAGATAATCTTCGAACGTCAGTGGAAAGAATTTTGACATCTGAGGAGATACTTGAGACAGCAGATTGTAAAAGAGTCTGCAGTAATTCCATTTTATTAGAAACAAAAGTTTCCAATCGCTCAACTCGTTTGCTGATAACGTCTTGAGTGATGGAGAGACTCTCAGCCTAACCTCTGTTATTTTTCATCTCAAGCACAGTTCGGGTAAGAGACTCCATGTTTGCTTGAATGTCTTTCAGTTTTGCTGAATCAAATTCAATTGAAGAATCCAATTTGACAGTATGAGACAATTGTGTGGATTGAATTTTCTTGATTTCAGTAATCATCTGCTGCATATTGTTCTGCATATTCTGGATTTCTTCAAGGACGAGATCCATTTCTGTGGATTGAAGAGGAGGTGACTGATCAGATGTTCTTGGTTCATGTGAGACTTGATCAAAGACCACCATGGTCCTATCAGATAGTATCGTTTCAGAAACAGTCTGTGCTGGAACATCTGTTTCAGTTACTGCTACTTGGACTGGAGGAGATGAGGATTGATGTTGATCAATAATTGGGCTTTCCTGCTGAATAAGATCTTCAGTGAGAGGGTCATGAACTGATACATCTATTTGATAGTCCTCTGATATTCGTGCTGGTTCATCAGTTGGAAGTTTTTCAGAAGAAATCAACAATGCCTCCATATTTTCAGCAATATGTTGATTTGGTGATTGAGTAGGCATCATTCTTGGATCATTTGGTTCATAAATGGCGGCCTTAACTGGCTCTTCAGTTAAGATTGGATTCTCTTTAGCTGCTTGATCAGCGGAGTGATCAACTGATAAAGGTTCATTAATAACAGATTCTGTCACCACTGCTTGAATAATTTCATTAATGTTGGCAAAATTCAACTCAGTTTCAGAGTACAGCTGATGTTCCACAGCAGATGATTGTGGCACATCCTGAACTATTTCTTCAGTTGTAACAATAGTTTGTTCTGAGGATGACTCTTTCTGCTGAGAGGAGGGTTCTTCTTCTTCTTCTTCAGAGGCTTCCTCAGGAAGAACTAACTCCTGATCCATTTCCCACACTTTTATCTGAACTTGCAAGCTAGTAAGATCTGTATCTAGCTGAGTGATCATAGCTCGATCATTATAAGCAGTTGGATTGGTGGGAATGTAGTTTGCCTTCAATTTCTCAAGCAGTTGAGATAGCTTCTTATCTCGAATTTGGTCAAAAAAATAGGTTTTCCTCTCCAAAGCCTGAACAATTGTGGCAGCTTTGACCATCTTGAGGACAATTGCTTCCAGTTTGATAAACTTGTTCAGCTGGGATTTCTTTTTCAGCTGCTTAGCAAAAATCTGAGTTCTGTAAGCGGTCCAGGCATCATAGGATTGAAGTTTTGATGCTGCAAAATTATTAACCTGTTCCCAAACAAGGTCAATATGAGTTTGAATGGGATTGGATGGCCTGGGCTCTTCAATCAATTTGCCCTTGCCTTTTTCAGTACTGAGGATGTGTGGAATTTCCAATCCAGTACGAGTAGTATCCACCAGTTCTATAATCTTTATACCTTTGGGTCTGGCAGGTGCTAGAACAGCAGGACGATTTATATGGATTAGAGGAGCTTTGATCCTAACTGTTTCCTTTGTTGCACCAGCTGAGATTTCAGGTGGGATGATCTTTAGAGGAACTGCTTTGATAGGCTGTTGGGCATCCGAAGATTTCAACCTTTCAGTAGGAATAGATTCTACTGTGGTTGGTAATTTTGTCCTTTGTGTTCTTGGTTTCTTGGCAACTTTTGGAGAGGGCGTCTTCTCGGAATCGGATTCACTGATAATCAGTTTTCTTTTAACTATCTTCAGTTGAGCCAATGTCTTGGTCTGTTTAACTGATTTTGGAGCAGCATGTTGCGTTCCAATCTTCTTTTTGATCTTCACGAACTGATCAGGAGAGATATCTAATTTAGTCTTGGGTGGCAGAGCATTCTTCCCATTGAAAATTTTGAATTTAGATAATCGCTCCGAATCATCAGCCACCAACCCTTTGACTTTCATCAAATAGCTCAGCGGCATTGCAAATCCTTTGGATTGCTTGGTGGAGGAAAACATATTCTTCAAGATACTGAAAATAAGTTGCTTCCAGTTGAATTTTCTTCCAGCCATAATAACCGTAATAGCTTGAAACTTTTCCAAAGTCAGGGCGGCATACGATCTTGCCTTAGCCAATAGCCCTTTGGCTACGATATCAGCCAGCAACTGAACCTCATGCTTCAGTTCCTTCTTAGGATCGGAAACTTTGATTTTCCGTCCATCAGCAGAGAGTGCAGTTTGCATTTCTTCAATATCTGATGCTTTAGCATCAGCAAGGTGTACCAGTCCATCAGAAGGTAAAGAAAAGATTTCTCCGAAAGAATCTTCAGAAATGGTCACCAACTGACCATTAATAGTGGAAATGATGCTTCCATCAGAGTTGATATATCCATTTGAGTAGAGGTCCTGGAGTTCTTTTGGGTAAATCTCCTGCGAGTATTGCCCCAAGAATATCCTCAGCCCAGCTGATTCAAGCTTCATAAATACATTTTTCACATCGACTTCTTCGACTGATAAAGCTGATTCAAAGTTGATAGCCATAGCGTTCAATATATGAGCAGGGATCTGATTTGCCATTGTTGAGAGTAAGGAAACCTGAAATTTTGCGAAATACAAGCTCTGAGTGTATAAGTTTTCTCTGAGAGATGATGTATGCGTAAGAAAGAAAACTGAATTGAAGCGGGGAATTATTTATATGTATGTGACTGTTTAAATTCTGGACACGTGTCAGTCCATCAAAATTTTGAATAAAAACGTGTGTACGTGTGCTGTAAGCGTGTGTACAATTTAGACGGTTCAAATGCTTCCACGTTTTTAAAATAAGATTCATCATTAGATAGCAGACAGTCACGTCACTTGATTTGGAATATAATATGGTTAATTAGTTAACTTATATGAGAAGATTAGTGAAATACCCAACTGAACGATAAGTTGTAAGACTGTGCCCTTTCAGTTGAGAGTTTACTAACATTTGTCTTCTCAGTTAACCTCTTGAAACCATTATTCCCCCTTAATCGGTGCATAGAATAATTAAAGTGACGATATAAAATAAATTTAAAGGTCAAAAAGATTATTGTTCGCTGAAACGTTGACGGCCCTTCAGCTTCCATGATTTTCGTCTATAAATAGAAGTAACACGGTTAGTTTCAGTCATATTGGTGAAGGTATTCAAGACAAAAAGAATGGCACATACGAGTAGCTCGAGTGCTTCGCCGTTTGCTCTGGAGACCAGGAAGGCTATTATAGAAGATGAAGTCTTCTATAAGAGTCTTCACTACTGGGAAAAGTTACAGAAGCTTGAGTTCCAGTACAATACTGGAGATGCTACCACTCCCGAACTGGTGGCAGAGTTTAAAAGAGTGCGGGAGCACTTGAACATAGATGTGTGGGTGGACATCTTTAAGGATGGTCATATCTATCAGCTAATGCTTCGAAAGGAACTGAAAATCATTAAGCGCATAGCTGTTTCTCAGAGCTTTGTCAAGACATCTGCCGAACATTTATCCACTTGGTTGAAAATGTGGATAATTGTTGTAGAGGAAAAATATGATGATGTAATCCGTGCAAACGTTTATGGTTGAATGAAGTATTTATATAAGCTTAATTTTGTTTTTCTCTTTCCTGCAAATGATAAATTTAATCAGTTGTTATATATGAATTGCGAACTTAAGCAGATGAACTGATGAAAGACTAACTTATATAAGTTGACTATGAACTGAAATCAGTTAAGCATTAAGTAATAAATGACAAAGTGATATCAGTTGATAATGAACAACTGATAAATAAGAAGCCTGGGTAAATGAGAAAAACGCTTCGGTTGACTTGAGACTCTTTGGTTTCTTCAACATTTAATGTCATCTGTCTATAAACAAGACGAGAGAGATAAAATGTGAGACAATAACAGTTCAATATGTCGGATTCAAATAATTCTGATGCATGCAGCAGTACGCATACTCAAGTTACTGAACAATTAAGTCCTTATTTAGAAGAGTTGAAGAACACGATGGAGGAATATGTCTTGACGAAAGTGATGTCAACATGGTTCAAAATTCATGATTTGCAGAGGATAAGTAGTAGTGGTGCTGCTCCTTCTCGTGCTCAAGTAGCAACAGCAAGAAAATACATTGATCGTTTTGAAGTCAGGCATGTTACAGACCTGGTTGATGACAATGTTCTGTTACAAGCAATGCTATGGAAGGAATGACATGTGATTGAGAAGATTTCTACAACTGAATCATTTTCTAGAATCCGAATTTATGAGTTGAATAATTGGATTACAGAATGGCAAGATCCAGTTGGTCCTAAGTTATCTTCTGTAAGATGGAATCGATTTTATTCTTAATAAAGTATCATTTCCAATTTGTTGTTGTGTTTTTATTTTCTGCAAAGAATTTTATTAGTAAAACAACATCAATAATAATTTTTAGGACAAGTCAATTAAACCAAGAATATTGCGAAAATAAGAAAACTTAGTCTCGGATAATGGTTTGGTGAAGATGTCAAATGCTTGTTGCTCAATTGAAATATACTCCAGTCTAATGTCCTTCTTCAAAGCATGATCTCTAATGAAGTGGTGCCTGACATCTATATGCTTGGTCCTTGAGTGAAGAACTGGATTATAGGTGATGGCAATTGTGCTCGTATTGTCACAAAATATGGGCGATTCATTTGTAATTACTCCATAATCTCTCAGTTGTTGCTGGATCCAAGTCAGTTGTGCACAACAACTACCAGCAGCAAGGTATTCTGCTTCAGTTGTTGAGGTAGCTATGGATGTCTGCTTTTTGCTGAACCAAGAGATCAGTCTGTCTCCTAGAAACTGACAAGATCCACTTGTACTTTTACGATCAAGCTTACATCCTGCATAATCTGCATCTGAATATCCAACTAAATTGAAAGTAGAGTCTTTAGAATACCATAACCCAATATTTTGTGTACCCTTAAGATATTTCAAAATTCTTTTACCAGCTGAGAAATGTGATTGTAGAGGCCTATAAATCCGTGTTTGAAAATTTGCGGAAAAATTTAAAATTTTTCTTTTTAAATAATTAAAAATGCCTCATTCATAAATGAACTGATAAATAAAGTTTGATGTTCAAAATGGCAGCGGAAGAAATTAACATTTTCGAAATAACAGTAAAATTTTATCCGACGATAATTAAAATGTTTGATCAAACAAATAATAATAAATGCTGAACTGAGGTCATCGGGTCCTACTACAGAACAAACTCACCGGGCCCTGACGGCATGGCCAAAACTGGTGCTGAGATAAGAGCTTGCTTCAAAGTATCGAAGCTCTTCTGACACTCCTCGCTCTAAACAAAATTCACATTCTTCTTTGTCAGTGCTGTGAGTGGAACTGCAATCGAGGAGAATCCCTTAAGGAATTTCCGATAATATCCTGCTAGCCCAAGAAAACTGCGGATCTCTGATGCATTCTGCGGCACAACCCAATCTCGAACTGCTGCAACTTTCGCTGGGTCTACCTCAATGCCACTGCAGGAAACAATGTGGCCTAAGAACGTGTAAGGCTCGAGATTTATTAGTCTTCATTGATGTGATATTCGGAAGATATGAGTATGCATGACATGTAATGAGAAGCACTAAATGAGATTATGAAGTGTTGCATAAAGTCTAGACCGCACCCGCGCTACGAACAAGACCGCACCCGCGGTTGATAGACAGAGAGTTGGAGATTAATTACGGAAGTGACACCGCACCCACGGTGCTAGACAGACCGCACCCGCGGTTCTGCTACAGTGAGGTCAGCGCACCCGCGGTGCAAGACAGAGCGCACCCGCGGTCGGTGTTTCTGAAATTTTGGATGATGATCAATATGCCTAGCGCACCCGCGGTGTGAGAAATACCGCACCCGCGGTGAAACGTGCAGTAAGCACATTTAGCCATGTGCCTTACATGCAATGTGATCTATATATATATATATATATATATATATATATATATATATATACCTGCATGCAAATTCATGAGAAGGAAGGGAGGAAAGAGCCGAGGGAAGTGCAAAAAAAGAATTGAAATATTCTTACGCCTTTTGTGAGAAATCCGTCCGTCTGTTTTTGAATTCGACTTTAGTACTGTGTTCCTATCGACGTAGGCTACAACTGGACGTAAGTTTCGTTACGTTTAGACATGATTTGAATTTATGATATTATCAGAATTGAATATGAATCAGATATGATGTTTCTGCTACAGTAGACATGGTATAACTGAAGTCAGATTAAAGAATAGACTGTTTATGGAATTGTTATGAATTTCAGAGTTGATTTAGTTCAGATTTTATATCAGAGTTGTGTTATTATTCAGATTATGAGTTGTACTGATACTGGTTATGAATTCTGGTATTATATCTGTGATGTTGAGATAGACGGGGTTATCGTGACTGTATTGTTATGCCGTCGAAACATCAGTGGATTGATATTGATCAGATTCAGTAATGATTTCGATTGTATCATGATATCATTGATATGAATTAGATTGTACCTTGTTCAGATATGGATCAGATTATATACCGATTTGAGTATTGATCAGAACAGGTCTTGAATTGAATTATATACTGATATTGTATTTATACGATTGTCATTGCCAGACTGGTTATGGACAGATTGGAATACAAGACTCCGTCTTCGTCAGACCGGGAAGACAAAGGTATAATTCATGTTTTGTTTTGGGGAAGACACAACTCAAATGAGATTCAATTTGAGTTGCCCAACAAAATCACATACTAGGGTTGTTGTTACCTTTTGATATAATTGATTTGTTTATGGAATTATATTCAAATCTCTTGATATGACGATGCCTTATTTATAGATTTATATTCAAGCATTTGACATAGGAGAGTCATTGGCAGACTTGCCAAACTAGATGTTCGGTGGTATCGACGCTTCATATCAGATTCAATCCGATTGTAGACATTCGATACAGACAGGACCGAAGTCTAGGAATAAGACGTACAGTTACCCCGATTGGGAGGATAGGTGACAGACAGTGACGTCTTATTCACACCGGGATCCCTAGAGTTAGAGTCGAGTCGAGTCAAGATATGAATTGAATTGAGTTGCATGCTTATTTTATTTTGATTCCAGAGATTATGGAATCCATTGTTACTGCATGCTTATTTTGATTTGGTTTCCTAGACTATGAAACCTATTGTTATGAATTTTATGCATGATAATATGCTTTATGATTTATATTGTGTATATGCATGTATACATGTTTTATACTGGGATTTATTCTCACCGGAATATCCGGCTGTTGTCTTGTTTTGTATGTGTGCATGACAACAGGTGGGACAGGATTGGGGTCAAGAAGATGATGAGAGAAGATGAGTTAGAGTGGTGATTCCGGACTTATTGTCGACTTGGTTTAATACTTGAAATTTAGTAGTTGAACCTTGGACTAGTTTGAATAATTGTTGTACATTATTGTACTTTTATACTGAGATGTATAATGGATTGATTCCATTACCTTCCGCACTTTAAAGAAAAATTTTAGACCCTGATTATCTTAATTGATAATTAAATCCCAAAGATGATTAAGAAGATGATTAGCGTCCGGGTCCCCACAACAGGTGGTATCAGAGCGATAGATCCTTTAGACTGAGATAGAAGAGAATGAGCGGGGTAGATTGAGTTTTCTTTCCTTGCATGTGATTGCTAGCATGAGATTTATTTTAATGTTGACTTACATTGTGTGTGCTAGCATGACATTATGCTTTACTGCTTTAAAATACATGTTTACCTGATTATCTCATTTGAGTTGGTATTATGTATCATTGAGTATGAATCAGATCTGATTCATTATCAGCAGTAAGATGATCAGAGAAAGATTGGAACAGATTTGTAGTAATTGAGTACTAATGGTTTGATAAGCAGATATACCTCCACGGAGAATTCCAGAAAGGGGTAGTACTTCGACTGAACAGATAGATGTATCAGAAACTCAGATGGAAATACAGTTGGAAGAATTTCAGTTATTTCAGCCGCCGATTCTGAGTGGGGCCGAGACGTCTGAAGATTGTGAGAACTGGTTTGATGACATAGAAATACTGTTTAATTTACTTGATTACTCAGATGAGCAGAGAATTAAACTGATATTCCACCAGTTACGAGAGACTGCCAGAAGTTTGTGGATTACAAGTAAAAAAATGCTAGAACAGAGAGGTACAGTGATTTCGTGGGAAATATTCAGAACTGAATTTTATCGAAGATTTTTCTCAGTTTCGTACCGGGAAGGACAAGGAAGCAGAATTTGAGAATTTGAGACAAGGCCAACTGAATATTGAAGAATATGTTGCGAAATTCTCTACTCTACTGCGTTTTGCTCCTCAGGTAATTAGGAATGATGAAGGCTGTAGCGGATCAGTTCATCAGAGGATTGAACTCGGAGATAGTTGCATTGATGAATATGCAGCGACCTTATCATTTTGCTGATGCCTTGAGTAAAGCAAAGAGAGCGGAGGCGAGTCTGATTAGACAACTAAAAAGGGTGTGTGCGATGCAACCCCAGACACAGCAATCCCCTCTCCGATTTGATCGTGGCAGCACGAGTGGAAAGCAAGATTTGCTGAAAGCTCGAAAGAAACAGTTTAAGAAGTTAGGGAGCGGACTGAGTGGTTCGTCTAGCTCCAGTAGTTCCAGCCCGAGTCATACTGGAGTATATTGCAGAACTTGCGGAGGGAGACATTCCACAGAGCAATGCCAGGGAGTGACTGGTAGTTGCCATATTTGTAGACAACCAGGACACCTTGCTAGAGTTTGTCCTCAGAGAAGTTCCCGAAGATTTTAGGGAGCAGAAGACCGAGGAACAGACACTGGACACACCTGATGATAGAGTGGCAGGTACTATTTTTATGATTATATTGCATATGTATTGATATATACTAATGCATTCCCTATGATTACCTTTGACTGAGTTGCATTGAGATATGCTGTACCTGTTGAGTCTGATTGTACGGTAGTATCGATTTCCTTATTTTTGGAAAGAAAGATTGATATCAGAGATTTCTGTGAAATATTGTATACTACAGTAAGATGAGAATAAGATTGAGTTAGATTATGATGTACTTGTATTTCTGATTTGACCGTATTATTGATATTAATATGCTGAACAAGTACAGAACTATTGTAGATTCCTGCCAGAAAAATATAAGATTCAGACCAGATAGGAATGATGAGTAGAAATTCCTCGATAAGGATTCTAGATCTAGAATTCCTTGGATATCTGTATTGTCTATGACTCGATTATTACAGAAAGGAGCAGATGGCATCCTTATGTATTCAGTAGACATACTGAAATCGAGTCTAGCATTGGCAGATTTGCCAGTGATGTAAGAGTTGGCTGATGTTGGCTCAGATAAGATTTCAGATTTGTTTTATATCAGACAGATAGATTTCAGAATTGAATGGAGACCAGGTACTGTTTGTTTTATTAGAATTCAGTACAGAATGATATTGAATGTGCAGAATGTCACTGAATGAAGTGAAAGAATTAAAAGATCAGTAGAAGAGTACCGACCAGGAGTTACATTTGATTTAGTGTTGCTCGGTGGCATATTTCAGTATGTTCAGAGATATTCTGATGATTTCATACTCGTTATATCTATGACATTTTGATATATTTGTAGCATCTGATTGATTGAATCGAATATCTGAAGATTGTATTGAATACTCTGAGAACTGTGATTATTGTATACAGAAATTATTCAGATATGAATCCTGCTTGAAACAGATTGTATCCAGAATATGCGATATCTGAAGTTAGTATATCGATTGATTTTGACACAGTTGAGATCATGATCAGTAGATAAGAATAATACCGATATCAGACAGAGCAGAAATGTCAGAATTGTCAGAAATTTATTTTGGTCTGAGTTGGCAGATTTTCGTATACGATTGTTATTTTGTATCTGCTTGAGTATTGCTATTGTTCTAACACTATATTTGAGACAGCTTATATTGTTTGAGGGCATATTATATTTGCAGATGATATATAGCAGTTGATCAGAACGACATGAAGATGTGATTGATTAGTCAGAATTGACAATATTGCCAGGAATTGCCGTTTTATGAGTTTACTAAACTCACTAGATCAGTATAGATTATTGATATTATGAATCTGATTTGATAGTACTGTTATTCCGAGTCAGTGTTTGATATAGATTATTCAATCCGAATCAGAGTTGAATTCGAGAATTTCAGTAGATCAGAAATATAATCAGAATGTTCAGAGCTTAATTTCAATAATCAGAACAGAGCATCGATCAGAATGACAGATAAGTGATTTTACGGTATGAGAATGATTATCTTGTGATGTCAAATGTTTCAGAATTGTACAACAGAATTTGATATCGACAATCAGAACCGAATACCATGTAGGTATTTTTCTTTAATGTATATTATTAACTGATTGTTTATACCAAATAGTTCGAATTGAAAATGACAGATAGGGTCAGAAGCGCACAGAAATGGATTCAGTAGTTATTCAGGTAACAGAAAGTATATGATAATTCGAACAGATAGTTTTGATATAGACCGATTAAATCAGTTATGACAGAATTTATGCTGAAATGTTGGCAGAATTGTACTGAAATGTCTGAACCGCCAATAAATGAAGATAGAAAGATAGAGATCAGAAGAATTATTACAGAATTTGTATATTCTGACTAGACATGGAGAGTATAATTCGATGAATTTCGTAATGAGATCACTATAATACTTTCCAGATTGTGATATAATATGACTGTGATTGACAGATTGTTCAATCTATATCTATTAGTTTGTATAAGATGATGTACAAACATGACTAGATGACAAAGATCGATGTCAAAGAAATGGTCAGATTGATCAGAATGTAGAACTAGACTATATCAGATTGTGATTTTGATTGAGTTTGTAATTGTGGCAGAATACACCATGAACTCATTCATATATTATCCACAGACTGACAGATAGCCAGAGTGTACTATCCGGACATTGAGAGATATCCAGGGAGTTGTAGTGCTGGAGGATAGCACTAGTTAATATGACATATTGTCATCCTATGAATTATAGTATGATAATAGCCATCAGAAAAGTAATGAGATAGTTACAGATGATATAGTGTACAGTAAGTACTGCAGATTTCTTTGGTATAATAATAATATCTCGGAGATACCTAAGATAAGATTTGATACAGTCAGAAATGTGACAAAGAAAATGTAGCTAATTCAGAAGAAAATGAAGATAGCTCAGACCAAACAGACTTAATACGCCAACGTCGGATGATGACGATTGGTATCTGAGGCCGAAGATTTAATATATCCTCGACTGGGATAAACAGATTGGATAACAGCGGATGATATTGATTTGGTACGAGCCGTTGATTGATATATACGGATGTTGTATAGCCAGTATTGTGAGATTGATTCGGTCAGAGTTATTTCGAAGGGTATTATAATATTATGCTCCTGCCATCGGAGCAGCTCTATCGATCGAGACCTTGTTACAATCTATCACACTTCTAGCCAATGGTGAAGTGCAGTTGTTTCCTTTGATCATGTATCATGTTAATGGATGTAATATCAGCAACCTCCATAACTATAACATAGCTAGTCGGGTGGAAGCCTTTTATCCTCGCCTCTATTAGTTGTCGCCGGCCCCTCCTCTGATGTGCCTGTTCCAGTTTTCTTGACTGTCTATGAGCTTCTTTAAAATCACGGTTGACTTCAACATTTGTTGTCGTGTCGAGCCTCAAAGTCATCGACATACTTCGCGTATTTTTCCCGCTTTTTTCCACTTTTTGATTCTTGATTCCTTTTGTATCTCTCCAATCTATCGTCAATTGACTCAAGTTCTGTCTCTCTTTGTTGCGGGAGGTTATTTGCAGTATCATAAGCTTCATGCGACCTATACAATAGATTTTCACAATAAGTTCTCTTTCTCTTTGTTGCATTTATGAGAAAATCTATTGTATAGGTCGCAGGAACCTTATGATGCTGCAAATTATCTTCCTGCAACAAAGAGAAAGAGAACTTGAGCCAATTGACAATAGATTGCAGATATATAAAAGGAAGCAAGAATCAAAACGTGGAAAGAAGCGAGAAAAATACGCGAAGCATGTCGATGACTTTGAGGCTCGACACGTGACAACAAATGTTGAAGTCAACCGTGCTTTTCAAGAAGCCCAGAGACAGTCAAGAAAACTGGAACGGGCACATCAGAGGAGGGGCCGGCGACAAGTGCAAATAGAGGCGAGGATAAGAGGCTTCCACCCGACTAGCTATGTGATAATTATGGAGGTTGCTGATATTACATTCATTAACATGATGCGTGATCAAAGGAAACAAATGCACTTCACCATTGGCAGAAGTTTGATAGATTGTAACAGGATCTCGATCGACAGAGCTGCTCAGATGAACGGATTATGCATAGTTATTTGGGGCGCAAGGCGCACTAAAGCGCAAGGGTGTCTTGGGGCCTGAGGCGCGAGGCGAAGCGCACGCTTTATTGAAGTAAAGCGCATTTAACACAAATTTTAAAATTCAACATATATAAAATATTTTATACGATTTAAATTAAATATTTTGACAAAGATAAAAAAAATATAAATAAAAATTCATTAGCAGATAATGTAGCATAAATCATAGCAAAAAAAAAACAAACTCCAATCATCTAAAATTCATTAGTAAGTCGTAAGTGGCTAAGTGCAACATAATATATTAACCAAAAAACTTCAAAAATCTAAATCATCAAATTCATCTTCATCCTCCCCAACTGTATCATCATCATCATCATCTCCAGAAGCTGAAGCTCCAGATTTGTCTGATTCCTCATCGTTTTCGCCAAAATCAATTTCTTCATCATCTTCATTGCTATAACGATAGATAGTAGATCTTCTTTTATACGTATTTAATGTACTCGTACTAGCCGCTGCTTCTTTTGTAGAGGATGTGCCTCGAGATCTAAAATTATAGGCATCTTCATCAACCCCAGAAGCTCGTCCAACTTCACCCCAAGTCAAACTATCATCATCAAATACGAGATCATTTTCGTCACCACTATTATTATCTAATCCTCCCATCAACTATTCATTACTATCATCGATATCAGCCAAAGAAATAGGATCAATCCTATCACGCATATCATATCGGCGCCTCAAAGCCCTGTTATACTTGATGTAAACCAAATCATTCAATTTTTTTTGCTCCAATCTATTTCTTCTTTTGGAATGAAGCTGCACATATTTGATACAAACTAATTTTAGATTTAAAATAATAAATTTTATTTAATATTTCATTAAAGACTAATACTTAGTACTCACATGTTTAAACACACTCCAATTTCGTTCACAAGCAGATGAGCTACAAGTAAGGCTAAGAACTTTCACCGCGAACACTTGCAATTCGGGTGTCGAACACCCATAAGCCAACCACCATTCCGCTGGTAATTTTGAAACAAAATAAAAAATTGAGCATTAAAACTATTACATATCAATTATCATATAATAAAAATAAAATATTGATTACCGGGTGATTTTTTGTTTCTTTGTCTGACTGCCATGGGCATCCCAAAAAGTCCTTCGGCCCTTTTGTACATTGGCAATTGGTCCATGATCTTATCCTGTAACTCCTCGGTTTCACACATCCTAGCGATACATTTATACAAACCCGTCACAACTTCATTATCATTTTCTATATTAGAATTCGAGTAGAAAAACTCCGGGTTTAAGAAATGCCCAGCAGCATGTAAAGGTCGATGGAGTTGTATCGTCCACCTATGATCAATTATAGCAAAAATATCTTTATATTTATCCTCTTTGTTATCAAATGAGGCAACAATAGCTTCTTTAGCCCGATCCATTGCCTCATAAATATAGCCCATTGGAGGTTTTTTTTCTCCATCAACCAATCGAAGAACTTTCACCACAGGATCACCTACTTGAACAGCATAAACAATCATATTCCAAAACGAAGGCATTAGTATAACCTCTGCTGCCCGCTTATCTGGTGCCTCCTTTGCAAATCTACTAGTGGTCCATTTCTCAGATGTAAACTGTAGAACCCGAAAATCAGATTACGTATAAATTATGCATAATTGCTATTATTTAAATTTAAAAAAAATGAATATTTTATATAAATATGAAGTGCTTGATTTATTTTAATAATTTTAAGTCATGATTATTCATTTTAAAGATAGATGTTTCGTTTTATCTTTTAAGGATAAATACGCGAGGTCAGACCGGAGTTTGAAGATTAAAGATAAGATTAATAAGATTAATAATAAGAAAATATTCCTAAATTTAATTTAAGTCAAGGAATAATTTAATTTAAAGAAATAGAATGTTTTAAGATTTATTTAAATTAATTAAGAGCTAAATTATTAAATAAAGTTCTTTATGTTAATATTTAATTAAGCTTAAATTAAAATGTGTAAACAAATGAAGATGAATTAATCTAGGTATAATATGTTCAAGAAATTAATCATAGCATTTGAATATTTAAATTTGAGGTCATGAATGCCATGCAATAATCTAACCTAAAGTTAATGTGTAAATTCAATAAAATATATAATGATGGTGCTAAACTTTAAGCAATTAAAATACAAGATTTAATCAATAAGATACCATGCAAATTAGTAATAATAATTTTGGGTCCAACATTTAAAATAATTCAAAGGTTGATAACTCTCCATTCAAACCACTCCTAATTGCACTTCATGGTGTATTCAATTACTCATTTTTAATTCACTAATTATTGGTAATTCAAATACTACAATTCCACTTCAATTCCCATCAACCTATGAGCCTAGAAAGTGAGCTGATCGTACAGCAAAAATAGGAACAAAATCATCGGCTAGCAAAGGAAGGAGAAGCATTTCAAAAACCATTCACCTCCTTCACTTGTAACTCCCATTTTAATGTATGTTATGACCCATTTAACACCACTTATACCATTCATCTTCATTACTTACATATCCTACACTAATATACTCGAAAAACCAGAAGGGATCAGCTGAGCAAAAAGTCGTGAATGGCAAAGGCAACAAGAGGAGAATAAACCATTCAAAACCAAACCATTCAAATTCTTGACTTGTAACTCCCAAACTAAATGCATATAATGGCACCTTTAACACCTATTATATTATTCACCTTCATCACCTACCTTCCCCACAAGCTCACCTTCGAAAATTAGCAGAAAACTGCAGCTAATAATCGTGAAAGCAAGAGCAAAACAGTAGGAGAACAAGAGGAGAAATCCAACTCGGTTCCGTCGCGTCGTATTGTCGTTTTGATTTGTTTTGTGTCAAAACAAATTCCAGGCATGTATATGTTGTTTCTTTTCTCTTCAATCAAGTCCTATAAATATTTTTAAACATTATAAGTTCAAGATTCATGAGGCAAAACGAATTTGTGGCAGCAACATTTTCAAAAAAATCTGCACAGATTTTTCTATGCTCTTTTGGTTCAACTTCACGGTTTGGTTGCTTTTCTGGATTACAGGTAGTTGCTCGGTTCCCGGCTCACACGGCTGCTGTTAGGCATGAATTAGAATGTGTTAGGGTGTCATTGGTCCATTGGTTTCCATCCATACACTCACAAATAAAGGAATGACAGCAAACTTTTTCAAAACTACAGATTTGAGCTTCGTTTTTGGTTCTTGGGTGGTTAAGGGGAGTATTCGAATCTTGGCTGTCCTAGGGACTGTAGCCATGATTAGAACCCTCCCTTAACATGTCTAGGACGTGACCAAGGTGTCCTTTCCAAGCTTGGTTCACAGATCCATTAGAATTGCACAACAAAAACACAAGTTCATTTCGTTTCCTTCAAATTCTGTGTGTATGCACTTTCGGTTTTGGAGATGTTGGATGAATTGTGGTTGGCTCCTAGCCCGTAGCCATTGTTTATACAACACTCCATCATGTCTAGATCGATCCATGGTCGCTCAAATGGCCATTGGAATGATACAAGACAACAAAACAATGCAATACATCACACTATACAGAAAGTGGCTCTCTCGGTTTTGAGCTGTGATTGTCCTAGGTGTTTGCTTAGTTTGTGGTTGGCTTTTAGCCCTTAGCCATGGTCCAAGCCATGCCTTAGGATGTTGGTAAGAGTCCTTGGGCAGTGGTTCAAGCCCTTGGCCATTATTTTCAGAGTTTGCTCCGCAAACAAGCAAGCTGCCGCTGCTGTATTTTCTGCTTTTTGACAGCAGCTTTGGGTCACGGTTTTGGTGGTGGTTTGAGTTCTTGGTTGGCTTTTAGCCCATGGCCTTGGACTGGACACTACCTTAAGGAGTTAGGAAAGTCATGTTTTTGGCCGTTTGTGATTTGGTCGAGTTTAGAGGTCGTACGAGAATTTACGGTGAAAGATGCCAAAATGACTCTCGAAAAAGTGTTTTATGTTTTTGGATTCCTTTCACCCATTTTCGTGTTTTATAGTTATTATGCATAATTTTCAGTATGTTTGGGGTATTTTTAATCATAGTTAAACGTCGGTTTAATGTTGGTTCGGGTTGGTACGAAGCCATGGTTAAAAATCAAGTTATTGGTCCGAATCGTCTCGTTTGTTGGTTTTATTGTTAAGATTTTGTCAAGTTAAGATTTATTGCATGTGTCACATATTAGTAGTAAGTCGCAGCAAGCCTGGGAACGATCCAACTCATCCGATAAAAATAAGGTTATAATTATATTACGTGCATAAAAATATAAAATGTTTATTTTTGAGATATATGCTATATGTCTTGTGGCCACCTTACGTTTATGGGTTTGGAAGTCGGTAGGCGCAACCGAGGACCTCTCCCCCTGGTGACTTACGACCGGTTTATGATTATGTATGGGTACGGACATCCAGTCCAAGGGCTGTGATTGATCTCTACCGCCCAGTATACTGTGGTTTAGTCTGATCAGGCGTTTACGCTATGTTATGGGCCACTTGCTTAGAAACATTATCTCTACCAGAAAAATTATGATATGTTATGACATAGCTCTATTGAGCAAAGCTTTTACGTATGAATTTTCAGATATGCACGTAGTTATAATTATTCATGATACGATTTTCACCATACGCCCTACGATACTTTATTTTTATGATGCATGCGATTTTATGATATATTTACTTGTTATTCACGATATATACATGTTGAGTCTTTAGACTCACTAGACTTGATTGTTGTAGGTATTGACGAGGTCGAGACCGCGGGCGGAGACCAGTGAGCGATCTTGGGACAGCAGTAGTAAACCCGAGACCTCATGATTTAGTTTATGCACCTTTTATTATTCAAACTCAGTTTTAATACGTTGGATTATTTTTAAATTGATGTTTACGTTGGATTATTTTTAAATTGTTGGTTGAAAACAATATTTGCTTCCGCTGTTATTTTAAAGTTAAAAATTATTTACAAGTATATTTTAATTAAATAAGACAAGACAATTATTTATTTAGAAAATTTTTAATAATTCCGCAAAATTATGAATACGAAATACGGGCCTTTACAGTTGATATCAGAGCCTATGATCTTGTAAAGGGTTGTACTACTACTGCTCTCGAGAAGCTCATGAAGTCACGTCTTCGGTCTGTAAGTTTTACATTTACGCATTTTATTTAAAGCATGAATTATTTTAACAACATGTTTTCATGAAACGTTTTTACGTTCAGATTTTAATTGTTCAGTGTTTATTTAAATAAAAAAAATAAATTATGGAATTATGCATGTTGGGTACGTTTGGAATTGGACATGTCTAAGAATTCGAATATTGGGCTTTAGGAGAGGTTGAAAATGATTTGACTATATTAATTTTTAGGTCAGTAGTGTTAATGTCCTCCTTATGGGTTATAAGTTAATCTTGAAAATTATGAATGTTTTTGAGACTTGTAGAATTTCTAAGAAATTATTAATGGTTCTTGGTTGCTAGTCGAGTAAATTTTTGAGGATTTCATATAAGCAATAGCGATTCGAAGACTACGACAATCTTTAAGATTATAAATGTACAATTTGAGGATTTTAAGTACCTATGGAAATGTAAGATAAATTATGAGAATTTATTTAGGATACATGCTCTACCTAGTTAGATTTAAGGATGGAATTGCATGAATTGAGAATTTTAGGGACCCAATTGTAATAACTAATAATTTGAGGACCTAAGTGCAAAAAAAAATTTCTATGGGACTATTTTCGAATTTACAAAATTTTGGGGATTAAATTTCGAGTTTGAGAATCTAAAAGTTTAATGAGATAAAATGGAAAATTTTATGGGGACAATGATGCAAATTTCGAAGAGTTGTAGGGCCGAAATGTAAATTGGGAGAACTGTAAGGGTCAGGTTGCAATTTTCAAAATTTTAAGGATTAAATGCGAACTTTTGATGAACACTTGGGATTTCAAGTATTTATAGAAATGTAAGACGTGTTATGGGAACTAACTTTGGGTATAATAAACTTAAGACTATTGAACCTTATGATACGGTAAATCTATAAAATGAAATTGAGAATACTGAGCACTCATGGGTAATTGTGGAATTTTCGAGATTTAGGGAAAAAAATTGGATGATATTCGAGGAAAGTAAGAATTAAATTTAAAATCTTAGGAAATTTGAGAACTTATCTAGTAGTAAGTGAGAACTGAACGGTTTAAATGGTAGGAGTTTTCGGTTATTTAGGCTCGAAGGAAATATAGAATATTTAGATATTTGGATTATAATGTTATAATGAATGGTAACCAAGGACATTGTAGGATGAATCAATCTTAGGCATGAAAATTTAAGCGTTAGTGAAATCATGTTGTGGCAAATTAAGGATTTAAAGTGATGTCGATTTAAGGTAAATTTGATCTGTTAGTTAAGTTATAAGGATAAACATTGAGTTAGTAAATTTTTGGGAACATAAGTTTGATGTGTCACAAGTTTTAGTCATGATCATAACATTTAAGATTATACCTTGTGAGAATTTAAAAATTTTAGGAAATTTGGGTACGATGATGGTTAGTATAATTGGTAGACGCACGTAAGAGGTGAGGTAGACACTTTGTCTTGAGAGATTTTGGAAGTCATTAACAAACTTGGGACTAAACGGATATGTGTATTGGAATTATTTTATTCAAAGCTATTTGGATTAGGTAAGTTTGAATTTCAAATTTATGGGATATTTGTTCATACGGAAATTTTGAGTGAAATAAAAACAAAAGGTAATTAGTTGTGTTCAATATAAGTTATCAATTGATGAATATTAAGATTTTTATCAAGTAAGGAATCTAAAAGCTTGATATGGGGATTCTAGAATTCTATGGGTTATAAATGAAATTGATTTATTAGAGTTAGTCTAATGCTACCATGGGCTAACTTATTAAGTTTTATACGCTAATATTAATTAAGCATTAAGGATACGTATGGGTGCGACGTTCGCTTCAATAAGGAAAGTCCCAGGGTCTTAGGTCTCAACTTTATTCTAATTGAAAAGGAAATAGTTTTAGCATGTAATTTGTGCTAGAATAATTTTATTATTTAGGTGGAAGATCGGTATCGTATACTTTGGGTTTTATGGATTAAGACCACTCGAACTTAAGATTTGCAACAACGTTATATTGGGATGCACTTTTAAATAAATAGGTTATGTAAGTTTGGAGCGGTAAGATAAAGATTCGATTCAAGGATCTTAGTCTAATATTATTATGGGGTTGAGATAAGGTTTAAACTTTTAAGTGTTTTACTAAGACCTCCTAAGTCGAACTGCATGGATGCCAATACTTGGACTTGAAGCTTTAACATATCTTGAATTCAATAAAGTTAAGAAGGGATGCTGTTAAGATTTCAATATTGGAATATAATAGGTCAATGAACATCTTGGGTATATTATAAGGAAAGTAAGGCGCGTTAAATTTGGACATCCACCTCTAGTATGAGGAATTGCGGGATAAGTCAAAATTCGGGGCTATAGTTGAATAGAACTACGTTACCATAAGTTGTTTTAAGTTGCGATTCACAAACGAGGATTTTGGTAGACAAATTTATTTAGGATTGAGTAAACGTAAGGACAGCTTAATATTTATCTTATCAGAGTAGCGCATCGGAAGCGTGGATTATTAGGATTCTAGAATTGAGAGTCTAAACTTTTTGTTTATCAGGGATAAGCGAATTTCGAGGACGAAATTTCTTTTAAGGGGGGGAGAGTTGTAGAACCCGAAAATCAGATTACGTATAAGTTATGCATAATTGCTATTATTTAAATTTTAAAAAAATGAATATTTTATATAAATATGAAGTGTTTGATTTATTTTAATAATTTTAAGTCATGATTATTCATTTTAAAGATAGATGTTTCGTTTCATCTTTTCAGGATAAATACGCGAGGTCGGACCGGAGTTTGGAGATTAAAGATAAGATTAATAAGATTAATAATAAGAAAATATTCCTAAATTTAATTTAAGTCAAGGAATAATTTAATTTAAAGAAATAGAATGTTTTAGGATTTATTTAAATTAATTAAGAGCTAAATTATTAAATAAAGTTCTTTATGTTAATATTTAATTAAGCTTAAATTAAAATGTGTAAACAAATGAAGATGAATTAATCTAGGTATAATATATTCAAGAAATTAATCATAGCATTTGAATATTTAAATTTGAGGTCATGAATGCCATGCAATAATCTAACCTAAAGTTAATGTGTAAATTCAATAAAATATATAATGATGGTGCTAAACTTTAAGCAATTAAAATACAAGATTTAATCAATAAGATACCATGCAAATTAGTAATAATAATTTTGGGTCCAACATTTAAAATAATTCAAATGTTGATAACTCTCCATTCAAACCACTCCTAATTGCACTTCATGGTGTATTCAATTACTCATTTTTAATTCACTAATTATTGGTAATTCAAATACTACAATTCCACTTCAATTCCCATCAACCTATGAGCCTAGAAAGTGAGCTGATCGTACAGCAAAAATAGGAACAAAATCATCGGCTAGCAAAGGAAGGAGAAGCATTTCAAAAACCATTCACCTCCTTCACTTGTAACTCCCATTTTAATGTATGTTATGACCCATTTAACACCACTTATACCATTCATCTTCATTACTTACATATCCTACACTAATATACTCGAAAAACCAGAAGGGATCAGCTGAGCAAAAAGTCGTGAATGGCAAAGGCAACAAGAGGAGAAGAAACCATTCAAAACCAAACCACTCAAATTCTTGACTTGTAACTCCCAAACTAAAGGCATATAATGGCACCTTTAACACCTATTATATTATTCACCTTCATCACCTACCTTCCCCACAAGCTCACCTTCGAAAATTAGCAGAAAACTGCAGCTAATAATCGTGAAAGCAAGAGCAAAACAGTAGGAGAACAAGAGGAGAAATCCAACTCGGTTCCGTCGCGTCGTATTGTCGTTTTGATTTGTTTTGTGTCAAAACAAATTCCAGGCATGTATATGTTGTTTCTTTTCTCTTCAATCAAGTCCTATAAATATTTTTAAACATTATAAGTTCAAGATTCATGAGGCAAAACGAATTTGTGGCAGCAACATTTTCAAAAAAATCTGCACAGATTTTTCTATGCTCTTTTGGTTCAACTTCACGGTTTGGTTGCTTTTCTGGATTACAGGTAGTTGCTCGGTTCCCGGCTCACACGGCTGCTGTTAGGCATGAATTAGAATGTGTTAGGGTGTCATTGGTCCATTGGTTTGCATCCATACACTCACAAATAAAGGAATGACAGCAAACTTTTTCAAAACTACAGATTTGAGCTTCGTTTTTGGTTCTTGGGTGGTTAAGGGGAGTATTCGAATCTTGGCTGTCCTAGGGACTGTAGCCACGATTAGAACCCTCCCTTAACATGTCTAGGACGTGACCAAGGTGTCCTTTCCAAGCTTGGTTCACAGATCCATTAGAATTGCACAACAACAACACAAGTTCATTTCGTTTCCTTCAAATTCTGTGTGTATGCACTTTCGGTTTTGGAGATGTTGGATGAATTGTGGTTGGCTCCTAGCCCGTAGCCATTGTTTATACAACACTCCATCATGTCTAGATCGATCCATGGTCGCTCAAATGGCCATTGGAATGATACAAGACAACAAAACAATGCAATACACCACACTATACAGAAAGTGGCTCTCTCGGTTTTGAGCTGTGATTGTCCTAGGTGTTTGCTTGGTTTGTGGTTGGCTTTTAGCCCTTAGCCATGGTCCAAGCCATGCCTTAGGATGTTGGTAAGAGTCCTTGCGCGGTGGTTCAAGCCCTTGGCCATTATTTTCAGAGTTTGCTCCCCAAACAAGCAAGCTGCCGCTGCTGTATTTTTTGCTTTTTGACAGCAGTTTTGGGTCACGGTTTTTGGTGGTGGTTTGAGTTCTTGGTTGGCTTTTAGCCCATGGCCTTGGACTGGACACTACCTTAAGGAGTTAGGAAAGTCATGTTTTTGGCCGTTAGTGATTTGGTCGAGTTTAGAGGTCGTACGAGAATTTACAGTGAAAGGTGCCAAAATGACTCTCGAAAAAGTGTTTTATGTTTTTGGATTCCTTTCACCCATTTTCGTGTTTTATAGTTATTATGCATAATTTTCAGTATGTTTGGGGTATTTTTAATCATGGTTAAACGTCGGTTTAATGTTGGTTCGGGTTGGTACGAAGCCATGGTTAAAAATCAAGTTGTTGGTCCGAATCGTCTCGTTTGTTGGTTTTATTGTTAAGATTTTGTCAAGTTATGATTTATTGCATGTGTCACATATTAGTAGTAAGTCGCACCAAGCCTGGGAACGATCCAACTCATCCGATAAAAATAAGGTTATAATTATATTACGTGCATAAAAATATAAAATGTTTATTTTTTAGATATATGCTATATGTCTTGTGGCCACCTTACGTTTATGGGTTTGGAAGTCGGTAGGCACAACCGAGGACCTCGCCGCCCGGTGACTTACGACCGGTTTATGATTATGTATGGGTACGGACATCCAGTCCAAGGGCTGTGATTGATCTTTACCGCCCAGTATACTGTGGTTTAGTCTGATCAGGCGTTTACGCTATGTTATGGACCACTTGCTTAGAAACATTATCTCTACCAGAAAAATTACGATATGTTATGACATAGCTCTATTGAGCAAAGCTTTTACGTATGAATTTTCAGATATGCACGTAGTTATAATTATTCATGATACGATTTTCACCATACGCTCTACGATACTTTATTTTGTGATGCATGCGATTTTATGATATATTACTTGTTATTCACGATATATACGTGTTGAGTCTTTAGACTCACTAGACTTGATTGTTGTAGGTATTGACGAGGTCGAGACCGCGGGCGGAGACCAGTGAGCGATCTTGGGACAGCAGTAGTAAACCCGAGGACCTCATGATTTAGTTTATGCACCTTTTATTATTCAAACTCGGTTTTAATACGTTGGATTATTTTTAAATTGATGTTTACGTTGAATTATTTTTAAATTGTTGGTTGAAAACAATATTTGCTTCCGCTGTTATTTTAAAGTTAAAAATTATTTACATGTATATTTTAATTAAATAAGACAAGATAATTATTTATTTAGAAAATTTTTAATAATTCCGCAAAATTATGAATACGAAATACGGGCCTTTACATAAACATTTTTTTTCAAACTCGCTTTGTGATTTTGAAACCGCTTTAAAGTCAGAAAAGCGGTTGCAAAACGAGTTTTTCCAGCTCTGACCATATCTTTCTGCCTCGTGAATTCTCTCATCATGTTTAAAACTCGGGGCCTGTTATATATATATCCATTAACCATCATTGCTCTTTCATATACCTTCTTCAAGTGAGGAAGTTTAAAAAAATCTTCAAGCATCAAATCTAAACAATGAGCAGCGCATGGAGACCAATATAAGTGAGGATATTGTACTTCCAAATGACGTCCTGTTCATTAAAATTTAAATGCAATATACAAATTACACATTAGAAGTTACAACTTTAATTTAAATAATATAATAATTTATATAAAGTGATATAACTAATATAAAAAATTAAAAATTATAACCATACCAGCTAAAACATTTGTGCTTGCACTATCAGTAACAATTTGAACCACATTCTTTGCCCCAATTTGTTGCACATATTTGTTTCTTTGCATCTTTTTTCTTTCCTTGTGATACGGTCTCATCAACATCTTGTCGGAAGTATAAATCTATTGGACCAGCTTGTTTTAGTTTCTTCCCAGGAAAATCAGGTGCAAGATTAGAACGCTGACCAAATGAAACTGTTTTAGGTCGTTTCCCTTTTTGCCGGTATATCTTCTTCAACTTCCAAATCCAAATATTCTTGTTGTTCTGCAACTTCATCAAAGTGAGGAATCGCATCCATTTGATTTTTCAGTTCTTTTTTTTTCGACATATAAGAACTAATTTCTTCTTTCACATGCTCTGGACATTTTGAGCAAGTTTTTGTATTCCTATTGCCTCCGACAAGATGTTGTTTATGTCGATAAATCCCACCATTAGTTGTTTTCCCACAAAAATTGCACTTCACTTTATTGGTATTTTTTGGGTCTTCTAGTGTTGCATAATTCCATGCTGGATCTTTTCGAATTTGACATTTTTATCTGTAAAATCAGGTTTTATTCTAGAATACTGCAGTAAGTTAATGAGCTTGAAATACAAAATTAAAAAATATAAATACAAAGTATAAAATATAAATATATTGATGCAATAGAATATATTAATTAATCCAATCACCCGAAAAGCACTGAAAGTAATAAAGTAATAAACCAATATTGAAATTTGAAATCAAGCAACAGTAAGGAAAAATAAACTGCAAGTCTGCGGCAACATTATAATAATAAGATTATAATAACAGACTTGATCCTAAATCCTAGTAATAAAACAAGATTATAATAATCAAGCAACAAGATTATAATAACAGACTTGATTATAAATCCTAATAGTAAAACTAAACTGCAGCAACAACAGTATAAGTCCAAGATTGATTTATATATTATTACTGCATAATCCAAATAAACCCACTTCGAAAAAGATGGTTTTCTAAGCTTTCTCGAGTCAAGAATTCATACACCAAAAGTCTATTATCATCTTCCAAGCAGTAGCCAATCAGACTCACGAGATGGGGATGCGAAAATTGGCCCAAATATTTTACTTCGGCCTACAACATAACAGATTGGATTAACTATATTATACCTCAATATTTAACCATTCATCAGACATCAACTAAACGATAGATTCCTCTCTCTTATCTTTATATCAAAAGTTACAACCGGTGTGTGACTAATTGGACTCGAAATATTAGACAGAATTCTTTTCCTAATCATAGGCCACAACAACAGTAAGAGTGTAAGACATCAAGCAAGCAAAGCCATGCAGATTGTAGAAAGATGATCATTGATCCATATACAATAAATCCTATATTGTAATCCACAAGGCACAAAACCACCAACTCTTATATACTCACAGTTTTTGAAGAAGCAAACTAGCACAGAAGATGAAAAACAGTAGAAAAGTGAGAGACGAACAGAACCAGAGAGTTTCAGATGAAGAGAAAGGCCGCTGCGCTACTCCAGAAAAAATTTCAAGGAACGGTAACGTACATGCAGATTGTAGGGCTTATTTAAAACATTAAAAAGGGCTTTTATTTGTTATTGGGCTTTAAATTTTATTGGGCTTGAGTTATAAATTATGAATTGCGTGGTGTATTACCAAAGCGACAGGAGCTCGCCTTTCTACAGCAGCGCGCCTGGGCCGAGGCGCTCCTCAGGCGCGCGCTTCTTTAATGTCTTGCGCCTGGGTCCTAACCCAGGCGCAACAGGTGCGCCTGGCTGCGCCTGTCGCCTAGGCGCAGCCAGGCGCTCGCTTTTCACAACAATAGGATTATGTGGTCTTACTTCTCACACAATTGCCTTCTTGTATGGAGCAAATTTCCGGATTCTTTCTGTGGAGGAATCAGATGCATTGAATTACTGGAGGCTAGTTTAAAAAGATGTTATTTGTCAATAGTCTTACAAACTATAGTGTCACAAACTATGGTGTCAATAGTTTACATCGTCTTAATTTTCACACTCATGTCTTCATGTAAAAAAACTCGTGTATGACTGGATTTTCATCAGTTTGAACACCATTTTTTTTGCTTCAGTGATAGTCTTTCTTGAATTGTTGATGTACGCAAATTTACTTAGCATTGTGACATTGTCGTAGACATTTAAATCAAATTGCCTTTCAGTAGTTCTATTCAAGTTAAGGGTCCTTGTTTGATTTCTGGTTCGTGTGTTTTTGCTTCAAACATAAATAAGTTTTGAATGTTTTATACATCCAAGCCAGATAGAATGACTTTAGCTATAGCTATTAGATTTTGAGTTCCTTTAGTCTATGTTTCATTCAATGTTTCAAGATTTGGGATATTTTTTTTATAAGAAACGTTATTTTATTAATGATATGATAAGGACAAGTTACATCAGTGGACTAGTGGTCCACTATATCATGAAGCACATATACCCAGGTTGTTTTAATGATTCACGTAAGCCCAATTTGCAATATATCTAATATCGAAACATTCTTGAAGTCATCATGAGTGCCGATCCACATAGCAACTGTGATCTTGATTTTTTTCCCAACAGTGTTCTCTAGTTTCTTCCTTGTCATAAAAAATTCTTATATTTCTTTCCAGCCATACTATCCAGCATATGCAATGAACCACGACTTGCCAAAAAATTATTCCCCTCTTACCAGTTGGCTGTCCCAAATCCATAGAAAATAAATCCTCTTTTGACTTCACATCACCCTGACCAATCCAAGCTCTTGCAAAGCTGTAGCCCACAATCCGGTCGTGAATGGACAATGGATGAGCATATGATCCTGAGTTTCTGTTTCATTTCTACACAACAAACACCAATTTGGGCAAATAGCAATTGAGGGCCACCTTTTTTGCATCATCTCCGAGGTCGGTAGCTTACCCTTAAGTCGCTGTCCACGAAAATACCTGAATTTTTTTTGGAACCGGAACCTTCCAAATTTGATTGACAAGAGGAAAAACGGGAAAATTAGAATGAGGAAAAAAAGACTCGAAGAAAGATTTGACCGAAAAAATACCAGAAAAATCCCCTCTCCACACACGGAAATCATCTACCCCTTCAATCAACCTAGTTGTCTCTAAGACACCTAATAACTCGGACAACTGAAAAATCTCTTCATCTCTGACCGCCCTTCTAAGATGAAAATCCCATGATTGAGTAGACGTGGCATTATCAAAATGAATAAAGTGGAAAATAGGCAATTATGAACTCTTTATAACTGAAATAGTGCTGAAAAAAGTTCTTTGAAAGAAGAATCCCCCACCACCTATCTTCCCAAAATCTAGCCTTGTTACCTCATCTCACCTCAATTGAAACGCGTTGCTGAAAAGTCGTGTATATTATGCACATAAGCTTGCGTTGTGACAAACTTTCCACATCGATTTTATATCGACTGCTGCACATCTTTACGAGATAGTAGAATACATCGTGCAACCTTACTTTAAATAACAAATATATGTACTAGAATATTTTTCACTTCAAAATGCATTCAGATGTTTTTATCTGTTATTTGAGCAAGTGTTGAAAAGAAATTATTGCATATGGATGTCACAGGTGGTTCAGTTAAATGTATTTCTCTTACCAGCGGGCGGGCAGGCAGCGACATCTTCTCAAGAAGCTTTAATGCTTTGATCCAACCAATTCTAACTTAGAAAGATGACCCTGCATACAATACTGCGGGATATTGAGGAAATCGGGACTCCGGGACATATTAATTCAGAAAAATAGAGCAACGTTTATTTCACTGTTTTATCCTTTATTTAAACCTAAATTTGCCAAATATTAGTGTATTTAAAATTTAATTTATGCATAATAAAAATTAAAATTTAATTAAATAAAAAAACCTAAAATATTTACACGAGCTCGTTCTTAACATCTCACTCCTTCACTCCCATTCTTCCCAATTTTGTTCTTCTTGTATCAATCTTCACATCAACATTTTTTTGTCAAATTTGTCTGGTTTCTCATCCCTCACATTGTAATGAGGAGTCTATAAATATTGGTTTGGAAGAAATCCAAAAAGATAATCATGTATTGGTAAGAATTCAATTAAAAAAATTTCAACCACTAAATTTTTTCTTTGGGTCGAGCTCGACTCACAAATCCGGGTAGCATATTCGATGATTGATTTCTTGGTTTGACCTATTACGCACCTAAATCGATCGATTTCGAGCACACACACCACGCCCTAAATCGACCTTTTGGGTCGAGAGCATGACACTTGGGTCAAGCTTGACCCAGATGTAAACCTCGACCCAAAAGAACTCGAACCACCAATTGGGTCGAGCCTAAGGTTTAGGCGAGGACTTTGGGTCGAGCCTTAGGTTTAGCCGTTTAGGCGAGGACTCGACCAAAGAGCTCGACCCACCAGTTGGGTCGAGGCTTGGTTTTCATCGAAGCTTGGGTCGAGTAGCCTACTTGACCAAAATCTCACTCACTCAACCCAATTTTTGACAATAACACGACCCAATTTTAATGGCTTGGTTTTCGTCGAAGCTTCGGTCGAGTAGCCTACTTGACCAAAATCTCACTCACTCAACCCAATTTTTGACAATAACACGACCCAATTTTAATTTTTGACAATTAATAACTTTTTTTTTTTGCATATTTACTTCCCCACGAAATTTGGAAGATATCAATTCTTTGATTGTAAATTATCTTTAGCATCAAAGTATGTTGAGCTTTCTAAGAAAATAGTATCGTTTTTAAATAAAAAAGAAATGGAACATTTGGTTCTACATACACAAATTCGTTATTTAGTTATATGTGTTAAAGATTATATCAATTTGAATCAATTGCGGTGGTTTTTGATGAGTAGACAGAGTTATAATAATGGATGTGATGAATATTGAATGATATATCGCAAACAACCACTACGGTTTTCATTGTTATTGGCCTGAATTGTTCTAAATTTTACCATGTGATACCTGATGATGATGAATTTAGGCTTAGGCATTTTGGTTGAAGGGGCAGCATATGTTTGGTGGATTTGATAGCTAGAATTGATGAGTATGAGAACGAGTCAGGTGAAGAGGTAGATGTGGAGAAGTTGAAATTGGCCCGACTTTTTTTTTGTGACAGGTTTATTGGGTCGACAACGAAAAAATAAACATGATACACCGAACCAAGAGTGGATTAGATTAGTTAACAACTTTGATAATTTTATTAACTATCCATGGGGTAGAATAGCTTTTGAGGAAGTACTTTATGGATTACTGAAAAGATCTCGAATCTAAGTTTAGAAGCTATGAAAATTTGATCGCACGACATGTGAATGATCACTACTTCAATGGGTGCGGTAGCTTCCATATAAGTGTATTTATTCATCCTCTGCCGGTAATTAAATATTGTTCATTTTATAAAATATTGTTGTCATTTTACATCATACTAATACATGTGTTAAACTTTTTTGTGCTAGATTTTGGCATATGAATATTTTCTAGCAATTGCTGAAGTGTTTGCTAGACGTAGGGAAGGTCCCAATGTACCGATACCTCGGACGTGTCATTGGTTGACTAGAAATGGAGTAAGAACCATTCACATTCCATTGATGATGTGAATAAAGCATTTAAAAATGTATATATCAAGGTAAATACAAAAAATTCACTTTATTGACTTTTGTATTATCTAATATATTTTTGGTTAACTAATTTTAATTATATTATCTAATGTTAAAATTAATATAGGATATTTTGGGATGTTTATTCCTACCACAAAGGAGCTGTTGTCTTTGCACTATATAACCGGCGATCTTGTTGATTCTAATCCTGATGTGGTAGTCAATCGCATTACGGAGTTGATTAGCCAGGGTATCAAAGTATTGTGCAGACAAGATCCATTGGGCGACCCAGAGGATGGAATAGGTATATAGGCTGAGGATTGACGGTTTTCCCAGCCATTGAAATATACATATTCCAGGTCAATTCGAGATAAAGTTCGAAAATCTTCTCGGCCATCCGAAGATAGTGGTCCTTCACACATGAATCAATCGTCTCCTCCATTGACAGACATGGGGCATACATCTATGCATAAGGATCATACGTCTGTTGCAAATATGTATGAAGTCCGTCTGACAAGTTTGGAGGATAAACTTGCGACGATACAAAAGGACCAAGCAGATGGATTTTCTCATATCATAGATATATTGAAACATATGCAGACAGATATCTCGAGCTTGAAACATATGTTTGGGAGATTGCCTTCTGTGACTGCCGATGTTGATGAGTTTTATCAATATTTATATGATTTTTAACTATTTTGTTAGCTTAAAAAATGACAAGATTGTATGTATTATTCTCTCAAATTATGACGAGACATCAAGCAGAACACCTGAAGAGACAACATTTATGAGAACGGAAGAGGTGGATCCAAATATAGGTGCATACTCAACTGTACCTGAACATAGGCCACTTGACAGATAGGCGTCTTTGGCGCATGCTTTTCAAAAAGCTTCAGGCTTTAAGTTAAAATTGTTTACTGTCGACGAAGAGGTTATGACAGATGAGACACTGCATGAACTTGTTACAATTCATATGATGTCTCTATCTTTTGAGAAGAGATTAACAAAGTTTGCTAATAGATTGTGGGCTCGAGTAAGCGCTGAGATTAATTCTTGCACGAAAAATACGAGAATATCTAGGGTTAACTCGTCTAACGATAGAAAGTGATTTCTTGAATTGCGGACATCTGGTTCTTGGTTGAATGACTCCGTAAGTTTTTTCTTCTTTACTTTTTTGTTTATTACATTGAGTTAGTAATTAACATATTTCACTTTATCATTTGTCGGCATATTCAAGAATGTTAGCAATGGTTAATTGAATTGCTAAGGACGTACACACATTTAATTCACAGGATGTATCAATGATGGACGTCGATTTTCATCAGGTGGTTTCGAGTACTTTCAATGAGGTCGGGCGAAATAATATAGAGTGTTTGATACCCTATGTGAGAGCAGAATTTGGTGAATGGCCGGCTGTTCCGTGGGATAAAGTCAAATTGATTTTGATACTCTTTCATCTTCCTGGGCATTGGATTTTGTTAAAATGTTTGCCTAAAATTAAGAAGATCATTGTGATAGATTCAGACCGCAGCTCAGACAGGTTCCGCAAGATATTATTTGACCTTATTAAGCCTTTAGTGCTTATTATTCCACACATCCTAGTTGCCCTGGGTATTAGTCAGGATTTTGCCAGATAGAACATAGTTAGGCCAGAGGATTTTCCAATTCAAAAACTCAGGTTCAATGAGCTCGTGTGCTCATTGAAAATCAAGACAGAAAACTACTGAAAATAAATAAAAATCACAGGACATTGTTTCAGGTGCTCTTGTGCTGTGGTAGGTTTACCATCAACGCAATTCTCTTGGAATTCAGGGTTCGTGAATGACAAACATCAACAACAATTGCGGGATATGAACAATTTTAATCGATCGAGAATCCTAAACCCAGAAAAAAAAGAAAGAAACATGGCAGGAGAGAGTCGTGAGGAAAACTAGGAGGGAAAACTCATTTTTAATAATATCTAAAGAAAAATGCCAGCTTGGTTATTTTTTAACAATTATAATTCTGTACTTCAGCTAGACATACCAATTTACACTAAAATCTCTAGAATAAACGACAACTATATTTAAATTACCTTCAGCAGACAAGGACGGATAGCAGAGGAGCAAAGGCCAGCTTCCTTCTGAAACCTATCTTCGAAACCTACGACAAGAAGCAACCGACGGCATCAGACACAGCTAAATAAGACAAACTGTTTGCTCAGTCCAACCAAAAAATCCTCGTATAAAAGCAAGGGATCAAAACAGCCATGTCCATCAAGTTATCATAAAATCAACTGAAAATATTAACTTAAACACACGAACCACCGACCCGCATACAGGCAAAGCAGTCTTATTTAAATAAACAAATATTGTCACTTGGCAAAAACCATTTTCTAAACCCAGAACTCAGAATTAGTATTAAGATGTCTTGGAACCATGCATACTTATCCTGAATTACTTCGACCATAAATGCTATTAAGAAATCAAAAAATCAAATTCCAAATAAGCAAGAACATATATATATATATTTTTTTCTGTTTCTTTTCTAAATGTGCTTAAACCACCTTTTTCTAATAAGTGCAAGGGTATAGTTCCTGCTCGAAATCACAAAGATAATGAGGAAGGCATTATACCATTTATACTTCTTGCAACGCATACAGATTTTGAAGTTTGAAGAAGTTTTCGGATTAAAAGGCATCAATTAAAATTATATGTTTTCTGCCAGCATCACGATTGTCACAACGTACAAAGATCATAGTGAACTATGCATCTCATTCAGCTGATACATATTTTTAAGAATCTCACCAATCATTGAGGTACTTCCACCGCAAAGCACGGTATTTTCTAGTAGCTGACGATGATTTTCGAATGACACCGTCTAAACACATCTAACAAGCTGCTCCACTATTCCATGTGCCTCTAAATTTAAAATGGATGGTCGAAATAAGGCCTCACCAACAATATATCTTCCTCTTCCAATTTTTATCACCTGAAAGAGCGACATGAAGATTTACATTCCATGAACACATGAATGACATGTTATGCGTTAATTATTCATGGCTGATTTAGTATCTAATGTCAGCCATAAAATTGAAGCAACTTAAGTTGGTGACTGTGCATGCATACAGACGATGCTGCATCATCTCGAACTTGGCAAAATCGCGCCATCCAATCACAAGAAAGCTCTTCAACATTAAGTATTGGTATTGGCATTGGCAACAGCATATAAATCAAACTTAGAATCCTTTAAGCATGTATATTAGCAGTCCAATTAGCAAGGCAATGGCATCCAATCAAAGCAAACTCTTTCAACATTAAGGTCCTCAAAGTCGGCAGAAGGACACCAAATTGTGCGGAGTATAAGTGCAACATGCATCTTTCTTAGAATTTACTTATTCAATGAGTTTATGATGTCATACTGTCATGGGCTCTCGGCCCAAACCAAGAAGAATTGCTATGGGAAATCCAAATAAAATAGGATCTAAGCTGATTTGATATCTTTTATTTGATTATTATCTTTTATTCTAGTTAAGTTTGAATAAATGAGATAGTAACTATATTTAGAATTGTGAGTTAGGTTATCTTATTTTTGGTTAAGATATTATGATCTTTTATTTTGGTTAGGATAAGTTTATCTTTTGTATGAATCTCTCTTATATATGGGAGGATTGAATCATTAAAAACGGGTGAAGAAGAAATATCATTCACAAGCTTATGATATGAGATCTGAAGTTCTCTCTCAACGAGCTCAAAACCTAAAATCAAACCTTTAACGAGCCTGAAATTTAAAGCATCATGTTTCATGATCGGGCCATAAATCGCCTCATAACGAGATCCATAACTCGGGACCATAACATATGCATAGCGGCATTAGCATTCTGATGTATGTATTTGTATCAAATGCGGAAAGTATATTTTGGCTATTGCAGAACAAAAAATAAAGTCCTGGAGCACAAGAAGAGATAAGCAATTATGGTGCATGAACTTTCTACATTTCCGTTTAAAATATCATCTTAGCCACCGTTTTATCAATCTTTCTCAGTTGCAAATCAACCCACAAGATTTCCGAGCCAATGAGAACTCAAATTCCAACCCAAAGAAATGACTGAATGCAAGCATGCAAAGTCACTGAGAATGCACAAGAGTGCACACTATTTTCTAAAACATGCACACTAGCACCACCATCTAGCATTTGTGCTTCATTGTTTCTTGTACTTGTCATGCTTGCTTATGATCTTTTTTTAATTTTGGAAAAGAACTGGATGGGTTAGCTTACATGCATGAGGTAAACAAATATGGCATAACTTTTTAGAGCGGAAAATAGAGAAGGTATCTAAAAAGGTCATATTAACTCAAAATTCAGTTATTCCATAATTTGAAAAATCATAGTTCACCATCAAGACAGAAAAATAGATGCATGCACCTGTCCATCAGGAAGAGTATGTTGCTCCTCAGGGCAGTCATGCTGAAATTGATCATATGAAGCAGCATCCTCAGCACAGCATGCATAGTGCTCCTTTAATTTTTCACATTCAGAGATACTAAGGTTAACAAGTGGATTAGATTTCCCAAGCTCTTGAGCAAATAAATTAGTTAAATCCATTCCTCCGTTTTCAAATCTTCTTGAAGATATATGCTGAACAGCAACTTCAATTACTGATGCAATATCTGAAAATATGGATGTCTGAGGGATTACAGCAGAGTACTAAATATAATGGCTCAGCAAAGTAAAACTTCAGCTTAAAGATACCGGCGAGACAGAAATCTAGAGAAATATATGATTTCATGAGACCAAGTTCATTGTGTCAGCTGACCCTTAAATCACCAAAAGCAAGCAAGAGAAAGTAAATGTTTGAAGGAAGAAGGCAACAGATTAAAAAAAAACTACGGAAATTTTTGGTCGATTGGTTATGTTTTTAAAAAACATTCTCTCCCCCAAAACAAGACAAAGCATAAATCACATTGTCCATTTCAATCTCTCAAAAATATTTTTTATCTTACTTTTATATCTTAATCATTACTTCATCACTCTTCTCATGAATTCCCATCTATTATATTATAACTCAAAACAATTTATTTCAAAATTTTAATGACACAAATAAACCAACAAATTTTTAATGACATGATTTCTGTAGTTAAATATATCTCCTCCCAAGATATAAAACCAAACACCTTTTGCTTAAGACAATATGCTTAAGTTCAAAAGGTATACAAAAAAGGACAGTGTTAAAACCAAATGGACAGTAGTGACTTGTGACAGCTGAAATCTACAACCAATTTCAACTCTGCCATCAATCAAAGAATATATATTACCCAAAAAAACAAAGCAACAACTTTACCGGTCTTGCCATGGCCAATATCCACTGTGCAACCTGAAATACGTCCAACGGCATATTGTGATAGCACTGCTTGCTCAGATGCATAAAAGCCTGAGATATTGAAATTCTCAAACATCATTTGGACCAAGTGCTCTCTAATGGCCTGTCCAAAAAGAATTTTATTAATCATATAATAGTACAAAAAATTACAAAAGAATTCATGCAATAAGTTCTCTTCTTCATCGCCAATATGACAAAGGGGTATCTTCCTGGTTAAAAGCACAATTTGAATTTAGCAACTTGTGTCAAAATTCAGACGCTACAGTTCAAGATCTCATTCAAAATCTGCAAGATCTTCATTTTCTCTCTCTCTTCCCTTTTTCAAATTTTCCAGAGTTTTGGGGCCCATTTAGTTTGGCATTTTTGAGTGAAAACATAAACTTCGGAAAGGAAGTAGTGTAATTACTATTGTGAAAATCCATGAACAAAAGGCAAAATAATCATAGATCATCAGCTGGTACTCTAAATGATCCATTACCAAAATTCTTCCCATCAATCTCAGCATGCAGGGTTGATCTGAATCAATTTTTCACTACCAACACATGGGAAATTACGTGACACCTTCAACTCTTTTTTCCTACAAACAAACTCATAAGAAGATATATTTGTCATTAAAACACGAAAAGTACTTCTATTCATGGTTCGCCGGAACGGTTGCGGTGCTTGGAACGGCCACTACCGTTCCAGTTCCAATGTTATGTTGCGGAACGGTCGTATAAAAAAATTAATAAATTCAAAAAATTGAAAAAAAAATTTAAATATAAATTACATCATACTAAAAAATAAAATATATAAAGTTATTACAGATTAATATATCAATACAAAACTATTTTACAATAATAGCACAATAAGAAATACACACTAAAAATTATAACATACCAAAGCTAATACCATGAAGACTGATGCGGAGGAGCGAAATCATTGTTATATTTTTCATCATTATCTGGTAGATTAAATTGATTTCGAACATTTGGATATTGACGTGATTGTCCATAGAGATATTGATTAGATTGAGATGACGAAAGATAATTAGAATGGGATGACTAATTTTGTAATAGTGTTTCGTCACGACGATTATAGTATCCGAATCCACGATACACAGTAGAACTATCAGCTGTACTTGAAGATCTATACTCGGGACCATGACGTCCAACACCCCGCCATATAGATGATGAAGATTCATTGTATCTATCACCAATATATTGAGACGATCCATAATCAAATCCACGATGTCTAATTTCATATGTACCAGATGTTGAAAAATCAAATGATCTATCAAAACATGAAAGTTATAGCCTTATATCTTATCTTTCTAATGGAAGTGGCCTCACAACAATTGGATCAATATACAAGACATTATACTAAAAACCACAACTACTGTCACATTTTTCATACCGTTTCTGCAATTCCATTTCCTATTTGGCTCAAGATCAACTTTCTATTCTACACATTCATTTCTATAATCATCAACAACTATGAAATATAATACCAATAACATAACCATTCTATTACCATTCCAATAAACATAACCATAAACAATAACCATCTACAATAACCATTATCATACCTTACTGTAATGAACCATGAATATCTCATAACCATATTTTTTAAACACCAAACCGTTCCGCTCGGCCATTCCGTTCCGCTTCGCCGTTAAATCGCCGATAAAACGTCGAAGAACAGCGCTACAAAACAATCACCGATTTGCCCTGGAACTTTGGAACGGCGGTCACCGTTTCCGTTCCGTTCCGGCCGCATAACGGCCGTTCCGGCGAACCATGCTTCTATTAGCTCATTGGGAAACCATTCATGACTCTATCTTGGTAGCTCTCACCAGCACTATCGATATTCAAAAGTAATATATGGCAAACAATAGGCCTCTCTCTTATAAGCATAAACACAATTACATTTTCTCCTTCCATCTTCAGCATCAACCTTTACAAATTCTCTTGATTGAACTATGTAATTCAAATACAAGCACCTGTCTCATGTTACCAGCACAAACAAACACACACACGCACACAAGACACCAAAAAAAAAGATTCTTGAGCACTGAGCAATCATAAAATGAGAACAAATGATTAAGCATGTATTTGAATGATATCAAAACACTTTACATAACCTTAGGAGTTGCGAGTGGATCAGTAAATAAAATTTGTCCTTCATTGCCCATCTCCCACCCTAGCCCAGTATAAAACACATGCTTTAATAGATCTTCCATCGCATCCCAGTCGTTGACAAATCCTGGGACAACTGGATCAACAGTTTTGTTCTCAAACAAAAAAGGATCTGCTGAGGAATCATCTTCAGGCACTTGTTTCATTTGAGTGGAGATTACCTGCGATATGAAAGGGGAAATGAGGAAAAAGGGAATGGCGTAATTGTTTATCCAGACTGATTTACTTTTTTATCCTTTATTTAAAATTTAATTTTCTTGATAAATTAGTGGTGGGTCGGATGTTTGGGTCGAGACAATTTTTACTATAGTACAAAATAATTTTAATTTTTTATAATTATTATTGTTTTTTTTTTTAAGATTTACTTCTCTGCAAAACTTAGAAGTGATCAATTATAAATTACATTTTATAACATTTTTGATAATGTTATAACATTGTGATTTTTATGAATATTTTTACAACTTACTTAAATTATAATATTCCATTCATAAATACTTTTCTCATTATAACTATTAGCAAATATATATTCCTGTTCTTCAATAAGAACATCCATGAGAGTAGGTCTATCATAATAATATTTATTCTGGGTAGGTCTATAAGCCCATTTAATTTTATTAATTTCTTCTTCAGAATGATTCCCATCAAACTCTTCATTAAGAGTATTCAAATTATGATTTTTAAATTTTTCTTCTAATATTTTCTCTATATCAGAAACAGAAGATTTAAATTTAAAATCCTTAATATCTGGAGGGGATTTTGAATAGAAGAAGTAGCAATAGAAACAATATTAGTTTCTGGTTCTTGAATATGAACATCTGGTTTAATTTGATTAATAGCCAGAATAATTTTATCAATACGATCCTTAAGAGAAACTATCTCTTCTCCTATTATCGTAAGATATAAATTGTTTAATTCTGTTTTTCAATAATATGATTAATATGTTTAACAGTTATTTGCAACATATCATTCTCAAATAATTTGGAAAAAGCAGTAAAATTTAAAATTTTATTATTATTTTCTATAATAAAAGATTGTTGAGGAGGATAAACAGATTTTTGAATCTGTCCAGAAGAAAGTTTATAATTTCTTTCAAGAATAGAAATATAATCTATGATAAAAGTTTTAAAAAACCAAGGAACAAAATGAATCAATTTATTCTGGTTTTCACAATATTTATAAAATTCTGAAACAATATAATCAAACTCATTTTCATAAAAACTTTTAAAGTACCAATTTCTGAAAGATTCCCATTTGGGTAAATAAAATTCTGCATTGATTCTTGCTCTAGCAAGAGATCCTTTAGTAAAATCAATTTTAGATTTACTATCCATTAAATACTAAAATTCATTTCTGAAACTGTATCAGTTTCTCTAACCTTTTGACAGTTACTTTTATTAACAATATTGTTTTGATTAATGATTAATTCATCTACTGTATCTTGTACAGGAGACTCAACATCTTCTCTTATCTGAGAAGTAGAAGCTCTAGAAATCTGAGGTATGTCTACCATATAATCTAAAGGCGAAATATAAGAATAACTAGATCTTGATCTAGCATAGATAGAAGTTGGCAATAATCTTCTTTGTTCATTATTAAACTGTATTTGAACATATCCTTCATTATTCTGAATAACTTGTTGTAAATCCCTATTTATTATAGGATTTCTAGGAACAGCTTGTTCAATTATCCAGCTTTCTGGAAATTCAATTTCTTCCCATTTTATAGATCTACGCGTTGTAATATTAGATCTATTAAAATTAGTTTCTATCAGAATAGTTTCATTAAGTTTTTTATCTATTCTTTTACACATAGGATTCAGTGTAAATAATGATTTGTAATATATACAATAACAGATACATATTACTTCTGTACCAGGAGTATAATTATAACCATGAGTTTTAACATTTAATGTTAAAGAATCTAATATATTAATATCAGACAAAGATAAAGATAAATTCGGATAAACATCAAAATATATTGGACCATGTACCAGACAAGATTGAATTATTCCCATAAGGGATTGTTTCCAATTCAAATTTCTACCATCTCTTAAAGCTGCTATAAAACTTTCTGGTAGTCCTTCTAATGTTAAAGGTCTAAAAGCAATTTGAATTAAACCTATATGTATGAATTTATAATTTTTCATATAAGGCATAATATCTTTATTGTTTAACAATCTAATAACCATTTCATTATTATGAAGTGGTACTGATGATTCTGTAGTTTTAACTACCTGTTTAAAACCAATTTTTTCAAAGGTTCCTAACTTATAGATCATTTTAGATTCTATCTTAGGAATAGTCCATTTATTCAATAAATCTAAATTTTCAGGTAAATCATATTCTTCATTTAAACTGTTTTGAACAGTTTCTTTAAAACTGAAAATATTCATTTGAATAAAAAGTGCTAAATTATTATCCAGACTATTTCCATGGCTCTGATACCATCTGAGGCTTGGGATCAAAATGAGGAATCTGATACGTGGCATTGTTTTACCAAACTTTTCCTTAGTGGCTTTCGCACACATGGAGGTTATTGGTTTCCAGCCTATATATCATCTTCAACTCTTACTGAGCTAAGAAAAGGAAGAATTTAAATCTCAGAATAATAATGAATATAAGATTCATATTTGGAACTTTTACAAAACATAAAAGGATTTATAAAAGATATACCAAAGAAATTAAACAACATAGGATTTTACCGAGGTCCACCTCAGAATCATAAATTCATAAAAATCACCCATGAACGCCTTAAACGCCATCTCTCGGCTAAGCAGGCAAAAGGGCTACAACATGAATTTATTTTTCCTGGTTAAACTCGAACCTTGTGTTTACCATTTCCTGGTTCATCTTTTTACCTTATGTTCTAACCAAATATTCTTATATTACATTAAATTCCAAAAATTTAAATAGATCTTTTATTATCTCAATCTGATTCCAAGAACAAATAAATATAGATCATGTCATAGTAAGGTAATAATTTAGCACGAATGCTTTAGCCTGTCATTCAGGCTAATCTTATGAAAATAAAAATTTAAAAAACAGTAAATAAAAACAGAAAATAAAAACAGTAATAACTTACAAAGTTGTTATCAGAACTGCAAACTTTTATTGATGAACTTCATAAAGGGTTTTTACAAGAGAGAATAGAGAGGGGAGCAAACTCAACCGTGTCCTTCTAAAGACACAGAATGAACCTATATATAGATAGAAGAGCCGGACATCAAACCCCGGATTCCATCTTAAAATAAAAATAGTAAATGCTTTATTAAAGCAAATAGTAACATGGTTACAAAATTCAAAAAGTAAAAGTGATATGCCACCCACTTTTTGTCACGATATGCCATGATGAGATGTGATATTCCACCGACTGCAGATTCTTCTTCTGATGATTTTAATCATCTTTAATATTGTCTTTTAAAGAATTTTTCAAATTCTCAAAAATGTCATCTATCTGAGAAAATTGAGGAATATCATCCTCAGGGTCTTGAGTATCCTGCATCTTCATTAGATGAATAAATTAATTTTCACTGGATTCTGACGCCATAGATTTATCTGATTTTGAATCAGAACCTCCAATATTCTGGAAAAGATCTTTTTTCATTTCTTCAATATAGATCTCGATCATTTTTTCTTTTGAATATATTTCTGAGTAAGAATCTTGAAAGGACTCATAGAAGCTTTCTCCTTTTCTTGTTGATTATTAATTTTTTTCTGGTATAAAGAAATTTTTTCTTCCATTTGATGAAGAGTTTCATAACCATATGGTTTTCCAGTTTCTGGATCATCTCTTAATAATTTGTCCCAAAATTTTGTGGAACTAACCCTCCATATGCAAGGGATACCTTCATCAGTATAACCAAATTCTGGCTGCCATTTCCAGATCCATGGGATTCCAAATTCCATGAAGAATAGACATAGAGTCTTTCCATCGATCCAATGTTCAGAAAATGATTTTTTAATACTTGAGAAAACATTTAACCAAGTATTCATAGGTTTTATAAAAACCTCTGGCAAAATCTTTGCAGATGGACCAAATATCTTCCACCAGATTAAAAACCAATTTGGAACTGGATAGTGAAAAATATTTTCACAAATCTTTAAAAACCAAGTATGTTTTCTTTTTTCATTTTCATAAAATAAGGTTTTATTAAAACTTTCAACATAATCCCAAAAATTGAATTTAAAACTCATTTTATGATTTTCAGAATAAAATTCTTTTTCAACTAATGGAGATATACCCCATTCTTCAATAGATATGATCTTCTTAATGATAAACTTTGAGAAGTTATAACTTCCTTTCTGCTGAGTATTACTGAAAAAGTGAGTTATGTCAACACTTTTTGTATATATAAGAAGATTTTCATAAAATCCTCTCTGCTTGTAAGAACCATATACATATGATGTATTGGTTAAATATCTTTCCATGATAGACCATGGAGTTTTTTCCCATTGGGTATCTCTTTCTTCTATAAGAAGAATTAATTCTCGATGTTTTGTCTCTGTATATAGAGCTGAATCATTATCATCTTCTTTAATGATATTAGCATATGATGCTGAAGATTGATAATCTGTATTACTTCTCTGTTTTTATTTCAAGAATTCTTGAAATTCATTCAGTATTACTGGCTGATGAACTAGATAAGTTCTGGGCTATAAGCCTCTGTTTACCATGCTGTGCAATGATATTAGGGGTTTTCTCCTACCACCTCGCCCTCTATAAGAGGACTCTCCTCTTCCTCGGGAATACATATCTGTAGATGAAAACATTAGGATAAATATTCTCGAGTTAAAAAATCTGACAAGTGATTATCTTCACCTTTCTTATAAATGATTTCAAAATCAAAAGGAGCTAAATGAGCCTGCCATCTTGCAAACATTGGTTTAGAAACATCATGTTTAAAATCTTTATTAAACATAAATTTTGCAGATTTGCAGTCAGTTTTTATAATAAACTTTTGATTATATAAATCATCTTGAAATTTCAAAATACACCTGACAATAGCTAAGATTTCTTTTGCTACCGTGGAGTAATTTTTCTGGGCATTATTCCATTTACCAGAATAAAATCTAATAAGATATTCTTGTTTAGTTTGAGGATCTTTCTGTTTTAAGATTCCTCCAAAACCTATATCTGAAGCATCAGTTTCAACAATTTTATCCTATTGGGGATTAGCAAGCATAAGACAAGGAAGATTTTTAACTTTTTCCTTTATATTTCTAACAGCTATAGTATGTCTATCAGACCAAGGTAAAGGATTCTTCTTTAATCTATCATATAAGATAGCAGAATCTTTAGTAAGATCTTTAATATAAGGAGAAATATAATTCAAACTTCCTAAAAATCTCTGTAACTGAGTTTTATCAGTTATAATGTCAGGAAATTTAGAACCAAATTCTATATTTCTTTGTATAGGAGTTATTTTTCCTTTTTCAATCATATGACCAAGAAATCTGATATTAGTTTGAAATAAAATCATTTTAGATTTTGATATAACAAGTCCATTTTGAATAACAATATTCTTAAACATATCTAAATGTTTAAAATGCATTTCAATATCATTAGAAAAAACTAAGATATCATCAATATAAACAATTATAAAATTGCTATAAGAATAAAAAATATCATTCATAATTTGTTGAAATTCTGAGGGGGCATTTTTAAGGCCAAATGGCATTACTGTCCATTCATAATGTCCTATTGGAACATTAAAAACAGTTTTATATCTGTCAAATTCTTTTACCTGAATTTGTCAAAATCCTGATTTTAAATCAAATTTTGAAAATATAATTGCATTAACAAGTCTATCTAATAAATCTTTTTTATTAGGAATAGGATGCCTAATCCATTTCAAAACCTTATTAAGGGGTTTATAGTTAATGACTAATCTAGGAACTCCTCTTTTTTGCTCAGAATGTTTATTAACATAAAAAGCAGTACGTGACCAAGGAGATTGAGAAGGTTTTATCAAACCTTTTTCTAATAAAGAATGAATTTCATTCTTGCATAATTCTAAATATTCAGAATTCATTTGACAAGGACGAGCCTTGGTTGGAATATTCTTTTCATCAAAATTCTCTTCATATGGAAGAGATATAATATGTTTTTTCTATTCCAAAAAGCATTTGGAAGATCATTACATATTTCTAGTGAGAACTTATTATAAATAAGTTTAATTTTTTCCTGTAATTTAGGATTTTTTAATTTATCATCTATAGTTAAAATATTAACTTCTTCTTTTAAAGAATTAATTTGAAAAGTTTTCCTATCAATCTTTTCTTGCAATTCATTAAGAATTCTATGAACAAGTTTAGTTATGAACTTAAAGGATATAGGATTACCTTGAAATGTTCCTATAATACATGTTTCATCAACATAAGTTAAAGGATAAATTTGATAAATAAAAGGAAGACCAAGTATAAGTTGGCTAGAAATATCTTTTGCTAATAAAAAACTGGTTTGAATACAGTTTTTATCTTTGCAAATATAAAATTTTGGTAATTTATAATTTATTTCTAATGGTTCTCCTCCTGCATGAGAGAGAGAATGTGTAGTTTTATGAAAATACTTTGTAGGAATTAATCCTTCCTGTATAACATTTAAATCTGCACCACTATCAATCATAGCAATGAAATTCTTTTTATAAGAATTTTCAATTAATAAAGTAATATTGGTATACCATTTTTGAGATATAATCATGCTTAAAACAGATAAATGTTTTTTATCTGGATCAGGAAAAGAAATATCTTGAAGATTATCAAAACTATCAGAATTATTAACTGAATTATTAGTTTCAATGATTGAAATACGATAATTTAAACTATTATTATTGTGCTGTAAAATTTTTACTTGTTCTTTAAGATTTTCTATTTCTTTAACTAAATCATGTATAGTAACTGGATTTTGTTTACTATATTTCTGTTGTAGAAGATTTTTTACTTCTTTCATGGGATAAACTTGTTCTTGTTTAACAAGAATGTTATTATTATTGCTAGTTGAAGCAGTATTCTCCATTTGATCAATAATTGTGGATTTTAATACTGGATCCTTAATCATTTTAAGGAATTCTAAAATATTATTGTTAGTTAACACATTAATATTTAAATCCTTGAATTGAGACATGAGTTTATAAAATTCATCATTTTTATCTTCTATATGATTTATACAAGATTTTCCTTGTATACAATTATTACATTCTTCTAAATCATCAGAAATTTCTGATTCACTATCTATTATTTCTTCTGAAATATAAGATTCTGAAGAATTCTCAAATTCACTGTCAGAATAATTATTCGAATCCATTATTATTTTAAATAATGTTTCTTTTAGATTTTCATCTATATCTAAATAATTAATTTTGTTTTCTAGCCCAACATTGATTGGCATAATGACCTGGCTTTTTACATTTTCTACAAATTATTAATTTGTTTTTGTATTTTTCTTCTTTCCGTAAATCACGGCTTTCTTTTCTTTTCTTCTTTTTATCTCTTTGTCTATCAGACAAATGTCTTTTATTTCTATAAAATTTTTCATCTTTTTCTTTAATTTTCTTCTTACCTTTATTAGGTAAGTCCATACCAAATTGATCACAAAATTTACCTAATTGTTTTTTCTCAAGTAAATTCTGTCTTTTAATTTGATTATTTAATTTTAATTCATTACAGAGAGCTAAACCCTCTTTAATGCAAGTATTAATTAAATTTTCATAAGTATAATTATCATATGGAATATTAATCTCATCTTTTCTTAATACTTTTCTAATTCTTTCAGCAAATAGAAAAGGTAAACCATCTATAAATTTAGCTTTCCAGAAACTATTATTACAATCTGGTATCTCATATATACGAGATAAAAAGGTATCTTTATACCATCTAAAATCAGTAAGTGTTTTACATTTTAGATTACTTAATAAAGTACGAATCTTTTCACTATCATCAGTGAATTTACCAGTAAAATGTTCAATCATTGTCATTATTAATGAATAAACTACATTTTCACATTGAATATTATTCTCAATTTTTATTGAATTAATAATATCTTCTTTTTGGAATTGATTTAAATAATTATCCCACCAACCTTTAAGTTGGCCAGTAAATCTTGATATAATCATCTTAGCAATATTTTTATCAGTATTACCTGAAGTTTTACACACAGTACTATACATAAGCATTCTGTGAGCAGTATTATAAATTTGCTTATCACTAAAACCATCAATATTCCATTCATAAATACTTTTCCCATTATAACTATTAGCAAATATATATTCTTGTTCTTCAATAAGAACATCCATGAGAGTAGGTCTATCATAATAATATTTATTCTGGGTAGGTCTATAAGCCCATTAATTTTATTAATTTCTTCTTCAGAATGATTCTCATCAAACTCTTCATTAAGAGTATTCAAATTAAGATTTTTAAATTTTTCTTCTAATATTTTCTCTATATAAGAAACAGAAGATTTAAATTTAAAATCCTTAATATCTGGAGGGGATTGAATAGAAGAAGTAGCAATAGAAACAATATTAGTTTCTGGTTCTTGAATATGAACATCTAGTTTAATTTGATTAATAGCCAGAATAATTTTATCAATACGATCCTTAAGAGAAACTCTCTTCTCCTATTATCGTAAGATACAAATTTGTATAATTCTGTTTTTCAATAATCTGATTAATATGTTTAACAGTTATTTGCAACATATCATTCTCAAATAATTTGGAAAAAGCAGTAAAATTTAAAATTTTATTATTCTTTTCTATAATAAAAGATTGTTGAGGAGGATAAACAGATTTTTGAATCTGTCCAGAAGAAAGTTTATAATTTCTTTCAAGAATAGAAATATAATCTATGATAAAAGTTTTAAAAAACCAAGGAACAAAATGAATCAATTTATTCTGGTTTTCACAATATTTATAAAATTCTGAAACAATATAATCAAACTCATTTTCAGAAAAACTTTTAAAGTACCAATTTCTGAAAGATTCCCATTTGGGTAAATAAAATTTTGCATTGATTCTTGCTCTAGCAAGAGATCCTTTAGTAAAATCAATTTTAGATTTACTATCCATTAAATACTAAAATTCATTTCTGAAACTGTATCAGTTTCTCTAACCTTTTGAAAGTTACTTTTATGAACAATATTGTTTTGATTAATGATTAATTCATCTACTGTATCTTGTACAGGAGACTCAACATCTTCTCTTATCTGAGAAGTAGAAGCTCTAGAAATCTGAGGAATGTCTACCATATAATCTAAAGGCGAAATATAAGAATAACTAGATCTTGATCTAGCATAGATAGAAGATGGCAATAATCTTCTTTGTTCATTATTAAACTGTATTTGAACATATCCTTCATTATTCTGAATAACTTGTTGTAAATCCCTATTTATTATAGGATTTCTAGGAACAGCTTGTTCAATTATCCAGCTTTCTGGAAATTCAATTTCTTCCCATTTTATAGATCTACGCGTTGTAATATTAGATCTATTAAAATTAGTTTCTATCAGAATAGTTTCATTAAGTTTTTTATCTATTCTTTTACACATAGGATTCAGTGTAAATAATGATTTGTAATATATACAATAACAGATACATATTACTTCTGTACCAGGAGTATAATTATAACCATGAGTTTTAACATTTAATGTTAAAGAATCTAATATATTAATATCAGACAAAGATAAAGATAAATTCGGATAAACATCAAAATATATTGGACCATGTACCAGACAAGATTGAATTATTCCCATAAGGGATTGTTTCCAATTCAAATTTCTACCATCTCTTAAAGCTGCTATAAAACTTTCTGGTAGTCCTTCTAATGTTAAATGTCTAAAAGCAATTTGAATTAAACCTATATGTATGAATTTATAATTTTTCATATAAGGCATAATATCTTTATTGTTTAACAATCTAATAACCATTTCATTATTATGAAGTGGTACTGATGATTCTGTAGTTTTAACTACCTGTTTAAAACCAATTTTTTCAAAGGTTCCTAACTTATAGATCATTTTAGATTCTATCTTAGGAATAGTCCATTTATCAATAAATGAATATTTTCAGTTTTAAAGAAACTGTTCAAAACAGTTTAAATGAAGAATATGATTTATCTGAAAATTATATTAAAATGTTTTATATAAATATAAATTATTTATGTGTTAACATGTCTGACAATTAAACTCAACCTCCACTTAAATTATTTATTCGAACTAAACTCGACCCTAAACCCCAAACATCAAACCATGAAATCCACCCAATCGACCCACTCTACCCAAAAGTACCCAAACTCCACTTACTCCACCCAAACTCAACCCAAAAGCACAAAACTCAACCCAAACTCCACGCCAAAAGAAAAAAACTCGACCCACTCCACCCAAAATCACAAAACTCACTCCACCCAAACTCCACCCACACTACATGATCGACCCGGTGACTTCTATTTGAAATATGTTGGGAGGCGCTTAGCTCCTAATCGTTATTACAATGCACTTTGATTAGGATTAACTAATTACAGCGGAAAACGAGTTTAAAATTTCCTTTACAATAAGCCCGAAATATTTCTTCTATAATTTAAATACTAAAATAGTATTTCATCTCACATCATAAACATGCCCACAAGAACTCAAAACCAATCATATACAAACAACTCATATCCTCGGGACATGCCCCGGTATATAAATACATATACATATATACTGGGAACAAAACATAAACCTCAACTCAAACTGTGACTCCCTCCAGAAGTACCCTCTCCGGTCTGCTGATAACCTGGAGTATCTGTCATTTTCCACATACAAAGACAACAGCAGCCCCCCTTGGGGGTGAGCAAAGCTCCGTATGGAACAACCATCATATATATACCACAAGTATCTAAACAATGATATATGGTATGCAATGCATGTATGTCGTGGAGATATCAGGTCAAATGCCCATCCACTGAGCACATGTCAGAATCAAACGAATCGCTATCAAATCAATGCTCGAGCTGGCACACCGGCCTCAATAAGGGATACTCGTATGATAGCGTCGACAAAGCGCCATCAAATCCCAAATCTCATATCCAATCATCGGGGCCACAAATGTCTATGTCTTTAAGGGTCATATAATACCAAACATAGCATTGTGTTCACAAACCCCAGAATCCAATTAAATCATATCAGGGTATCCAAGGATCATAGCTCAACGTGCATGTCATGTATCGATGTATGCATCAAACGATGTGTGTTAACAAAACATTTATTTTATACATCGATATTCAAATCTCAATGTCATGTATGCTACGTAAACTCAACAATTAAGGCATATAGACACATATTCTCAATCCAATCAATTAAATCAATCCAACATATATCATATAATACAGATACCTGTCGTATGTTACCCGGTCGCAACATACCTCAATTCTTCGTTTCCAGTTGATGTAGCCTGAAGATATCGGTATAATACTTTATCTACATCAATAACATACTTATTCCAATCAATAACATAATCCAAAATCATTAATATGAGTTTCAAATATCATTTGAAACTTCAAAAATTCATATCAAATCCAAATCATATCATAATTCAATTCCGACTTCGAATATGAGTTTATTGTCGGTTATTCTACTACATATAGGAATTTCAACTTCAAATACATGCTATTCCAGCACTTTGATATTTAGAGCTGCTGGAACCAGAAGAAATTTACCTCAGCCAGAAGCTCTCGACGCGACGATTCCGAATATATAATTTGTTTCGCGTTTAGACAGCGTTTCGAAGTCGATTCGGACAAAATAAATTGATTTTCTCTCAATTCTCTCGAACTTACGTAAATGAAACTGAAGAAATCGAACAGCAAAAATCATTCTTATCCTCCCACCGCTCTCGCGCTCGGGCGGTAAAATTCTCGCGCCCGAGCGCGAGACATTCTGTCCCCGAGTTTCAAATGCACCGCGCTCGGGCGATCAAAAACTACAGCTCGGGCGCGGCATGTTCTGTCCAAGTACTCTCATATGCTATACTGGCGCTCGGACGGTAATCTTCTACCGCTCGGGCGCCACATGTTCTGTCTAATTTCCCCACTTTTGGTACACTGGCGCTCGGGCGGTCATTTTCTACCGCTCGGGCGCCAGATGTTCTGTACAAAATATTAGTTTTGTACTTATTGGCGTCCGGCTTCTCCACTCGATCTCTTACAACGTCAATTCATATTCACTATTCATTTTCTCAATTCCATTGTCATAATATACATCAAATACATAATCACATGACAATTTCATAAATTATCGATAATCAACATAAGATTTACGATAATACGATACACGGTCCTGACATATGTCATATGCTCGACCCACTCAACATATTGCCCATTTGAAATATGCAACAAGACTCTACCCCCGCTCGACCCACTACGCCCATGCTCGACCCTACTCGACCCATTTTATAATACTTAGTATTTCGGATAAAAACAATTATTTGATATTTTATATTGATCTTGAGTTGAATTTATGTGATACATTTAAGCAGTTTTGATTAGAATTTTGTAGTTTCAGTACACCACAATGAAAAAAATTCATTGTGTCGAGGATATGATCATGTGGGTAGAGCCAAAAGACTCAAAGACTCAACCCATCGGCCTGGGTCGAGCTCGACCCAGCTTGTTGTCTTGGATCGAGCTACTCTATAACAAAAAAATAGTTTTGTCGACAAATTAGAGTGATTATAATCAGTATAATTTAGTACATCATAACTTATGATATCTATAACATTGATTATTAATTTTTTCAAATATAATTAATTCTCATTCTTTAGTTTATTATTTTAAATTTATATTAAATTCACTTAGTAAATTGACTAATGATAGTACTAACTAAGCATTCTAGAAAATTCAAATTGAAATAAAATTAGCTGGGTCGAGCTCACCCAAGTTTGGGTCGAGCTCGACCCAAAGAATGTTTATTATCTTAAATTTATATTAAATTTACTTAGTAAATTGACTAATGGTAGCCCTAATTAAGCATTCTAGAAAATAAAAATTGAAATAAAATTATCTGAGTCGAACTCACCCAAGTTGGTCGAGCTTGGGTCGAGCAAAATTAGCTGGGTCGAGCTCGGGTTTTGCTGGGTCGAGCTCGACCCATCTTGGGGTTTTGGGTCGAGCTCGACCCACCTCGACCCAAAGTGTAGTTTTTGGAGGTGGCTCGACCCATATTCAGTACACGAATAACATGGAAGCTCGACTCATTGAGATACATTAAACATTCATTCGAGTGAACATGTTGGAGTGAAATTTATTATGAATTTTTTAGGTTCCACTATTGTTATGAATTTGTTATAAATTTTAGATACATTAAAATATTCAGTCGATATTCAACTCATATGGCTGGACTAAATGATACATTTTTAACATAAGGTTCTACTATTGTTATGAATTTTTTAACAACTTACTTAAATTATAATATATAACTCATATTAAAATGTTTACATAATTATAAATTTTTTATATACTTCATATACATTCTAATTATATCTAAATAGATCATCATAAATATCAATTATATATTATATCAAAAGCTCAAAATCCACCAACTCTACCCACTCGACCCAAAATCGACCCAAACCCTAAACCCTAAACCAAACCCCAAACTCCACTCACTCGACCTAACCTACACAACTCGACCCAGTCTTCTCAACTCGACCCCAAAACTCGAGCCACTCTTATGTTCTTCTATCAATTTGTTAAAAGTTCATATAATATGTATCATTTATGAAATCTATACAAATTAAGAAGAGTGGTTCGAGCTATACAAATTATGAAATTTATACAAATTATATGAAATCTATACAAATTATGAAATTTATACAAATTACACAATAAGAAGAGTAAAAAATAAAAATAAAAATAAATAATAAAAAAATCAAACAAAAAATTTAGAAGAGTGGGTCGAGACCCTTATTTTTTATTTTTATTTATTTATTTTTCATTCTTTTTTGAAGAGTTCGACCCAACACCTCGACTCACTTGGGTCGAGTCCTTCACACCTGGGTCGAGAGTCTGAAGAGTGGTCTAGCTCAATCCAAACAAAGAGCTCGACCCACGTGAATCATTTATTATCTTCAATGACATCCTCCATGAAATCAAGGTTAAAATAAATTTTTAAGTAAACAAAATTCTCCTAATTTCATTAAATTATTATAATTATAATAATAAACAAACTTTACTGTATGATTGAATTTGAGCATACAAACTTTAAAAGGTCTCAAAACAATTTTATTATTCATAAAATATAAATGATAAGGATGAAGTTTGACGTTTTGATTTGTTTTGATTTTCTAAAATATTACATACACAATGAAGAGCTCGACCCACTCACACCTGGGTCGAGCTCGACCCAAATCTGAAGAGTGGGTCGAGCTCGACCCAATTTTTAAGACTCGTTCTGTGTTTCGTCGATCCATTTTGTTCCACCGATAACATAGTGTAATCTATCTACGTAAGGCCGACCCAAAGCACCAACGTTCACACCCCGAAACTTCGTCACGGCGGGCCTCGTTCCCGTTCCACTATCATGCCCTAACTCCACCATCTTCAATAACTCAAGAACAAGAAGAAAAACCACTTACCTTTGTCCCTTTCACTAAAAAGATGAAGTTCCAACTCCGGATTGAAGATTAATTTGCTTGATTGAAAGAAAGGATGAGAAGAAAATGAAGAACCCTAGCTTGGAATCGTTGGAGAAGAGAAAGGAAGAGAAGAAAATGAGGAAAAGTTGTCTCAACCGATTTTATACCTTAAAACACCCAAAACACGCTTTTGTACTGTGCTGGGCGCTCGGCGCGGACGTTCCTGTCCAAAACCCAAAATTCCAGAAGCAGTGGCGCTCGGGCGGCCATTTCTTGCCGCTCTGCGCACAGCCGCCTCAAAGATCGCCTCTGAAACGCCTCTTCTCATCATAATTTGGAAAAGTTGTAAACAGGAAAGTTGTAACTCTATGTCTTGGCTTGCATCTCCAATTAGCCTCATGTCATTTGAAGGTCTGAGTAAAAAGTTATGCTCAATCTCCCAACATGTGTCACTGGAGGAACGACGATATACACGACACACTTCGGGGCGCTTTTGGCTTGTCTTCCACAATGATTTGAACAAAACTCAAAACATGAAAGTTATTGCCTTATGTCTTATCTTTCTAATGAAAGTGAACTCACCTCATTTGGATGACAATACAAAACATTATGCTAAAAACCACAACTACTGTCACCGTTTCATACCGTTTTAGCACTTCCATTACCTATTTGGCTAAGGATCAACCTTCTATCCTACCCATCCATTCTTTGTTTCATTCTATATCATTCAATACCATTCATATCATATCTTGAAGCCATATACCATCACCATTACATCACATATCCCAAACGATCATCATCATAAACCATAAGAGTAATAATAAACATACTTAATCATAATCATTACCTTACATCATATAAATACGGATGTCTGGGCGTTACAATTCTCCCCTCCTTAAGAAATTTCGTCCCCGAAATTGCCACTACTGTGCGAATAACTCAGGATATCGCTGTTCCATTTTCTCCTCTGGTTCCCACGTTGCTTCTTTAACCAACTGATTACGCCAAAGAATCTTGATAATGCCGATCTCCTTATTCCTCAGTACTTTAACCTTGCGATCTAAAATCTGGATTAGTACTTCTTGATAAGTCAAGTTCGGCATCAGGTCCAATGGTTCATGTCTGAGAACATGGGAAGGGTTCGAGATGTACTTCCTGAGCATTGAGACGTGAAATACATTGTGGACTCTATCCAAGTCCGGCGATAAAGCTAGACGATATGCTCTTTCTCCTATCCTGTCCAGAATTTCAAATGGCCCGATAAATCTTGGGCTCAGCTTACCTTTCTTCCCGAATCTCATTACCCCTTTGAGAGGATCAATTTTGATAAAAACATGATCTCCAACTTCAAATTCCAAAGGCCTCCTTCGGTTATCGGCATAATTTTTCTGTCTGGTTTGGGCCGTCTTCATTCTGTCCTGGATTAAAGTAATCACATCAGTTGTCTGTTGGACCAATTCCGGTCCTAACAACTTTCTTTCACCGACTTCATCCCAGTTCAATGGTGACCTACATTTTCTGCCATACAATGCCTCGTATGGTGCCATGCCAATCGTTGCCTGATAACTATTGTTATATGTAAATTCCGTAAGTGGCAATTTAGAATCCCAGCTACCAGGAAAGTCAATCGTGCTGGCTCGTAGCATATCTTCAAGAATCTGAATTACCATCTCTGACTGCCCATCACTCTGAGGATGATAAGCTGTGATAAATGCCAACCTGGTGCCCAAGGCTCTGTGCAAGCTCTTCCAGAATTCAGAAGTAAACCTTGGGTCACGATCAGATACAATTGACACAGTGATACCATGAAGTCTCACAATCTCAGCTACATAGACTTCAGCATACTGGTTCATTGTAAACGTCGTCTTGACCGGAAGAAAATGAGCCGACTTGGTTAACTTGTCAACAATCACCTAGATGGAGTTGTAACCCTTTGGTGTTCTTGGAAGTCCCGTTACAAAATCCATGGTGATGTGCTCCCATTTCCACTGAGGTATTGGGAGGGATTGCAAAGTTCCAGCAGGTCTTTGATGCTCAATCTTTACTTGCTGACATGTTAGACATTCAGATATAAACTTTGCAATATCATTTTTCATACCTGGCCACCAGTATAGACGTCGGAGATCCTGACACATCTTGGTGCTACCTGGATGTATCGAGTATGGCGTGGTATGAGCGTCTGTCAAAACATCTCGTCGAATGTCATCACCACTATGAACACATATCCGACCTTTCCACGTTAACAAATCATCAGTGTTCATTGCAAACTCTGTATTTCCTTTCTCATCGGCTTTGGATCGCAATTCCATCAATTGATTATCATTAGGCTGCTCCTGTCGTATCCTATCTGACAATCGTAGGTCGAATAACTAAAGCTGAAAGTCTAGCTATGGTCCCTTTCTCTACCATAGCGATCTCGCTCCTCTGAAGATCCAATATCTGGCCAGCAATGACATCGAAAAGGGCGAGCATTTTCTTAGAGGTGTCCGAGCTGAAATTAAAAGAGACGTTCGAATGTCTAAAGCTGCTTCATATAAAGAGATTGTTGAAAAAGCAAGGATGGCCGAGCAGGACGAGAAGGAAATTGAAAGAGAAAGACAGTTGAAGCGCCAAGATTTTTCTACTAAAAGCCAAGGATCCGGATGGAAAGGTAAGGGCAAGTTCAGAGGCAAAGAAAAAGAGGAGCATCGACCCAAAGCTCCTATTCCACCAGCCTACATATGATCGACCTGTATGTCCAAAATGTGGCAAAATGCATACAGGTGAGTTCCTGGTTGGAAGTAATCGATGCTTTCGTTGTGGAGGTGTTGGACATGTTATAAAAAATTGTCCAGTGAAGGGTGAGAAAGGGAAGGATAGAGTTCAAGGCAGAATCTTCACAATGACCAAAGAAGGTGCAAATCTTGATTCTTCTATTATATCAGGTACTATCTTAATTTCAGGCAAGGCCGCTATTACATTGATTGACACTGGTGCTACGCATTCCTTTATGTCTGAAATTTTCTTGCGCTCTTTGAATGTTGTTCCATCTTTTGAACCCCTCCACTATAGTATTTTGTTGCCATCGGGAGACGAATTATGGCCTTCCAGCATTTTTAAAGGTTGTACAGTGCAAGTAAATGAGAAAATCTATTTTGTTGATCTTATTATTATTCTCATGGTGGCGTTTGATGTTATTTTGGGAATAAACTGGCTATCGTCATACCGTGCCGTTATTGATTGCTTGGCTAAGACGGTGCGATTTCCTACAGAAGATGATGATAGCGGAATTTTCCAGAGTTCAGGTATTTCGCTTTGCACTCCTTATATTTCTTGTCTCAAAGCTCAGGAAATGTTATGCTCAATCTCCCAACATGTGTCACTGGAGGAACGACGATACACACGACACACTTTGGGGCGCTTTTGGCTTGTCTTCCACAATGATTTGAACAAAACTCAAAACATGAAAGTTATTGCCTTATGTCTTATCTTTCTAATGAAAGTGGCCTCACCTCATTTGGATGAAAATACAAAACATTATGCTAAAAACCACAACTACTGTCACCGTTTCATACCGTTTTAGCACTTCCATTACCTATTTGGCTAAGGATCAACCTTCTATCCTACCCATCCATTCTTTGTTTCATTCTATATCATTCATATCATATCTTGAAGCCATATACCATCACCATTACATCACATATCCCAAACGATCATCATCATAAACCATAAGAGTAATAATAAACATACTTAATCATAATCATTACCTTACATCATATAAATACGGATGTCTGGGCGTTACAATTCTCCCCTCCTTAAGAAATTTCGTCCCCGAAATTGCCATTACTGTGCGAATAACTCGGCCATCCTTGCTTTTTCAACAATCTCTTTATATGAAGCAGCTTTAGACATTCGAACGTCTCTTTTAATTTCATCTCGGACACCTCTAAGAAAATGCTCGCCCTTTTGGATGTCATTGCTGGCCAGATATGGGGCAAACTGACACCCATCTTCGAATTTGAGAATATACTCTTTCATTGAAATATTTCCTTGCTTCTGTTCTAGAAATTCCTTCACTTTCTGACTTCGAATATCTCGAGGAAAATATTTGTCGTAGAATAAATCTTTAAACTCCTGCCACTTGAGTGCCGAGACATTAACTGATATCTTGGTGGCGTCCCACCAAGTCCTCGCCATCTTGGACAGTAGAAAAATGGCACAGCTGACTCGATCATTATCTTCAAACTGAAGGTAATCATAAATAGCCTCCACAGCTTTGACCCATTCCAAGGCGACCATGGGATCAGTGCTACCATGAAATTCTAGTGGCTTCATCTGCGAAATCTTTCGCATGCGCCTTCACTACCGGGCTCGGGCCTCACTTGCTCTCTCTCTCTCCCTCGCCCTGCATGCTGCATCCGTAAGAGCTGCTGAATCTGCTCGCCATGTACCTTGGCCTGTTCTTTCAGTAACTTGCTAAATTCACCAACCACTCTAGATGATGAACTATCCTCCCCTTCTGGTGCTTTACGCTTAGGCGGCATGATCCTATGATACATATTAGTTTAAAACCATTTCCATACATAACATATCATAATTATTGAGGCTACACATCCATATTTGATCAAATGATGCAGGTACATACATACCGAATTGTCGACAGCAGAGGAAGTCATATGCCAAATCATTGGTCCGAAAATCTCGGCTCTGATACCACTAAATGTAACACTCGTGACATTAAATGCATAATTAGTGCGGAAGCTTTAAAATATAATTTGGAGAAAATGTGTAATTTTAAAAAATTTGGGTAGCATCTCCCCACAAATAGGACATGCCACCTGTCTCAAGCAACACAAAATACATGCAAAAGATTTTCATATAAATCAGATACCATTTAATATAGTATCTACACATATTTTTAATTCAAATACCAAAACAAGATTTTCAGTGTTTCCCAAAATAACCATAACCATAACATAACAAAAATAGCGTTCAATTGAAATCTCCAAAGTTTGGCATAATCCCTTCTCTTGCTTCGACAACTCAAGGATGATCAGTCTTTCTTACCTGTGCCTGCATCACATGAACATAACTGGAATGAGTATAAAACTCAGCAAATGGAATCAATACTAACAAGATACATATATATAATTTTATTGTAAAACATAAAAGGAATAGCCTCAATTTCATTTTCTTGAAAACATTAATCATTTCATTTCATAAACGTCGAATCATCATTAATATCATCCGTCAAGAATCATAATACAACAATACATAAGGATGATATTCATTTCATTGATTAACTGAAGAATTGATAGTTCTTATAGGATAGTTCATTCATTGCTAACCCTCTTCGTAAAAACGAATCTTATAGGAGGGACACGTACATCTGCATAAAATGCATCTTATAAGAGAGCACATGTTTTCATCGTTAATTGGCCAATTACATTGCGGATTTAGAATTGCCAGAGGCAACACCGCTACTATCACTACCAATCCAATCATTCAATCATATAAAACTTCATTCAAGCATTTTATCGATCATCTTAGAGGCATCATATATAGTTTAACTCCTTTCATTCAAAAATGCATATAATTGCACTACCATATATACATATTTACATATATATATCATGAATGGAATTGAAAGGAGTTAGCATCATAAAATCATCAAAACACATACATATAGGATCATGTGATGCATTGAAGAAATGATTCCACTTACAACACTTGGAGCACTTGGTTTCCTAAACCTTTATGGTGATCCTACAATAATAAACCCAATAACTAACCATCAACACTCAAATAACAACATTATATGACCATTTAATCCAATACATCAATCACAACTATCATGCCCTAACTCCACCATCTTCAATAACTCAAGAACAAGAAGAAAAACCACTTACCTTTGTCCCTTTCACTAAAAAGATGAAGTTCCAACTCCGAATTGAAAATTAATTGCTTGATTGAAAGAAAGGATAAGAAGAAAATGAATAACCCTAGCTTGGAATCGTAGGAGAAGAGAGAGGAGGAGAAGGGAAATGAAGAAAATGAGAGTCTCATTCGATTTTATACCTTAAAACACCCAAAACACGCTTTTGTACTGCGCTGGGCGCTCGGGCGGTCATAAATTACCGTCCTAGCGCGGACATTTCTGTCCAAAACCCAAAATTCCAGAAGTAGTGGCGCTCGGGCGGCCATTTCTTACCGCTCGGGCGCCACTCTGCGCACAGCCGCCTCAAAGATTTCTTCCGAAACGCCTTTTCCCATCATAATTTGGAAAAGTGGTAAACAGGAAAGTTGTAGCTCTATGTCTTGGCTTGCATCTCCAATTGGTCTCATGTCATTTGAAGGTCTGAGTAAAAATTTATGCCCAATCTCTCAATATGTGTCATTAGAGGAACGACGATACACACGACACACTTCGAGGCGCTTTTGGCTAAACTTTCACAATGATTTGGACAAAACTCAAAACATGAAAGTTATTGCTTTATATCTTATGTTTCTAATGAAAGTGGCCTCACCTCATTTGGATGATATACAAATATTATGCTAAAAACCACAACTACTGCCACCGTTTCATACCGTTTTAGCACTTCCATTACCTATTTGGCTAAGGATCAACCTTCTATCCTACCCATCCATTCTTTGATTCATTCTATATCATTCAATACCATTCATATCATATCTTGAAGCCATAAACCATCACCATTACATCACATATCCCCAAACGATCATCATAATAAACCATAAAAGGAATAATGACCATGCATACGAATGTCTGGGCGACAGGCCGTTCCGCTACCTTTTCTGCGAAGCAAGACCTAAACTGAAACAAATTTATTTGGTGTAACATTACGATAATAGCAACAACATTACGAATATATACTTATTTCTCTTACAAATCTTCAAATTTTCAAATGATATTTGATTATATTTTTGTTTTATTTGCTGTGAGTAACACAAAAATAGCTGGAATGAAAACATGAAACCTGGAGACGAAAGGGACGAGACCAATTAATTTTTTTTATAAGTGAAATCTAACTAACTAATTAATGATCTCACATGACTAACAGATTCAACTCCCTTTTCTCGATTTTAAAAAGTCAAAATCTCTTTTATTTAATTAAATTTTAAATGGATCGTATATTTTTTATTGACACTGCTAAAAATGAGAGAGGAAAAAAGAAAACAATAAAGTAAACCTCGACAATCAAAGCGTATGCATATAAAAAAATCAAGAAGCATAGTGCTATTGACAATAATTAACATTCCCTTTTGCGAGTTTCAATTAATGATATTGAGTATTTAGTTTTTTAAATTAAATAAAGTTTGCTTTCGGAAATGAACAAAAATAGAAGGATTCACTTAAGACAAACAACTATATTATTTAACTATCGATTATCTTTATTAATTATTGCATGTGATCCGAAAGTGGAAATGAGCTTTACACATATTTTACAACGAAATCATTATCCATATTACTGCAAAATCATCTCTTAAAAAAATTAATTGCTAAAAATGATCCTATTAGTAGTTGCTATTATATTTAAGCCGAGGAATATAATATATATCAACTATTAAATTTGTATAATTTTGGCAAAAGAATTGTTTGATCATATGCTATATTGAAATTTTGTGATTATAAAAATAGCACTCAAAAGTTATATTATAAAAAGGAAATGACATACCTTTTTTAATTGATAAATTAGAAGATTGAATGGGTTCTATCTTCATAACTTCCTGCAAGCCTTCTAGCAAAATGTTGGCACGACTCTCCCCAGAGCATCAGTAACTTGGTCTGGCTCTCCCTCATATTTCAGGATCTTCCTCTACCCCTATTCCTACAGGCTACAACTTCTCTCTGGCATTCTAAATTTGAGAAAATGTAGCTCACGTTTATGCAATTAATGGAAAAAAATTGTAACAAAATGCAAAAAATTGAGTAAATATATATTACATATTCATTAAGCAATTGCAAACGTTATATTTTATAACTTCCTGCAAGCCTTCTAGCAAACCGCTGATGCTCGACTTCTGATCAAGAATGAATATGGCGAGTAGATCAGTTATTATTTACTAAAATTTCGCTGATTGGTCGGTCTACATTATGACAAAGACTAATTAAGATGAATCAAAGAATCACGTATGAGTGCGACACAACCTAAAAATTCAAAACTCATTCATCCGCATAATTGTCTATATCATAAGACAAAGAAATTTATTGAAATCCAAATCCAAATGAGATCATGAAATGAGAATAATATGCTATCAACAAAAGAGATTATACCAAGGAAACATATAAATTATGTTGAGACATCGTTTTCTCGCACCTAAGATGCAGCGGGAAATAGAAAATTTTAGTTTCGACGCTTGAAACTTTTCTTGGGCGTCGTATGTATTTAAACATTCATAGGGCATTTATTGTTGTTACTTACCTTAGCGTAAATTATGCTGGATACCAAACCAGTTCTGGATTAGGGAGTTGACCCTTCTTGTATATTTATTCGAACGGATCTCCAGCCTTTGATCGTCAAATTAGGTTTACGATCAGAGGCTGTATTTTTTGTTTGGATTGTACTATAAATCATAAAAAAAATTATGCGTTGAGACTGAATCGTCCAAATTTCCAAATCCGGAGGCGGTGTTGCAGTATTTTGTGATGGCCGAAAATTGTTGAAGGGGATAGGAGAGAAATTTTGGTGGACCGAATTTTGTGTGCAAAAATTCTTATTTCATATGACCGCCAATGAAATATATATAGAGGTTGGTTCCTGATCACACAAGGATTCCTTCTATTAGGATTCATAATCTTACTCCCACCAGGATTCCTTATTTTCATTAAATACAATTTTCATGTTTATTATATCACATATTAATCAACTATCGATAATGCATTATATATTTATATATACATATTTATATCTCCATATAATACACACACATACACACATCTATACATGCACATTATTATATGAATAGACATTAAATAACCACTATATAATTTCTTTAATTAACTTATCAATTAATTAATTCTAGACTCCTCTAGAATATATTATTAGAAATTTATACATATTAGGTAGTCAATACAACTAGTACTCTTACTTAATTAGTAAATTAAAAATTAATTACATAAATAATTGTGAACTCAATATAATCTCGATCGACTATCTGGCAGCGCCGATGTACCAAAAATAGAAATCTTGTTCATATAATCAAAATTGAAAATTTCGAATATCAAAATTTTCACTTTCCATATTTGACGGCTGTAATTTTGTGAACTCCTTCACCAAAACAAACAGTTTCACTATCTTTCTCCAATTAAAAATTAAGTTAACTTCCATTTCTTCAATCTTATGAATCAACTGATAACTCCTTTACAATTATTCTGTTTGATATTCATCGAACTATAGTCGTTAAATTCAACTCCTTGAACTTTAACTTTCTCAACATGAACATAGAATCCAATACTTATGTACCCTCAATTGTTCAGGAATATATGTAGCTATGAGTTCACATCCATGTGATTTAGAATAACATTTGTTCTTGTTCAAGCTTACCATAATTAGCTTCATTCTTTTTATCAACGCCTTGATTAAGAATGTCAGAAATCATTTATGATTGCACCCATCAGATCATGGTGATAATGTCTAATAACATCGCCCTATGATCCCCTAGGTATCACTGATAGTGCATGCAAGAACCTTATGTCATGGTCACCGTACAGTACGATCCCTTCAAATAATATATCGGATCAAATCTGCAACAATTGGTATATCGAGAGTTGCGTATGAGTTCGATAACGACGTGATGTATCTTTGAATACTAATAATGATATTGTATGTGCAACTAGGAAAACACATTTTCCTAAAACACATTTCTTGATCTGGTCAGATATTCCTTGCACTATTAACTCATAAAATCAGATATGATATTTTTCACATGTAGGCAAAATAGTGAATCCACGACTACAATGCATTTGCTCCTACATATTTCGAAACTATAGCAAATCTCGTCAACTGATGACCCTCAATAGAGTCGGTAAACGGATCAAAGTGCATACTAGTACGTAGAGCCTCTACATTATCCCGGGTCAAATGAGTAATGGGTGTACAACCATAACCATAGACTATTTCATTCGACAAGTAATAACCACTTGGACAATGTAAGAAAGAGTTGTTCAATAAATCATCAAATGATCACTCATCTTAATGAATGGACATCTTCATGGCTTATCAATGAAACATGGCGTTTACATCACATATGCTAGTCTCAAGCTTAAGCAACATTTATCCTTATTTTCGACGACTGATCCGACTAGGAACATGTTTAGAATATATAATACACTTCCTAATGAGTTGCGTGGTCTTATGTTGAGAGACAGACCTCATGTTTCCTATTATATATTCAAAGACTTTATCTATGTTGTTTGCATGAGTATACATATAAAATATCGTAATTGAAAAAATCCGTAAAATATTATTGAAATAAATATAGTTTTTAAATCAAAGTCAATAAAGATCAAGCCACAAGTTGGCTAAATGAACACTTACTCTAACAATAAGTAACATAAGAAAAGGAAAATCAAGAAACTTAAAACATATGATTTAAAATACATAGTTGAACACCAGTCGGACAAATTACTGATCCAGATAACGCATGAGCAGAGAAGTGATTTGTGCGGTAGAATTTTAACTTTTGTTATCTACTCATATGAAAGCGGCAATAAGATGTATTTGTCCAGTCTGTACGGTAGCCGGTTAAAATCCTTAACACGTTTCGTACGTTTCTTTCTCCAATAATCAATAGTTTGTGCTGTCATTACGAGATCAATCGCCCCACCACGATTCGTCTGAGCATCCTCCTTCCTCCCCGAATTCTTTCTGCTTTCCTTTTTCCTATGGTTGTTGCATTTGTTGTTCGGCTTTCCCCAATTCTCCATCTCCTTGTGTTCGTTCCTCCTTCAAATTTTCGATTTCCACCCGATCTTCACTCCCGAGAGGCAGAAAATGGCAACAGGTGCGTTATCCCTTTCATTCTCTTTGGCCTTGATTATTTTATACTGTCCTGCTTTGATTATGTTGTTCTTCCTGTTTTTTTTTTTTTTTGCCTTCTTTTAGCTATATTGATCCCCTTGGTTCTCTTCGGCTTAGTTTATGCTTTTCGAAATTTGTTTCTCCCTTTCTGTAGCTATTTGAGGCGATTTGTTCCGTGTTGTTCGGTCACCCGTAACGCCTTATTTTGCTTTCGCTTGCACAGCTTCTTTGTAAAGTTCCTTTGGTTTCTTCCCCCCTCTCGCGTGGGTAGCCCTTGTTTCTCTTTTATTATAGATCAACTGTGTGTTCTTCTCCATTTTGTTTGGCCCTGTTGTTTTTCCCTTTCTACCTCCGTCTACTCTACAGTAATTGCTACCTGCTCGACTTATTTTGGTGTAGTTTTCCCAGTGCCTTTTTAGAGGGCCTTTGTTTTTCCCTTGCTGTTAGTTTGTGTAATGCCCGAGATTTTATACCGTGTTGAATTACGATTATTGATTCTTAATCGAGATAATTATGAAAGGGCTAACCGAGACACGAAATGAGATCGCGTGTGAAAATTGATGTGCGAGGACAGTAGCATCGGCGCACATGCGCGACCAGATGCGCGCACATGCGCCAAATAGGCAGAAGACCTCGCGCATATGCGCGGAAGATATCGCGCATATTCGCGAAGCCTATGCGAGTAACTCCAGAGAGTCTCGCGCATATGCACGGAGATGAGTCGCGCATATGCGCGAGGCGATGTGCAGGATACGCGCGGAGACCGAGTGTCTCGCGCATATGCGCCGATTGGGGTAGCGCATATGCGCGAGATGTGTTTCTCAAAGGAACGAGCCACGTTTCCTCGAGCATGCATGGGATATATATATATAAGTAGTACTTCGATTTCCCTTTAGAATTTGGCAAGAAAACCGAGAAAAGGGTCAGGGGAAAGTGATAGAAAATCCTTACGCCTTTTGTGAGAAATTCGTCCGTCCGATTTTAAATCCGACTTCAGTACTGTGTTCCTGTCGACGTAGGCTACAACTGGACGTAAGTTTTACTACGTTTTGATATGTTTTGAAATTATGATATTGTCTGAATTGAATGGAATTCATATATGAGGTTCTTGACATGTTAGACATCATAGAATCGAAGTCAGATTAAGAAACGGACTGATTATGGAATTGTTATGAATTTTGGAGTCGATTTGATTGAGAATCGATATCCGATTTACATTATCGTTGAAATTATGAGTTGCACCGATATTGATTATGAGTTCTGGTATTATATCTGTGGTGTTGGAATTGACGGGGTTATCGAGACTGTGTGGTTATGCCGTCGAAACATCCGTAAATTGATATTGATCAGACTCGGTATTGGTTGAGATGGTATTGTGGTATCATATGTCGATTGGCATTGATCAGATTATTCTTTGATTTGAGTATTGATCAGAAAAGGTTTTGAACTGAGTTATATACTGATATTGTATCTATTCGATTGTCATTATCAGATTGGGTATGGACAGAGTTGACTTCGATACTTCGTCTTCGTCGGACCGAGAAGATAAAGGTATAAATTAATGTTGAGTTGGGATTGCACAACTCGAGTGAGTTTTGGCTCGAGTTTCCCTAAATCACATACTTTACCTTATTGTATTGATTTGATTGATGTACTTGTTCTCTTGATTGATAGACAGCAGGTATTAGACGAGTAATCTTGTGACAGAAGTACCTGATAGTGGTGGGATCGCCACGGGCACATTGCACAATGTCACAAGATAGTGTATTGGCGATAGTGCCAAAGTCTGTCACCGGATGTTTGGCTATCGATGTGGATAGAATTATAACTTCTTCTATTACTGATGATCGATATTATATCGATGTGGATAGAATCGGAGCTTCTTCTATTACTGGTGATCGGTACCGTATCGATGTGGATAGAATCATAACTTCTTCTATTACTGATGGTCGACATCATATCGATGTAGATAGAATCGGAGTTCTTTCTATTACTGGTGATCGATACTATACCGATGTGGATAGAATACGAGCTTCTTCTATTACTGGTGATCGATACCATATCGATGTGGATAGAATTTGTATTTCTTCTATTACTGGTGATCGATACCCTATCGACGTGGATAGAACTTGAGTCTTTTCTATTACTGTTGGTCGATATGGGAATGCTAACTTCTGGAAACCGGGATCCCTAGACTAGGATTGAGTCTAGTCTTAAATGTGGAGTCATGAGTCTAATTGACAGTTATATTGGTACATATTGATTTATGTTCCTGATGATGGTACATGTTTAGAATAGGATTTATTCTTGATATGGATTTATATTCTGATCTGAATACATGTTAGATATATCTGTTATATGCTTTTATATTATTTTTATGATTGCATGTATACATGATTTATACTGAGAATATAATTCTCACCGGAGTTATCCGGCTGTTGTCTTGTTTGTATCTGTGCATGGCAACAGGTGGGATAGGATCAGGGTCAAGAAGAGAAAGAGGCTGGACTAGATAGCGTGGAGATCCGGGCTTCGAAGCAACTTAGGATTCAGCACTGAGATATAGTTGAACCTAGTTGAATTCTTGTAGATAATACAAGATTGGTAAATTTATGTTTAATATGTAATTTGAATTGAATTACATTACGTTTCCGCTTTGTATTTTAAAAAAAAATTTAGACCCTGTTTATTATAATTGTTTGAATTATTCCTAAAGACGATTAAAGAATGAATTAGCGTCCGGGTCCCCACAGTTTGTCCTTGTTGTAGCTTTCGATATTTAATTGAATTACTAAAGAAAATAGTTTGGTATATTTTAGCCTGGGCAATTGAAGGTTGCTTTGAAATTCCTTTGTGTTGCTTTGCTTCTCACTTTCTATTAAGCACGTCGTTCTTGTTTTGGGCTGTCGATGCCCATATTCACCTTTAAAGCAGACTGCTCCTGTATAGATTTATGTTGTCTTCGCTGTATATATAGAGACAAACTGTTCCTAATACGAGGTCTCGGCATCTCACCCTGATGTCAGGCTCGTCCTCTCGTGCTGCATGCAGGTTCGCTCTTTTTTTTGCAATTTTATTAGTTTACCCTTCAGTTTTCTTGGTTTATTACTATATACGTGGTTTTCCCCTCCCATCCTTATTAGTGTCGGCATATATTTCCTATTAGCTTTTGTGGTGTCAAACTATAGGTTATAGATCATTATTGCGTGTTTTTTTAGAAAATTGTGTCGTATTTACCGTTAGTTAAGAATTCCATAAACCAATGCACCAAGTAATATTAGGATCAGACATTTTGAATTACTTGCTGTCATAAAATAACAATGATGCAGTGGCATAGAAAAGATAATGCAACAGAATTCAATACGACTAAAACCTCTCGTAAAAGAAAATATGCTTGTTTAGAAGATCGTAGGTTGCAAAAAAATATACATCGAAGACAAAAAAATAAAACATGTGGTTCACAGATACTTGATGCAAAAAAAACTAAGGTAGACCCATTGATGTATATAGTGAAAACTCCAGATGTATTATCTACTACGGTAGATTGTAAATTTTGCGGTGCAACACCATATATGCTGAGCCACCAACATTTTGTTGTGCGCTAGGAGATATAAATCTTTCACCTTCAGAAATGCCTTCTGAATTAGTACAACTCTATGTTGGTAATGATGATGATGCAAAAGAGTTCAACACATGTGTTCGTAACTAGAATAACATGTTTGCCTTCACATCAATGGGAGTACATTGTGATACATCTTATGCTAAAAGAAATGCTGGCATTTATACATTCTGTGTACAAGGTCAACTTTATCATTTTATTGACCAATTAATACCATCGTGCAACGAAACCCCCAAAAATCTACAACTATATTTCTTTGACACTGAACATGAACTATCTAATCGTCTATCTATTAACTCAAAATTTAAAGAAGCTCTTGTACAGAAATTAATTAATATCTTATCAAAAAACCCATATGGGAATTTTTTTCCGTGGTCTAAATAGTGTTGACAACTTAGACGAATATAAAATTGCTTTGCAAGCTGACCCTGTTACTGATCAACGAGTTTTTAATAGGCCTGATGTCTCTCAGGTTGCTGGTATATGGTTAGAATGTAGCTATGAAAATAAAAAAAACAAGCCAACATATACAGGTATATCCAAAAAACAGTTGTCCCCAGATAACTAAACACTATTTCGGTTGTTATGATCCCTTACAATACCCTCTTATATTCCCAAATGGGAATCTGGTTGGCATCGAAACATTAAAAGATTAGATCAAAAACAAAAAAAAAATGCAGCCTCGACCAACTTGTGCCGGTGAAAACATCAACTGCATACAAAACTCTGCAAGTGCAGAATTTTTTATAAGCGCTAAACTCAAGGTACTTTTTACTAAAAAATAAAATATTATTATACAATAGTTACTATATTTTACCCTTAGAAATCTGTTTTATTTATGTAGCTTCGGAAAAAAGCAGAACCCAAAGGTCTACGGTCTCATGTCGTGAATACTACTGCCACAAATTGCAAATAAGGAAAAATGATAAGTCTTTCTTACTACATATTGGTAGGATTCTGCAACAATATATAGTAGATATATACATTAAAATTGAGACATCAAGATTAGAATTTTTTAGGACTCCAAGCATGCAAAACCGTTTGCGAAATGAGGCCTACAATGGGTTATTAGATAGCATTACACAGGGGTGTGAGATAGGCTCTGATGTTGGGAAATGCGTAATATTACCTACGTCATTCATTGGAGGTCCTAGAGATATGCGTAAAAGATACATGGATGCTATTGCTTTAATTCAACATTATGGGAAGCTTGACATCTTTCTAACAATAACCTCAAATCCAAATTGGGTTGAAATAAATTCTTTTTGCCTTCCATATGATGAAATTCAAAATAGACATGATTTGATATCTAAGGTTTTCCATGCAAAACTTCAAGTTTTACGAGATGAACTATTCAATAAGGACATTTTCGGTCACATTATGGCCTATACTAGCGTGATAGAATTCCAAAAAAGAGGTTTACCCCATGCCCATTTCCTGCTTATATTAAATCAGGCTTCAAAAATGTTTTCATCCTGAGGCATTCGATAGAATTGTTTGCGCAAAATTACCAGATGCACATACTGAACCATATTTGTTTTCACTCGTGGTAAAACATATGATTCATGGTCCATGTGGTTTACTCAATCCAGCATGTCCTTGAATGAAAAAAATTCTTGTAAATATAATTATCCTAAGACTACTCAGAGGCCACTAAATATGGAACAAATTCATACCCAATATATCACCGACGCGATGACAGACATGTTATTAATATAAGGGGTTCACAACTTGATAATCGTTGGGTTGTTCCTTACAATCCATATTTGCTTGCTAAATTTAATTGCCATATCAATGTCGAAATATGTTCAACTATTCAGGCTGTAAAATATATCTAAAAATATATATACAAGGGCCATGACAAGATTTTATATACATTACTTGGAGATGAACAAGATCCCGTGTAGACGAGGCAAAATATTTCCAGGCTGCAAGATGCATTTCGCCTCTTGAATCGATCTGACGCATTTTTGGATTTGATCTTAACCATGTACATCCAGCTGTAATATGCTTACCGGTTCATTTAAAGAAATGAACAGATTGTGACATTTGCTGCCAACCAAGCGTTGTACAGCATTGTTAACAACCCAACTTTTAAGAAAACTATGTTAACACAATTTTTCTATCTGAACAAATACAATAACTACGCTCAAAGCCTGAATTGTTTGTACGTTGAATTCCCTGAATTTTTTACTTGGCACAATGATTGTAAAGACTGGGAACCACTTAAGAAAAAAGCGATCATAATTCATAGGCCGAATTTTTAGTTGTCGGCCTTCAGATTGTGAAAAGTTTTATTTAAAATTGTTGTTAATGCATGTCACAAAACCATCTTCTTTTAAAGACTTGAGAACGATAAACAAGGTTACTTATACAACATTCAAAGAGGCTGCACTAACCTTAGGTCTAATAGAAAGTGATAATACTGTTGAAATGTGTATTGAGGAAGCTGCTTGTTAATTAATGCCTCATGCTTTGCGGCAATTATTTGCTACTGTCCTCTTTTTTTGTTGCCCAAAAAATCCCATTCAGCTTTGGTCAAAATTTCAAGATTTTCTCTCAGAAGACTTTGCTCAGAATAGAGATCTTACTCCAACAATGATTAATCCTTAGGGTTTTAGACATAATTGATAACAACCTTCGTTCCATGGGAAAAAAAATTAGAAGACTTCTTTCATGCAGACAAAGACATGAGCTTAGATTTTGACGATAGATTGGCAAAAGACTTACAAACTGTGCGTGATATTTATGTACCAGCCGAAGATCTAAATGTAGAACAAAAAAATGCTTATAATCAAATATTATATCATGTTTGTAATAATTTTTTAAGTGCTTTCTTTATTGACGGTCCTAGAGGTACTGGAAAAACGTTTTTATATAGAGCACTATTTGCTACGATTCGATCAAACGGTGACATAGCCATTGCGACCGCAACTTCAGGAGTTGCGGCATCTTTGCTTCCAGGAGGTCGTACTTCACATTCGAGATTTAAGATCCCTTTAGAAGAAAGTAATATCAAATCCTGTAGCGTTAGCAAGCAAAGCACATTAGCGACTTTAATAAAACTAGCAAAACTCATTATTTGGGATGAGGCTATGATGGCTACGCGTGATGTTATTGAAAAATTCAATGAAATGTTACAAGACATATTGGATTCAAATTTACTTTTTGGCGGTAAAATTGTTGTGTTCGGTGGAGACTTCCGCCAGTCTCCACCAAACATTACCAGTTATTGTAAAAAGTGCGAAGGAAAATATCATCGATTCTTCGATTGTCATGTCACCGTTGTGGCCACATTTAAATAAGATAAAACTCCAAAAAAATATGTGTTCATTATCTGATTCTATCTTCTCATCTTGGCTGCTGAAAATTGGTGATGGAGTTGAAATTACTAATGAAAACAATGAAATCCAAATCTCATCTCACATTTACATTCCATTTACAGATGACACTACTTCCTTAAACACATGAATAGACATGGTCTCCCCAACCTTAAATGATTCAGATCTAGATTTATCTTCATTTGTAAAATGCACCATACTTACAACAAGAATCGAATTTGTCCACGAAATAAATGACGTTCTTATTAACAAATTTCCTGGCGAAGAAACAACGTACTATAGTTGCGATGAAAACACAAGTGATTGTGTTATACCTGATCAGGAAGCTTTATTCCACTGTTTAACTCCTCAAGGGCTTCCCACACACAAACTAACCTTGAAAATAAATTCACCAATCATATTGTTAGGAAATATTAATCCAACTGAAGGGCTTTGTAATGGTACACGCTTACTTTGTAAAGTGTTTAACAAAAATGTTATTTATGCTGAAATTTCAGTAGGCACACATGCAGGAAAACCTGTGTTCATTGATCGGATAACTTTAGAATCTCCTCATGACGATTTTTCATCTATTCCATTTAAAAGAAAACAATTCTCAATCCGTTTATGTTATGCAATGACAATTAACAAAGCACAAGGACATACTTTAGATTTTGTTGGCATCTATTTAAAAGAACCAGTTTTTTCACATGGTCAGCTTTATGTCGCATTATCAAGAGCTAAGAATATATATCAAATAAAAGTGCTTATTAGACCATCAACATCATTAACTCGAAGTACTAACTACAAAAAAAATGTAGTATACCGTGAGGTTTTGGAGAATGCACATCCTTATTGAGAGGTAAACTCTTATTTTGCTTATCTTGTTACTGTGAAAATATTATACATGAAGGTATATTAAATATTTATATATGAAATATATAGTTTTAATTTCGTGCTTCAAGGGTTTTAAACCACTTTGACTCATATTTCTGTACAAAATTTACCAAATAAAATACTTATAGTGTTTTTTATTATTTGCCCATGCGTTATCTTATATTCCATAGTTTAGTGTCCAAAATATTTTTGCTTATTAATTCTTTTTCCCCCTTTTATTCAGGTCATTAGAGCACAAACGTACATCCCTTGCAAATTTAAAACGAGATTTCCGCAACTGGTATGTCAAAGTGTTACTTTCTGAAAAAACTCCAATTCGCTTTCTGAAATGGAGAAGACAACAAAAACTTGTTTTTGTTGACAAAGATGTAAAATACATTGTCTTTTTCCAATAGCATTTCAGTCTGGAATTGTTTTTTACTTTACCCATTTATTTTCATAGAATAGAAGCATGCAGGGTATAATTTATGATCAAGATGTTGAGCAATTGGACAGATTACTACAGTTATACAAGACATACTACATTTGGAATGCCAAAAATCAAAGAAATAACTAGCAATGCACCAAATTTTGCATCAGCAAATTACCAAATGTTGCTTAATAGAAGTACTTATATTAAGCTTGCAAGCAAAGAAGAGCAACTACCTCTGGACCATTCTTACCAACTGACACCTTTTGCACAATGCCCCGAATTAGCGGACGTGTCTACAAAACAAATCAGCTAAGCTCTTACTCCGGCTCTTTTTCATAGCATGCAATTATTTTATATCCAGATTTATTGACACACTTTATTTTTCAGATTTGTTATGCAGTGTGATACTTGTTTTTCCACCACGGTTTGTTGAAAAAACAAAAAGGAATTTACAGGAATTTGTTATCGTCAACGAAGAGTAAATCCTTTCATAAAATCTTCACAATATTAATTGTTTTTCTTCATTTTCCACCTAATCTTGTAGACTAGAAAAGAACAAGTTTTTTTTATTTGGATAGGTGCAAACCATTAATTCTGACTTTATGGGAAACATTTCTTCAAACCTAAGCACCTTTTTTGACGTAAAATGTTCACTCTTCCTGTTATCTTAGGAATGCGGCTTTGTGTCAACACATTTTACGGAACATTCAGCTGTATTTAATGGTATTTCATAGTTAGAAAAATCAATTTCCTCTAGCTTATACATATTGTTTGACCTATTTTAGTGTTTTTTAATTAACAAAGCTTGGTTAGGCTAATAAAAATATGTTTTGCTGTAGGATTATCAATTGGTACAGCTCCAAATAGCACCATTTTGTTTGACCCCTCAATACAACGAAATGAACTCCTAAAACGATGGTAATTCATACTCTTTCTATTAGTTATGTGGTCACATATTCTTAGATTGATCTTTGCTAAAGCAAAATAAATCTGCTATCTCAACTGCCTCTGCTTCAACTTCTAAACTACATTAAATAATGCTTTTTTTAGTTTCTAATTTATGTATACATTCAGGAATTACTTTTCGACACTATACATTTCAGGGGTGGGGGGGGGGGGGGGGGAACCTTTATAAATTACGAATGTATAGTTCTAAGCGTATCTGCTGTAATCTTGAAAATAAAATTTATAATTAATTTTTGGGCTTTGATAGACACATATTACATTTCTTGAATACACTAACGTAGCGGCAAAAAACTTGATTACATTTTTTTCAGTATTTTGGGTTAACTTTTGTCGTGGAAAAAAATATATGCTAAAGAGCCATCTATCTTGCTGTCTTCACTTGTTTTCCTCATGTTTTTATGTTTTTATTCAACTTTCTTTTTTATTTCTGGCCTATTTCCCATATTCTTTGAAATAAATAGCTAACACAACCCCCTTTTTTTAGGATACAAACCAATCAAGAATATATAGAAACTGTTGTGTCCCAAAAATTGTATGACAAAGCAAACCAGGAAATAGACCAACCGTTCAGCTCCCAGATCCGAAAAATCAATCATATTCTGAGCCTAAATGAAGTAGTACATTCAAATTTACTCGCATATTGTCTTACCTAGATTTAAAATAACCAAAGATTTTAAAATGCTAACAAATTCTGATTTGTAGGTGAAATCATTTTGCATAAAGGCTCAAATAAGAATAAAGAATCCCGAAGACTCCGTATATTTTCTAGCTTGCCCAGGTTGCTCGAAGTCATGCGGAGCTGCATACAAATATGAGTTCACATGTTTTTATTGCAATCATGATTTTCCAAGCCCAAAACCACTATAAGTAATAAATATGCTTTGAAAATCTATACTTGTTAAAAACATGACATCTTAACTATGCTATACATATAGCTTATGGTTCCAAGCAGAACTTTTTGACGGGACTGGAAATTTGACTACTTATATTGAGAACAAAGAGGCAAGCATGTTGTTATGTGCGTCAAGAGAAGACATGATTGAAGCAGAAGAACATGTATATTTATTTACCAATTATTTTTTTGTTAATAAAAAACTTTATATAGCTTCTGAATATTTGTAACGCCCCAGATTTGACGACTGTCCTCACTGTATCAAGACAAGTCTTTCCAACGTGCTTATGTCCTCACTCACACGTACCCTGAAAAACTTCCCAGGAGGTCACCCATCCCAAAATTGCCCCAAGTCAAACACGCTTAACTTTAGAGTTCTTATGTGATGAGCTACCGAAAAGAAAATGCACCTTCGTGATATGAGTAGTACCAATCAAATCTTTTAAGCCTTTTTCAACTGTACAGTCCATTACATTGAACAGTCTCAGAATCCCTCTCATTTCGGTGTGGGATCGGTTCATTCATGTTCCCTCCACCTAGAAGCCTACCAGGAGCCGCTCATTGTCCGTGCAACCTCATGGCACCGGCGATCACCCCCCGTCCTCTTCGGCCCCGGGCCTCACATGCCCACCAGCTTCCGCTTGGTTCGTCCCCGAACCACACCGTACTAAGAGAGGTCGGCTCTGATACCAACTGTAACGCCCCAGATTTGACGACTGTCCTCACAGTATCAAGACGAGTCTTTTCAGCGTGCTTATGTCCTCACTCACACGCACCCTGTGTAACACCTCTGACCGATTTTTTAAAATAACACAGCTTAAAATTAAAAATTTACTTAGAGGGAAGAAGGATTTAAAATTCCCTTGCCATAAAACATTTACAATCAAAAGTAGATACATGATCAATCAAGTGTTGCACCAAAATACAAAATATCATTTTTGATCATGTCAAAATGCTAGCAAAATAGCCTTCTTCCTTCCCTCTTCTATGCATATAACCTCGGCTCCAATCAACGTCCTGGCCCGTCCCTCTTATCTGCATCACATGAATAACTGAAATGAGTATAAAACTCAGCAAGTGGAACTCTTACATAACAATCTGTACATATCATACTCTGTAAAACATGGCTTTGAAAACATTAAATACCATCAACTCTGAAACATGAATAACATGGTATAGCATAACAATAACGATGGTATTTCTCTTTTCTCTGGTGGATTGATATTTCAATAGTATCTCTGTCTCTGTACCTATATCCCATCGATATAAATAGATTACTCTGTTGGGATATAAGCCTATGTCGTTGATCAACTAATTGCATGCAATCTCTGACTATCTCTTTATCAATCCAATAAATCATTTGAACTCTCTCTTTGGCATTAAACCAAACACTTTGAATACTCTTTTCTTTTGTATTCCCTTTTTTACACAATTGAGACATATAAAGCCTCTCATATACAACATGGTGTATCTATACATAATATGAATCAAATGGAAGGGAATAACATGTTAAAACATTGGAACACAATACATATATTATCATGTGAGCACAAGGGAATGAATTCCACTTACTACACTTGGATCACTTGATTCTATTCTCTTGGTACAATTCCTACAATAATAAACCATATATTGCACTATCAACAACTCAATAATCCAACAACCAAACCAATAAATCCATAAAATCAACACCATCAACAAACCCATGATTTCTCCCCAACACCAAAATCCAAAAATAACTAAACCAAAAGCTTACCTTAGCTCCTTGAACCCAAAAGAACCTTGTTCTCACTTCAATAATCCAACAATAAGCTTGAATCAAAGAAAAGAAAGAAAGAAAATGGAACCCTAGCTCCCTTACTCTGAAGAAACCGAGAAGAATGGGTAGAAATGGGGAAAAAGTGAACCAACTCATGTCTTATATCACTTAAAACCGAAAACACGCTTTTACTGTACATGCACCACGGGTGCGCTCCAAAATACACCGCGAGTGCGCTAGGCATTCTGCAATACTTCCGAAAATCCAAAGTTACGACCACGGGTGCGCTGAAGGTTCTGCCCTGACACCGCGGGTGCGGTACCTTACCTGGCGCGGGTGCGGTGTCACCTGAAGCCAACAATATACTCTTGCAACTAAAATCGAATCGCAACGTCGCTTCTCCTCATAATTCGACAACACTCTCAACATGAAAGTTGAACCTCTATGTCTTATCTAACCACTCCAATTGGCCTCATACCAATCGGCTCAACATACGAATTACCATGAATTAAATCGCAACGACGCTACAATAAAACCACATATCAAGTATAACCAACGATACTATAAATCATAAATCGAAACTCTTAACATCTAAACTATACTTAAACTTGACCAAGTAGTCAATAAACGTATGAAATCTTAAACCGTACTGTTCACCAGGCTTGGATATTACAATCTCCCCTCCTTAAAGAAATTTCGTCCTCGAAATTGTACGTCACTGCGCAAACAACTCAGGATACTTCTCTTTCATTTCATCCTCTGGTTCCCACGTGGCTTCTTCAATCAAATGATTCCTCCAAAGGACTTTAACAATGACGATCTCTTTATTTCTCAACACTTTAACTTTGCGATCCAGAATCTGGATCGGAATCTCTTGGTACGTTAAATTCGGCGTCAAGTCCAATGGCTCGTGACGAAGAACATGGGAAGGATTTGCAATATACTTCCTGAGCATGGAGACAATGAAAAACATTATGAACTCTGTCAAGATCTGGCGATAAGGCTAACCTGTAAGCTCGATCACCAACTCTGTCCAAAATCTCAAATTGGCCTATAAATCTCGGACTCAACTTTCCCTTCTTGCCAAACCGCATCACACCTTTAAGAGGTGCTATCTTCAAGAACACGTGGTCGTCAACCTCAAACTGCAACGGCCTTCGCCTTACATCAGCATAACTCTTCTGTCTTGACTGTGCTGTCTTCATTCTCTCTCGAATAACAGCAACAACATCAGCTGTCTGTTGGACCAACTCTGGACCCAACATCTTTCTCTCACCAATCTCGTCCCAATACAAGGGGGATCTACATTTTCTGCCATAAAGTGCTTCATACGGTGCCATGCCAATCGTCGTCTGGTAGCTATTATTGTACGTGAACTCAACAAGAGGCAATTTGGAATCCCAACTACCAGGATAGTCTATAGTACAAGCTGTGAGCATATCCTCCAAAATCTGAATAACTCTCTCTGATTGACCGTCGCTCTAAGGATGATATGATGTACTGAATGCTAACCGTGTACTCAAGGCTTTGTGTAAACTCTTCCAAAACTCTGAAGTAAATCTAGGGTCACGATCAGACACAATCGACACAGGAACACCATGAAGTCTAACAATCTCTGCTATGTACTCTTCGGCATACTGGTTCATGGAATACGTTGTCTTGACTGGGGGAAAATGCGCTGACTTGGTCAATCGATCAACGATAACCCAAATAGAGTTATAGTCTTTCTGCGTTCTAGGAAGACCAGTCACGAAATCCATTGTAATGAGCTCCCATTTCCATTGAGGAATCGGCAATGATAGCAATGTCCCAGCAGGTTTCTGATGTTCGATTTTTACCTGCTGACAAGTTAGACACTGAGAAATAAACATGGCAATATCCTTCTTCATACCTGGCCACCAATAAAGCCTACGAAGATCCTGATACATCTTGGTACCACCTGGATGTATCGAGTATGGCGCGGTATGTGCCTCTGTCAAGACGTCTCGCCGAATATCATCAGCAGTAGGAATACATATACGGCCTCTGAATATCATTAAACCATCTCTATTCATCCCAAACTCTGAATTACCTATCTCTTCTGCTCTAGCTCTCATCTCTGTCAACTGTGCATCATTGACCTGCTCTCTACGGATTCTATCCGTCAATGTAGGCCGAATGATCAACGCTGAAAAGTGAGCAATAGTTCCCGGTACTACCAAAACTATCTCTTCTCGTTGCAAATCTAACAACAACGGCTTCTGAATCATAGAACTCAAAGAGGAACTTGACTTACGGCTCAATGCATCTGCTACAACATTCGCCTTCCTTGGGTGATAACTAATCGTCACATCATAATCTTTGACAAGCTCTAACCACCGTCTCTGTCGCATATTGAGTTCTTTCTAAGAAAACAAATACTTTAAACTCTTGTGGTCCGTGAAAAATTCACACTTTTCGCCTATATAAATAATGTCTCCAGATTTTCAGGGCGAAAACCACAGCTGTCAGTTCCAGATCACGCGTAGGATAATTCTTCTCGTAGTCCTTCAACTGACGAGAAGCATAAGCTATAACTTTTCCACGTTGCATCAGCACTGCACCGAGGCCCTTCTTTGACGCATCGGTATAAACAACAAAGTCCTCTATACCACCGGACAATGCAAGTACCGGAGCTGTCGTCAACCTATCTTTCAACTCTTGGAATCCACTTTGGCATTCATTGGACCACTCAAACTTCATAGTCTTCCTCGTCAAATTGGTTAACGGCAGGGCAATCTTGGAAAAGTCTGAAATAAAACGATGATAATAACCAGCCAAACCAAGAAAACTGCGTACCTCTGATACAGTGGTAGGAATAGGCCACTTCTGAATCGCCTCTATTTTTACCGGATCAACAGGCTATACCATCCGTCGAGACAACATGGCCTAAGAAAGAAATCTACTCCAACCAGAACTCACATTTCTTCAACTTAGCATACAACCTCTTCTCTCTCAACAACTGAAGAACAACTCTGAGGTGCTCTGCATGAAGCTCTCTGGTCTTGGAATAAATCAAAATGTCATCGATGAAAACAATGACAAAGCTATCCAAATACGGCTTGAACACTCGGTTCATAAGATCCATGAAGACTGAAGGAGCATTAGTCAGACTGAATGACATAACAAGAAATTCGTAATGACCGTACCTGGTCCGAAACGCCGTCTTAGGGATATCAGACTCCCTAACTCTCAACTGATAATAGCCAGATCGAAGATCAATCTTCGAAAACACTGTAGCCCCCTGCAGTTGGTCAAAAAGATCGTCTATCCGTGGCAACGGATATTTATTCTTGATAGTCACTTTCTTGATCTCTCTATAATCAATGCAAAGCCGCAAAGACCCATCTTTCTTTTTGACAAAAAGAACCGGAGCTCCCCAAGGCGAAGAACTCGGCCGAATAAAACCTTTATCCAAAAGATCATGCAACAGCGTCTTCAATTCTTTCATCTCTGTATGGGCCATTCTATACGGAGCTTTGGAAATAGGAACCGTACCCGGAACTAGATCAATCACAAACTCTACATCTCTGTCCGGCGGTAAACCCGGCACATCATCCTCAAATACATCAGGGAACTCTCTCACAACATCAATATCATCAATATTCAACTTAACCATTCTATCCATATCAACAATCGAAGCCAAAAACCCATCACAACCCCTAAACAACAACTTCTTAGCCTCAAGACACGAAATAAAAGGAAGGACCAGCGAAGTACCTGCACTGGCGAGCATACCTTCCTTATTTTCATCATCTACAAATTTCACCTTCTTGGCAACGCAATCAATCACTGCACGGTAAGTTGATAGCCAATCCATGCCAAGTATAATATCAAACGCAACCATCGGAATAACAATCAAATCGGCAGTAGACCACTCGTTCATCAATTTGAACAGAGCACGCATACACAATAGATGTCGGGCACAACACATCTCCCGAAGGCAATACAACATTAAACTGAAGGGGAAGAACAGAAGGAACTAAACCCAAAGATCTCAAAAATAGTTCAGACATAAAAGAATGAGTAGCACCTGTATCAATCAATGTCGTAGCTACTCTGCCTGAAATTAAAATAGTGCTAGAGATCACAGAAGAATCATGGTTTATACCTTCCTTCGTCATGGCTAAAGATGCGACCCTGCACCATCTCTTTACTCGATCCTCTCGGACAGTCCTTGGCGATATGGCCTGCAGTACCACATCGGTAGCATGTGTAAGTACCAAACCTGCATTCACCCCTATGAGGCCTACTGCACTTGGGACACAATGACTTCTCTGGGTCAAACGGGACTGTCGGTACTTTAGAACTCAGGCTCTATCTTGCCTTTCCCCTTGTAACTGCCTTGTCCTCTTTGGCTCGAACCTTGACCTCTTTGAGCAATAGCCTGGTGCCTCGCTTGTCTCTCTCTAGCAATGTCTTTCTCATCTTGCTCGGCCAACAATGCCTTAGCCACAATCTCTTTAAATGTCACCGCTTTAGACATATTGATGTCCCTCCTGATCTCTGCTCGAAGTCCTCTAATAAAATGAGCACCCTTATCTTTGTCATTTGAGGCAATGTATGGGGCAAACAGACAGCCCTCCTCGAACTTCAAAATGTACTCATCAACATTCATACCTCCTTGCCGAAGCTCTAAAAACTCAGTCACCTTCCGAGCTCGAAGTGCATCCGGGAAATACTTATCGTAGAAAAGATCCGTGAAATCTTGCCACTTTAATGTCGGAACATCAACACCTACCTTAGTGGCATTCCACCAAATACGTGCAGCTTTGACTAGCATGAAAACTGCACAACCAACTCTATCATTATCTTCATACTTGAGATGATCAAATATCGCCTCAAGTGCTTTAATCCACTCTACAGCCATCAATGGATCAGTGTTTCCTGCAAACTCAGGTGGATCCATCCTCTTGAAAGTAGTAAAGATCCCATCAGTCCCAATTGCTTGAACCACTTGGCCTCTCACTTGGCCTCTACCTTGACTTGATCCTTGCATACGTAGCAACTGTTGAATCTGTTCACTGTGAACCTTGGCTTGCTCTTTCAGTAACTTGCCGAACTCGTCGACAACTCTCGATGAGGAGCTATCCTCACCCTCTGAAGCCTTTCTCTTAGGAAGCATAACTCCTACAATGTGCTCACATAATACATATCAACAATAACAATAAATAGATGAAGAAGAAGACATACCCGGACGGTTGAAAGTAGACGAAGTCATATGCATTGGTCCGAAGAACGTTGCTCTGATACCACTAAATGTAACATCTCTGACCGATTTTATAAAATAACACAGCTGAAAATTAAAAATTTACTTAGAGGGAAAAAGGATTTAAAATTCTCTTGCCATAAAACATTTACAATCAAAAGTAGATACATGATCAATCAAGTGTTGCACCAAAATACAAAATATCATTTTTGATCATGTCAAAATGCTAGCAAAATAGCCTTCTTCCTTCCCTCTTCTATGCATATGACCTCGGCTCCAATCAACGTCCTGGCCCGTCCCTCTTATCTGCATCACATGAATAACTGAAATGAGTATAAAACTCAGCAAGTGGAACTCTTACATAACAATCTGTACATATCATACTCTGTAAAATATGGCTTTGAAAACATTAAATACCATCAACTCTGAAACATGAATAACATGGTATAGCATAACAATAACGATGGTATTTCTCTTTTCTCTGGTAGATTGATATTTCAATAGTATCTCTGTCTCTATACCTATATCCCATCGATATAAATAGATTACTCTGTTGGGATATAAGCCTATGGTCGTTGATCAACTAATTGCATGCAATCTCTGACTATCTCTTTATCAATCCAATAAATCATTTGAACTCTCTCTTTGGCATTAAACCAAACACTTTGAATACTCTTTTCTTTTGTATTCCCTTTTTTACACAATTGAGACATATAAAGCCTCTCATATACAACATGGTGTATCTATACATAATATGAATCAAATGGAAGGGAATAACATGTTAAAACATTGGAACACAATACATATATTATCATGTGAGCACAAGAGAATGAATTCCACTTACTACACTTGGATCACTTGATTCTATTCTCTTGGTACAATTCCTACAATAATAAACCATATATTGCACCATCAACAACTCAATAATCCAACAACCAGACCAATAAATCCATAAAATCAACACCATCAACAAACCCATGATTTCTCCCCAACACCAAAATCCAAGAATAACTAAACCAAAAGCCTATCTTAGCTCCTTGAACCCAAAAGAACCTTGTTCTCACTTCAATAATCCAACAATAAGCTTGAATCAAAGAAAAGAAAGAAAGAAAATGGAACCCTAGCTCCTTTACTCTGAAGAAACCGAGAAGAATGGGTAGAAATGGGGAAAAAGTGAACCAACTCATGTCTTATATCACTTAAAACCGAAAACACGCTTTTACTGTACATGCACCACGGGTGCGCTCCAAAATACACCGCGAGTGCGCTAGGCATTCTGCAATACTTCCGAAAATCCAAAGTTACGACCGCGGGTGTGGTGCATTATTGACGCGGGTGCGCTGAAGGTTTTGCCCTGACACCGCGGGTGCGGTGCCTTACCTGGCGTGGGTGCGGTGTCACCTGAAGCCAACAATATAATCTTGCAACTAAAATCGAATCGCAACGTCGCTTCTCCTCATAATTCGACAACACTCTCAACATGAAAGTTGAACATCTATGTCTTATCTAACCACTCCAATTGGCCTCATACCAATCGGCTCAACATACGAATTACCATGAATTAAATCGCAACGACGTTACAATAAAACCACATATCAAGTATAACCAACGATACTATAAATCATAAATCGAAACTCTTAACATCTAAACTATACTTAAACTTGACCAAGTAGTCAATAAACGTATGAAATCTTAAACCGTACTGTTCACCAGGCTTGGATATTACACCCTGGGAAACTTCCCAGGAGGTCACCCATCCCAAAATTGCCCTAAGTCAAGCACGCTTAACTTTGGAGTTCTTATGTGATGAGCTACCGAAAAGAAGATGCACCTTCGTGATATGAGTAGTACCAATCAAATCTTTTAAGTCTTCTTCAACTGTACAGTCCATTATATTGAACAGTCTCGGAATCCCTCTCATCCCGGTGTGGGATCGGTTCATTCATGTTCCCTCCTCCTAGAAGCCTGCCAGGAGCCGCTCATTGTCCGTGCAACCTCATGGCACCGACGATCACCCCCCGCCCTCTTCGGCCCCGGGACTCACAATATTACTTATCTTGCCATTCGCAGCAAAAACCTTTTACTCCTGATATATTCAACGAGAAATCGAGAGATTTACAGTTCCTTTTCCAACTAAGAACGTCGTGGAGCAAAACAAAAGGCAAAACTTTTGTTCGAAACAAAGTCATAGCATGTCTACCGGCAGCTGAGTCATCGTCGACATCGCACAGCTATGAATGCTCGTCCTCAAAAGTGCTTGGATTGATACAAGGTGATGTGGCTGCAGCTGAATCCCAAGAAAGCAGCTCTGCAATGCAGGAAGAACACTTTGAAACAGATCTTAGAGTACTACAACCCAGGCCAACAGGAAAAAGAAAATTGGAACCTGAGGAGGTATTACATGCGAGTAAAAAACATATAAACCAAGACTGAAGTGCAAATATGAATATAAAAGCTCAGTATGTGTTTTAATACATGTGCTTTTTTTAAATGGAATTATTGTTTTTTGCTTGTTATCCAAACGCTAATATTTTGTCTGAAAACTAACCTATTAATTGTTGTTTGAAGTTCTGACTACTTTCGAATTATACATATACACATCTTCTCTTACATGTTAGTTTTTTACAGCACTGGTTTAATTGCTAAAATAAATTGTGTGTTTCCAGTAATTTTAAACATTTTCCTTTACTCTAATATATAATCTTCTGTGGTATTTACACATATCATTATTAATTTGAAAACAAAGATAATATGGACTAATTTAAAAATAAAGACCGTCGTCTTTGTATCTTATGTGTTCGGTTTAATATACTTACTATATATTGAATTACATATTTATTTATAAGGGAAAAACTTTTTTCCCTAGGTACTTCCAAATCTATATAGACATACATTCTTAGAACTACAAAAATAAATATAACATATAATAAAAAAACAACTATAAAATATACGTTAAATAATTTCATGCTATAATAAATTATTTCTAAGGCCTTTCTACTTATTTATACGATATTGATTTTTTTTTTTTTTTTGGAAACTTACAACTGCCAATTGTTATGTTATTACTCTAAACTAGGCAAAATAAGAAAAATTAGTAATATTCATTCTAAAACATTTTGCCATTTTGCCCAGGGAAAAATGCATACTTATAAATACAAAGTATGGACTGAGTAATGAACAACGAAGTATATGTTTAAATAATATATAAATAATACAAGGAAAAAAACTTCAAGAAGCTTTTTATGGTATTCATCGCGCAATTAATCGCTATAAATCTACAATTACATACGATTTATATACACAAATTTATATACATACATGAACTAAGTTATAAGACATTACACTTGTTAACATTATATGGAAAAATAGTTTTAGGATTTTTATTTTCCAGTACCCACTGCGCCATGGCATGATAAAGGCGTGCACCCACGCACATTGTGGCCAACAAAATAGCAGAAGCTTCTGCGCCCCTTCACGATAAGTGTTTGCAAGGGCGTACATTTTCTCCAAAAAAACCAGTGGCATGCGCGCTATTACGCAGTAGATTCGTGCAGCAGCACTTCATGAAATGCTACCAAAAAAAGAGGTCGGCGTGCCACTACGCATTATATCCACGCACCAGCTCCTCTTATTTCCAAATGCCACAAACAAAAACATGCGCGCAACAGCACAATCAAAGTGCGCATATGCACGCTCCCTACTGGAAAAATTTTAGAGATTCAGCCCCGCAATAGCGCTTCGAAATATCGCAGTAGCGCACACCCTCTTCCGGGGGAAAACACACAAAAATACGATTTTCCCCTCACTCCCACAATAATTTCCCAATTGCCATCTGCGGTTGTTTTCGCTTCTTACGCAGCCGCCATTAACGCCTCGTCTTTCCACTAACCCTACAGCAGCGCAATATCTCCCCAAGGAACTCAACCGTCACTCACACCGCACTTGCTTCAAAATTCCCATGCGCAACAACGCTTACCGATATCTCAGATTTGTTCGGTGCCTCCCTCCAGTAACATTTTCTAAGGTAACCCCATTCTCTTCAAATTTTTATGTACAGGTTTTGCAAATTGATGCTACATAGGATCTTACAACTTTCTGAATCTAATTTTTGTGGTTCCTTGAAAATATTTATTAAGGATTATGCCTCCAAAAAAAAATCCAAGGGGAATGCTTTATCCTCATCTCATGTGTTTATCAAAAAAAATCCAAGGGGAATGCTTTATCCTCATCTCATGTGTATGATAAACAAAAATTCTGGAATACGGAGACTCAAAGCATTTATGAAACCACGCTAACTTGGCCTATTATTAAAGAAAGAGGAATAGACATGTCCAACCTTGACTATCGTTTAGTGAAAGAGATTGTAAAACGAGGTTGGGTTGAATTGGCCAAATCACCAGCAGACGCTGTAATTTCGGTAATTCGTGAGTTTTACGCAAACTTACGAGTTAGGCACAAAGATCATCGAGTTTTGGTTCGAGGCAAAATGGTAGCATTTGACTCAACTACCATAAACATGGTTTATAATCTGCCAATCCTCGAAACTGATGAATATACTAAATACATGACTTGATGATCAAGGAATTGTGTATTGATGGAGCAGAATGGCGAACAAATCAGGGAACCCCAGTCACATTAAAAAAATCTGAAATGCTTCGTGACCCAAATAGTTGGGCCTCATTCATTCTTGCAAGAATCCTACCTTCAACACACCAAACATAAATTACAAGAGACAAGGTCGCTTTGGTACATGCTATTACAACAGGAAAGTCTATAGACCTAGGCAAAATCATTCATTGTTCAATAATGCGCACAGCCACAAGCCTCATCACTACTGGTCTCCCTTGCCCGCACATTGTCACGGAACTATGCCAGCATGCCGGTGTAACGTGGGGTCCAGATGAGCAAGTTCTAAAAGCTAAAGCACCCATCATTGTATATCGTGTTAGACTTTCGTATGGGCTAGCACAAAGCATAAGGCGCGAAGAAAAGGCAGCATACAATCAACGTGCAAAAGAGCATCAAGAACCATGACTACCATCATTAAGTAGAGTAACTCTAGGAGATCGAATAGCAAAAATAGAACAAGACATTAAACCACATCTTGAAGAACTAGCGCTGCACAGACAATCAACAACTGCATTCATGACTTATATGGTTAGCTTTACATCGGTCCTTGCACAACGCTTTCCACCAAATACTCCCACAGATGCACCCTTCCCTCCACCACCACCCTCACCACCCCAGAATCCATTGCAGGACAGCTCACCACACCAATCCACATATGAAGATATCCAGGATGCCGACAATGATGACTTGAATACCCGCTACTGATGCTCAATATATGAGGTATGTAATGTCATTTCCTTTTCTTTCACGCAGCACAAATAATTAGCACTTCAGATTTAGCACAATATGTTAGGTAAAAAAAATATACATAAAATATTTAGGATTTACTATCAAATATCAAGCAAATAGTTACTTGCATAACTCTAAAGCGTTTACTAATTTTTCAAATCCACTTTTATGTACACAACTGCTTACAACATCAAGATGACTACCTCATCCTATCATATTACCCAATACAACTCATTAACAAATAAGTTACAGAATATCTATTAGTAAACCAAGCACATATGTTATAACTTAGCATCAACATTCTTACATTCAATTGATTCATAATTACAATTTCATCACAATTTAAATACACAAAATCATTTTCTTATTTTTAACATTAAAACTTACTCTATTAATACTCAAAATAAAAAAAAAAAACTAATATCTAGCTTTTTCTAAAACATAACACATTGTGAAAATATACTCAATATTATAATAACCAAGACTTATATTACAAAATAATCATTTATGCCCTTACACTTGTCGATAATTTAAAACATCTAAGTTACTTATATTGAAGTGGCCAAAAAATATCATACCATATGTCATAACCCATCTATGACTCACCTTTCTCCATATGATATATATGAAGTTATCTACCGTCAACAATCTTGCAAGTCCTTACCTTAACATTTCAATGCTTTTCTTTCTGTATCAAAACATACTTCTTCTAAATCAACTCCAATGGAAAACACCTCGTGTTGTGATTGTATCGACTGCACTCAATGTTACTACAATTCTTTATTTCAGAAAGAAGTTGAAGAACTAATAAAAAGATTCTACTCAAACACAGTACGGGCCATCATCTTACGAGGGGCACTTAATATGGAATCAAAGCTTTCTCTTCTACTAAATTACGCAGTTGATATTGAAAAAGAGCCAGATGTCAACGTCATTCGTCAAATACAGTATGTAAATTAAATAGATACTAGAACAGCTATGTAATGTCCCAGATTTGACGACTGTCCTCACTGTACCAAGACGAGTCTTTCCACCGTGCTTATGTCCTCACTCACACGCACCCTGGAAAACTTTCCAGGAGGTCACTCATCCCAAAATTACCCCAAGTCAAGTACGCTTAACTTTGGAATTCTTATGTGATGAACTACTGAAAAGAAGATGTACCTTCTTAATATGAGTAGTACAAATCAAATCTTTTAAGCCCTCTTCAACTGTACAGTCCATTACATTGAACAGTCTCGGAATCCCTCTCATTCCGGTGTGGGATCGGTTCATTCATGTTCCCTCCACCTAGAAGTCTGCCATGAGCCGCTCATTGTCTGTGCAACCTCATTGCACCGGCGATCACCCCTCGCCCTCTTCGGCCCCGGGCCTCACAAGCTATCTTATAGTTTTGAAATCGTTTATTTCAGAAACATTTACATTACCCTATTAACAATTATAGAATATAGTCTACAGATTCTTCAACTAGGAAAGTTGCCTTTACTTTATTTTTTACACTTACTAACCTTTTCCCTCTTGTAATTCATAACTAACTTTATATCATGTTGCTCGCATACCATTTTTTTGTACCTAATTTATCTATACTCAATCATTTTAAGATCTAACTTACCAAATTATTAATGACCTAACTAATGACGGATGTATTTAGTGGATTTCTAAGCTTAATCAATAAATCATATATATGACATTTGCATTACAGATAGGCTCAGTAAAAACCAATATATAATATAGCTTATACAACTGTATTATTGTTTACATTTTTTACCTACAACCTATATTTTGCTTTTGTCTTTAAAAAACAACTTTAATAAAATATAAATATTTTAACCAATTGTTTAGTTTTAATAAGATAAAATGATATAGTGAGATTTTCTACCTATTTTTATTTATAATAAGTTAAATTTCTATATTTCAATACTCGTTAATATACAAACATCTAACGCACCTTATTATGGGCTTTTATTTTTTCAGGTTCGACTCCGCAGGCTGAAACAAGGAATGAGATGATCTTGTGATAGTAGGAACATAAATAAGTTTTTTGTGCTTCTTAGGTATGTGTTGTTTAATAACATTAGACATAAAATATGTAATTTATCAACTTGCTATTACAGTTAGACTTTATTAGTATTTTCATACCATAGTTTAGCCAACCTCTAGCTTGTTTTCTAAATTTATCAAAAATTTCAATATTCACAAAATTGAGAATCTTCTGGTTTTGATTTATATATACATTAAAAAAACTTTAAATTTCTACAAATTTTTTCCCACAGATCATTATCTAAACAACTTAAAAACTTCTTCTCTGAAAATTATGAACGTCGAATTCACTTTTTTAAAAACAAATATATATGTAAAATTTACTTATTACTAACCCTTTAATTTTCTTTGTAAGCAGAAAAAAGTTGTAGTCGTAAGGATATATATATAGAATGTCCATTCCTCATTATACGTTAATATGCTGATTTATATCTGTCATGTTTAACCGCCTACAACCTAACTGAACTGAGGTGTAACAATAGATATGCTTACTAATATTTATATTTTTAAACATATTTTATACCTTATTTTCTACAAAATATCATTATTCAAACAATATTATTCATTACTTCCTCTAAAAAAACAAACATTCAAATACAAGATTAAATTGTATATATGTATAAACCATGGCCAGTACAAAAATTTAAAAAAAAAATCAACCACTTCAAATGATCGTTATTATTCATTTTTTCCCTTAAAAAAGAGCGAAAAAAAATATTTAGATATTAACCCACATACTTAGCTGCTAAATCTGTGTTCACTCCTATTATTTAGCTACGTTCAAACTAAATATTACCGTTATTTCTTTAACAAGTTTAAATAAAACCTTTACACATGATAACATGCAATCATAACTTTTGCCAAATTAAATAATACAATTTTAAACATTTTATATACATATATTCCTACATCTAATATGTCAGTTTACATCTATATATAATTCGCATATATAAGCTAATTGCGTATGATTTTCTGTATCTGTAATACTAGCTTCTCTGTTCCCAGATTTAGAATGTCTAAGTTTTCTCACACTAATAAACCACCTTGATATTTTATTTAAAATCTCAGACATCATATTATCTCCTATATTATTTTACCCAAAAAATACAACTGTTTTAGTTTGTTTTATATCAACATAATTGTAATGCATTAAAATAAAAACTCATACAATTAAATATATACAAATATAAACGTATATTTATCATTTATTACATAATGTCTTTTTTTTTTAACAATTTAAAATAAAAAATTATCACAAACATTTATGTATTCTTACGTCACGCTGACACATCTCGTTTGTAGTATATTCATGCACTTCGGTGCGTGGATACACGTGAAGCTCGAACCAAATATTTTTCAAACTAGACCCTCTTCTCTTCCGTCGGCGGCGCCGATTGTCAATCTAAAACCTTACTTTAACCACCGCGTCTGAAGAAAAATATCGATTTCCAGTTGAGCCCTAAATATTTTTTTTGATTTTTTATAATTATAATTACAAAATGGGACATGTATTGACCGATTGTTGTTTGTACAGCTGCGATCGAGATGTCTGGTGGTGATTTACCGGCGGGAAATTGTACTGGGGAAGGAGCATGGGAGCTTGTGGTTGGTGAATCAGCGAGTAAGAATCTTGAACTTGAGGAGGTTGAGGATAAAGTTGATGGCTTGACTTTGGACGAGCCACAAGGTAATTTTCTCATATGTTGTTGTATTAGGTGAAATAGTGGATATCTAAAGTTTTGGTATTTGATCGAGGGGTGGAGTTGATTATTGTGAATAAGATAAGCAGGGTTGCTTATGTGAATTCATAAAAGAATGAACTGACAATGATTTTTTTGGTTAAGATTTTAATTGATGACTCGAATTCTGCTTCATTTGGGAAAGACGTGGTCACGTGACTCATGTCCTGAACTGAAAATGCTATATGTAATCAAGATATTTGTGAAGTTTGTGCTTCTGCCAGATGGATTCAACTTTCAATGAGATTTGTAGCTTTCTTTTGCGCTTCTGTGCATTCAAGTTGAAATTAAAATTCAAAGGTTTGAACTTGTAATTCTGCTTCCCTACTTGGATAAGAACATCAGATGTATTAATAGAAGTAGGTAATATGCATTATTGCATTAGACACCCCCCATGGCTGCATAAATCATTAATTCCTTGAAAATTATTGAATTGCATATGTTGACAAGAAACAGATATATGATTGTGTTGGCTAGAAAGTCACATCCTGAGGAATATATTATAAAGATCTATCTTTGCAACTTACCACTTTGAGAAACTAGAAAACTTCATTTTGAGACTTTGATTAATGTAGTGCTGGAAGCTGGATTAATATGAAGGTATCAATGTTTTGTATAAAAATTTCAATAGTTGTTGATCTTTATGGTATGTTGTAGCATGAGAATGTGGTTCCTCTTCACGAAGATGCATTTCACCATGGTACTGGCATATGGCAATTCATCATCTGTTACTTGAGAAACTTCTTTCTCAAGTCTGTAGCTTCATGATAGGTTGTCATTGCAAAGTTGAGCCCCATTCCTGTTAATTTATTTCATACTTGGTCTCGAGATTGGAACTGTCATTTTCTAGCATGTGATTGAGTTGTATGAATTAGAGTTGGGCTAATGAGATTTGATAGCATCTCTTGTAACTTTGGCTTTTCAGTGGTTACAGCTGCAAGAATTTTCTGAGCTTCTTATGAAATAGTGTTGGACAAAGACCTGAATGAAAAAATCCATATTCTCGACATTCTTCTATCCCATCTCAGCTGCTTTCTGTGTAAAATCGTGGCCAGTTTATTCTTCATTTCTTCATTTTGCCTGCTATATGGCCTCATATGGACTTGTAGTGCTATGCCAACTTCTATCTTCAAGGAGTGCAATTTTAAGTTTTTTTACACGACCTTTGTAGAGCCTTACGGCCGGGACGCCGACAATAAATCAAAATTTTCCACGCATAATAAAAACTTAAATAATCAATAATTCGACAGTAATCAAATCCCACCAATGCTGATAAAGTCCATAAAACAACGAAAACATAGCCAGCCATAATCTCACTCAATACATAAATATGAGTATACAAACCTATATGCAAATGCAGGTATCATGAACGGGTGATCAGGGGTCAACACTGGAATCTCATCTTCAGTCTAGATACGTCTAAGTGTGTAACACCCTGGTCCGTAGAATCAGTTGGTTGCTCTCACACTAGATAAGATTTTGGACCTGTAACGCTCTGAGTCACCGTAGCGTGCGGTCCGTATAGTCAGTGGATTTCTCGCGGTACCATATAGTCCAAGAAAGAGGGCTGAGCGGCCCTACTCAAGAAGGCTATATCAAATGATAACATGTCAACGTGATAAGCAATGCAAGATATATACCATGACAATAAATCATCCAACATATGACAAGTAAAATATGCAATACATAAGAATGTATATTCTGTTGAATATCTCAGTCAGTACTTACATACTTCTACTATAGTATGGGTCACTATGCCTATTGCCTACGCTCTGATACTAGACATCATAGTGAAAAGGATAAACATTACTATCATTCCGGACTTCATTTCTTTAAACAAGCTTTGTAATGATAAATTCTATCCCCATACTATTTCTAACGCTTTCGGATTTTTGGCGATTGTCAGCGTCTGCCGATCCTCGAGTTGTCGCCTATTTCGGTGGCCTTCGAATATGACTAGAAATACCTAGAATTGCACTGAGATTTGCGAGAAAAATTATGTAAATGGTGTGAGAATTCTGAATTTGAAATGACCTATTAATAAGCAGAGTTCGGAAGTCCCGAATCTAGGTTCGAAAGCTCCGAACCTATTCTGCTATTACGTGTCATGCTCACTTCGACACGACATTGGACGAATACGATCGAAAGATCCGAACCAATGCTTTATCTGCGTGTCAAGCTCGAGTTGACACCTAAGTGAGTTCGGAAGTTCCGAGCACCCTTCAGAAAGTCTGAACCGTTGCTACTATCTAGCTTTTCCTTAATGAAATGTCAATCAACTCCTATGTGTTTGTTCGATCGTATTGCATTAGATTATGAGCAATGCTAATTGCTGACTTGTTGTCACAATAGAGTCTCATATGTCCACTTCTTACTCTTAGATTGTCCAAGATAATCTTCAACCAAAGCAACTCACAAACCCCTTGAGCCATGGCTCTGAATTCTGACTCGGCACTCCTAGCTACAACATCTTGTTTCTTACTTCGCCATGTGACAAGATTTCCTCCAAGGAATGTACAATACCCTGTAGTCAACCTTCTGTCACTAATTGATCCAGCATAATCTACATGTGTGTATGTTTCAAGTACCATATTGTCACATTTTTTAACAGAATTCCTTTTCCCAGAGTGCCCTTCAAGTACTGAAGTACCCTTTCAACTGCATGTAAATGTGTCTCTTTTGGGTCATGCATGAATTGGCTGATCACACTTACAACATATGCTATGTCCGGTCTTGTGTGAGAGAGATAAATGAGTCTTCCCACAAAAGGCGCCTGTTACATCTCTCTATTCACCATTTTGTCATGCCGACCTCTCCAAGCTTATGATTGAATTCTGTAGGTGTGTTATGTGGTTTACAAGCCAATTTCCCTGTTTCTCGGAGCAAATCAGTGATGTATTTCTGTTTGCTTCGAATATGCTACTTCAATGCCAAGGAAGTACTTCAACTATCCCATATCTTTAATTTCAAATTCAATTGTTAGTTCTTATTTAAGGCCTTGTTTCTCTTTGTCATCATTCCCTGTGATAATAATGTCATCAACATAGACAAGTAATATAGTGACTAACCCAGAATTCGAGTGTTTAATGAACAAAGTATGGTCTCCTTGACTCTGTTTGTATCTCATGGACTGCATTACTCGTGTAAGTCTTCCAAACCACGCCCGAGGAGATTGCTTGAGGCGCCGCCATACAGGGCCTTTTTCAATCTACATATGTGTCCCTTTCTTACATTTTTCCCATATCCCGATGGAATGTCCATGTAAATTTCATCCTCAAGGTTTCCATGTTAGAAGATATTTTTTACATCAACCTGCTGCAATACCCATCCATAATTTGCTGCCAAAGATAATAGCACTCAACATGTAAGAAGGCATTTTTTACATCAACCTGCTGCAATACCCATCCATTATTTGCTGCCAAAGATAATAGAACTCAAAATGTATTCATTTTAGCAGCCGGAGCAAACATTTCTTGATAGTCCATCACATATGTCGGTGTATAACCCTTAGCTACCAGCCTCGCCTTATATTTCTCCATTGTGCCATCTGATTTATATTTCACGATGTATACTCATTTACACCCTTTTGATGTCTTTCCCAAAGGCAAATCAGTAATCTCCCAAGTGTTATTTTTCTCCAAAGCTTCCATTTCCACATTCATGGCTTGTTTCCAGTTTTCATTAGCAATGCTTCAAATAGTGTGGAAGGGATATGAATGTGTTCAAACTTACTAAGAAGCTTTTATTTGATGGTGAAAAATTGTCAAATTTTAAGACATGGTAGCGTGGGTGTTTTATGCAATCTCTGATTTATTTGCGAAGGGCAATAGGAACGTGCAAGCTAGGGTCATCTATCGAGCGAGGTGTATGTTCATTGTGTGTGTGGGAATTTCAATTGTTACCTCGGGTGTAGAGCTCGGTTCGGACTCTTGGATTTGCGCAAGTTTAGGGACCAAGAAAGCTTTTCGCGTTGAATATGTTCGACCAAACAATCTCGGGACATCTCTTGGGACATGTTCTAGGACAGATTGAGGGCTTAGCAGATTAGAACTGGAGAAGGTAGGTAAAATAAAAGGATCCTCATCCTCCTTATCTTCCAAACTTGGGTACTCTCCCTGAAGATGATGAGTAGGGAAATAAGGTTCATTTTCATGGAATGTGACATCAATATTCACCGCGTTAAAGAATGAGGGGATAATTGTGGTTTTTGAAATTCTTCTTTCTTTATATTTCTTTATCCTCATTGTGGAAATGGTGACGGCTGGTCACTCTTGTTGATTTCTAATTTAGTTTGTTTTAGGTGTATACATTTCTTTGGTATGAAAGTTTATCTGTGAATCTTTATCCTTTTTATGTATTACATTACTTTCCTTTTCCTTCTAGAATCACGTGGGATTATAAACATGTTTTCCTGTTTGCTTAACTGATGTTGCCTCAATAAAAAGTGTATTGTTTGTGTTACAATATACAAAGAGTTGATAATAGGAAGAAGTTCTCTGGAATTGTTTGGTTGTGGTGACTTTCGTCACCGTTCTTTTGTTATGTTTGTAAACGTATTGAATTTTGTTTTCATGTGTATTTACTAGCACACCTTGTTTGATGGTTCCACTGACAGTTTAGTGTATTTTTCTTTTTAACTTTCTGATTGAGTGAAGATTCTTATGGATTCATTCATTTGAGTAATCTTTATTGTTCACTTTGAATTGTTGTAGAATTCTAATGACGAACTCTTTTGTTTAATAGTTTTATTTAACTTTTTTTCTGTCTAACTTGTACATTGCATGTATTTGATAATGTTAGAAGCTGAGAAGAAGAAGAAGAATAACAAGAAGAAGAAGAGTAAAAGCAAGTGAGAAAATAATATTCACATATATCCCTTGGTTTTTTTTCTTTCATTGTTTTGAGATTTTTGTCTTTGTTTTCCAGCTGGACTACGATTAACTTGTAATCATCTTTTTCTTATTTGCAGGGAGAAGAAAGAACCACTTCAGCAAACTGACCCTCCATCTATTCCTGTATTAGAACTCTTTGCATCGGGCGAGTTTCCGGAGGGTGAAATCCAACAATATAAGGATGAGTATGTCTGTTTATTTATTATTTTTGTTCCTTTTAGTGGTTAATATATGGTGCTAAGTTGCTAGATACTTCACTATATCTTTGGCAGAAAAGTAAGAGCTTTGTGATATTTTTCTTCCCTTTAGTTACTGTGAATTTATTTATGTTTTGCTGAGAGATTGTTGGTCTAGAAAAAAGAAAATGAATAATAAGTAGGAACAAAAATAAAAATCCTTGGGAAGAACAAAATTATTTCATTTGAAAGAATCAAGATATATATCCATAGTGATTATTGATAGGTGCATGGAATGATAATGATTCCATATAAAAAAAACCTTGTTATGCGTGTGTCCTTGTTAATTCTATAATTTGGTGCGAGTCAAGATTGAAGAACATTGATTTTTAGGTTTTCTTATGTGTTCCTCATTTATCCTTTTCCATACATCCACTCTAATTGGGTTTCTCTTAGATTTTCTCTTTTAATTGGTCCTTGATTGTGATTCATAAAATTTTATGGCTTTACTAAATTTGATGTGTTGAAGTTCTGAGTAGCTTTAGTCCAGGTTGAGGGTTCTGTTTGTTTGTGGCTTCCTTGTAAATAAAATTTGGACTTGTTTGAAAATATTTGCTCTACTAAGGAAATTACTTGGTATGATCACGAAGCAAGTTTGTGGTTGTTGATTTGTCACGTGTCACCTCTTGTAAATTCTGTTCGTCCAAAACTAGTCGTCCGAGTATACTATTTAGGAAATTATTTGATATAAAACAGGTTTGTGATCCTTGATGTCTGTGTTACCTCTCACAAATTTTATTATTTTCAATAGAGTCATATTCCTGGTGCTTTTTTGGCAATCATCTTCTAGCAATTTGCATTTATTTAGGGCCTGGTATTATTTTCAGGCTGAGTGAGGTTTTTCCCCAATATTTCAAATAATAGTATCTGTTGCATCTCTGAGCTTATTGATTTTGTTAGGCGTGCTTCAGATTCCAAGATTTAGGTGGGTTGTCAACAATAGAAGATGAGGTTTTTTTTATGGAGTATTTTCTGGCAATCAGTGGTCATTAGGGCTGTCTTTCTAAGTTTAAGGTTCATCAAAACTCCTTTTTACTTGAAGGAGTAGAGGCAGCTGAATTCTAGAAATGGAGATGCCTTCAGTCATAAATCATCTATTATGAAGAAAATGATATCGTCTGGTCCTTAAAAGATTTTCTGGAACTACTGTTAAAAGTTCTTGTTAACTTAGGGATTGTCATTTAGATTACTTAAGGATAATCAGCATCAAAGAAAGAGATGCATCTCCTCCTGTACTGTAGTCATTTCTTATCACTGGGAGACAGTAATTAAATTTGAATGCGGGGTGGCAAGTGTTTTCCTTTATATGTATCAACGAGGCTCATCTGTCTTTCATTTAGTGTTTCTATACCTTGCCACTGCATCAATTAGCTATTTTTAAGTGCAATCAATTTTATAAAAATTTATATTGTTTATTTATCTTTGTTTCTGAAAATTTTAACTCAATATAGGAACTTGTGGAGAATTACATCCGAAGAGAAGAGAGAACTAGAACGATTGGAAAAGCCAATTTATAATTCAGTTCGCCAAGCAGCAGAAGTCCACCGTCAGGTAGCTTTCACTTGTCATATACTAGTATAATTGGGCGCATATTGAACAAAATTTAGTAAAGAATCAGTATGCATTCATAAGTTATGTTAATACTGGACAGGTCCGAAAGTATGTTAAACAAAATTTGAAGCCTGGAATGTTGATGATAGACCTTTGTGAGACCTTGGAAAATACAGTTCGTAAATTAATATCTGAAAATGGTTTGCAAGCAGGAATTGCATTTCCTACAGGATGTTCATTGAATTGGTAAGTTTGATGTCAGCTGGGGCATCTGGCCTTGTGATGTTTAGGCCTAGGTAGGCTTTCCGTGATAGTGCACTTGTTCTAATGACTTCATTCTATTTCTGCCCACTTTTATTTCAGGGTGGCTGCTCATTGGACACCAAATACTGGAGATAAAACTGTACTACAGTATGATGATGTGATGAAACTGGACTTTGGAACTCATATCGATGGTGATATAGCTTTTCCTCTGTGTTAATACTTTCGAGGCTCCTTGATCTTTTTTGCCAGACTGAGTTTTGCTTTACTTAGTTTTAATGCTATATTGGTTTTTTTTTTTTTTTTTGTCTTCAGGGCATATAGTCGACTGTGCATTTACTGTTGCATTCAACCCAATGTTTAATCCACTTCTCGAGGCCGCGAGGGAAGCTACGAATACGGGAATCAAGGTGGGCTTCCAACATTTTATGTAAACATCTTTTTCTTAAACCTATATTCTGCATAATATACTAGTGAAACGGTGAAACCTCACGAGAACAACTCGGTGCTACTTGTGAAATTTTGCTTATTTTCAGGAAGCTGGAATTGATGTGCGCTTATGTGATGTTGGTGCAGCAATCCAGGAGGTCATGGAGTCATATGAGGTTGAAATTAATGGAAAGGTGTTTCAAGGTATAGCCTTGAGCAGAATGCTAGTAACTTGTGTGAGATACACTCTGCTCAGTGCTGGTGTAGCATGTTTTGTGTTGGAAATTTATTGGTCTTTGAAAGCATATTGTTGCAACCACAAATTATACTTTTTCACCAACAATAATCAGCTAAACAAAGAAGGTGTTACGCTGAAATTAAATGGCATATAATGAAAACCATAGTTCCCCGAGGTAGTCTTTGTATGGTAGTCCTATATACCAAGACACCCACTCTCTTTACGAACTTTACCCCAGCGTAAGTTAGTAATCTCGCTCAAACAAAATAATAGCCTACTCAACTATACCCAACTCCCTACTCTTATATTTTTCTTTGCCCCTTCCCCAAGTCATTACTTCTCAGTGTTCTAAATGACCGCCCGCCTTTGTCTAAGACGGTCTCTATAAACGATCTGAGGCTATCCAACGTGCGAGCAGGTGGCAGTGGAGGCGGCTGACGCGGTCAATGATTTTAAAATCCTGGACAACTGTCAATAATTTTAAAATCAGTCAAAATCAATCAATTTAAAAAACCCTTAGATATAATAAAAACACCTCTCACACTCTTTTGTATTTACTTTTGGTTTCAAGTGTCTTCCACCATCAGCCACTGTCAGCCTCTGGCCGCCATTAGCCACTGTCAGCCTCTGGCCGCCATTAGCCACAATCTTAATTATCTTGTTAATTTGCATTTATATATTTATTTGTACTTTGTCTAGATTGTATTATATTGTATGAAGTTTTTTTTATGTATAAACATTATTTAATTATATATACTACATAAAAAATGATGATTATATATGATTACCTATAAAAAATTGCTAATATAAATTCAACCGTTGTGCCTAGGCGGCTGAGGCGGCCTGCCATCGCCTCCTGCCATTTACAAAATTGTTACTTCTAGAACTAGACGCTGACTTATCCCAGATATACCCAAGTCTATAAACATATATATATATTTGACTTATTTTTGTTGCATTTTCTTTCTTCAGAGGACAAGTACTGGACACAGAATAAAGCACACATACTCTTTAAACTGATAAAGGCAGAATTTGAAGCTTACTCCTAATTTATGAATATTATAATTTGTTGCTCCAGTAAGTATGTCACCATGTCAATTACCACTTTATGGCAAATTACAGCCAGGTTGATTACTGGACTGCATTCTCTCTCTCTCTCTTTCGCCTAGATATAAAAAGTTCCAGGCCACCTGGAATTTGAAATTGGTCTTGGAAATTCTGTTTTGAAGGAATTATTGAAAATTCACTTCACTCGACAGGTTGACCGTGGATTGTAAAAATTGCTGGATTATTCTGTTTCTAGATGTTCATGGATCAGTAGAAATTTTATTTCAACTTCTAAATTCAAGCCGCTTTATCTTTATCTATTTAGCTCGAGAGATTGAAGTAGTCTGGTTAATCAAGCAATCAAACATGAATTGATGAATATAAATTAATTGCTAAATAAGATTAAACATGTCAGATTTCCATATTTTGTTATTTTTTGTAGCTTTTACTTGGAGTTGCTTTACTACGTTTTGAAGTTATACGATTGCTCTGGATGGTTTGGCTGTTTTGGCAGTAAAGAGTATTCGGAATTTGAATGGGCATAGTATCGGGAGTTATCAAATCCATGGTGGGAAATCTGTTCCTATAGTTAAAGGAGGGGAGCAAACAAAAATGGAAGAGGGTGAATTTTATGCAATTGAGACTTTTGGATCTACAGGTGACATATTCTGTTTACGTTGAAGTAGAAACTGTTGAATTAGTAATTCTGGATACAAAAAGCTTTATGTTTTCCTCTTTTTCATGCAGGGAAAGGATATGTCAGAGAAGATCTAGAATGCAGCCATTACATGAAGAATTTTGATGTTGGCCATATTCCTCTGCGGTTGCCCAGAGCAAAGCAGTTGTTGGCAACAATTAATAAAAATTTCTCTACATTGGCTTTTTGTAGGCGTTATCTAGACCGCCTTGGGGAAACTAAGTATTTGATGGCACTGAAGAATTTGTGTGATGTTGGTATTATTCAGGTATGGATTGTTGTTTAAGAAACTTACACTATACTTCTTATGGCAAAAAAAAAGTGAACATTTTTTAGCTGCATTTATTTCTATGTTGGAAAATTTAAACTGAAAAATATGCAAGCTTGGGCTTCATCTACAGTTACATATTGCATAAATTGAAATGATTTTTCTCCCAAGGTCTAATTTTCACAAGTATTTTTCCCATAAATCTCAAAGTTGGTTTCACAACTATTATTACACACAATTGGAGTCTTGGCTAGCTCAAACCTGAGCATCTCCCCTTAAACCCTTTGGGTTAAAATAAATGTTTATGACCAAAAAAAAAAAAAACCAAAGGATCAATAGAAAAACTATAAAAATTAAAGCAATACTCCAGCTGAATCATCAAAACTAGGAGACAGATTTGTAATAGGTAGTCTCAGTTATTATGATGTTATCATGCAATTAATAATGTAGTGATTCTAGCCTTGAACTTGCGCTCGAGCTCGATGTGAACTAAATTTTCTTGTAACACCTGATTGAGAACTATCTAGCTAAAATAAGAATCTATCAGTTGGCATGAGCTTATCAGCAATTTTAAATATGGAGGAATGCTGGACAAAGTTACCAAATGGGCCATTCTAAAGAAGATAGAATAACCATAGAACCATTAGTGTTCATCTTGGGTGTAGGTATGTGTTCGCCAACTTACAATGTTGGGATACGGAAAATAAAATGTAATGGCCAATAGCTCTCCACGTATATGAAGTTCTGATATTGCTGCTATTAAAAGATAGAAGACAATCAAACCTCAATACTTGTTTGCGTGATGGATTCGGTTTTGTTAATATGGTCTCTCCAAGAGAGATTATCAGACACAAGGTGTAAAATATTAGTTGTATTGGTGGGATAGTAGTATAGAGATGAAGTGTACGGTCTCGTAATCACGACCCAGATGAATGGTAAATCGAATCTTCGATAGTATAACAAACCAAAATCATTCTTCCCATTCCTTACACTTGCTTGAATTTCATCGTGGTAGCTTCGTTATCGTGCATAGTAGAGTTGAACTTAGTCAAATAGATGTTTGATTGCGATTACTGCAACCTTCGATGATTATTGAGTTTTTTTGCATGCATTTAGTGATCTAGCTTCCACCATAATTGCTTTATATCAAACTGATATATTAAATTTGTATTATATTGCGACTTTGACAGCCATGCCCTCCTCTCTGCGACAGTAAGGGGAGTTATGTGGCTCAGTTCGAGCACACAATTTTACTTCGTCCTACTTGCAAAGAAGTTGTATCTAGAGGTGAAGACTATTGATCTTGAAGAGTATTGTGATGGATATGAACTTTCCAAAGTTGGGGCTGAGATTAAAATGACGCTAAATTAAGATGTGAAAAATGTATAAAACTAAATTCTAAATTTCGAAAATTGTTAAAATGCAACGAAAACTTCCGAGTCATGCAGATATTTATGCTCCCTTTTAGTAATAATCATATTGTGTATGCGCTAATAGGATTTTTAGCAAGTTTGCCTCGAATGATAAAATGGAGTCCAATTTTAAGAATAACATTTTTGATCTCTAATCATGCATTTTATCTAACAATCAATTCGTAGTCTAATCAGTCATTTTTCCACATGAATATTGAGATGAGGCTGAGAATTGCTGACATAACGTTGGAAAATACTGATGTATTGTTGGATATTGTTGACGTGTTCGATGTCTCATTATACTCCGCTGAAAATGGATTAAATTTGAATTAAATTTGAAAAACAAGTGTAAGTTAATGAAATAAAATCGAGAATTGATTTACAACATGATCGATAATCGAAAGTGTGCAAATTACATAACCAAAATACTGCTTAATTCTTTGAGGGTCGCAAAGACGTCAAATATCCATTATTCTGCGCTCAAAATAATACCAGTGATATAAAAATGTATTTAAGAATAATATCCTAGACTCTAATATTGAAAAATAAGGACACAAATTTGTTGTCCTATCCCGATGTACCCAAAATATGTTGTGAAAGCAAAACAGACATCCACCAGTCCACCACACGATGGACAGAGCACGACACAATCCTATGTCTGACAAATCCCATATGTACAGGCCAAAGACACGAGCGTATAGAACTTCTTGCCATGTATATACTTCGTGGCTTGGAGTTTTGAAAACAGCACATATATTTCCCTTTGTAATTGGAGTGGATTCGAAGGTTTCTTTATCGACCAACTCAATGGGTAGTACTAGTTGAGAGCTTTGTCATATCATTACAGCAAAATCTAGCTTGATGGACTTCCCAATTCCATAGACATGCATATACTATGAAAGCAATGCATTGACAGACGCATTGACTAATCTTCTCTTAGACTCTCATTCCTTCTCAAAAGACACAACAGTTGATGGTTGAGACAGATTGATTTCTCGATCGCATGTGAATTCTTCGATCATAAACTCTGCCTTTTAACGGTAAACCGTATGTTAGAAAATGGTTTGGTATTAGTCAAGGACATCTCCAATGTGACACTAAAACAGGGGCGCTCCAAATTTGGTGCAGGTTTTCCCAGGGTCAAATTTGGTGCACTAATTTTATTTTTTATTTTTTTTAATGTTATTATTTGTTTTTAAATATTATAAATATTATTTAATATTTTATTATTTTAATAATTAGAAATTTAAACATAAAATTTAAAAATATTTAATAAAATAAATTTATAAATAAATTTGTAAATAAAGAAATTTTTTAATATTTATTTATATGAATTAAACGTAATTAATTAATTATTTGATTTAATGATTTTTAAATGGTTGTTGATTATCATATCAAATTTCAAAAATTTCTTGGTCTATATAAAAAGATAAAAGATAGAAGTCCTCACTTCGCACTACAAAATGTTTTAATTAATTCAAATGTTTGAAGTTTTATTTAATTAATTTCATATATTCAAGTTATTAATCAATTTTAATAATTTCGGGTATTACTCTATTCTGTATAATAAGTATTCATGGGTTTTATAAAAACATCTGGCAAAATCTTTGCATATGGACCAAATATCTTCCACCAAATTAAAAACTCATTTTCTGAACATTGGATATATGGAAAAACTTTATGTTTGTTTTTCATGGAAGTTGGAATCCCATGGATCTGGAAATGGCAACCAGAATTTGGATACACTGATGAAGGTATCCCTTGCATATGGCGAGTTAGTTCTACTAAATTTTGGGACAAATTATTGCGAGATGATCCAGAAACTGGAAAACCTTATGGTTATGATACTCTTCATCAAATGGAGGAGAAAATTTCGTTATACCAGAAAGAATTTCATAATCAACAAGAGAAGGAGAAAGCCTCTATGAGTCCATTTAAGATTCTCACTCAGAAATATTCTGATATTTATTCAAAAGAAAAAATGATTGAAGTTTATATTGAAGAAATGGAGAAGGAATCTTTATAAGAATATTGAATGTTCTGATTCAAAATTTGATCAATCTATGGCATTTGAATCCAGTAAAAATCAATTTATCCATCTAATGAAGATGCATGATGCACAGGATCCAGAGGATGATATTCCTCAACTCTCTCAAATTGATGATATTTTTGAAAATTTGAAGAATTACATAAAGGACAATATTAAAGATGATTAATTCATCTTTAACTATGATCGTTGGTAGTGGAATCTCACTATTCAGAGTTGGTGGAATAACACATCATGGCATATCGTGACAAAAGTGGGTGACATATCACTATAGACTTTTTGACTTTTGTAACCATGTTACTTTTTGCTTTAATAAATCATTTTACTATTTATATTTTGAGATGAAATCCGGGTTTTCATGTCCGGCTCTTCTATCTATTTATAGGTTATTTCTGTGTTCTTAGGAGGACACGGTCGAGTTTGCTCCCCTCTATTATATCTTGTAAACAATCCTTCTGAAGTTCATCAATAAAAGCTTGAAGTTCTGATAACAACCTTGTAAGTTTATTTTGTTTTTATTTTCTGTTTTTATTTACCGTTTAAAAATTTTATATTTCATAGATTAGCCTGAATGACAGGCTAAAACATTTGTGCTAAATTATTACCTTACTATGACATGATCTATATTTATTTGTAACTTGGAATCAGATTGAGATAATAAAAGACTTATTTAAATTTTTGAAATTTAATGTAATATAAGAGTCTTTGGTTAGAACATAAGGTAAAAAGATGAACCATGAAATGATAAACACAAGGTTCGAGTTTAACCAGGAAAAATAAATTCATGTTGTAGCCCTTCAGCCTACTTAGCCGAGAAATGGCATTTAAAGGCGTTTATGGGTGATTTTATGAATTTATGTTTCTATGAGATCTCGGTAAAATCCTCTGTTGTTTAATTTCTTTGGTATATCTTTTATAAATCCTTATGTTTTAGAATTCCTCCAAAACCTATATATGAGGCATCAGTTTCAACTATTTTTATCCCATTGGGGATTAGCAAGCATAAGACAAGGGAGATTTTTAACCTTTTCCTTAATATTTTTAACAGCTATAGTATGTTTTTCAGACCAAGGTAAATGATTTTTCTTTAATTTATCATATAAGATAGCAGAATCCTTAGTAAGATCTTTAATATAAGGAGAAATATAATTTAAACTTCCTAAAAATCTTTGTAACTGAGTTTTATCAGTTATTATATCTGTAAATTTTGAACCAAATTCTATACTTCTTTGTATAGGAATTATTTTCCCTTTTTCAATCATATGACCAAAAAATCTAATATTGGTTTGAAATAAAATCATTTTGGATTTTGATATAACAAGACCATTTTGAATAAAAATATTTTTAAACATATCTAAATTTTTAAAATGTGTTTCAATATCATTAGAAAATACTAAGATATCATCAATATAAACAATTATAAAATTGCTATAAGAATAAAAAATATCATTCATAATTTGCTGAAATTCTGAATGGGCATTTTTTAAGCCAAATGGCATAACAGTCAATTCATAATGTCCTATTGGAACATTAAAAGAAGTTTTATATCTATCAGATTTTTTTATTTGAATCTGCCAAAATTCTGATTTTAAATCAAATTTTGAAAATATAATTGCATGTACAAGTCTATCTAATAAATCTTTTTTATTAGGAATAGGATGTCTAATCCATTTTAAAATCTTATTAAGGGGTTTATAGTTTAAGACTAATCTAGGAACACCTCTTTCTTGTTCAGAATGTTTATTAACATAAAAAGCAGTACATGACCAAGGAGATTGAGAAGGTTTTATCAAACCTTTTTCTAGTAATGAATGAATTTCATTCTTACATAATTCTAAATATTCAGAATTCATTTGACAAGGACGAGCCTTGGTAGGAATATTATTTTCATCAAAATTTTCTTCATATGAAAGAGAAATAATATGCTTCTTACGATTCCAAAAGGCATTTGGGAGATTATTACATATTTCTAATGAAAATTTATTATAAATAATTTTAATTTTTTCCTGTAATTTAGGATTTTTTAATTTATCATCTATAGTCAATATTTTAACTTCTTCTTTTAAAAAATTAATTGAAAAGTTTTTCTTTCAATATTTTCTTGTAATTTATTAAGAATTCTATGAACAGGTTTAGTTATAAACATAAAAGAAATAGGGTTACCTTGAAAAGTTCCTATGATACCTGTTTCATCAACATAAGTTAAAGGATATATTTGATAAATAAAAGGAAGTCCAAGTATAAGTTGGCTATAAATATCTTTTGCTAATAAAATACTGGTTTGAATATAGTTTTTATCTTTGCAAATATATGCTTTTGGTAATTTATAATTTATTTTTAATGGTTCTCCTCCTGCATGAGAAAGAGAATGGGTAGTTTTATGAAAATATTTCGTAGGAATTAATCCTTCCTGTATTACATTTAAATCTGCACCACTATCAATCATAACAATAAAATTTTTCTTATAAAAATTTTCAATTAATAAAGTAATATTAGTATACCATTTTTGAGATATAATCATGGTTAAAACAGATAAATGTTTTTTATTTGGATCAGGAAATGAAATATCTTGAAAATTATCAAAACTTTCAGAATTATTAACTGATTATTATTATTAGTTTCAATAATTGAAATACGATAATTTAAACTATTATTATTATGTTGTAAAATTTTTATTTGTTCTTTAAGATTTTCTATTTCTTTGACTAGATCCTGTATAGTAAATGCATTTTGTTTACTATATTTTTGTTGTAGAAGATTTTTTACTTCTTTCATGGAATAAGCTTGTTCTTGTTTAACAAGAATATTATTATTATTGCTAATTGAAGCATTATTTTCTATTTGATCTATAATTGTAGATTTTAATATTGGATCCTTAATCATTTTAAGGAATTCTAGAATATTATTATTTGTTAAAACATTAATATTTAGATCTTGAAATTGAGACATGATTTTATAAAATTCATCATTCTTATTATTATTATCTATATGATTTATACAAGATTTTCCTTGTATACAGTTATCACATTCTTCTAAATCTTAAATCTCTGATTCACTATTTAAAATTTCTTTGAAATATAAGATTCTATTGAACTTTCAGTTTCATTGTCAGAATTATTATTTGAATTCATTATTATTTTAAATAATGTTTCTTTTAAATTCCCATCTATATCTAAATTATTAATTTTGTTTTTAGCTAACATTGATTAGCAAAATGTCCTGATTTTTTACATTTTCTACAAATAATAGAGGAATATTTCCTATTGTTGTTTTCAGCTTTCCGCAAATCACGGCTTTCTTTTCTTTTCTTTTTCTTATCTTTTTGTCTATCAGACAAATGTCTTTTCTTTCTATAAATTTTTTCATCTTTATCTATTATTTTCTTCTTACCTTTATTAGGTAAGTCCATACCAAATTGATAACAAAATTTACCTAATTGTTTTTTCTGAAGTAAATTATGTCTTTTAATTTGATTATTTAATTTTAATTCATTACAGAGAGCTAAAACCTCTTGAATACAGGTACTAATTAATTTTCCATAAGTATAATTTTCATATGGAATATTAATATCATCTTTTCTTACGACTTTTCTAATTCTTTCAGTAAATAGAAAAGGTAAACCATATATAAATTTAGCTTTCCAAATACTATTATTAGAGTCTGGTATCTTATATATTCGAGATAAAAGATATCTTTATATCATCTAAAATCAGTAAGAGTTTTACATTTTAGATTACTTAATAAAGTACGAATTTGTTCACTATTATCAGTGAATCTACCAGTAAAATGTTCAATCATTGTCATTATTAATGAATAAACTGCATTTTCTGATTCAATATTATTCTCAATTTTTATTGAATTTATAATATCATCTTTTTGGGATTGATTTAAATAATTATCCCACCAACCTTTAAGTTGGCCAGTAAATCCTGCTATAATCATTCTAGCAATATTTTTATCATTATTGCCTGAAGTTTTACAAACAGTGCCATACATAAACATTCTATGAGCAGTATTATAAATTTGTTTATCACTAAAACCATCAATATTCCATTCATAAATACTTTTTCCATTATAATTATTAGCAAAAATGTATTCTTGTTCTTCAATAAGAACATCCATGGGAGTAGGTCTATCATAGTAATATTTAGGTTGAGTAGGTTTATCTGCCCATTTAATTTTATTAATTTCTTTATCAGAATGATTATCAATATTTTCAAACTCTTTATTAAGAGTATTTAAATTAAGATTTTTAAATTTTTCTTCTAATAATTTTTCTATATCAGAAAAAGAAGATTTAAATTTAAAATCTTTTATATCTGGAGGGGATTGTATAGAAGAAGTAGCAATTGTAACAATATTATTTTCTTCTTTTGTTTGTATATGAACATCTTGTTTAATTTGATTAATGGCTAAAATAATTTTATCAATTCTATCCTTAAGAGAAACTATTTTTTCTCCAATGATTGTAAGATACAAATTTGTATAATTTTATTTTTCAATTATCTGATTAATATGTTTAACAATTATTTGTAACATATCATTGTCAAATAATTTTGAAAAATCAGTAAATTTAAAATTTTATTATTTTTCTCTATGATAAAAGATTGTTGAGGAGGATAAACAGATTTTTGAATCTGTCCTGAAGAAATTTTATAATTTCTTTCAAGAATAGAAATATAATCAATAATAAATGTTTTAAAAAACCAAGGAACAAAATGTATCAATTTAATTTGGTTTTCACAATATTTATAAAATTTCGAAACAATATATTCAAATTCTTCTTCAGAGAAACTTTTAAAGTACCAATCTCTGAAAGATTCTCATTTGGGTAAATAAAATTCTGCATTGATCTTTTCTCTAGCAAGAGATCTTTTAGTAAAATCAATCTTTGGTTTACTATCCATTAAATACTAAAATTCATTTCTGAAACTGTATCAGTTTCTTTAACTTTTTGAAAGTTACTTTTATTAACAATATTATTTTGATTAATGATTAATTCTTCTACTGTAACTTGTACAGAAAACTCTACATCTTCTCTTATCTGAGAAGTAGAAGCTCTAGAAGTTTGAGGAACATCCACCATATAATCTAAAGGTGAAATAAAAGAATGACTAGATCTTGATCTAGCATAGATAGAAGATGATAATAATATTCTTTGTTCATTATTGAACTGTATTTGAACAGATCCTTTATTATTTTGTATAACTTGTTGTAAATTTCTATTTATTAAAGGATTTCTAGGAACAACTTGTTCAATTATCCAGTTTTCTGGAAATTCAATTTCTTTCCATTTTATAGATCTTCGTGTTGTAATATTAGATCTATTAAAATTAGTTTCTACAAGAATAGTTTCATTTAATTTTTTATCTATTCTTTTACACATAGGATTCAGTGTAAATAATGGTTTATAATAAATACGACAACAGATACATATAACTTCTGTTTCAGGAGTATAATTATAACCATGTGTTTTAACATTTAATGTTAAAGAATCTAATATATTTATATCGGACAGTGATAAAGATAAATTAGGATAAACATCAAAATATATTGGACCATGTGCCAGGCTAGATTGAATTATTCCCATTAGGGATTGTTTTCAATTCAAATTTCTACCATCTCTTAAAGCTGCTATAAAGCTTTCTCGTAAACCTTCTAAAATTAAAGGTCTAAAAGCAATTTGAATTAAACCTATATGAATAAATCTGTAAGTTTTCCTATAAGGTAAAATATCTTTATTATTTAACAATCTAATAACCATTTCATCATTATGAAGAGTTACTGATGATTTTGTAGTTTTAACTACCTGTTTAAAACCAATTTTTTCAAAAGTTCCTAACTTATAGAGCATTTTAGATTCTATCTTAAGAATATTCCATTTATTTAATAAATCTAAATTTTCAGGTAAATCATATTTTTCATTCAAACTGTTTTGAACAGTTTCTTTCATACTGAAAATATTCATTTGAATAAAAGTGCTAAATTATTAACCAGATTATTTTCATAGCTCTGATACCATCTGAGGCTTGAAATCAAAGTTAATATGATACGTGGCGTTGTTTTACCAAATTTTTCCTTAGTGACTTTCGCACACATAGAGGTTATTGGTTTCCAGCCTATTGATTATATAATATAAACATTATTATAATTATATTGTTAATTTATAAAAAAATATTATACAAAAAATAAGAATTAATATATGTAAGATAAAATGAATGTTCCAAGAATATTGATGTAAAATTTGAAATAAATGGTCGGAGTAGTTCAACTTGAGTTTGGTGCAAAAAATTATAGTAATTCAGTTTAGAATTTGTGCTAAAATAGAATTAAGAGATGATTATCTTTTTTTAAAAAATATTTGATTAAATATATTTTCCTAAATATCATTGGAAAGGTAAATTGAGAATTTGGCATATAATGTTCTTAAATGGAACTGTGAGAAGTCTGAAGAGTGAGTGGTCATGGCGGCAGCTGTTAGTGCTGCTACTCAATCCGTTCTTCGCTCTTGCTACACACTCCGCCGCCTGCATCTCTTACGCAAGACTCATTCCCATGGCCGCCTCTCCTTCTCCGTTTCCACCGTAACCAGCAACGGCAGCAGAATCATGTCTTCATCATTCTCAAGAAGAAGAACGCAATGCTACTGCACTGAGCAGGCCCAGGATAACGCTAAACCAACAGGAGCCGCGACGAAAACATTGGAATCAGCGGGGAATGATGGGGATGCTGCCAATGATTCGAAGAACATTATAAAGGAAGCGTGCAACACGTTGGACATACGGGTTGGGAGGATCGTCAAGGTATGGCGGCATGAAGAGGCCGATTCCCTCTATGTGGAGGAGGTGGATGTGGGCGAGCCAGAACCCAGAACCATATGCAGCGGCCTAGTCAATTACATTCCCATTAACCTTCTCCAGGTGAATCCATATTACCTTTATTTTGCATTTTTGATTCTTCCTTTCCTATTCGTAATCACTTGGTTTGATTCGATCTTGTTTGATTGCTTGCCCGATTGACTTGCGGGGTCCGCCCGCCTCAATTCTGTTTGTTATCGTCTCTTTCTTGTGTTCCTAGGCTGAAGAAATATACTTGACCGAAGGGACCGAATTTTACAGAGCCTTGTGTTTTATGCCCATTTGTTTCCCTTTACCATTTGTCTGTACAGGACAGGAATGTGATAGTTCTTGCTAATCTAAAGCCTAGAAATATGCGTGGCGTGAAATCATCCGGGATGTTGATGGCGGCCTCTGATGAAGCACATGAGAAGGTTGAGCTTCTTGTGCCGCCTGAGGGTGCTGTACCTGGTGAAAGAGTGTGGTTTGGTTCTGAAGATGACAAAGATAGCCTACCTGATATTGCAACACCAAACCAGGTAAATTCTCCCGTTAAGATTCGTGATTGATTTATATTATATTTATGAAATCAAAATGATGTCAACACATTCATATGTGAGATATTATTTAGTGCATAAAGGGTATTTGAAGGACTCATGAGAACACTTCATGAAAAGGAACAGTTAAAACGTTTTTGAATGGACCCCTGCATGTGTTTCTTCTATTTGGATTTTGGCCAAACCATAAAAAGAGCACAATTTTATTCTGTTTCTGTGTCATTACTTCTCCAATACAACCTATAAAATGAAGTTCTAATTTTCCTGTGTGATCAAACTTTTTGGTACACCTCTGAGGTTCTGAATTCACCAGGATGAAATCTTGAATCAGGATGTAAATGTTTCCTCATGTATTTTGCTCTGATTTCTTTGATAAGTGCTACTCTTAGTAAATTTTAAGTGCCTGAAGCATGTTGCGTGTACTGGGGATGATATGCGACATAAATGATAGACTTTTAATTATAGTTTCCAATGGATACAATCACTTACCTGTGAACTGCATATTACTAGAATGATTAGGAGTAGCAGTGAACAAGATCAGAAAAGCCCTATCTATCAGTGTGATAAAGCCATCGGAATAATAGTTATCTAGCATTCATTAGTGTTACTAAACCAAGTGCTGGGGATTGTATAACTGGATTATAATGCTGTTTATGTGATTTTTAGAGTGTTACAGCAGATGTTAGAAATATACTTGGTTTTTTGTGATCTAGAAGCTATCCAAAAATTGGTCCATGCTGCTTGTTGATGTGAACAAAATAATCTCAGGTGCATGCTCTAAAATTTTTGTTGACTAAAGGTCATTAAACCTTGGAAGGTCTTGGGAAGTTCTTGAAAGAAATTTACATCATCGTGTGATTGGAGTACAGTATATAGTAACTTTAGGGAAGCCATTATAATCAATCTCCTGATGAATATCTGTAGTAGAAAGAGCATAGTGCTGTGCGATTGAAGTGCCTGTCGACCAAGAGAGATGATATTTTCGAGCCTTCGACTGAGAAGGAAAGGGAAAAGGGAATCAAACAACTGTTTTCTTATTTTAATTGTCATATCTTTAAGACCAATTTCATGAAGCAGTTGAAACCGTTTTCCAGTTTCTTAATTGTTTGGATTGGAATCCTACCATAAATCCTGGGTTTTGATTTTTTTTTTTCAGTTTTTAATTTTGGGAGATGTTTTTAATTTTGGTTCACGATTCAAAGGAATTACGGTCATGGCTACTTTCGTACAGTACTCATCACATTTTTAGAGTTCTTTCTATCATCTTTTACCTCAACTACTCTAGCTCTCGACCTGTCTGATGGCCTTTTACCTCTAATAGACTTGCAACTTGGCTATCCGATACTGCGCAGGTTCACAAGAAAAAGATTTGGGAACTAGTCCAACCGCACCTAAGGACCGACGACTCTTGTATTGCTATGCTTGGCCTGGACCACATGAGAACATCAGCAGGTGTAATAATCTCTGAGTCGCTGAGGAATGCAAAAATATCATAATAAAAATGTTCAATGCATACTGTTGTTTAATTTTACCTTTATGTTTTGACACTGAAGAGATATTTTTCTGCATTGCTGTATTTCATCAGTGATCCTTTGTATTGAATTTGTTGGTAAATTTACGGCGAATTGTTGGTAATCAAACAAAGCATTAATGGAGAATTCATGTCAAATTGCATTGCCTAGAAAAGGGTTTTTTTTTTCTATGGTAGCTTGTTGTCTTGCTGGATAAAATTTGTCAATTGTCTTGCAAGGGTTCGAGACAAATATTTCGATGCATTTATTATTAAAATTTGTATGTTTATGTATTATTTAATCTATTAATTACTTGATAATTAAAAATATAAAAATAAAAATAAAAACATTTTTTCACAATTAATCTTATAAATCTTGATGTTTTATCATGATGTTTCATCACACTTTGCATTTTTAGAACTTTGATTTTAACTATGAGTTATTTATTACGAGTATGATATGTGCCATGTCCCTCATACGACGATGTCATGCTTAAAATTTGAGGTCATGCGTCGAAATCTTTTTATTCAAGTCTTGGATGTATAATTAATATTAGTATACTGATTCACGTGTTGCATGCATGTATAATATTTTTTATAATTCATTTGGTTTATATTTAAATGAAGATCAAAATATAATTATAAAAAACAGTAAAAGACTACACTGCAATTTTGATATATGAATTAAAAAAATAAATAAAAAAGAAAAAAACATCAAGTAAAAATTAAATTAGCAACTTGATAATTAGAAAGTAAAGACTATCTGCTAAGGTACATATAACTTACATTAAAATTTTGACACTTTATTGATATATATAATTATTAAAACAGACAATGACACAAAATATTAATTATTCTAAATGTCTTAAATTTAATAATATAATATAGATAATACAATTGTGCGATAATTAAGCATATTAAGGACCCTCACATTTTCTCGTCGCGTGATCTGTCCATTTGTTAATACCTCACGAACCACTTTCTGGAAATAAAAGAACCAAATATCGTCAATGGAGGCCTGCTGCAGCAAAGGGGACCTATTCCAATACGGCACATTAGTATTTTCTTTAGTAACAATATCTGGCAAAAGACTCGATTCCCTTGATCAAAGTTTTGGGTCAGTGTCTTCTCAGCGAAACAATAGTTTGATTCAACTTCCAAATAGTTTGGAGCTCATTTAGTTTAAAAAATCAAGGGATATCCAGGCCCCAAAAAACATGCAAGTGAACATCGAAAAACATAAATAATTAACTTCAAAATTATAGAGAAATCATACACCATCAAAAGTTGGCAAAATATGCCGACCTCTACAACTTGTTTATTCTACAGATACCCGACCTTCAGTGAATTGACTTATTTACAATAATCATAATTGATAAACCAACAGAAACTGTCTGTCTATATCTAAAGCTTGAATATTATGCATCAGTAATCAATCACCACAGCCAATTAAACTACTCCAACGTTTCTGAAGAATTGCATGTGCTCTGCTACAGGGAACAGCCTGCAATCTTATTTGCCCATCGACAGTCTCCCGTGTAACAAGCCCCAGCCTCACCAATGTGTCTATCGATTTTTCGACTGGCATTTCAACCTGCATAAATAGTATATCGTTTTCTAGAGGAAAAACAAAAGGCATATGATAAACCTATCCCCCTTTAGATTACCTTTTCACGGAAAACATTGTAAATAAATCTTTCACATTCATCTCCCACAGCTCTCATGCCAGTCACCTGCAATCAAACCCGTTCTTGAAGATTTAGGCACTCAAAAATAGGAGAACTTACACTCTGTCCACCAGAAGTTATTTTCCACTTTGAGTATGTTAATAACACACGATATTGTTGGTCCCACATGCGGAATTTGAGATAATAAAACCCGAAAATAAAGAATAAACTGGACACCGAGATTTACGTGAAAAACCCCTAAAAATTATTAGGGTAAAAACCACGGGCAAGATGAAAAGAATTTCCACTATAATATTTTGTGGTGTACAACTCACTCACTATGTTTCCAAAGAGAACACGCACTCTCTTAATACAGGAGAACAAAATACCTCACAAATATTATAGAACTAAGCACTCAAATGCTTATAAGATGACAGAAAACTCGAAGAATGGATGATTTCAGAATGAAGGAATAGAGCTCTATTTATAGAACTTCCTGTCAGTGTGAAAACGCGTATAAAAACACGTTTTCTCCTCCGAAAATTTCTGTGAACTTTCCTGCAGCTAACATCCTTTGACTATTCTGCCGACATTTCTCCCACTTGGAGATTTGGTTGAGAATCAAACACATCTCCACACATCCTTTCAATCTTACCATTCTCTGATGCTTACATTTCCGCTAGGCCACTTGAGGATCTACACCACTCAAACTTATCAGTGTTTACTGGCTTGGTCAGAAAATCAGCTATGTTATCCTTTGTATGGATCTTCCGCATATCCACGCTTCCTTCTTCTACTACTTCTCGCACAAAGTGAAATTGGACTCCAATGTGTTTAGTCCTGGAATGAGAGACTGGATTCCTTGCGATGTGCAAGGCACTCTGACTGTCACAAAACAAAGAAACATTTTCTTGTTTGTGCCCGATCTCCTCCAATAACCTTTTGATCCATATTGCCTCCTTGCAACCTTGAGTAACGGCCATGTATTCTGCCTCTGTTGTAGATAATGCCACAACTGCCTGCAGTTTTGAAATCCAGCTTACTGCTCCCCCTGCAAGTGTAAACACATAACCAGTAGTAGATTTCCTCTTATCAGGATCACCTGCATAATCTGAATCGACAAAGCCCCTGAGTGTAAAATACGATCCTTCATAACATAATGCAGCATTCGAGGTACCCTTAATGTATCTAAGGATCCTCTTAACAGTGCTCCAATGCTCTCTTCCAGGATTCGCCATATACCGACTAACTGCTCCCACTGCTTGAGCAATGTCTGGTCTTGTACAGATCATGGCGAACATCAAATTTCCCACTGCCGATGCATATGGTACTCGAGACATCTCCATCCTCTCTGCTTCACTGCTAGGACACATCTCGGAGGATAACTTGAAGTTAACAGGAAGAGGGGTCGATATTGGCTTGCTATCTTGCATGTTGAAGCGTTGCAAGACTTTCTTCAAATAATTTTTCTAGGAAAGCCAAATATTTCTGTTACTTCTGTCTCGGTGAACTTGCATCCCTAGAATCTCGTTTGCTGGTCCCAAGTCCTTCATATCAAATTCCCTAGCCAACTGTGCCTTCAATCCTTGGACCTGATCTTTGTTGGGGCCTGCTACCAACATGCCGTCCACATACAACAGCAAAATGATATAATCATCACCAGACCTCTTGAAATACGTACAAGGGTCTGCACTCAGTCTGCTGTATCCAAGGCTCATGATATAGGAATCAAATCTCTTGTACCAACACCTCGGCGCCTGTTTGAGACCGTTCAGAGATTTGTTCAACCTGCAAACCAAGTTCTCTTTGCCTTTTTCCGCAAAACCTTCTGGCTGGAGCATATAGATTTTTTCTTCAAGATCTCCATGAAGAAATGCCGTTTTTACATCTAGCAGTTCTAGATGTAGGTCAAACACCGCACACAATGCCAACACCACTCTGACTGTTGTAAGCCGAACCACAGGAGAAAATATCTTATTGAAGTCAATGCCTTCTTTCTGAGCATACCCTTTTACCACCAATCTAGCACGATATCGCTCCACTTGGTTATTGCCATCTCGCTTGATCTTATAGACCCATCTGTTTCCAATGGCTTTCCTCCCTCGTGGTAATGTAACAAGATCGCAAGTTTCATTCTTGTCCAATGCCTCCAATTTTTCTTGCATTGCTATCATCCACAGGGATATATCCGAGCTTTGAGTAGCCTCGTGGAAACTCGATGGCTCACCATCCTCTGATAATAGACAATATGCAATGTTGATTTCAGTGACATAATCTGAAAGCCAACCTGGTGGTCTTCTGTCTCGAGTTGACTGCCTCACATTGGAAACCTCAGACTCAACATGTTCTTGTTCTTCGTGCTCTGGTACTGCTTCACAAGAAACTTGATCTTCGTCCGTCTTATTTTCCACCTGAAATATAGTAGTTTCTGAATTCAATGTGCCTTTGTCTCCCTTTACTTTATCTTCCTCGAAGATAACATCCCTGCTGATGACAAGCTTGTGAACAGTAGGATCCCACAAGCGAAACCCCTTTACTCCATCAGCATAACCCAAGAATATACATTTTCTGGATTTCGAATCCAACTTTGATCTTTCTTGTTCATTGTATAGAACGTACACCGAACTTCCAAATGTATGCAAATGAGAATAATCTGTCGGCTTCCCAGTCCACATCTCCATCGGAGTCTTCAGATCAATCGCCACTGAAGGAGAACGATTGATATTATAACAAGCGGTTTTGACTGCCTCCGCCCAAAATGACTTGTCTAGACCCGCAGTCCTCAACATAGCTCTTGTTCTGTCCAACAAGGTTCTATTCATCCGCTCCGCCACTCCATTCTGTTAAGGTGTGTAAGCCGTCGTGAATTGTCTCTTGATGCCCTCATGTTGACAATATGCATCAAATTCATCACTGGTATATTCTCCTCCATTGTCAGTCCTCAAACGCTTGATTTTCTTTTCAGAATCAAGTTCAACCCGCGCTTTGAAATCTTTGAAGATCTGGAAAACATCTGATTTCTTCTTGATTGGATACACCCAACATCTCCTAGAGAAATCATCAATGAACGAGACAAAGTATCTCGCTCCTCCAAGGGATACAACCGGTGCTTGCCAAACATCCGAATGAATCAGCTCCAATATGCTTTTGCTCCTGGCAGTAGAAATGCCAAACTTTAATCTGTGTTGTTTACTGGTAACACAGTGCTCACAAAAGGGTAGTGACACTTTTGTAAGTCCCCGCAGCAGCTTCCGTTCTGAGAGAATTTTCAACCCCCGTTCTGACATATGCCCGAGCTTTCTATGCCATAACACTGTTAATTCTTCTCCTGAACCATTTGATGCAACAGCTAGTTCTGCCTCTTTGTGTGTTTCTCTCAAAAGTACATACAGATTTGCAGCAACCTTTTCCGCCTTCATAACCACAAGCGCGCCATTCACAATTTTCATGATCTCGTTCTCGATACGAGTTTTGCACCCGATATCATCCAATTGCCCCAAGGACAAAAGATTTTTCGTCAGTCCCTTCACATGTCGTACCTCCTGTATGGTGCGAATGGTTCCATCAAACATTTTAATTTTGATAGTACCGACCCCAGCGATTTCCAAGACATGATCATTTCCCATGAATACAAATCCTCCTGAGACTGGTTCATAATGATCAAACCATTCTCTCCGAGACGTCACGTGCCACGTCGCTCCTGAATCCATAATCCATGTATCACAAAATTTGTGTCTGCCTTCTGCAACAGTTGCTGCTTCGCTGAATAATATTTCACCACTACCTGAAGTACTAGCCACATTTCCTTGAGAGCTTTTATCGATACTCGTACTCTCTTTCTTGAAGTGCCCTTTACCGCCACATTTAAAGCAGTAAATATTTTTCTTCTTACTTCTCGACTTTGATCTACCTCGCCTTTGGCTCCCACTGGAGTCACGGTCCATAAATCTTCCTCTTATCATCGGCAAAGCCTCTGCCTGCTTCGAAGTTACCAACCTGTCTTCCTTATTCTTGCGCCGGCTTTCTTCTCCGAGAACCGCAGTTAAGACATCATCGAATCTTAGAAAGCCCATAAGAATATTGTTGGTAATGTTGATGATAAGTTGATCATATGAACCTGGTAGACTTTGAAGTAGAAGCTCCGCACGTTCATTTTCCCCTATTTTATGCCCCATGGAAGTGAGTTGGGCAAATAGAGTATTTAGTGTGTTGATATGGTCGGTCATCGATGAGGATTCCGCCATCCGAAGAGTATAAAGCCTTCTCTTTAGGAAAATCATGTTGTGTAGCGACTTGACCTCATACATCTTTGTCAGAGTATCCCAGATAACTTTGGCTGTTTTTATCTCAGAGATACTTGACAAAACTTCGTCTGCTATAGCTAAGTGTAAATTGGCAACATCATTATCATTTATCTCGTTCCACTTTCCATCATCTGTAATCTCCACCGGTCTATCTCCAATAGCCGCCAAGCAATTCTCCTTTCTTAAAACTGCTTGTATCTTTATTTTCCACAGCATAAAATTGCTTCCATTGAACTTTGCTATCTCGTACCTTCCCGCCATTATGTCTACAACAATTTTAGTAGATCGGACAAAATAATCCCGCCTTAAATAAAAAATCTCAAAAAATCTTTTCTGATGTGGAAGATCAGTCTAGGCTGCAACCACAGAGCATACTCAGAATTTTAAGAAATTTTAAACCAAGGCTCTGATACCACTTGTTGGTCCCACGTGCGGAATTTGTGATAATAAAACCCGAAAATAAAGAATAAACTGGACACCGATTATTAGGGTAAAAAACACGGGCAAGATGAAAAGAATTTCCACTATAATATTTTGTGGTGTACAACTCACTCACTGTGTTTCCAAAGAGAACACGCACTCTCTTAATACAGGAGAACAAAACACCTCACAAATATTATAGAAATAAGCACTCAAATGCTTATAAGATGAGAGAAAACTCGAAGAAGGGATGATTTCAGAATTAAAGAATAGAGCTCTATTTATAGAACTTCCTGTCAGTGTGAAAACGCGTATAAAAACGCGTTTTCTCCTCCGAAAATTTCCATGAACTTTCCTGCAGCTAACATCCTTTGACTATTCTGCCGACAGATATCACATATTTATCGATTATATTTAATTATACATACTGAGGTAGTTCAAGGAACCTCATGCCTCAAGAAGAAGATAGAGAGAAACAAAGTATAAAACATTGGGTGATTGATCATACAAAACTATTCATCTATTTGCGTGCTGGGCCAAACCACCAAACTGGCCCAATTCGTATAGGACCTTAAGTGAGAAACAGCAAACCTTCGGCCGCAGTGAAATAGCATCTATCCAGAAGCTTAGTAAGAAAAATTTTAGAACGTTTAACATAAATTTATAATCCATGTTAGTTGAATGTTTTCGCAGTACTATGACTTCATGATTTCTTCAATGCTAACTAAAATTATAAAAGTCGTAGACTAAAATGACCAAAATTTTATCAGACACAAAAGGAACTCCACAGTAATAAAGAACGGTGAATAAAGAAAGATCTTTCGTGAAAACCCTGTAAACTTTTTACAATGCAATTAAAAATTGTTCCGCTTTTAATAAAATTTCAGCATACACAATCAATCTTCAAGCTGTGGCCTACCAAGATACTTCCTCAGTAAAAGACCGAAGAACCAAATTACCAGAGACAATAACAAATATAAACCCAACCTGGCCTCCCTCCATCTTCAACAGGATCGCATATACCAAAATTGCTTCTTTGTACTGCATCGTGCCAAAAAGGAAAAAGAATGAGAAGCCCTCTTATTTATTTTTTTGGCCTAAACTTCTGGAAAGACAACTGTCATAGAGTGTTGGAGTATAAGAAGACAAGTAATCAACACATACGATTATTAGATTACAATCAAGATTTCTTACCTGCTGCTGTTCAGAAGCATCAAGAAGAAAATGAATGCAACCAAAACCACTGGCAGCTGTTTTCTCGTAGAGCGTCCTGTTGACCAGAAGCTGAAATAAAGCATTAAACAGGTGTCTTCAGCAAAGAATCAATTTCTTATGAAAAACAACACCCACAAAAAATGCATCCATCTTACATGATATCTATCTCTTGTTTGTTTATAGCCCAAAAGTACACGAGTCACATATATTACGAGGGCGCTGGCTGCAATTACATCTAACAGTAGCGCGGATCTGCAGAAACCACGTAAATACAAACAACTTCCAATCTTTAAACATCAGAATAACAATCAGAGCTACTATTGTACATAACGAGGAATTGACAGGAACTATTGATTTCAATCCAATGAGAAACAAGCATAACTATCAAATGAAAAAATGGGGAAAAAAGCACAGAAAATCCACTATCTATGAGCCAGAATCAGGTAATAGAGGAAAAATTACATTCAAAAGAATGTACCAAGTGTACCATTATGGTTATGATAACCATTGTAAGAGTTCGACGCCGTATGCGACAACAAAGAATGGAAAAGTTTGATGACGTACACAACAGTAAAGAATGGAAAACTACTGGCAGTAAGAGCAAGAGGAAAACACATAATTTCAAACAATTACAGCGCCTTCCTCACCCAAACTAAGTGGTATTGCGGTGCAATAAATGTCCCTGCAGGGTGAACAATCGAAACATAACGTTTGTGCTACTGTACGATTTAAAATATTTGAGTTGCACATATAATACCAACTATAGCTTTTGGTAAAACGACAATGGTTCGGTCCTACAAATCTCTTATAAATTAATCTTGTTCATTAGACTTTTAATATCAACAACTTTTTTCCAGCCTCAACTTTGTGTTACTGTAGCCTCTCAAGTGAATGTCTCGATCACAATAATAGACAGATGGTAACTTGTCCTCAGAAAGAACAATCTCAGATAACATGCTTATCGTGAGATTCTAGGAGATCCCCACCACCTAGCTGTTTGGGGTGTGGATGGTCCTGCGGGTGGAGGGGATGGCTCCGTTTCAGTATGTAACTACAATGTTTCTACTGCCTCCACACTTTTTGCATGCAGCTGTTGTAATTCTCATCTACAATAGAAAGGCTCCTTTCATTTTCATGTCCAAAAATCATATCACAGGTTCAGGCCCACCTATGCATTTTGCATGTGAAGCATGTGAAGAGAGTTCTACATAACAGACCCATGGGTTTTAAATTTCAGCATGAAAGGAGTAATCTTACGACCTCTCAAGGAAAAAAGTATTTTCTTAAAAAACCTTCACTTTATGAAATTTAAAAGGACAGCATTGATACCGCTGTTTCAATCCTTCGAGGGATTAGTGACTACTGCCGAAACAGCTAGAGTTTGTGAAGAAGAAAGCCAGGAATCTTTAATTCAAAGTTTCGCACAGAAAGGACTTGTAATGTATGAAGAAAAAGCTCAAATAAATAAGAGCAGGTAACATCAACAAACAGGCAGTGTGCTGAAGCTGTATCCACTTACACTGCAAACATGCTGCTAAGCAAAAAGCAGCCTACAGCCTATCTTCCTCTCTAATGCCAATTCCCAAAATTTCATATTGACTTTTGGGAAATATATAAGGAGAAAAAATACTCCTTTTTGTGAATGAGTTCCAAGGGACTCTTATAGTGAGCGCAATTACAATATAAAAGGTAACAAATTAAGGTTAAATAATTGTCAGATTTCTATTCCCCTATTTGCAATATTTACTACCTAAAAATACAAAGGAAAATATCCTATAATATCTCCAAGACTGCAACCAGAAAGGAAAAACGTTGATTGATGGATTTTCAACAACAAATCACTACAATATGAGGTCTCCCACTCTCCCTCATGATCTTGAATATGTATTCTCAGCTCCCTCAACTTTTTAGCAACCAAAATCATTACAAACTCAAGTCTTCACTTGAAAAGGTCCCCCCGACCAGGTCTCGCCACCAACTCCATGTTCCTGAAACCTCATCTAAGATGACCAACATGAGATAAACTTTACTAGGAATTCGGGTTGTCATTGGATTTGAATTTTTTCTAATCAGTTGAGATTTATCATCAGCATATTTTGTCCAAGTATTTTGTAAGCTAGTTGGAGCAATCAAGGCTCAACCTCAGATTCATCCAACAGTGTGGAAAGATCTTCACAAAAAGATTCTTGAAGCCGAAAGTTTAGAGCTAATTGTTTGAGACATATCACCAGCATATTATGTTCAAGATGACTATATGAGTGTTGCACTTCTAAATTGCACAAGTGAGAGACCAGCAACCAAAAAATATACATGTACAGAACGCCATGAACTCAACTTCAAAACAAAGCATGAAGCAAAACTACAGTAGCAATCGTAAAAGAATCAGTTACCCACGGGGAAGATAAAATGTCCTCAAATTTGTAACTTAAGAAGTATGCCAAAAGTCCCAATATTGTCGCAGCATCCAGACGCACCTGGAAATGACATTATCTTATTATAATGTATAAACATCTCCAAATACACGACAATATAATGAAAATCAGAAATACAGTTCCAAGACAGAAAACCACAAAGTCACCATGATCGGAAACTTGGCTAGCTTAATTTATCCCGTAAATAATAAAGTAATGTCATTCACAAGCTGTCTCTGAGAAGAGATTCTTGATATGTTCTAGTTATTCACTATAAAAATACACTTTTACAATCATCAAACACTTTTACAATCATCAGATCATCACAATCTTTTCCATTTCGATGGCTCTAGAAAGTCATAATTCTGTAAAGTCAAAACAGGATAATGATCCCAAACATCATGAACCTCCAAAACTTCCTTGCATCGTTTCATAAGAAAGATACTCTCAAATTCTTCAAATGAAAACATCAACGAATGATGTTTCATGATTGAATACTCTCCAGATCTCCCAATCATTATCTGTATGTGTTTTCACAAACTTTTTCACCTTCGAAGTTTATTTATTTTCTATGAGTTGAAAAGTAACATGTTAGCAAGAACCAAGGAGTAATAACAGCACAACAAGCATAATAAATAATAGCCCTATCCAAAAGGACCAGCAACATAAATGTGCACACAATGTAGCAGCATGACTCAAGGACAAAACACCATCAAAACACCATCACGATAAGTTTCATGACCAAATCGCAGAACAAAAATTGTATTTCATGCTCTTAATTTGTTGTGAGGAATGAAAACATTACATCTGAGTGAAAAGACTAATTCATACTCAGCATACCGAGTCAAGGATACGGAAAGACAGCTTTTTGTGAGGAAAAACAACCTACAAGAGTAAGAAAATATCATTTATGCTCACATAAATTATTAGGATAGCAGTATGCTATAGCATTCAGTGCTAAAGCATTTACTTGCAAATCTGGAATAGGAATTTCCTCGTAGATTTTCATCTGTAATGAAGGGACCTCAGCTTGATTTACTCTTTCTCTTTCTACAATTTCTTCCATATAGAGTAAGATTATTTGTTGAAATGCAGGCTCCTGGATGAAGACATTTAAATTTTAAAACACAACTGACAGTTATATAAAAAAAAAAGAATGCCAACGTGAAGAATCAGTGTCATTCAATAAGCACAAGCTTCTTCCCAACATCAACTCCTTGAAATATAGATAGCAATAGGTTTACCAAATATTTATTGGTGACTGACAGATGTATATCCACACATGGCTTTGTGCAACACATTAAATATAGTTGTACCAAATCAATCATAGTCTGTTTGATGATATGTGAAGAGTTTTTGTCACATCTTCCCAGGCCCGTGATATATGATTAAATTTAACCGAGTTCACTTTTCAACTAGATTCACATAATTTGTGCAATTTGAAACTGTCACACCTATATGTTGCTTCCAAATAGATCCTAGTTAATTAATTATATGCTAGTCGTACAGAACTGTAAATATGATACTGAATGTGAATGTAAGTTCTAGTGTCAGTTTTTGTATTAATAAATCACATATCTAAAGAACTATGATATGAACTGATTTTTTAAGTACAAACATAAAAAAAGAGAAAGGCGCCAAAAATAAAATGACATGTTTATGCTAAGAAAATATTATCGAAACTAGTCAATCATATGCTAGTCATACAGAACTGCAAATATGATACTGAATGCGAATGTAAGTTCTGGTGTCAGTTTTTGAATTAATAAATCACATATCTAAAGAGCTATGAATTTGAAACTGATATTTTAAGTACAAAAAAAAAAAGACGTCAAAAAATATAAAGATGACATGTTTATGCTAAGAAAATATTAACGAAACTTGTCATCATAAAGACAAGAGGGTGGTACATTCATGAATGAAATACCTGGAGGATAGACTCTGAGATAAGGATAGAAGCAGAAGTCCTTAACATCTTCCAAATGTCATTTCCACAATTTTCAAGTGTTGCAGGTTTCCATATGTCACTCAGTGTAATCCTTGGCAAAAAACTGTCACTGTATAAATGCAAATTTCATAATGGTTAATTATTCAAAAAACCACATGCAGTCCAAATTGAGAAAATAATCGGCTTCGTTAATTTCTCATAGTACCTTACATGCAGATGCGGATAGCAACATGACATTACAATTGACTATGTTATGCCTCAAACTAATAGTCAAAAACATAACAAAACATTGCATAATTTATGGATGCCACACAGACATTAAGATGTAATAGAGAAATTAACACCAAATCCAAAAGTCATCTTACCAACCACAATCTTCGCACACAAGTTACAAGTTGACGGTGAACTCCTATTTATTTTCAACATCTTAAAGGTCTCAAAGTAGGTCATGTGAAGAAGATGGCTGTCTCACCGCTGACCACGTTATTTGGCTAGAGGTACAGGTTCAATGGTTGTTTCTGACCAAATTTTGGAAGTTGGAAGGAAATTTGATCCAACAAATTCATCTTCTTGGACTGCTATTAAAGTAGAAAGGTTTGATCTTTATGAAATGTTATCTCCAAGATAAGAGAAATTTTCCAAGAAGAAGCTCGTACGGTATGGCGGATGTATGAATCTGTTGGATAATACAAATAAGACCAGCACACAGTTCTACAGTTAGAAACAGTAAAAAATTTGGGATGAGACTAGCAAAATTTCTATACCGAAAATATGGAGAATTGTCTAGCAATTATTTCGGTCAACTGCATGAGCAAGAGAACAACATTGTGTCAGTCAGTCCATACTAAAATGTCACGCTCATATAATGAATCCTTTCAATTCAAAGCGAAGTAAGGATGCAAAACCAGTCTATAAATTTTTTAACTTTAAAGTTGTACTTCATATGGAAGTGTTGCTTCATTGACTATTTAAAGAAAAGAAATCAGAACAAAGAAAGGAGAGGAAATTGAGAAACACTCCATGAGGATTCAATTGAGACTTACACTATCTATTATGAAGGAAGCATGGATTTTTCTTCTCTGTTATTGAAATTACAGCGCAATAACTTATTATGGACGCCAAAAATTTTGATGCCTTCTGAACCTGCTTTAGAATGGCTTATTTAATAAGGTAATCACATAGGTATTTAATTAAACTAAAATACGTCTGCAACAGAATTGGAGTTAGAACACATCCCATCTTAAGCAACCAAAGAACATTATGAATCCCATTATCTTTAGGATAGGGAAGTCTCCTGGTAAATAACCAGAATGCAGAAATAACCATGGGCAATGTTAATGAGAAGATACCAAAGAACTAATGAAAACCCTTTCAGAATTTTCTCTTTGATTATGTCACTCCAGCAATGTAAAATAAAAATCTAACTATAGGTATCCCAGCGCTGCCAACCCCAATAAACATATCAATCAATTGGTAAATTTTAAATTATTAATTAACATGCAATTAGACATGTTAGAAGTTTAATCAAATAAAAGTCAATAAAGTCAAACCTGAGATGAGATTCACAAGTACTCTTGGAATCAAGGTCAAATGCTTGCATAGGTTTTGATGGCACTAAGCCCAATAAAATAAAAAATTTCCTCAAGAGCCTCTCACGAGGCCCAACTGCCGAAAGAACCGCTTCATAACGAGATACTGCCTTCTGTGCTGCCTCCCAGATTGGAAGATTATTCGATATGCTGTTAACTCCTTCATGGTCATCACATACTTGATCGCTTGAATTTGGTTGCAGGGAGAGGGAAAATTCTTTAAGCCAAATTAAAATTTGATCTGTCGGACCTATGTCTTTTTTCAGGCTTATTCTTTCAAAAACCTGTGCCGATGAAAAATTAAAGTGTCGAAACATCAAGCATATTTTAAAAACTCAATGAAACAATACAAAACAGAAGATTCATATAACCAATCACTCTACTCTAGGTTGTCGGAAAATGTCGCATGAACCTTGTGTAAATTTAAACATAGAAAGGAAGTACTATGAATGCAGACAAAAATGATGAAGATAGTTTTCCAGCTAAAAATCGGGGAATAATATTCTGAGAAAGTGCTTTCAAATACAAATGTAGCTAAAAATTGGTGGAAATTTTGGAAACAAATAGTTTTATGTTAGTTTTCTTGCTTTAATAGTCTAGATTTTTCTAGGGGCAAGTGGAGGACATTCTCTTGTAAAGAGCAATAGCTTTGGTCTCTGAGGACTAACGCTCAGCTCTATAAGGATTGTGTCATTCATTTCCTTCATCTACATATCCAGCGAAAGGATACAACCATTAATCTTATGTACGATCCTCTAGTCCATTTATTTTGTTTAATAATTGATAATCCCCGCGAATTCTTAAATTCTCTTTTTCATATGTTTCGGTTAATATTTGATATTTCCAGTGAGGAAATAATGGTACCAACAATTATTAGGAAATTAGCAAAAAATTTATATAACATCGAACACACTTCTTACTGTGATGTTTTGCCAAAAATGTCATTTACTTATTATAGCTCAAGAACAACATAACCTACAGCTCATTTCAAATGAATCCCTCAAGAGAAGCATTCAGCATTGAAATTATCATGTTTAAAAGTGTAAATATGAGAAAATTTAACTCTATATTTAATTCATGAGCTCAGTACATCTTTTATAGGGTACAAGAGGTATAACAAAATTCCATAAAATTACCTAATTTAAAATATTTAAATTATCCTATCAGATCACAAATAATATTTCTAATTATTTGACAAAGTCCTAAAATTATCCTTTTTTTATCTAGCCTCCCCCTCAAGCTTGGCAATAGATATTGATGAGTCCGAGCTTGCCAACAAGAAATTCATGACTTTGTTCTCACAATCCCTTTGTGAGTGGATCACCAAGTGGATTGGATGTGGGTACGAATTTATACTGATAATCCATTTATCTAGCTTCTCTTTGATAAAATGTTCATCTACTTCAACATGCTTGGTCCTATCATGATGAACAGGGTTGTGAGCAATATTGATAGTTGACTTGTTGTCACAATAGAGCTGGCATAGGATCTTAGCATTCTATCTTCAATTCATTAAATGCTCTCCTAATCCAAGTAAGCTCACAAACTCCATGCGCCATGAGCATATATTTGGCTTCTGCACTGTTTCTTGTAACAACAGATTGTTTATTCCAATGCAATGCCACTAGATTTCCCCATATCACTGTTCAGTATCCAGATATCGACTTCCTACCTGAAATCAAACCAGCCCAATATGCATCTGTAAATGTACTCATCCATCGATCATCATTCTTTGCAAAAAAAAAAAAAAAACTGTCCAAGGTGTTTGTTTCAAATATCTCAGGATTCAGTAGAATGCATCAAGATGACCTTGACAAGAGAGTGCATGTATTGACTCACTAGGCTCACTGCAAAAACAATGTCAAGACGAGTACGACAGAGGTAGATAAGTTTCCCGACGAGAAGTTGATATCTTCTTGCATGCTCTAGTTTCCCTTCAAACATTTTTCATTCAATCCTCAACTCAATTGTTGTCTTACTCGATTTGTACCCCAACATGCCTATTTCTCCTAACAAGTCAAAGGTATATTTTCTTTGAGAAACCTCTGTCGCTCCTAAGTTATTAAAAGTTTTTTATTTAAAATAAAATTTTCGAATTTATAAAAGAGCACACTCGCCTGGAACAAAACAAGCTGTGGCTTTTGCCTGCTGCTTTCGAGTTTGAAGATCAAGATCGGATCCTTTCCTCTTTTATCTAAAAAAAAATCAAATTTTCAAGCTTTTTCGAGCTTTTACGCGCTTAATATGATCAACCACCGCTTTTTTCAAGCTTTTGCCCAAAGCAATGTTTTTTCCTCATGCTCCGCGCTTTTTCGCGTTTCTTAGAACACTTCTTTGCACCAAAGGTTATTGATATCAACGAAGTCAAAGTTATGATGTTAATGAATCCCATGACTTACAATGTGGGACAATAACAAGAATTTGGAGGAGGTGATTAAATTATGTTCTTTGCAATATTTGTGAAGGCATAAAATTAAATTAGAGAATAGTTGATAGGATAAATGGGTGTTTAATAAATATGCTTAATTTGAATGTACACTTGGGAAGATAGATGTAACTTTGCCAAAAAATGATATCCCAAATTAATGTATCTTGTCAGCGAGTAGGCAGCGGGGGAAGGAAAAATAATTCTAAAAAGCAAAGAATCAGAAAATAAGATTCACTGTGACTCTTCCTTTGTCTTTACTAAGATTCAGGACCAAGAATGTGAGAATGAAAGTTGAAGGCTATTGTACTCAGGATCAATAGCAGGATCAAACATAAAGGAAATATTATCTACCATCATCTCCTTCTCTGAACTCGTACTATTCAAAACTCATATTATAATGCTAGCTTATGAATTCCTTCTTAAAGCATCATAAAAAGGTTGAAGTGGTCTCAAGACAAAAACTATTCTCCCTATAAAGACCGATAAAAAGATCAGATTAAACCATTCAAAAAAGATGTATATCAGATTAAAGGAAACAACAACAGATAGGCTAGTTACCTCATTTAACCAGATACCAAATCTCCCTAAAGGTTTGGCAATGAGGAAAAAGAAATTCTGTAATAACTTTGACTGTAAGTATTCAAATTTTTCAGCAATAAGCAAGCCCTTCTGTATTTCAGTCGCATAACCCCGCCTATAAATAAAAATTTGGGAAAAGTGATGACATGCTGTTGTTGCATCAAGCAAGAACTATAGAAGATGTATTGGAGAGAAAAAAATGATTAATGAAATATAGAAACAAATATATGAAAAAGGTAAATAAAATTTACAATTTTTTAACAACTTTACGACTTTATTTTTCATTAATCCTGTTTTGTGAAGTACAATTGGAAGTTTCTGCCCCCATAAATTAGTCAAAGCTGCATCTGGAATCACATTAAAAATATAGGAACTATAAAATGTTTCAATATTTTCAAAGGAAATATCATTCAAAAGATGCAAACTACTATCGCTTCGGTCCACGTGAGCGGGAGACAAAAAAACTGTGCCTCTGGATATATTTTAAGCAAGAAAGATATTTTGCTGTCAGTAACATAATATAAATATAAGTTTATAGGAATAGAAAGAACTTGTTATCGGAATAAAGACGCCAACAAAATGACAGCTAATGAATAATAGGTTTCAAAGGCCAATTAAGATCTTGCATAACAAAAGTTCATGCTAAATTCTTGAACACTCGCTCAGTTCGAAATTGGGGAATGGACCAACTAAAGTAATAAAGTACCTGAATATAATGCAATTGGACTTTGATGCTTTTTTCCAGTCAACATAAATTGGCAATGTTAAAAGATAATTTGTATTTAGTGCAGATGACAACATCAAATCCTGAGGTGATAATTCTTCAAACTCGGCATTGTAGAGCAGTTTCATGAAAGCTTGTTGAAAACGAACTGGGATCACATCACTACATAAAACTTCAACTGTGTGTCAAATCTAAGAGACACAAACAAGTGAACTGAAGATGATCAAACAATAAGAGTTGTTTAAATGAAAGTCACAATGAATAGCAACATTAGCATATCAAACAAGAGAAGTGAACCATATATGGTCAAATCTCAGAGATGACAATGGAGAAATTTTGCAGGTAGACAACTACAGAAAATAGGCATATATTAATATAAAGATGGGCATCTCAACTTGATAACAATGGTTTTCTAAGTCCATTAATTTGCTTTTTGTTTATGTTCATAACATGAAAAGTCTAAATGAAGTAACAGAATTGTATAACAGAAAATAATGATCCGCCATGATACAAATCCAGAACGGTCACGAACACCACATCTTCAGCCGGTGTGTTAATCACAAGTTTCTTCAGCCAGGTTGGATGCTTAAAATCCTCAAGTAGCTTCTTTTAATTAAAAATATAAATATACAAGTTAGAAGATTTATTTAATAGGTTTTGCGATGATGACAAACTCAAAAGGATATTTTGTATGCTAAAAGAATAGATTTTCCTTTAGTTGTATCCTGCCACTTAGGTACAACTATTCATGGTGTAAAGGATGAGGAAGAGATAGCAATGGCAAGCTGATGATACCCCCACAGAATTTTTCGCAGTAGGCTAGTTTTGCATTTGATGTGGAAAGACTGTTGGAAGTTTAGTTGCCACTTTTAGATATGCTAGAACGGACCAATCAGACTTCATGCAGCTGAAATTAGTGGATAATCCAAAAGTAGGTTTTAGGTTCACATCCCAGATATAAAATGACCATTGGAATCAAAAGAGCACGTTTGAAGCATTACAACAACTAAATAGAAAATCCTCTCGAGCTTAATATCAATCTCTAATCTTCAAAGCACTATAACTCACAAGTTCTTGAGTTTTACATTAGTTTTCTGGGAAGTAATTTCAACATTGTGCATGTAACAACCAATCTGCGAAAATGGCTAGGTAACCTGGGTTGTTAGCCTAGACATGATGAGTAATTGTATCTAACTATTTAGTTGATCGATCTAAGTAATTCTTTAGAGATTTTAGCAGTTGAGTATTTTGAGTAATTCTTGAGGGAAGTAGTTTATAAATGCGAAGAATGTCCATTGAATTCCTTTGAATAGAAAAGACGAGGAAGCAGAAGCATCTGCAAGTATCTAAAAAATCTTCTTTTTCACTTATATTACTACATTTCCTATCTTGTTTTATTTACAATCAAGTAATCAGCAACTCCTACACTCTTGGGAATGTGCCTATTCCATCCAAGGTGCAAGTATTCTCGTGGATTGCAGTGCTTGAAAAATTACCATCATTCGAGATGTTGCAAAAAAGTTGTCCAAATTGGTGTGTATTGTGTCGGCAAGAGGTGGAGACTTGGGACCATTTGATCATCCATTGTCTTTTTTCACATTGTCTTTGGTTTAAAGCTTTGGCGGAGTTAGGCTTGATTTGGGTTCTCCAATATCAACTTGGGATTTATTTGAGGTGGATCTCGGACTTTGGGAAGGAGGGGCGGAATTTTTTAGAATTTGATGGTTTATTGATTGAGCCGATTCATGTGGATGGAGAGAACTAGGAGGATCTTTGAAGATTAAGAAGATTCAATTGAGGAGTGCTCAGACAAGATTAAATTCAGGGTTTCATGCTGGAGCTCGGGGATTGTAGAGTTCAAATCGTTCTCGGTCTCAGATTTGTATAGGATTTGGAGTCTAATATTATGTTAATCTATTTTAACTATGGATTTACTACGTCTTATGTGGAACTTTGGTTCACTTTTCGTAACTAATTTTATTAATCAATATAATATTGTTCTTATAAAAAAAATTGTAGGATTTGTTGTGTATCTACTGCATAGGACATAATGTAATATCTAGATACCGCCATCACTGGGATGAAAATCATAGAAAGTTAAAACCAAAATTTGGGAAATGCGTTCACTCAGCTGTTGGCACCAGCAAGGCCAGCCAAACAGCACATTGTACGGCAGATTTCAGACTTAGTTTGTGAGCAGCCGAGTGTGCATGCAAGGGGATGCAGGCGTCCAAGTGCACCGCACATGCTGTGTGCAAAAGGCTTTTTCAATTGGCTACTCGTCATACCAAGTGGCCCAAACATCCTACTTCTAGAAATTTAAATTAATGTTTGTAACCTTACACATTCATTTTCTTCATTTCAATAAGATTATCCGGTAACTAAACAAATTTCACATCCAAAAACGCACGAGGTGAGATCTATTTTTTGGCATTAATATTGTACTCAATTGGTATTGCTTTGAATTCATCTCATCAGCCAAAATATCGTGTGAAATAAATTCTGAATACATTGACAAGTTTATTTTGTCAGAATTACAGCTTAAAATTCATTGGGGATTTTTGAAATATCTAGCTTTGGAACAATTTTCGTGTGGTTTATTATTGAGATATATTGGTTATATCATTGTGTATGTATGATTTGGATGATTTAGCGATATTTAAATTCTGCTGAAATCTTACAAGAAAGTAACAAGTAATGGAGTATGTGTATAATATGAATTTAATTGGGGCTGAAAATGTGATGCCTTGAGATAGTATTTTAGCGGTTTAAGTAGTTAGATTGTCAATGATTAGTCATACTGATGATTAGTGCACCTAAGATGAGACTCAAATGGTTTGCCGTAACGCATTTGTCCTAATTCGCATCCTAATGTCTAGTTATGATATTACCGTGTTGTGTTGCAAATTAAAATCAAATCCCAGAATTAATGAAAAAGACATTCGGTCAACAATTCTAGCCATCAACGTCCATTTCTAGTTGATTAAGTTGGTCCTTAAATTATGTACTTTCTTTTCGATGTTAGGATGATCTCCCTCTATAAAGTTGTACTCCTGTATTTTGTTTCGTAAGAAAAATCTTGTCTTTAATTTTCACATTTATCAAAGCCATAAAGATTCTGAAAGAAAGAGCTATATTTTAACTGTCATTAGCCAAATGTCTTCTTCACTCTTTATTAAGCATCCCTAATTCACCTTACCAGTCAATATCTACAAGTAGCACTTATCTGTAAAATAAATGAGCGATCCCAGTCAATATCTACAAGTAGCACTTATCTGTAAAATAAATGAGCGATCCCAAACAAGACGTGCAGCATATAACACCAATCTATTACTGTGAAGACCAAGGAATTTCCAGTAACGTCAAGGTTAAGAGTTAATTGGTAGTTAATGACCAATTTGAAACAATTTTGACCACCTTTGCAAACGGTGGAATTATGATCATTTAACCAATTTGAAGTACAGTAATGGCCATTAAAACCAGCAAGCCTCAACCGTACTTATAAATAGAGGAGCACATGGCATTCAGAAATCACACCACTCGAAATTATCTCGCAAAACTTCTCGCAATATTTATTTCTCAGCAGCAAGATTTTGTTCCTCGCAAATTCCCAACCCAGTACCGAAGTTTTGTCCAATTGTCAGCATCCATTCGAACACTAGACAATTAGATTTGGTGCGATCAGCACTTCCAGTGGCAAGATTCTATTCAAACGACATCAGCGGTCCGAATTTCAGTAGCTTCTACGAGAAATCTCTCAATTTACATCAAGTTATTGGTAAGTGGGCTTTTGTATCAAGTTTGCACACTTATTTCTTTTTAAGTGGGCTTAAAGTTTTTATAAAAATTCAATTACATATGATTTCGAAAATTCGATCGGCATGATATATCCGTTTCTATTTGATATGCTACTTTGAAATCCGTTTGTTACTTGCTATTAACTATGATATTCGAAGCATGTTTGAATTATTTGAAATGCACTGTAATGAGTCAAATTAGAAGTGGCAAAGGAAATTCCGATGTTTGATTTGATATGACCCTGATGCGGTGGGATATAATAACCGTTTATTTGGTCTCACCCCTTAGAGGAGTAAAATATAGGAGACTGATCAGTAGACCATGGAAAAAAAAGATGATTTTTAGTGCTATGTTCGTATTTTGTTTGTATTGGATTCAGCATGCTTATTATTGAAATAATGATAATTTATTTGTATATGTACCCTTGATAAGTGTTATACACGATCGTCACCCATTTACTGAGTATTTCTCCAAATACTCACCCCTCACTTCTTCCTCTAAGATAAGAACAAAGAACAAATTGAGGAAGAAGAACAAGAACACTTTTGGGGATGGTGAAGATGTCAAGTCATAATAAGACCAGTCATGTTAATTCGTTTTATTAGTTTTACGCTTCCGCATTTCGTTCAAGTTTTATAAAGACAATGTTATGATTTATATAATAGACTGGCTTTTGACTATTTTATGTACTATGTGGCTTGTTATTACACGATTTTAAATTATTAAACAAAGTCGATGACACGTCTCGGTTTCGGACGTGACAATTACAGACCACGGCTAAGCATCATGTAGCATTTGTCAAATTTTTAAGCCTATGAAGGCTCAAATTATCAGTGTTGAATTACCTTTTGGGCTAGTAATATAATATTGAATAAGTATGTGGAGCAACTGAAAGTTTGTGGAACCATAAGAAATTAGCGGTGCCTGAAGGGGGTCTCATGGGCCTCACTGGGGTATGCATGTTCAACAGGTTAATACAACCAAATCAATATAATCAAATGGTCTTTCAGTATTTTCCAAAGTTAGAAGTGTACAATGCTTCAGGTTGCGGGGAAACAATGCAAATAAGATAGATTACCAAGATTCGTGGGATGGACATTCGGTCAATCATTACAATTTTGTTTCCATTTTAAGTTTATTAATTTATTCCATAGATTAAGTAGTTGTCCTTATGATGGTAGGATGATTTTCCTCAAAATTGTACTCTTATTAGATATGTTTGGATGGTACTAGTAGAGTAAAATGTTACTACATTTCTGGAGCTTATCGATAATCTTACTGTTACTTGTTGGACTCTAGGCATATGTTAGATTTTCTCATTGATTGAATGTTGCTTTGAGTTGATGAAATAGCTAAGGTTTGCTTATTTTAAAATTTTAAATTAAAAGTTCGCGAAGAATCCCAGAATAACGGTGACATACATCGTCTCCCATATAAGGCTTCAAACGGTGTCATGCCAATACTCGTTTGGAAGCTATTATTGTAAGAAAATTTTACCGATGGTAAGTCATCTTGTCATCCAATTTTGAAATCCATCACTATAGCACGTAACATGTCTTCTAACGTTTGAATTGTATGCCCAGTCTAGCCATCAGTTTGAGAATGATAAGAAGTACTCACAGCCAAACGCATACCCATACCTTCTTGGAAACAACCCCAGAATTTAGAAGCAAATCCGATATCACGATCTGATACAATCGAGACTGGCACACCGTACAGTCTCACAATATTCTCGATGTATAAACTGGTCATTTTCTTATAAGGATAAGTCCGCTCATACGGAATGAAATGTGCAGATTTTGAAGCCGGTCGATAATAACCCAAATAACATCACAGCCCTTGGGCGAACGAGGTAAATGAGTCACAAAGTCCATAGCAATATGTTCACAATTCCATTTTGGAATTTCAAGACTATGGAGTAATCCTCCCATTTCATTCTCTCGGCTTTCACTTTCTGACAGATAAGACATTTCGAATAAATTCAGCAATGTCTTTCTTCATATGTCTCCACCAGAATTGAGGTCTCAATGTCAAATACATTTTTTGGCCTCCAGGGTGAATGTTGTATTTGCTACAACGTGCTTCACGAAGAAGGGTAGATTTCAATCAAAATTATTAGGGACGATCAGCCGACCATTAAGTCGTAAAGAACCACAAGAAACAATCTGAGAGCCAGAAAGTTGTCCTGTAGATACAAGTTCTTTTGACTTTTGAATCTGAGCATCACTTACTCGTATTGATGACTTATTTGATCTGCTTCAGGGTATTTCTGTATACTCTAATACTAATCTTCGTTCTGGTTATCATCAAGTACGAGTTCGAGAAGAAGATGTGCCTAAAACTGCTTTCCGTACCAGGTATGGCCACTATGAGTTTTTGGTTATGCCTTTCGGTCTAACCAATGCTCATGATGTCTTTATGGATCTAATGAATCGTGTCTTTCGAGATTTTCTTGACCGATTCGTTATCGTCTTTATGGATGATATTCTTGTATATTCGAAATCCAAAAAGGAGCATGCTGAACATCTGAGACTGGTACTTCAAAATCTTCGCAATGGCCATCTATATGGTAAATTGTCCAAATGCGAATTTTGAATGGACAAAGTAGTATTTTTGGGCCACGTCATTTCGAGACATGGCATATCTGTTGATCCTGCTAAGGTTGAAGCCGTATTGAATTGGCCGAGACCTACAAATGTCCCTGAGATCCGTAGCTTCATTGGTTTAGCTAGTTATTATCGTCGTTTTATTGAAGGGTTTTCGAAAATAGCTAAACCTATTACAACTGACACAGAAGAATCAGAGATTCATTTGATCAGATGAATGTAAAGTTAGCTTTCTTGAATTGAAGACGAGATTGACTACAGCACCTGTGCTTACTATTCCCTCGGGTACCGGAGGATTTGTAGCGTGTACTGATGCATCTGACAAAGGTCTGGGTTGTGTTCTGATGCAACATGACAAGGTGGTTGCTTATGCTTCTCGTCAATTAAAATCTCATTAAACTTATTACCCTGTTCACCATTGTGTTTGCTCTGAAGATTTGGCGACATTATTCGTATGGAGAAAAGTTTGTTATCTATTCGGACCATAAGAGTTTGAAATATCTTTTTTCTCAATCTGATTTAAATATGAGGCAACGCAGGTAGATGGATCTCCTGAAGAACTTTGATTGTGAGATACAGTATCAACCTGGATCGGTGAACGTTACTGCGGATGCCTTTAGTCGTAAAGTTCGTGACTCTGTTTTAGCCTCTGTTAATGTCACCAAAGCACACGAGGATGTATGTACTTCTGGCTGGACTTTTCACTCGAGTTAAAATTCTGTCACCGTCTCAGCATTGCAAATTAAGCTTAATTTAATATCTAAAATACGAAGGGGTTGTAAAAGTGATAGTAGACATTACTCAGCTTTCCAAGTAATGTACACTGCAATGGTAAATATGTCTTCGCATTATTATAAAAATCAAATATACAAATTAAGTATCACATTCAAAATGTAAAGATTAAAACAGGGATCCAAAAGATTAGAAGAAATTTAAATAGAATCGGCATTTACAAGGATTTTCCTAAACTGCAATTAATATAGATGTTATCACTAAATCTAATTAAATAAGGTTTATGAATTTGTCTAAATTACTAAAAGGTAAGGTTTATTTAGTGTATGGCCTTATTTATCCAATAACTAATAATGTGGTTGACGCACATCCAGCCTAACAAATCATATAAATACATTACTCAATATATAATTTGGCATGTCATTTTCCATAAATTATTACACGATAAAAAATGTTTCGATAGTGCATCTTGTGCAGTGGTGTAAAAAAATGTTTTTCAATAGCATAAAAATCAATTAGTCAAAATGTAAGATACCTGGAACCCTTCGAATTTCTCTTCAAGGAAGAATCTAGAAGCTCCTTTAAGTTGAAAGCAAAATTAGAAGACATGGAAATATCAGAATCAATCTCTTCCTCCGGTTCTTTATCTATTCTACCACTCTTCAAGGAGGAATTCATATAAGTACGAGCCCCCTTGTGAGGAGAATCATTGAGACCAGGCCGCTTGCCCTTTGTGGAAAGAGTGAGATCATAGTCAGCTCTCATTTCCTCTAAAATGCTTTTATGTTCAGCATGAAGAATTGAATCCAAGCATCTGCCATTGCACAAGCAGATATGAACTTCTAACTTATTTGACTCTCTGGAAGAAATCATATAAATACTATTAAATGGATCGATATATCACACCATCGGATGGATTGAAGGATAAAGAAAATCGTCATTTTTACAAATAGACTTCATAACTTTTAGACACAAGCAAAAGGAAAGGTCTTATATTGATAATCGATAAAAATAAAAGTTTATTATGCAAGAACAGAATCCAAAAGTCATTCTTTTAAACTTCTGAGTCAAGGTTTGGATCCAAATAATGACTACTCTTCGTTGTGAGCTCTCCCGAGCTAGCTACCCTCTGAAGCAATATAATGGATGCAAGTGATTTTACTTAATCAGTATCCTGGTCTACTTGAGAAGTATCGATTACATGCGAGATCAAGAAAGGGGCATGAAGGGCCAGACAATATACAAGGGTTATGTCGGCAAGAAGTCAATAGAGCCGCTGCAAAGAAAAATTGGCCAGTTGCAAAGTACTAGGAAGCAAATGATGCTTGAACCTGTTAAGAACTGAGTATCACTAATGGAAAGTTGGAGGTAAACATGTGTGATAGTATCAAGACGGTTGTTAGAACCAAATGTCATGAAAATGGTTTCATAGTCAAACTGCAAATGTGAAAAAACTAGATAACCATCTACGCATTTCAATGTTTTATGCTTTTTGGTCGAGGCTTTTTCTCAAACATGTGCGTTATTCCATGAACTACTCTATCCTGATAGCAACAATAGATTGGGGTATAGAAATTAACAAAGTTTTCAAAGATAATATATCAACACTCAGTCATGTTTTCAAAGAAAATATATCAACACTCGGTCAAATCCAAAGAGACACCCTAGAGTTTATATCATTTTCACACACCCGCTGCTCAAGTTATAAACAATTTAAACACCAAAATAATAATTAAACGACACGGAAGAAACAGATGTTACTATAAATTTACTGGGACAGATAAAGAAATTGGTGGGCTTGCTCAGACTCATGCGAGGGAAACATGTTGGAGATAATGGCATCCAACAGCTCCGACTTAGAAACTGCAATATAACTCTGCCTCGGGACATGAATCCCAGAAGCACCACCGCTAGCGCCACCATCAAAGCCGGAATCATCAACTGCTGCCGCAATAATCGTAGACACATCATTGCCATCAGCATCATTTGTAATTTGAGACACCGAAACTGACGGAGCCCGACAAGATACACAGAAAGGAGCAGCGCGAAACTGGTGAGTTGTGGAATATGAAGACGAAGACAGAGCGCTGATGCAGCGCAGATTCTGAGCGGATACTAACATCAGATTACGCCTGGAATTCTCGCCACTTCCCACTCGACTCCACCTCAAGAAAAATTGCTTGCCTGATTGGAGATTGCTATTCTCCTTGCCACTCCTTTGCGTACAAACGGATCTTCCCATACATGTTCAAGTATGTGTCACATAAAAGGTAACACGTGTAACTGACAGGGTTTGTTTCAAATATTATTTATGATATACTAGTTGTAGGCACATATTTGAGGTGTTTATCCAAGTTTTCATCTAATAAATGATAAATATTTGTATATATTTAATTGTATGAGCTTTTATTTTAATGCATTACAATTATGTTGATATAAAACAAACTAAAACAGTTGTGTTTTTTGGGTAAAATAATATAGAAAATAATATGACGTCTAAGATTTTAAATAAATTATCAAGGTGGCTTTATTACTGTGAGAAAACTTAGAGATGCTAAATCTGAGGAACAGAGAAGCTAGTATTATGGATACAAAAAAGCATACGCAATTAGCTTATATATGCGAATTATATGTAGGTGTAAACCGACATATTAGATGTAGGAATATATGTATATATGTATATAAAAATGTTTAAAATTGTATTATTTAATTTGTGCATGTTATCATGTGTAAAGGTTTTATTTAAGGTTGTTACAAAAATAACGGTAATATTCAGTTTGAACGTTGCTAAATAATAGGAATGAACACAGATTTAGCAGCTAAGTATGTGGGTTAATATCTAAATATTTTTTAGCTCTTTTTTTAAGGGAAAAGATGATTAATAACGATCAAATTTTTTCAAATTTTTGGTTATTTTATATGTAATGGACGAAAAGCTATAAATCCTTTTGACTAAAAATTAATGTATTTTCATTTTATTTATATTAGACAGATAATTAAAAGTTATGTCGTGAAGGCGCGATTAAAGCATATGTGATATTTTTTGTTTAGGTATTGGGTAAGGGGAAAAAATATATATTTCATATACGTTTGAAGTGGTTGAATTTTTTAAATTTTTGTACTGGCCATGGTTTATACATATATGCAATTTAATTTTGTATTTGAATGTATGTTTTTTTAGAGGAAGTAATGAATAATATTGTTTGAATAATGATATTTTATAGAAAATAAGGTATAAAATATGTTTAAAAATATAAATATTAGAAAGCATATCTATTGTTACACCTGAGTTTAGTTAAGTTGTAAACGATTAAACATGACAGATATAAGTCATATAATGAGGAATGAATATTCTATATATATCCTTACGACTACAACTTTTTTAAGCTTACAAAAAAAATTGAAGGGTTAGTAATAAGTAAATTTTACATATATATTTGTTTTTAAAAAAGTGAATTTGACGTTCATATTTTTCAAAGAAGAAGTTTTTAAGTTGTTTAGATAATGATCTGTGGGAAAAAATTTGTAGAAATTTAAAGTTTTTTTTAATGTATATATAAATCAAAATTGGAACATTCTCAGTTTTGTGAATATAGGAATTTTTGATAAATTTAGAAAACAAGCTAGAGGTTGGCTAAACTATGGTATGAAAATACTAATAAAGTCTAACTGTAATAGTAGGTTGATAAATTACGTATTTTATGTCTAATGTTATTAAACAACACACATCTAAGAAGCACAAAAAATTTATTTATGTTCCTACTATCACAAGATCATCTCATTCCTTGTTTCAGCCTACGGAGTCGAACCTGAAAAAATAAAAGCCCATAATAAGGTGCGTTAGATGTTTGTATATTAACGGATATTGAATTATAGAAATTTAACTTATTATAAATAAAAATAGGTAGAAAATCTCACTATATCATTTTATCTTATTAAAACTAAACAATTAATTAAAATATTTATATTTTATTAAAGTTTTTTTTTAAAGACAAAGGCAAAATATAGGTCGTAGGTGAATGTAAACAATAATACAGTTGTATAAGCTATATTATATATTGATTTTTACTGAGCATATCTGTAATGCAAATGTCATATATATGATTTATTGATTAAGCTTAGAAATCCACTAAATACATCAGTCATTAGTTAGGTCATTAATAATTTGGTAAGTTAGATCTTAAAATGATTGAGAATAGATAAATTAGGTACAAAAAAATGGTATGCGGGCAACATTATATAAAGTTAGTTATGAATTACAAGAGGGAAAAGGTTAGTAAGTGTAAAAAATAAAGTAAAGGCAACTTTCCTAGTTGAAGAATCTGTAGACTATATTCTATAATAGTTAGCAGGGTAATGTAAATGTTTCTGAAATAAACGATTTCAAAATTATAAGATAGTTGTTCTAGTATCTGTTTAATTTACATACTGTGTTTGACGAATGAAGTTGACATTTAGCTCTTTTTCAATATCAACTGCGTAATCTAGTATAAGAGAAAGCTTTGATTCCATATTAAGTGTCATTCGTAAGATGATGGCCTATACTGGGTTTGAGTAGAATCTTTTTATTAGTTCTTCAACTTCTTTCTGAAATAGAAAATTGTAGTAACATTGAGTGTAGTCGATACAATCACAGCACGAGGTGTTTTCCATTGGAGTTGATTTAGAAGAAGTTTTTTTTTCTACAGAAAGAAAAGTATTGAAATGTTAAGGTAAGTACTTGCAAGATAGTTGATGGTAGATAACTTCATATATATCATATGGAGAAAGGTGAGTCATAGATGAGTTATGACACATGGTATGATATTTTTTGGCCACCTCAATATAAGCAACTTAGATGTTTTAAATTATTGACAAGTGTAAGGGCATAAATGATTTTTTTGTAATATAAGTCTTGGTTATTATAATATTGAGTATATTTGCACAATGTGTTATGTTTTAGAAAAAGCTAGACATTAGTTTTTTATTTTAAGTGTTAATAGAGTAAGTTTTAGTGTTAAAAAAAAAGAAAATGATTTTGTGTATTTAAGTTGTGACGAAATGATAATTAGGAATCTATTGAATGTAAGAATGTTGATGCTAAGTTATAACATATGTGATTGGTTTACTAATAGATATTCTGTAACTTATTTTTTAATGAGTTGCATTGGGTAATATGATAGGATGAGGTAGTCATTTTAATGTTGTACGCAGTTGTGGACATAAATGTGGATTTGAAAAATTAATGAATTATTTAGAGTTATGCAAGTAACTATTTGCTTGATATTTGATAGTAAATCCTAAATATTTTATGTATATTTTTTTTACCTAACATATTGTGCTAAATCTGAAGTGCTAATTATTTGTGCTGCGTGGAAGAAAAGGAAATGACAGTACATACCTCATATATTGAGCATCAGTAGCGGGTATTCAAGTCATCATTGTCGGCATCATGGATATCTTCATCTATGGATTGGTGTGGTGAGCTGTCCTGAATGGATTCTGGGGTGGCGAGGGTGGTGGTGGAAGGAAGGGTGCATCTGTGGGAGTATTTGGTGGAAAGCGTTGTGCAAGGACCGATGTAAAGTTAACCATATAAGTCATGAATGCAGTTGTTGATTGTCTGTGCTACGCTAGTTCTTCACGTTGTGCTTTAATGTCTTGTTCTATTTTTGCTATTCGATCTCCTAGAATTACTCTGCTCAATGATGGTAGTCGTGGTTCTTGACGGTCTTTTGCACGTTGGTTGTATGCTGCCTTTTCTTCGCGACTTATGCTTTGTGCTAGCCCATACTGATAGTCTAACACGATATACAATGATGGGTGCTTTAGCTTTTAGAACTTGCTCATCTGGACCCCACGTTACATCGGCATGCTGGCATAGTTCTGTGACAATGTGCGGGCAAAGGAGACCAGTAGTGATTAGGCTTGTGGCTGTGCGCATTATTGAACAATGAATGATTTTGCCTAGGTCTACTGACTTTCCTATTGTAATAGCATGTACCAAAGCGACCTTGTCTCTTGTAATTTCCGTTTGGTGTGTTGAAGGTAGGATTCTTGCAAGAATGAATGAGGCCCAACTATTCGGGTCACGAAGCATTTTAGATTTTTTTAATGTGACTGGGGTTCCCTGATTTGTTCGCCATTCTGCTCCATCAATACACAATTCATTGATAATCATAGTATAATCTATATTTCCAGTCATGTATTCAGTATATTCATCAGTTTCGAGGATTGGCAGATTATAAACCATGTTTATGGTAGTTGAGTCAAATGCTACCATTTTGCCTCGAACCAAAACTCGATGATCTTTGTGCCTAACTCATAAGTTTGCGTAAACTCACGAATTACCGAAATTACAGCGTCTACTGGTGATTTGACCAATTCAACCCAACCTCGTTTTACAATCTCTTTCACTAAACGATAGTCAGGGTTGGACATGTCTATTCCTCTTTCTATAATAATAGGCCGAGTTAGCGTGGTTTCATAAATGCTTTGAGCATCCGTATTCCAGAATTTGTGTTTATCATACACATGAGATGAGGATAAAGCATTCCCCTTGGATTTTTTTTTTGGAGGCATAATCCTTAATAAATAATTTCAAGGAACCACAAAACTTAGATTCAGAAATTTGTAAGATCCTATGTAGCATCAATTTGCAAAACTTGTACATAAAAATTTGAAGAGAATAGGGTTACCTTAGAAATGGTACTGGAGGGAGGCACCGAACAAATCTGAAATATCGGTAAGCGTTGTTGCACACGGGAATTTTGAAGCAAGTGTGGTGTGAGTGATGGTTGGGTTCCTTGGGGAGATATTGCGCGGCTGTAGGGTTAGTGGAAAGACGAGGCGTTAATGGCAGCTGCGTAAGGGGTGAAAACAAGCGCAAATGGAAGTTGGAAACTATTGTGGGAGTGAGGGGGAAATCGTATTTTTGTGTGTTTTCCCCGGAAAAGGATGTGCGCTACTACGATATTTCAAAGCGCTATTACGGGGCTGAATCTCTAAAAGTTTGCCAGTAGGGAGTGTGCATATGTGCACTTTGATTGTGCTGTTGCGCACATGTTTCTGTTTGTGGCATTTGGAAATAAGAGGAGGTGGTGCGTGGATATAATGCGCAGTGGCACGCCGACATCTATTTTTGGTAGCATTTCATGAAGCGTTGATGCACGAATCTACTGCGTAATAGCGCGCATGCCACTGGTTTTTTTGGAGAAATGCACGCCCTTGCAAACTGTAATGCCCGAGATTTTGGTACTGTAATCAGATGTTGATTAATTGACAAGAATTGAGGTTGTAGGACCTCAAGTGAAGAAGTCGGACGTCGGTGCATTATAAGCCAAGATGTTGGACAGAACATCTGACGCCCGAGCGATAGAATATGACCACCCGAGCGTCGATGGTGGATGAGTCGAACACTTTGACAGAACATCTGGAGCCCGAGCGGTAGAAGATGACCGCCCGAGCGCCAGTGTCTTATAAAGTGAGGGCTTGGACATAACGTCTGGCGCCCGAGCGGTAGAAAATGACCGCCCGAGCGCCAGAGTTCAATAAGATGAATGTTGGACAGAGCGTGCCACGCCTGAGCGGTATATTTTAACCGCCCGAGCGCCGACCAAGATTAAAGAAGGATGAGACACGTATCTTACACATGCAAGGTGATATATATAAATGCAATTCCTTCAGATTCAGTCACAAACAAGAAACGAGAAAAGGGAAAAGCTAAGTTCTTGATTCAGAATTTGAAAGCTACACAAGATCCGTCCGTCTGATTTTCAATCCGACTTCAGTACTGTGTTTCTACCGACGAGAGATTCAACTGGACGTAAGTTTTATTACGTTTTGTTATGTTTTGAAATTATTGTATTTAAGAAATCGGATATGATTCATATATGGTGTTCCTGACATGTTAGACATCGTATAATCGAAACTGGATTGAAGAACGGTTACCGTATGAAATTGTTATGACTTTAAGAGTTGATCTGATTGAGATTTATATCATATTTGTGTTGTTATTGATTCTGAGTTGTGGGAATTGATATATGTTAATTTATATCACTGGGTATATTGAGATTGTGCAGTTATGTTGTTGAAACAGAATTTGATTGAGTTCTGATTATATCCAGTATTGATTGACGGGGGTATTGATATTGTACTCCTCGTTATTGTCATTGCCAGATTGAGTATTGACAGATTTGAGTCCGAGACTTCGACAAAGTCAGATTGACAGAAAGAAATGTATAAACCAATGTTGATCCGGGATTGCACAACTCGAGTTAGATTCTACTTGAGTTTTCCAAAATCACATACTGAATTATTATTGCATTGATATTTGCAATTCTTGATATTGATATGCTTATTCTATTGATTTATAGCAAAGCATGAGTTAGAGTCTTGAGCAGATGTGCCTACTCTTTGGCAGAACCGCCAAGTCACTCGACTTTTGGGTATATATCGATGTGCTTAGAAGTAGATCGACTTCTATTGCAGATATTCGACATAGATAGCCAAAGTTTGGGAATAAGAACGTACCACCATCTGGCTGGGGAAAGTAGGTGGGAGAACGTTGCGTTCTTGTTCAACTGGGATCCCTAGATTAGAAATGAGTCGAGTCTGAAATGACGAGTCCAGAGTTTTATTGACAGCTTTATATCGATACATGTCTTTCTGATTTGATACATGCTATTGATATGTGTTTCATGCTTTTATATATGCTTTTATATGACTCCATGTTTATATTGTTTATATTGGGATTATATTCTCACCGGAGTTATCCGGCTGTTGTCTTGTTTGTATGTGTGCATGACAACAGGTGGGGCAGGATCAGGATCAGAAAGAGGATGAGAGATTCAGAATTAGCATGGAGATCCGGACTTAGAGTAGATTGATTTTCAGTACTTGATATAGTGACTGAACTTTAGTTTAAGATAAATAAATGTTGTACAAGACTTGTACTTTTATATTGACATGTATATCAGATCGAGTACATTACGTTTTCGCACTTGCATTTAAAAAAAAAAAAATTATGTCCCACATTACTTAATTGTTATATTGATTCTTAATAATGATTAAGAAGACTAATTAGGTTTGGGTCCCCACACGAACACTTATCGTGCAGGGGCGCAGAAGCTTCTGCCGTTTTGTTGGCCACAATGTGCGCGGGTGCACGCCTCTGTCACGCCATGGCGCAGTGGGTATTGGAAAATGAAACTCCTAAAACTATTTTTCCATATAATGTTAACAAGTGTAATGTCTTATAACTTAGTTCATGTATGTATATAAGTTTGTGTATATAAATCGTATGTAGTTGTAGATTTTATAGCGGTTAATTGCACGATGAATACCATAAAAAGCTTCTTTTAGTTTTTTTCCCTTGTATTATTTATATATTATTTAAACATATGCTCAGTTGTTCATTACTCAGTTCATATTTTGTATTTATAAGTATACACTTTCCATGGGCAAAATGTTTTAGAATGAATATTATTAATTTTTCTTATTTTGCCTAGTTTAGAGTAATAACATAATAGTTGGTAGTTATAAGTTGGCAAAAAAAAAATCAATATCGTATAAATAAGTAGAAAGGCCTTAGATATAATTTATTATAGCATAAAGTAGAAAGGCCTTAGATATAATTTATTATAGCATGAAATTATTTAACGGATATTTTATAGTTGTTTTTTTTATTATACGTTTTATTTATTTTTGTAGTTCTAAGAATGTATGTCTATATAGATTTGGAAGTGTTTAGGGAAAGAAGTTTTTCCCTTATAAATAAATATGTAATTCAATATATAGTAAGTATATTAAATCGAACACATAAGATACAAAGACGACGGTTTTTATTTTTAAATTAGTCTATATTATCTTTGTTTTCAGACTAATAATGATATGTGTAAATGCCACACAGAAGATTATATATTAGAGTAAAGGAAAATGTTTAAAATTACTGGAAATGCACAATTTATTTTAGCAATTAAAACAGTGATGTAAAAAACTAACATGTAAGAGAAGATGTGTATATGTATAATTCGAAAGTAGTCAGAACTTCAAACAACAATTAATAGGTTAGTTTTCAGACAAAATTTTAGTGTTTGGATAACAAGCAAAAAACAGTGATTCCATTTATAAAAAGCACATGTATTAAAACACATACTGGGCTTTTATATACATATTTGCCCTTCAGTCTTGGTTTATATGTTTTTTACTCGCATGTAATACCTCCTCAGGTTCCAATTTTCTTTTGCATGTTGGCTTGGGTTGTTGTACTCTAAGATTTGTTTCAAAGTGTTCTTCCTGCATTGCAGAGCTGCTTTCTTGGGATTCAGCTGCAGCCACATCAACTTGTATCAATCCAAGCACTTTTGAGGACGAGCCTTTGTCTTCATAGCTGTGCGATGTCGACGATGACTCAGCTGCCGGTAGACATGCTATGACTGTGTTTCGAACAAAATTTTTGCCTCTTGTTTTGCTCCACGACGTTCTTAGTTGGAAAAAGAACTGTAAATCTCTCGATTTCTCGTTGAATATATCAGGAATAAAAGGTTTTTGCTGCGAATGACAAGATAAGTAATATTCAGAAGCTATATAAAGTTTTTTATTAACAAAAAATAATTGGTAAATAAATATACATGTTCTTCTGCTTCAATCATGTCTTCTCCTGACGCACATAACAACATGCTTGCCTCTTTGTTCTCGATATAAGCAGTCAAATTTCCTGTCCCGTCAAAAAGTTCTGCTTGGAACCGTAAGCTATATGTATAGCATAATTAAGATGTCATGTTTTTAACGAGTGTAGATTTTCAAAGCATATTTATCACTTATAGTGGTTTTGGGCTTTAAAAATCATGATTGCAATAAAAACATGTGAACTCATATTTGTATGCAGCTCCGCATGACTTCGAGCAACCTGGGCAAGCTAGAAAATATACGGAGTCTTCGAGATTCTTTATTCTTATTTGAGCATTTATCCAAAATGATTTCACCTACAAATCAGAATTTATTAGCATTTTAAAATCTTTGGTTATTCTAAATCTAGGTAAGACAATATGCGAGTAAATTTGAACGTACTACTTCATTCAGGCTCAGAATATGGCTGATTTTTCGGATCTGGGAGCTGAACGGCTGGTCTATTTCCTGGTTTGCTTTGTCATACAATTTTTGGGACACAACAGTCTCTATATATTCTTGATTGGTTTGCATCCTAAAAAAAGAGGTTATGTTAGCTATTTATTTCTAAGAATATGGAAAATAGGCCAGAAATAAAATATAAAGTTGAATAAAACAATAAACACATGAGGAAAACAAGTGAAGACAGCAAGATAAATGGCTCTTTAACATATATTATTTTCCACGACAAATGTTAACCCAAAAAACTGAAAAAAAATGTAATCAAGTTTTTTGCCGCTACGTTAGTGTATTCAAGAAATTTAATATGTGCCTATCAAAGCCCAAAAATTAATTATAAATTTTATTTTCAAGATTACAGCAGATACGCTTAGAACTACACACTCGTAATTTATAAAGGTTTTTTTTCCCCCGAAATGTATAGTGTCGAAAAGTAATTCCTGAATGTATACATAAATTAGAAACTAAGAAAAGCATTATTTAGTGTAGTTTAGAAGTTGAAGCAGAGACATTTGAGATAGCAGATTTATTTTGATTTAGCAAAGATCAATCTAAGAATATGTGACCAAATAACTAATAGAAATAGTATGAATTACAATCGTTTAGGAGTTCATTTCGTTGTATTGGGGGTCAAACAAAATGGTGCTATTTAGAATTGTACCAATTGATACAGCAAACATATTTTTATCAGCCTAACCAAGCTTTGTTAAGTAAAAAGCACTAAAGTATATCAAACAATATGTATAAGCTAGAGGAAATTGGTTTTTCTAACTATAAAATAACATTAAATAGAGCTGAATATACCGTAAAATGTGTTGACAAAAAGCAGTATTCCTAAGATAACAGGAAGAGTGTGAACATTTTGCGTCAAAAAAGGTGCTTTGGTTTGGAGAAATTCTTCCCATAAAGTCAGAATTAATGGTTTGTGCCTATCAAGATAAAAAAAACTTGTTCTTTTCTAGTCTACAAAATTAGGTGAAAAATGAAGAAAAGCAATTAATATTGTGAAGATTTTATGAAAGGATTTTACTCTTCGTTGACGATAACAAATTCCTGTAAATTTCTTTTTGTTTTTTCAACAAACTGTGGTGGAAAAACATGTATCACACTGCATAACAAATCTGAAAAATAAAGTGTGTCAATAAATCTGGATATAAAGTAATTGCATGCTATGAGAAAGAGCTGGAGCAAGAGCTTAGCTGATTTGTTTTGTAGACACGTCCGCTAATTCGGGGCATTGTGCGAAAGACGTCAGTTGGTAAGCATGGTCGAGAGGTAGTTGCTCTTCTTCGTTTGCAAGCTTAATATAAGTACTTCTATTAAGAAACATTTGGTATTTTGTTGATGCAAAAATTGGTGCATTGCTAGTTATTTCTTTGATTTTGGCATTCCAACGTAGTATGTCTTGTATAACTGTAGTAATCTGTCCAATTGCTCAACATCTTGGTAATAAATTATACCCTGCATGCTTCCATTCTATGGAAATAAATGGGTAAAGTAAAAAAACAATTCTAGACTGAAATGCTATTGAAAAAAGACAATGTATTTTACCTCTTTGTCAACAAAAACAAGTTTTTGTTTTCTTCCCCATTTCAGAAAGCGAATTGGAGTTTTTTCAGAAAATAACACTTTGACAAACCAATTGCGGAAATCTGGTTTTAAATTTGCAAGGGATGTACATTTGTCCTCTAATGACCTGAATGTAAGGGGGAAAAAGAAGTAATAAGCAAAAATATTTTGGACACTAAACTATGGAATATAAGATAACGCATGAGCAAATAATAAAAAACATTATAAGTTTTTTACTTGGTAAATTTTGTACATAAATATGAGTCAAAGTGGTTTAAAACCCTTGAAGCACGAAATTAAAACTATATATTTGTGTAAAGAAATAACTCTAAAATTAAATCGTGCAGCTGGGAGCATTTAATTTGTTTTAATAGTAATAATTTTATCTTAACAAAACTTACAATGTGCATATATAAATATTTAATATACCTTCATGTGTAATATTTTTGCAGTAACAAGATAAGCAAAATAAGAGTTTACCTCTCATTAAGGATGTGCAGCCTCCAAAACCTCACAGTATACTACATTTTTGTGTAGTTAGTACTTCGAGTTAATGATGTTGATGGTCTAATAAGCACTTTTATTTCACTATATTCTTAGCTCTTGATAATGCAACATAAAGCTGACCATGTGAAAAAACTGGTTCTTTTAAATAGATGCCAACAAAATCTAAAGTCTGTCATTGTGCTTTGTTAATTGTCATTGCATAACATAAACGGATTGGAAATTGTTTCATTTGAAATGGAATAGATGAAAAATCATCATGTGGAGATTCAAAAGTTATCCGAGGAATGAACACAAGTTTTCCTGCATGTGTGCCTACTGAAATTTCAGCGTAAATAACATTTTTGTTAAACCCTTTACAAAGTAAGCGTGTACCATTACAAAGCCCTTCAATTGGATTAATATTTCGTAACAATATGATTGGTGAATTTATTTTCAAGGTTAGTTTGTGTGGGGGAAGCCCTTGAGGAGTTAAACAGTGGAATAAAGCTTCCTGATCAGGTATAACACAATCACTTGTGTTTTCATCGCAACTATAGTACGTTGTTTCTTCGCCAGGAAATTTGTTAATAAGAACGTCATTTATTTCGTGGACAAATTCGTTTCTTGTTGTAAGTATGGCGTGTTTTACAAATGAAGAGAAATCTAGATCTGAATAATGTAAGGTTGGGGAGACCATGTCTATTCATGTGTTTAAGGAAGTAGTGTCATCTGTAAATGGAATGTAAATGTGAGATGAGATTTGGATTTCATTGTTTTCATTAGTAATTTCAACTCCATCACCAATTTCCAGCAGCCAAGATGAGAAGATAGAATCAGATAATGAACACATATTTTTTTGGAGTTTTATCTTATTTAAATGTGGCCACAACGGTGACATGACAATTGAAGAATCGATGATATTTTCCTTCGTACTTTTTCCAATAACTGGTAATGTTTGGCGGAAGTCTCCACCGAACACAACAATTTTACTACCACAAAGTAAATTTGAATCCATTATGTCTTGTAACATTTCATTGAATTTTTCAATAACATCACGCCTAGCCATCGTAGCCTCCTCCCAAATAATGAGTTTTGCTAGTTTTATTAAAGTCGCTAATGTGTTTTGCTTGCTAACGCTACAGGATTTGATATTACTTTCTTCTAAAGGGATTTTTAAATCTCGAATGTGAAGTACGACCTCCTGGAAGCAAAGATGCCGCAACTCCTGAAGTTGCGGTCATAATTGCTATGTCACCATTTGATCGAATCGTAGCAAGAAGTGCTCTATATAAAAATGTTTTTCATGTACCTCCAGGGCCGTCAATAAAGAAAGCACTTGACAAATTATTACAAACATGATATAAGATTTGATTATAAGCATTTTTTGTTCTACATTTAACTGTTCAACAGCTAATAGATCTTCGGCTGGTACATAAATATCACACTCAGTTTGTAAGTCTTTTGCCAATCTATCGTCAAAATCTAAGCTCATGTCCTTGTCTGTATGAAAGAAGTCTTCTAATTTTTTACCCATGGAACGAAGGTTGTTATCAACTATGTCTAAAACCCTATGATTAATCATTTTTGGAGTAAGATCTCTATTCTGAGCAAAGTCTTTTGAGAGAAAATCTTGAAATTTTGACCAAAGCTGAATGGAATTTTTTGGGCAACAAAAAACGAGGACAATAGCAAATAATTTCCGCAAAGCATGAGGCATTAAATAACAAGCAGCTTCCTCAATACACATTTCAGCAGTATTATCACTTTCTATTAAGCCTAAGGTAAGTGCATCATCTCTGAATGTTGTATAAGTAACCTCTTTTATCGTTCTCAAGTCTTTAAAAGAAGATGGTTTTCTAACATGCATTAACAACAATTTTAAATAAAACTTTTCACAATCTGAAGGCCGACAGCTAAAAATTCGGCCTATGACCTCTTTTTTCTTACATGGTTCCCATTCTTTACAATCGTTGTGCCAAAGAAAAAATTCAGGGAATTCAACGTATAAAAAATTCAGACTTTGAGCATAGTTATTGTATTTGTTCATATAGAAAAATTGTGTTAACATAGTTTTTTTTTAATGTTGGGTTGTTAACAATGTTGTACAACGCTTGATTGGCAGCAAATGTCACAACATGTTCATTCTCTAAATGAACCGGTAAGCATATTATAGCTGGATGTAAATGATTAAGATCAAATTCGAAAATGCGCCAGATCGATTCAGGAGGCGAAATCCATCTTGCAGCCTGGAAATTTTTTGTCTCGTCTACAACGGGATTCTAAACTACACTAAATAATGCTTTTCTTAGTTTCCTGAATGTATACATAAATTAGAAACTAAGAAAAGCATTATTTAGTGTAGTTTAGAAGTTGAAGCAGAGACATTTGAGATAGCAGATTTATTTTGATTTAGCAAAGATCAATCTAAGAATATGTGACCAAATAACTAATAGAAATAGTATGAATTACAATCGTTTAGGAGTTCATTTCGTTGTATTGGGGGTCAAACAAAATGGTGCTATTTAGAATTGTACCAATTGATACAGCAAACATATTTTTATCAGCCTAACCAAGCTTTGTTAAGTAAAAAGCACTAAAGTATATCAAACAATATGTATAAGCTAGAGGAAATTGGTTTTTCTAACTATAAAATAACATTAAATAGAGCTGAATATACCGTAAAATGTGTTGACAAAAAGCAGTATTCCTAAGATAACAGGAAGAGTGTGAACATTTTGCGTCAAAAAAGGTGCTTTGGTTTGGAGAAATTCTTCCCATAAAGTCAGAATTAATGGTTTGTGCCTATCAAGATAAAAAAAACTTGTTCTTTTCTAGTCTACAAAATTAGGTGAAAAATGAAGAAAAGCAATTAATATTGTGAAGATTTTATGAAAGGATTTTACTCTTCGTTGACGATAACAAATTCCTGTAAATTTCTTTTTGTTTTTTCAACAAACTGTGGTGGAAAAACATGTATCACACTGCATAACAAATCTGAAAAATAAAGTGTGTCAATAAATCTGGATATAAAGTAATTGCATGCTATGAGAAAGAGCTGGAGCAAGAGCTTAGCTGATTTGTTTTGTAGACACGTCCGCTAATTCGGGGCATTGTGCGAAAGACGTCAGTTGGTAAGCATGGTCGAGAGGTAGTTGCTCTTCTTCGTTTGCAAGCTTAATATAAGTACTTCTATTAAGAAACATTTGGTATTTTGTTGATGCAAAAATTGGTGCATTGCTAGTTATTTCTTTGATTTTGGCATTCCCAATGTAGTATGTCTTGTATAACTGTAGTAATCTGTCCAATTGCTCAACATCTTGGTAATAAATTATACCCTGCATGCTTCCATTCTATGAAAATAAATGGGTAAAGTAAAAAAACAATTCTAGACTGAAATGCTATTGAAAAAAGACAATGTATTTTACCTCTTTGTCAACAAAAACAAGTTTTTGTTTTCTTCCCCATTTCAGAAAGCGAATTGGAGTTTTTTCAGAAAATAACACTTTGACAAACCAATTGCGGAAATCTGGTTTTAAATTTGCAAGGGATGTACATTTGTCCTCTAATGACCTGAATGTAAGGGGGAAAAAGAAGTAATAAGCAAAAATATTTTGGACACTAAACTATGGAATATAAGATAACGCATGAGCAAATAATAAAAAACATTATAAGTTTTTTACTTGGTAAATTTTGTACATAAATATGAGTCAAAGTGGTTTAAAACCCTTGAAGCACGAAATTAAAACTATATATTTGTGTAAAGAAATAACTCTAAAATTAAATCGTGCAGCTGGGAGCATTTAATTTGTTTTAATAGTAATAATTTTATCTTAACAAAACTTACAATGTGCATATATAAATATTTAATATACCTTCATGTGTAATATTTTTGCAGTAACAAGATAAGCAAAATAAGAGTTTACCTCTCATTAAGGATGTGCAGCCTCCAAAACCTCACAGTATACTACATTTTTTGTGTAGTTAGTACTTCGAGTTAATGATGTTGATGGTCTAATAAGCACTTTTATTTCACTATATTCTTAGCTCTTGATAATGCAACATAAAGCTGACCATGTGAAAAAACTGGTTCTTTTAAATAGATGCCAACAAAATCTAAAGTCTGTCATTGTGCTTTGTTAATTGTCATTGCATAACATAAACGGATTGGAAATTGTTTCATTTGAAATGGAATAGATGAAAAATCATCATGTGGAGATTCAAAAGTTATCCGAGGAATGAACACAAGTTTTCCTGCATGTGTGCCTACTGAAATTTCAGCGTAAATAACATTTTTGTTAAACCCTTTACAAAGTAAGCGTGTACCATTACAAAGCCCTTCAATTGGATTAATATTTCGTAACAATATGATTGGTGAATTTATTTTCAAGGTTAGTTTGTGTGGGGGAAGCCCTTGAGGAGTTAAACAGTGGAATAAAGCTTCCTGATCAGGTATAACACAATCACTTGTGTTTTCATCGCAACTATAGTACGTTGTTTCTTCGCCAGGAAATTTGTTAATAAGAACGTCATTTATTTCGTGGACAAATTCGTTTCTTGTTGTAAGTATGGCGTGTTTTACAAATGAAGAGAAATCTAGATCTGAATAATGTAAGGTTGGGGAGACCATGTCTATTCATGTGTTTAAGGAAGTAGTGTCATCTGTAAATGGAATGTAAATGTGAGATGAGATTTGGATTTCATTGTTTTCATTAGTAATTTCAACTCCATCACCAATTTCCAGCAGCCAAGATGAGAAGATAGAATCAGATAATGAACACATATTTTTTTGGAGTTTTATCTTATTTAAATGTGGCCACAACGGTGACATGACAATTGAAGAATCGATGATATTTTCCTTCGTACTTTTTCCAATAACTGGTAATGTTTGGCGGAAGTCTCCACCGAACACAACAATTTTACTACCACAAAGTAAATTTGAATCCATTATGTCTTGTAACATTTCATTGAATTTTTCAATAACATCACGCCTAGCCATCGTAGCCTCCTCCCAAATAATGAGTTTTGCTAGTTTTATTAAAGTCGCTAATGTGTTTTGCTTGCTAACGCTACAGGATTTGATATTACTTTCTTCTAAAGGGATTTTTAAATCTCGAATGTGAAGTACGACCTCCTGGAAGCAAAGATGCCGCAACTCCTGAAGTTGCGGTCATAATTGCTATGTCACCATTTGATCGAATCGTAGCAAGAAGTGCTCTATATAAAAATGTTTTTCATGTACCTCCAGGGCCGTCAATAAAGAAAGCACTTGACAAATTATTACAAACATGATATAAGATTTGATTATAAGCATTTTTTGTTCTACATTTAACTGTTCAACAGCTAATAGATCTTCGGCTGGTACATAAATATCACACTCAGTTTGTAAGTCTTTTGCCAATCTATCGTCAAAATCTAAGCTCATGTCCTTGTCTGTATGAAAGAAGTCTTCTAATTTTTTACCCATGGAACGAAGGTTGTTATCAACTATGTCTAAAACCCTATGATTAATCATTTTTGGAGTAAGATCTCTATTCTGAGCAAAGTCTTTTGAGAGAAAATCTTGAAATTTTGACCAAAGCTGAATGGAATTTTTTGGGCAACAAAAAACGAGGACAATAGCAAATAATTTCCGCAAAGCATGAGGCATTAAATAACAAGCAGCTTCCTCAATACACATTTCAGCAGTATTATCACTTTCTATTAAGCCTAAGGTAAGTGCATCATCTCTGAATGTTGTATAAGTAACCTCTTTTATCGTTCTCAAGTCTTTAAAAGAAGATGGTTTTCTAACATGCATTAACAACAATTTTAAATAAAACTTTTCACAATCTGAAGGCCGACAGCTAAAAATTCGGCCTATGACCTCTTTTTTCTTACATGGTTCCCATTCTTTACAATCGTTGTGCCAAAGAAAAAATTCAGGGAATTCAACGTATAAAAAATTCAGACTTTGAGCATAGTTATTGTATTTGTTCATATAGAAAAATTGTGTTAACATAGTTTTTTTTTAATGTTGGGTTGTTAACAATGTTGTACAACGCTTGATTGGCAGCAAATGTCACAACATGTTCATTCTCTAAATGAACCGGTAAGCATATTATAGCTGGATGTAAATGATTAAGATCAAATTCGAAAATGCGCCAGATCGATTCAGGAGGCGAAATCCATCTTGCAGCCTGGAAATTTTTTGTCTCGTCTACAACGGGATTCTAAACTACACTAAATAATGCTTTTCTTAGTTTCCTGAATGTATACATAAATTAGAAACTAAGAAAAGCATTATTTAGTGTAGTTTAGAAGTTGAAGCAGAGACATTTGAGATAGCAGATTTATTTTGATTTAGCAAAGATCAATCTAAGAATATGTGACCAAATAACTAATAGAAATAGTATGAATTACAATCGTTTAGGAGTTCATTTCGTTGTATTGGGGGTCAAACAAAATGGTGCTATTTAGAATTGTACCAATTGATACAGCAAACATATTTTTATCAGCCTAACCAAGCTTTGTTAAGTAAAAAGCACTAAAGTATATCAAACAATATGTATAAGCTAGAGGAAATTGGTTTTTCTAACTATAAAATAACATTAAATAGAGCTGAATATACCGTAAAATGTGTTGACAAAAAGCAGTATTCCTAAGATAACAGGAAGAGTGTGAACATTTTGCGTCAAAAAAGGTGCTTTGGTTTGGAGAAATTCTTCCCATAAAGTCAGAATTAATGGTTTGTGCCTATCAAGATAAAAAAAACTTGTTCTTTTCTAGTCTACAAAATTAGGTGAAAAATGAAGAAAAGCAATTAATATTGTGAAGATTTTATGAAAGGATTTTACTCTTCGTTGACGATAACAAATTCCTGTAAATTTCTTTTTGTTTTTTCAACAAACTGTGGTGGAAAAACATGTATCACACTGCATAACAAATCTGAAAAATAAAGTGTGTCAATAAATCTGGATATAAAGTAATTGCATGCTATGAGAAAGAGCTGGAGCAAGAGCTTAGCTGATTTGTTTTGTAGACACGTCCGCTAATTCGGGGCATTGTGCGAAAGACGTCAGTTGGTAAGCATGGTCGAGAGGTAGTTGCTCTTCTTCGTTTGCAAGCTTAATATAAGTACTTCTATTAAGAAACATTTGGTATTTTGTTGATGCAAAAATTGGTGCATTGCTAGTTATTTCTTTGATTTTGGCATTCCCAATGTAGTATGTCTTGTATAACTGTAGTAATCTGTCCAATTGCTCAACATCTTGGTAATAAATTATACCCTGCATGCTTCCATTCTATGGAAATAAATGGGTAAAGTAAAAAAACAATTCTAGACTGAAATGCTATTGAAAAAAGACAATGTATTTTACCTCTTTGTCAACAAAAACAAGTTTTTGTTTTCTTCCCCATTTCAGAAAGCGAATTGGAGTTTTTTCAGAAAATAACACTTTGACAAACCAATTGCGGAAATCTGGTTTTAAATTTGCAAGGGATGTACATTTGTCCTCTAATGACCTGAATGTAAGGGGGAAAAAGAAGTAATAAGCAAAAATATTTTGGACACTAAACTATGGAATATAAGATAACGCATGAGCAAATAATAAAAAACATTATAAGTTTTTTACTTGGTAAATTTTGTACATAAATATGAGTCAAAGTGGTTTAAAACCCTTGAAGCACGAAATTAAAACTATATATTTGTGTAAAGAAATAACTCTAAAATTAAATCGTGCAGCTGGGAGCATTTAATTTGTTTTAATAGTAATAATTTTATCTTAACAAAACTTACAATGTGCATATATAAATATTTAATATACCTTCATGTGTAATATTTTTGCAGTAACAAGATAAGCAAAATAAGAGTTTACCTCTCATTAAGGATGTGCAGCCTCCAAAACCTCACAGTATACTACATTTTTTGTGTAGTTAGTACTTCGAGTTAATGATGTTGATGGTCTAATAAGCACTTTTATTTCACTATATTCTTAGCTCTTGATAATGCAACATAAAGCTGACCATGTGAAAAAACTGGTTCTTTTAAATAGATGCCAACAAAATCTAAAGTCTGTCATTGTGCTTTGTTAATTGTCATTGCATAACATAAACGGATTGGAAATTGTTTCATTTGAAATGGAATAGATGAAAAATCATCATGTGGAGATTCAAAAGTTATTCGAGGAATGAACACAAGTTTTCCTGCATGTGTGCCTACTGAAATTTCAGCTTAAATAACATTTTTGTTAAACCCTTTACAAAGTAAGCGTGTACCATTACAAAGCCCTTCAATTGGATTAATATTTCGTAACAATATGATTGGTGAATTTATTTTCAAGGTTAGTTTGTGTGGGGGAAGCCCTTGAGGAGTTAAACAGTGGAATAAAGCTTCCTGATCAGGTATAACACAATCACTTGTGTTTTCATCGCAACTATAGTACGTTGTTTCTTCGCCAGGAAATTTGTTAATAAGAACGTCATTTATTTCGTGGACAAATTCGTTTCTTGTTGTAAGTATGGCGTGTTTTACAAATGAAGAGAAATCTAGATCTGAATAATGTAAGGTTGGGGAGACCATGTCTATTCATGTGTTTAAGGAAGTAGTGTCATCTGTAAATGGAATGTAAATGTGAGATGAGATTTGGATTTCATTGTTTTCATTAGTAATTTCAACTCCATCACCAATTTCCAGCAGCCAAGATGAGAAGATAGAATCAGATAATGAACACATATTTTTTTGGAGTTTTATCTTATTTAAATGTGGCCACAACGGTGACATGACAATTGAAGAATCGATGATATTTTCCTTCGTACTTTTTCCAATAACTGGTAATGTTTGGCGGAAGTCTCCACCGAACACAACAATTTTACTACCACAAAGTAAATTTGAATCCATTATGTCTTGTAACATTTCATTGAATTTTTCAATAACATCACGCCTAGCCATCGTAGCCTCCTCCCAAATAATGAGTTTTGCTAGTTTTATTAAAGTCGCTAATGTGTTTTGCTTGCTAACGCTACAGGATTTGATATTACTTTCTTCTAAAGGGATTTTTAAATCTCGAATGTGAAGTACGACCTCCTGGAAGCAAAGATGCCGCAACTCCTGAAGTTGCGGTCATAATTGCTATGTCACCATTTGATCGAATCGTAGCAAGAAGTGCTCTATATAAAAATGTTTTTCATGTACCTCCAGGGCCGTCAATAAAGAAAGCACTTGACAAATTATTACAAACATGATATAAGATTTGATTATAAGCATTTTTTGTTCTACATTTAACTGTTCAACAGCTAATAGATCTTCGGCTGGTACATAAATATCACACTCAGTTTGTAAGTCTTTTGCCAATCTATCGTCAAAATCTAAGCTCATGTCCTTGTCTGTATGAAAGAAGTCTTCTAATTTTTTACCCATGGAACGAAGGTTGTTATCAACTATGTCTAAAACCCTATGATTAATCATTTTTGGAGTAAGATCTCTATTCTGAGCAAAGTCTTTTGAGAGAAAATCTTGAAATTTTGACCAAAGCTGAATGGAATTTTTTGGGCAACAAAAAACGAGGACAATAGCAAATAATTTCCGCAAAGCATGAGGCATTAAATAACAAGCAGCTTCCTCAATACACATTTCAGCAGTATTATCACTTTCTATTAAGCCTAAGGTAAGTGCATCATCTCTGAATGTTGTATAAGTAACCTCTTTTATCGTTCTCAAGTCTTTAAAAGAAGATGGTTTTCTAACATGCATTAACAACAATTTTAAATAAAACTTTTCACAATCTGAAGGCCGACAGCTAAAAATTCGGCCTATGACCTCTTTTTTCTTACATGGTTCCCATTCTTTACAATCGTTGTGCCAAAGAAAAAATTCAGGGAATTCAACGTATAAAAAATTCAGACTTTGAGCATAGTTATTGTATTTGTTCATATAGAAAAATTGTGTTAACATAGTTTTTTTTTAATGTTGGGTTGTTAACAATGTTGTACAACGCTTGATTGGCAGCAAATGTCACAACATGTTCATTCTCTAAATGAACCGGTAAGCATATTATAGCTGGATGTAAATGATTAAGATCAAATTCGAAAATGCGCCAGATCGATTCAGGAGGCGAAATCCATCTTGCAGCCTGGAAATTTTTTGTCTCGTCTACAACGGGATTCTAAACTACACTAAATAATGCTTTTCTTAGTTTCCTGAATGTATACATAAATTAGAAACTAAGAAAAGCATTATTTAGTGTAGTTTAGAAGTTGAAGCAGAGACATTTGAGATAGCAGATTTATTTTGATTTAGCAAAGATCAATCTAAGAATATGTGACCAAATAACTAATAGAAATAGTATGAATTACAATCGTTTAGGAGTTCATTTCGTTGTATTGGGGGTCAAACAAAATGGTGCTATTTAGAATTGTACCAATTGATACAGCAAACATATTTTTATCAGCCTAACCAAGCTTTGTTAAGTAAAAAGCACTAAAGTATATCAAACAATATGTATAAGCTAGAGGAAATTGGTTTTTCTAACTATAAAATAACATTAAATAGAGCTGAATATACCGTAAAATGTGTTGACAAAAAGCAGTATTCCTAAGATAACAGGAAGAGTGTGAACATTTTGCGTCAAAAAAGGTGCTTTGGTTTGGAGAAATTCTTCCCATAAAGTCAGAATTAATGGTTTGTGCCTATCAAGATAAAAAAAACTTGTTCTTTTCTAGTCTACAAAATTAGGTGAAAAATGAAGAAAAGCAATTAATATTGTGAAGATTTTATGAAAGGATTTTACTCTTCGTTGACGATAACAAATTCCTGTAAATTTCTTTTTGTTTTTTCAACAAACTGTGGTGGAAAAACATGTATCACACTGCATAACAAATCTGAAAAATAAAGTGTGTCAATAAATCTGGATATAAAGTAATTGCATGCTATGAGAAAGAGCTGGAGCAAGAGCTTAGCTGATTTGTTTTGTAGACACGTCCGCTAATTCGGGGCATTGTGCGAAAGACGTCAGTTGGTAAGCATGGTCGAGAGGTAGTTGCTCTTCTTCGTTTGCAAGCTTAATATAAGTACTTCTATTAAGAAACATTTGGTATTTTGTTGATGCAAAAATTGGTGCATTGCTAGTTATTTCTTTGATTTTGGCATTCCCAATGTAGTATGTCTTGTATAACTGTAGTAATCTGTCCAATTGCTCAACATCTTGGTAATAAATTATACCCTGCATGCTTCCATTCTATGGAAATAAATGGGTAAAGTAAAAAAACAATTCTAGACTGAAATGCTATTGAAAAAAGACAATGTATTTTACCTCTTTGTCAACAAAAACAAGTTTTTGTTTTCTTCCCCATTTCAGAAAGCGAATTGGAGTTTTTTCAGAAAATAACACTTTGACAAACCAATTGCGGAAATCTGGTTTTAAATTTGCAAGGGATGTACATTTGTCCTCTAATGACCTGAATGTAAGGGGGAAAAAGAAGTAATAAGCAAAAATATTTTGGACACTAAACTATGGAATATAAGATAACGCATGAGCAAATAATAAAAAACATTATAAGTTTTTTACTTGGTAAATTTTGTACATAAATATGAGTCAAAGTGGTTTAAAACCCTTGAAGCACGAAATTAAAACTATATATTTGTGTAAAGAAATAACTCTAAAATTAAATCGTGCAGCTGGGAGCATTTAATTTGTTTTAATAGTAATAATTTTATCTTAACAAAACTTACAATGTGCATATATAAATATTTAATATACCTTCATGTGTAATATTTTTGCAGTAACAAGATAAGCAAAATAAGAGTTTACCTCTCATTAAGGATGTGCAGCCTCCAAAACCTCACAGTATACTACATTTTTTGTGTAGTTAGTACTTCGAGTTAATGATGTTGATGGTCTAATAAGCACTTTTATTTCACTATATTCTTAGCTCTTGATAATGCAACATAAAGCTGACCATGTGAAAAAACTGGTTCTTTTAAATAGATGCCAACAAAATCTAAAGTCTGTCATTGTGCTTTGTTAATTGTCATTGCATAACATAAACGGATTGGAAATTGTTTCATTTGAAATGGAATAGATGAAAAATCATCATGTGGAGATTCAAAAGTTATCCGAGGAATGAACACAAGTTTTCCTGCATGTGTGCCTACTGAAATTTCAGCGTAAATAACATTTTTGTTAAACCCTTTACAAAGTAAGCGTGTACCATTACAAAGCCCTTCAATTGGATTAATATTTCGTAACAATATGATTGGTGAATTTATTTTCAAGGTTAGTTTGTGTGGGGGAAGCCCTTGAGGAGTTAAACAGTGGAATAAAGCTTCCTGATCAGGTATAACACAATCACTTGTGTTTTCATCGCAACTATAGTACGTTGTTTCTTCGCCAGGAAATTTGTTAATAAGAACGTCATTTATTTCGTGGACAAATTCGTTTCTTGTTGTAAGTATGGCGTGTTTTACAAATGAAGAGAAATCTAGATCTGAATAATGTAAGGTTGGGGAGACCATGTCTATTCATGTGTTTAAGGAAGTAGTGTCATCTGTAAATGGAATGTAAATGTGAGATGAGATTTGGATTTCATTGTTTTCATTAGTAATTTCAACTCCATCACCAATTTCCAGCAGCCAAGATGAGAAGATAGAATCAGATAATGAACACATATTTTTTTGGAGTTTTATCTTATTTAAATGTGGCCACAACGGTGACATGACAATTGAAGAATCGATGATATTTTCCTTCGTACTTTTTCCAATAACTGGTAATGTTTGGCGGAAGTCTCCACCGAACACAACAATTTTACTACCACAAGTAAATTTGAATCCATTATGTCTTGTAACATTTCATTGAATTTTTCAATAACATCACGCCTAGCCATCGTAGCCTCCTCCCAAATAATGAGTTTTGCTAGTTTTATTAAAGTCGCTAATGTGTTTTGCTTGCTAACGCTACAGGATTTGATATTACTTTCTTCTAAAGGGATTTTTAAATCTCGAATGTGAAGTACGACCTCCTGGAAGCAAAGATGCCGCAACTCCTGAAGTTGCGGTCATAATTGCTATGTCACCATTTGATCGAATCGTAGCAAGAAGTGCTCTATATAAAAATGTTTTTCATGTACCTCCAGGGCCGTCAATAAAGAAAGCACTTGACAAATTATTACAAACATGATATAAGATTTGATTATAAGCATTTTTTGTTCTACATTTAACTGTTCAACAGCTAATAGATCTTCGGCTGGTACATAAATATCACACTCAGTTTGTAAGTCTTTTGCCAATCTATCGTCAAAATCTAAGCTCATGTCCTTGTCTGTATGAAAGAAGTCTTCTAATTTTTTACCCATGGAACGAAGGTTGTTATCAACTATGTCTAAAACCCTATGATTAATCATTTTTGGAGTAAGATCTCTATTCTGAGCAAAGTCTTTTGAGAGAAAATCTTGAAATTTTGACCAAAGCTGAATGGAATTTTTTGGGCAACAAAAAACGAGGACAATAGCAAATAATTTCCGCAAAGCATGAGGCATTAAATAACAAGCAGCTTCCTCAATACACATTTCAGCAGTATTATCACTTTCTATTAAGCCTAAGGTAAGTGCATCATCTCTGAATGTTGTATAAGTAACCTCTTTTATCGTTCTCAAGTCTTTAAAAGAAGATGGTTTTCTAACATGCATTAACAACAATTTTAAATAAAACTTTTCACAATCTGAAGGCCGACAGCTAAAAATTCGGCCTATGACCTCTTTTTTCTTACATGGTTCCCATTCTTTACAATCGTTGTGCCAAAGAAAAAATTCAGGGAATTCAACGTATAAAAAATTCAGACTTTGAGCATAGTTATTGTATTTGTTCATATAGAAAAATTGTGTTAACATAGTTTTTTTTTAATGTTGGGTTGTTAACAATGTTGTACAACGCTTGATTGGCAGCAAATGTCACAACATGTTCATTCTCTAAATGAACCGGTAAGCATATTATAGCTGGATGTAAATGATTAAGATCAAATCCGAAAATGCGCCAGATCGATTCAGGAGGCGAAATCCATCTTGCAGCCTGGAAATTTTTTGTCTCGTCTACAACGGGATCTTGTTCATCTCCAAGTAATGTATATAAAATCTTGTCATGGCCCTTGTATATATTTTTGTAGATATATTTTACAGCCTGAATGGTTGAACATATTTCGACATTGATATGGCAATTAAATTTAGCAAGCAAATATGGATGGTAAGGAACAACCCAACGGTTATCAAGTTGTGAACCCCTTATATTAATAACATGTCTGTCATCGTGCCGGCGATATATTGGGTATGAATTTGTTCCATATTTAGTGGCCTCTGAGTAGTCTTTAGGATAGTTATATTTACAAGAATTTTTTTTCATGCAAGGACATGCTGGATTGAGTAAACCACATGGACCATGAACCATATGTTTCACCACGAGTGAAAACAAATATGGTTCAGTATGTGCATCTGGTAATTCTGGGCAAACAATTCTGTCGAATGACTCAGGATGAAACATTTTTGAAGCTTGATTCAAAATAAGCAGGAAATGGGCATGGGGTAAGCCTCTTTTTTGGAATTTCTATGACGCTAGTATATGCGATAATGTGCCTGAAAATTTCCTTCTTGAATAGTTCATCTCGTAAAACTTGAAGTTTTGCATGGAAAACCCTAGAGATCAAATCAGTTCTATTTTGAATTTCATCAGATGGAAGGCAAAGAGACTTTATTTCAGCCTAATTTGAATTTGAGGTTATTTTTAGAAAGATGTCAGGCTTCCCATAATGTTGAACTAAAGCAATAGCATCCATGTATCTTTTATGCATATCTCTAGGACCTTCAATGAATGACGTAGGTAATATTACGTGTTTCCCAACATCAGAGCCTATCTCACACCCCTGTGTAATGCTATCTAATAACCCATTGTAAGCCTCATTTCGCAAATGGTTTTGCATGCTTGGAGTCCTAAAAAATTCTAATCTTTATGTCTCAATTTTAATGTACATATCTACTATATATTGTTGCAGAAGCCTACCAATATGTAGTAAGAAAAACTTATCATTTTTCCTTATTTGCAATTTGTGGCAGTAGTATTCATGACATGAGACCGTAGACCTTTGGGTGCTGCTTTTTTCTGAAGCTACATAAATAAAACAGATTTCTAAGGGTAAAATATAGTAACTATTGTATAATAAAATTTTCCTTTTAAGTAAAAATTACCTTGAGTTTCAGCGCTTATAAAAAATTCTGCACTTGCAGAGTTTTGTATGCAATTGATGTTTTCACCGGCACAAGTTTGTTGAGGCTGCATTTTTTTTTTATCTAATCTTTTAATGTTTCGATGCCAACCAGATTCCCCATTTGGGAATATAAGATGGTATTGTAAGGGATCATAACAACCGAAATATTGTTTAATTATCTTGGGACAGCTGTTTTTTGGATATACTTGTATATGTTGGCTTGTTTTTTGATTTTCATAGCTACATTCTAACCATATACCAGCAACCTGAGAGACATCGGGCCTATTAAAAACTCGTTGATCAGTAATGGTCAGCTTACAAAGCAATTTTATATTCGTCTAAGTTGTCAACACTATTTAGACCACGGAAAAAATTCCCATATGGGTTTTTTGATAAGATATTAATTAATTTTTGTACAAGAGCTTCCTTAAATTTTGAGTTAATTGATAGACGATTAGATAGTTCATGTTCATTGTCAAAGAAATATAGTTGTAGATTTTTGGAGGTTTCGTTGCACGGTGGTATTAATTGGCCAATAAAATGATAAAGTTGACCTTGTACACGGAATGTATAAATGCCAGCATTTCTTTTAGCATAAGATGTATCACAATGTACTCCCATTGATGTGAAGGCAAACATATTATTGTAGCTACGAATACATGTGTTGAACTCTTTTGCATCATTAGCATTACCAACTTTGAAGATGAAAGATTTATATCTCCCAGCGCACAACAAAATGTTAGTGGCTCATCATATATGCGTGTTGCACCGCAAAATTTACAATCTACCATAGTAGGTAGTACATCTGGAGTTTTCACTATATACATCAATGGGTCTACCTTAGTTTTTCTGCATCAAGTATCTGTGAATCACATGTTTTATTTTTTTGTATTCGACGTATATTTTTTTGCAGCCTACGTTCTTCTAAACAAGCATATTTTCTTTTACGAGAGGTTTTAGTCGTATTGAATTCTGTTGCATTATCTTTTCTATGTCGCGGCATCATTGTTATTTTATTACAGCAAGTAATTCAAAATGTCTGATCCTAATATTACTTGGTGTGTTGGTTTATGGAATTCTTAACTAACGATAAATACAACACAGTTTTCTAAAAAAAACACGCAATAATGATCTATAACCTATAGTTTGACACCACAAAAGCTAATAGAGAAAATATGCCGACACTAATAAGGATGAGAGGGGAAAACTCCGTATATAGTAATAAACCAAGAAAACTAAAGGGTAAACTAATAAAATTGCAAAAAAAGAGCGAACCTGTATGCAGCACGAGAGGACGAGCTTGCCATAGGGGTAAGATGCCGAGGCCTCGTATTAGGAACAGTTTGTCTCTATATGTACAGCAAAGGCAACATAAATCTATTCAGGAGCAGAACAACAGCTGCTTTAAAGGTGAATATGGGCATCGACAGCCCAAAACAAGAACGACGTGCTTAATAGAAAGTGAGAAGCAAAGCAATGCAAAGGAATTTCAAAGCAACCTTCAATTGCCAACCGAAAATGTACCAAATTAATTTCTTTAGTAATTCAATTAAATACCGAAAGCTACAACAAGGACAAACTAACAACAAGGGAAAAACAAAGGCCCTCTAAAAAGGAACGGGGAAAACTACACCAAAATAAGTCGAGCAGGTAGCAATTACAGTTGAGTAGACGGAGGTAGAAAGGGAAAAACAATAGGGCCGAACAAAATGGAGAAGAACACACAGCTGATCTATAATAAAAGAGAAACAAGGGCTACCCACGCGAGAGGGGGGAGAAACCAAAGGAACTCTACAAAGAAGCTGTGCAAGCGAAAGCAAAATAAGGCGTTACGGGTTACCGAACAACACGGAACAAATCGCCTAAAATAGCTACAGAAAGGGAGAAACACATTTCTAAATGAATAAACTAAGCCGAAGAGAACCAAGGGGATCAATATAGCTAAAAGAAGGCAAAAAACATGAACAACAACATAATCAAAGCAGGACAATATAAAATAATCAAGGCCAAAGAGAACGAAAGGGATAATGCATCTGTTGCCATTTTCTGCCTCTCGGGCGTGAAGATCGGGTGGAAATCGAAAATTTGAAGGAGGAACGAACAAAAGGAGATGGAGAATTGGGGAAAACCGAACAACAAATGCAACAACCATAGGAAAAAGGAAAGCAGAAAGAAATCGAGGAGGAAGGAGGATGCTCAGACGACGCGTGGTGGGGTGATTGATCTCGTAATGACATCACAAACTATTGATTATCGGAGAAAGAAACGCACGACACGTGTTAGGGCTTTTAACCGGCTACCGTACAGAAACTGGCCAAATACATCTTATTGTCGCTTTCATATAAGTAGATATATATATATGTTATTTATTATTATTATAAAATGTTTCCGACAGTGGCATGTGATAATTTAAGAGCAATTTATTTAAAAATATCCAACTATCTTTTCAACTTTCTTTTTATTACTCATCCCTTTAAAACTTAGTTTTAACTACCCCAATTTTTTAAAATTCCAATAATATCATTTTCTTTTAAATTGATATGTGACGTTGTTATACCTATTGAGCATGTTCTTAAAGGCATATAGCCCCAAGACATACAGCTACGCAAGGTTTCCAGCTTATATATCATACTCAAATGATCGATTTTTTTTAAAAAGGCCCATCATGCTTCCGTATGATAAATTGAACAGTTTACTTTTTTGACCCGAGTGTCACCGGGTTATATACACCGAGTTTTACAGACTACTCCTCACAGTCCAACCACACAATCGCAACATATGGTTTCTGACGCAGACTCCTTCAGCAACACTTAGCACAACCATGTTTTGTTTCCAATATCAGGGTGTAGAGTAAAGCAGTTCAATTAGAAACCAATACACGAGAGGGACAAAAGCCTGGGTTTTTTATTCAAATATAACAAATTATTATTACATAATAACCTCCTGTAGAGGGGGGAGAAACTTATTTAGCTACTTATAGTAGCTGGAATGAAAACACGCATAAACTTGAAAGAGAAAATATTACAATGTTTGAAAGAAAATGAAGAGGTTGAATGATACATCCATCTTCCTTCTGTCTTCTTATTTATAGAAGCCCCTTGCGTATTTGTTTTTCGAACTTCAAACTCTTACTATAACTTTTCTTTAATGTCTTCCAGCTGTGGTTGGCACTATCTCTTGAGTGGGTTGAGTGGGTGATTAAGTGGTCCCTCCACTTTTCTTGAGTTGTCTTTTTTTAGATTATCAATCTAGAAACAGTTTGTTCGTTTGATTTTATCTTCTGTCATAGATATGCGTCTGGATCATATCAGTTGAGATTTCATTACCCACTTCTTTCAGAAGTTTGTATAGATCTTTGAAAATCCCCAGATGTTTTCTTGTCACCCTAATCCTTCTTTTGTAGACCTTGAGATATGTAAAATACACCAGCTTAGGTTTCAAATTTCGGATTAATTCTTGTGTGATTTTTTTGTTCCCATTTACTATGTATTTATAGGTGTATTTTGGGTCCAAGTTCTTTAGTTAGTGGGCAATGTGCATGTCTACTTGCTTTTGTCGGGGAATCTTTTTCTTTTTTGATCCCCAAAAAAAATGATTGTGGTCACATGTCCACTTATTTTTGTAGAGGAATTTTTAACTTTTGATTTTCCCGAGAAAAAAGTGATTGTGGTCCTTCACCACTTGGTCATGTTTCTGCAAGATGCTTCTTGTTTGATCGAGGTGTGAAGCTCTTGCCAAATTCTGGCTCCTTTTGATTTGAAAATTCTGGGCAGATCTGTTCTGACAATCTTCCCACATGAGCCATATTGTAGAATTTTCTACGAGTTTCTTTACTCCCTGACAGCTTGCTATTCCACAAAAGATTACTTTTCTTTTCGAATAGATCTTCTGCAAAACTTATGGTTTTTCCTGTCATAGTCTTTAACAGAAATGATCCGTTTACCGAATTACGATAAAACTTAAACGGAAATTTGATTTTGCCCATCTCTGTAAGACAGACCCATAATCCCCATGCTCTTCAGGTTGAAATGTCGTCTTCAGTTATTGAAGTAACAAGGGGTGTTTCTTCTGACTGAGGATCCTTGATAAATTTCTGAACATTTGTATCTGGTCTACTTAGTTTGATAAAATGAAAAGCCTCATGAGAGCCTTTTCCTGCTGGTTCTGGTGCTGTACTAAAGAAGTATAGTTCCAAAATGTCTCATATGGACAAATAGTCGTTATTTGACCAAGTTTTATGAACAGCTTCCTAGATCAATTTTGGTAGTCCTGAAATTTCTGGGAAGCTTGGCGATATGGTATAAATTGAGGCAAGAGCCTCGAATTCATATCATTCTTTGACCTCCTTTTGACATGAATTTGGTTTCATCCATACCCTAGGATATTTCCCTGAAACATCAACCCTGATTGTAGCTGGATTAATGCCTACTCTTGTTTTCAATTTCTCCCAATTTTTTTGGTACACCTCTAATGGAGAAATTGTCGCTTCATTAGTACCAACCTTAGATTTACCCTTGTCATTATTAGGTCTAAGGCTGATATTTTCTTCTTCAATCCCCGAGGTGAAGGGTTGACTTGAGGACTCGAGATAAGGATCTGGAGTCTCGATTTTTGTTTCAGCCGACTCATCTGGGGATGATCCCGACTTAACACTTGTGCTAGGGGTATTTGAATCCCCTGCTCCAGGTATAGAGTCCTGTACTTGAAAACTCTCTATTTGGGAAACCATTGACTTCTCAATACCTTGGAGGATAGGCCTTTGCATTACAGACCATAACTGAATATAAGCATGTAAACATCATGTGATTCGATCAGAAACAATTCTCTTATCGACTTGTTGTAGCCTTCCTGAAACTTCTGTGTTTAAGGCCAGCTTGTTGAACTCGTTTTGAAGCATTTCAAGGTGTTTCCTCAAATGTCTCTGTAATTTTATGATGACATCGATATCACCGCTGTCCATCTCTTGTTAAAAAAATCTGCAAGAATATTTTCATGAGATTTAATTATCACAATATCAAAAATATAATTTTGACATAATGCTTGCCATATTCATAATATGGCCTTATCAGGTTTAGATTTTATTTTATTCCTTAAGAAAGCTTTTACCTGTGTATTGAATTTCTATGCGAGTAAGAATAGCGGCCATTTTTCAAAAGTTCTTTTTACTGCATTGAATTCTTTTGATATGTCATCTTATGGCCTCTGCATCTAAGAATAGCCCACTGCAATATCTTCATAGATGTTCTCCTTTTGGAGTGAGCTTTGTTAAGACCGCCGCCCACCAATGATCACTAGCCTCCGTATATAACATCAGATCATCTTCATCGTGAGGGATAACTATTTTTGGAAGATTTTTACAAATCTCATTTAGTTGACTGAGTCCATATGTGTATTCTTTTGTCCATATAAATTTTGAATCTTTTTTCATTAATAGACTGAACACTTTCCAGTATTTTTCTAGGTTTTTAATAAACATCCCAGCAAAATTAACAACTCACTGAAAACTTTGAAGTTGTTTATTTTCTTTTACCTCTTTTGGAAAATTTTCACATTTTCTACTATATGATCCTGCAAAATTATTCCAGACTCATTGTTGAAACTTTTCAAGTTCGCAATCTTGATTTTGATGTTAACAAAACTTGTTATTTTGTGTTACTAATAATTTACCTTAGTGTGCAGAAGCTATGATCAGTTACGAGCTGTTTAGATAGCAAACTAAAGACCCAACTGATCGCACAAACTGAATCAGTCGAACTGATACGTCAAATGAGTAGTTCAGCTGATTGTTCAGTTGATAGGTGGTTCAGCAGGAGAACCTCATAAGCCTGGCCAGCCGAAGGAGCGTTCAACTGATGAAGAGCCCAGCTGACCAATTCAACTGAACGAGAGTGAAATCAGTTCAACTGACGAGTTCGGAGTATCAGTTAGAATCTTTCAGTTTCAGATCAAGACAAGCTCATTCTTATGGATTCCAGCTATGCACAAAGATACAAAGTAATTGTACAGTCAAAGGGAAATAATGAACGTTGCATAAAAGCATTAAAGACAAACGTTTCAGAAGGACAGTCGAAAAGTCGAGACATAAAGTCCAATAAACGAATTCAAATGCAAAGGATACAATAATCGAGTCTCGCTGTACGATCTAACTTTGTTCCTATAAATGGAAGATGAAGATCAGTGAAGATTCAAGAGACACAAGAGCAACAATGCTAACACCAGAGAGAGTGTGGTAAAAAGAAAGGGCACGCTAATCTCATATCAGCTTTCAGAAGCAATCAGCCCAGATAGAACTCTTCATATTTGTATCAGCTTAGTTTAGAAGTTTATTTCTCTTAGTGTGTGAGAACATCCTTGTTCAGTTTTCACACACGAACACACTCACCACCACCCAATTACAGTCTTGCACAAAGACATTAAACTTATGTATGTAGTCTTTCTCACATAGACATTAAAGAAGTGTTGGCTGAAAGATGCTGCCTTCAGTCTAGGCTAGGAGTTCAGTTAGGCAGTGGGTAAATCCTAAGTTGGGTGGATTTGTACAAGTAGTTGTATAAATCAAAGTCTTCTAGTGGATCCCAATCGAGGTGGTAGAAGGGGTGACGTAGGAGCATTTGAAGTCTCCGAACATCCATAAACATATCTTGTGTATTTAACTATTTAACTACTGTTTTCAAACTCTTTTATCAGCAGCAGTATCTGTCAGTTCAGCTGTCACCATAACTGAACTGATGTGTGCGAAAATTGATCTCCCTTGTTTCAGTTATTCAGTTTACATAAATTAAAACATTTTCAAATCTTACAGCTTTCTTCACGAAGGATTACTTCGAGAATTTTTCGCTTGGTCTTAAAACCAAACTCGATTTAATTCATCGGTGTTAACATTCTTAGAACACGAGCTATTGCAGCATATTGGAGAATTTAGTGTTTGAAATGCCTTCAAAGGCACCAGCACACGATCCTTCACTCATCGATTTCTATTCCGAGGAATTCAATCTTTCTTGTGGCAATGACTGCTTTCTTTTCTGACATAATCAGTCTTTCTTTTTTACAAATATCAGAGAAAATCTCTAAATGCTTAATATGTTCTTCTATATTTTTAGATGCTATTAAAACACCATCAATATAGACAAACATAAACTTGAAATAATCTTAAAAAGATTATCCATTTTTCTTTGAAATATCTGTGGTAAATTAGCTAATCTAATTGGTAATACTTCCCAAATATAGTGTCCTTGTGGTGTGGAGAAAGATGTGAATTTCTTGCTTTCTTCATACATCCGAATCTGATAAAATCCGGATTTACGATCAAATTTAGAGAATATATTTGCATTGCGTATACAACTAATTAGATGTTCTCTAGTAGGTATGAATTATCCATCGAACTCCAGAATCTTATTAATTTCTTGGTAATTAATAACTAATCTGGGTTTGTTCTTTTTTATTTCATCATGATTTCTTACAAGAATCATGGGCTGCTGTATGGTGAAATTTTTGCTTTAATTAAACCAAAGTCCAGAGGTTCCTTGATTATAATCTGCATATCCCTTTGATCTATTATATTCATTGGGATAAGCTTGCACCGGACAAATTCATACTCTTTTCATTCTTAATTTTAAGGCAAACTTTGAGTTGATTTTTGTCCCATCATGCCAAGGGATCTTCATTTTGATCTTTTTCTTGATATCTTCTAATGATACCTTAGATTCAAACTCTACATCATTCTTATATAGAGCTATCTTAAGGCATTCTATTTCTTCTAGTTGGAGTTCTTTATATGCTCTTAGTTGGAGCATTGTCTCTCCAAACCGTCTAGAATCCTTCATTTTTGGATTAAGAAGTTTTCCTTCATCACCACGCTTGCTGCAAAATTGGATTGACAATTTTCTGTAAAAATGCATCTCTTCGTCTCAGGACTATGATTTTGTGATCACAAGGTATTGTGAACACTAATTGTCTAGTCTCATTTTCTTGCGTATAGGACTTAAACATTTGTAGAAAATTAATTCCTAATAACATGTCAGCTCATGTATCATGAAAATATATCGGTGATGTTTTTACCTTATACCAAGGTTTTTGTCCAGCACATCCGATCATGATTTCAATCATCTTAATCCCCTTGTATAAGATTAAGATTCTTCTGAAAAAATATCTTCTAGTAATTTTTGGTAACTCTTCTTCCAAATTATTTGAAAAAACTCATCTTTTTGCTATACAGATTCCAGCACGTGAATCAATATAAGTAACAAAATATTATGTCTTATATTGTTCGCATAACATTCCTCATGGAATTTATATCGAGAATGATATGAACTTCCAATTCACCGAACTTAATCATTCATTGGTAAGTTTCTATCATAGGTTGTTCTAAATAATATATGGTATTGCAAGGAAATTGATTCCTTTGTTTCGTAATATCAAATACTATTTCTACTTTATTCCACCCTTCTGGGCACCTAAGCTTTCCTATGGTGGAAAAGCTTTTTGGCTCATGTTGGGTTTCTTGGACATGTGTTTTTCCTCGACCTGTAACTTGTAATCCTATCTCCTTGAAAAGATAGTCTTCTTCATTCCAATCTAAGACTTTGATTCCTTTGTAGAATCGGTTTGTCTTGTATTTGGATATCTGTTTCTTGTATTAAAGGAAACTCAACTCTTTTTGGATAAATTGCCTGAGCACCTTTTCCAAATATCTTAGGTATTTCAATAAACTCATTTTTAATAAACAATTCTGAATGATGTGTATTAGATAGAGCATATAAAATTTGATATGTGATAGAATATGGTCTATTACCTTCTTTCATTAACATTTTTCCTTGAAATTTTGGTGTAAAGTCAAGGCTCGGCTAAAATCTCGATCTGCCAGGTTGTAGGCAATTCTCGGATAGATTACTCCTGCAATTTTTTCCGCGCAGAGATTTCTTGAGATAGTTCCCAGTACTGAATCTTGAAGGTTCCCCATTCTTTTATCGCATATAGCAATATCAATGGGTGAATCTATTCCTTCCTTGAAAGTAGCTTTTATCATGATCTAGATTACTTCGATATGAATTCATGACATGGTCTGTGCTACTTCTATCTTTAGTTTTTGTAATTCCTCCTTAATTTCTTCGGAATGAATTAGTTGCTTCTCCATTCTATTTCCTGTAAGTTCCATTGAGATTGACATTTCCTTTCGGAAACTTTATAGATTAGATGATGCTTTCTGTTTCTTAGGTCAATACTTCCTAAGAACTTTTCTACCTATCCTGCAGAGAATCTTTGATATATCTGTAGACTAGGATTTTCTCTCATAATCCTTTGAACCATATTATGAGATATTGTTGTCTGGTTAAAAGAAACTAGATAAATCTTCATGTGTTTTATGTCGAAACACCTTGTCTTCAGTCAGATTCCGATTCAGTTCCATCAGATTCTCCATGACTTAAGACTTCTTCTTCATATATACCATAATATGAGGCAATGTCCTCAAATTGGTATACCTGAATAAGATCTTGGTAATAAACTGAATTTTCAATATTCGGGGTTGGCTCGAAGCATTTTATTCCTCTTTTCTTATTTTCTGGACAATTGGTCGAGATATGACCTCTTGCTCCACATGTCCAGCAATTATAATCCTTAAAACTTTCATTAGTTCGAGTATGAGCTCTTCTAAAAGTTTTCTTTGTAGGTGTTCTTCCTGTACTTCGAGATGTACTCGATGCTTGGGATTATATTCTACTTCTTGATGGTCAACTTCTTTGCCCTGATTTATAAGATTTGGCCTTTTGTCTGGACCAAATTGTTCTTGATTTCCAAGAACTTCTTCCACTTCTAGCATAAGGATGAATTCAAAAATTTTTCCTCTTATGCTTCTGTGGTTTACTTCCAATAATCGTTGGAAGATCATTTTCCTTACAACACAAAGGAATACGTTTATTAATACCCCTTAAACGTTTGTAATTCTATTGTAATACTGCCAAATAGCACCATTCTGCCAATTTTATTTTAAGTAAAGAGGTTCCTCGTGCCAGCGTATCTAGATTGCCAAGGACATATTCTCTTATTAGCATTTCTCTCCAGGGACTTGGCATCTTGGCGAATAAAATATGCATTGTTATATCTCCTTCAACCCCTGAATTCCATCTATATTTAGTGAATAACATAATATATTCATATACTAAACATATATCATGTAATTCAAGATTATACATAGCTTGAGTGTATTTCTTTTTCTTTTCTGTAACTTGACTGTTAAAAAATTCTACCCCTATAAATTGTGCTTTAAAAAGGGTAGTCATTCTTCCGGCTATCTCGCTAAGAGACTCTCCGGCTAGGACTATTCTTTGGTTTCTACCGAAGTCATGTCCCAAACAATTTTAACTGATCTCATAAACTCATTTTCAGAAGTTTAATGAATCATTATCTATTGAGATCTAGGGTGCCTGTTGCGATCCTCATAACGGATGTCCAATCATCTATAAGATCTTCTCTGTTTTTGAAATCTAATATATCTAGGTTAAGCATAACCTTATAAGGATGTATTTGTTCTAAAATGGATTTCCCATAGGATGTTTGGTGCAAAAGAATTTGATTCTTCCTTGACCTCGTTCCCACTGGGTGTGCTTCTCCACCAGTGTAAAAGTCTGGTTCGGATTCTCTCATATTTATATTCTGATATCCCACACTTTCTATTGGTGGTTCATGTGATGATGACCAGGTTATGGTAGGTTTTTCACCCCCGGTCGTATTCATCCTTAGATCTACAACTTTGAGATTTGCGAAGGATTCTGCAAGTTCTTGTAGATCCTCTAGACCAATCTTTTCTAAAGTTGTCATCAGATTAATTTCTTTTCTGAGAATGTTTGATTAGATTGATCATCCTTTCTTCTTCTGTTAAAGGTTTTGGCATCAATTTGGCCTTCCATCTTTGATGCAATAAGGGTCAGTACCAAATGATGGTGGTAACATTCATTCTGAAGATCTTTTACTAGAACTTGTTGTTGTTCTAGGTTTCGAATCCTTGTTCGAATATCCTTTAATATTCCAATAATTTCTTCCTGGTTTTCAAGGATTTTCTCCACATTATGTGGTACATAATACATCATATTGCCATAATTTTGTACCATCTTTTGAATTTCTCTAAGATCTCCGGAGAGTTTAGAGGAATCTGATACTATTTCTAAGAACCTGTTATTTGGAATCATAAGTTTATCTTAGGACTCTGATAGGTTCCTTCTTGATATCTAACCTTAGTTAGATCTTCATGTTCCAAATATTCCAGAGTTCTGGAATAAATCATGTAATTACTTAATCTCGAACCTGGGTTCGGATTCATGTTAATTGAAAAAATTCTCATCCTCAAACATGTAATTACCTTATAATAATATATTTGTATGTTTGAAATAATTTTACCTAGGCTCTGATACCATTTTCGGGCCAGAAAATCAACCATTTGAATTTTATCACACATGAGTATAACTAAAGGCATTTTTGTCTTTTTAAAGTCTTTTTAGGTACTGGAACTAAAGTTTTTTAGTTTGGATATTAAATTTAAAGTTAAGTTGGGTTTATGTATTTTTTCACAATTTACCCATAATTTAATATGGATAACAAAATTATTTTTATTTTTAATTATTGTATAACAATCAATTTTTCACAATTTACCCATAATTTAATATGGATAACAAAATTATTTTTATTTATAATTATTGTATAACAATCATATTGGGTGTGTGAATATTGTTTGATTGTGACTAATGAGAGCCATCAAAACTGTGACGATAAGTTATTGTACAAGTTAAAATATTTGAGTCGTACTATTAACATTAATTAAAATTTTTGTAAAACGACACACATTCAATCTTATAATTGATATCATACCGAAGTTCACAAGTTTAATTCTCATTGTTGTAATGAGTGTACTTTATTGAGAGATGAATTGTTGAAGTGTAATTGTAACGTCCCGAAAATTTAAAGGTCCACGTAAACCACATGCATGCAATTATTAAATTCTCTTGTATTTTAGTTAATTGTTTTAATTGCATTAAATTAACTATGTTGTGCATATTTGTATGTTTAAATTATATTTTATACATGTTTGCATTAAAATGTATTTTTAAAGGTTATTCGAGTTGCGATCGAGGAACGGAGACCGAGGGCTGAAAAAAATAGAAAATGTTTTTATTAAATAATTGCTTTTAATTATTTAAATTAAGAATGATGTTTTTTCTTATTTTTGAAAGTAAGGAGTTTTTAGGTGATTTTATACGCCGGAACGTAAATTTTATCGGTGTTGGTTTTTCAACAAAAATACGAATTTTTTGGCAACCCGGCTTAATAAATTCACAAATTTATTTAAACAAAAACTTTGATAATATTTTATTAAATCTTAATAAAGACTAATGGGCCTAAATTAGTGGCTTAAGAGGCCTAGGCCTAGTTAGTAATTTAATTAGCATATAATATGTTTAAACCACTTCAAACCCTACACATTGTGACTCAATAATCACACGCCACTTTCTGAAAAATCCCTCCAACCACACGGCACACACACATTCAATATTTGAAGAGGAAATTTTCGAGAAGCTTCAAGGGAAATCGAGTTTGGGCCCTCTTCGTCGCCGTTCTTCATCGTCAACGGTTTTTCTTGCGTTTAAAACGCAAAGGCACGCCTATATTTCTTTCTTTTCTCATCTTTCACACCATAGTATTTATTTTATTATGTTTTGAATGAAAACAAATAAAGCTTTCAAATAATTTCGTTTATGCATCAAAGATGAGTTTTTAAATCATGTTTGTTGATCCAAGATTATGTTTAACATGATCCTAAGGAGCTGCCATGACTAGGTAAGGTTTAAGGGAGGTTTATACATGTTTTAAAGGGTCCTAAGTCACACAACACAAGCTGCACACGTACACATCAGAAAGCTGGAACCAAGTGATCATGAAAGTAGATGGTGGGGCTCGGTTGAAGGGAATTTGATACATGGGGGCAGGTGGCTCGACCAGGACTTGTAGTTGGGACCTAGGGGTCATGTTTAGGTCCTAGGAAGGGTCATAGGGGGGCTAGGGCTCGATCCTTGGGCTGGGGAAGAGTCCACGTGAAGTGGGACTCCTCCCCAAAGCTTGCGCAGAAGTTGGACGGGAAGTATGGGGTGTGCGGCTGGCCTGGGTGCTAGCCAAGTGGGTCCTACGGGTCTAGGGAGGTGGTCTAGGGTCAAGCTAGGGGCTGGTGCGGCTGGGTCGCAGCTGGCTCGAAGGAGAAGTTGGAACCGTGAGTGAACAAAAGAAGCGCGCAGGCTGCTGTTCTCTTCAGGAGGTTTGTGCGCTGGTTCAAGGGGTTGGGCTGGTCTGGGTAGGGTCTGGGCACGGTCCAGGGATGGTGAGGGTCGTGTGGGCTCGGTGGTGGCTCGGTTGGGAGAGTCCTAGACTAGTTAGGAGTCCTATGGTTCAAGGGATCTCACGCACACAAGCAGAATCTGATAAGGGTCAAGTTCAGTAGGCTTTTTGAGCGGGTTAGGGTCATGTTCTTTGGCTGGGCTTGCACAGTAGGGTCCCTAGGTGAGTTGGCTAGGTTTTGGCTCAAGGTGGCTCGGGCGTGGCCCGAGTAAATTGGGAGATGGCTCGGTGTGTTCGTTAGTGTGTCAAAAACAAAAATTTAAGAAGGAAAAATTGATCAGTGGGTCCACGGGGGTGGCTCATGACTTGGAAGGGTAGAATAAATCTTAAAATTTTATGTTTAAAATTTGGAATCAAAATAACGTGTTTTGGATTTATTCGGGATTTAATCGCCGCACAAAACGCTAATTAACGAGTTAATCGAAACGCCTAGTTTTAAGCTTTATAAAATTATGAAAAATTAGGTTTAAGCTTAAATAATTATTATAAGTCTAAGTTTTTAATTTGGGAATTTTATATCAAGGTTTGATTTAATTCGGGATTAAAACGCATTAATATGTTATATTTAAATAATAAATTAAAAGTCATCAATTTAAGCCAAATAAAAATATGAGAAAATTCTTGTAAGCTTAAATAATTATTTGAGACATGTTAGAGTCAAGAAATCAAGAAAAAAGAAGTCAAAATCGTAAAGTGTCAAGTCCAGGGGTAAAACGGTCTTTTTACACCGGAAAAATTAGTAAACGTTATGGCAGTGCCCTAAATGCTATTTTATGATATTATGACTATTTATGAATGTTTATGAGATGTTCATGATTAATTATGATTTATTTAAATGTCCATGAATTTTTTAAAAGACATGTTGCATGCTTGGTTTCAAAAATAAAATGTTATTTTATGCATGATTTTTATAAAGTGATGAGAATGTTAAATGTTGAAGGAAGTGAAGTAATTGTGACTAATTCGTTAATGTTGGAGATGTCGTGAGGGTGGCGGTCCCAGTGGGAGCCCGACGATCGTGTTTCCATTATTACGAATATGAGGTTATGAGGTTTGAGGTAAGAATGGGAATACCGTGAGGGGAGAAGGCCCCAGAGGGAGCCCTGACGATCGTATTTCTATTCGAATCATGATAGACCAAGGCTCAGTTGACCGGTGAGAGTGTTGTTGATGTCCCCGCCGCCCAGTACTGTGGTTTCATGTAGATGGATCCATCGATTTTTCATGTTCATGTCATGTCAGGAAAGTCACAATTAACGATTTGAATTCAACAAAAGGAAAAAGAAAAAGAAAAGAAATTGTTCATGATCATGTTAAAGGTTTATGTCATGTTGAGGAAAAGGAAAAATGTTAAGGTTTATGTGATGCATGTCATGAAAATGTTTATGCTTAAAGTTGATGCATCATTTTGAAAATGCTTCTATTTAAAGTTCATGCATCATAAAGGTTTACGAAAATGTTCATGTTTGAAGTTTATGATGCATCTTCATGAAAACGATATTTTAAGTACAAATATTTTTCAATGTTATATGTTGACTGTATTACGTATTACTTGCTATAAAGATGATGGTGTGTTAAGTCTTTAGACTCACTAGGTGTGATAGATGCACGTGAGTTTGAGGGAGGTCTTGACGGATGATTTGACTGGACTGAAGGTGCACACAACCCGAGGACCAGCGCTTCTATTTTTCCGCATTTACGATTATGACTTATGATTTATGCTAAAGATTTTAAGACTATTTATTTATGCTTTGAGAGATTTTTGAGAGGTTTAGTATGAGCTATATTTTTCAAATTTATTGTTTTTTAGATTTGGTAAAACATGCAACGATTTCATTTTTATGACTATTTCACTTGATTTTTAAAATGCTAGTTGGATGATGTTTTATTTTAAAGGAGAAAATATTTTTATGTGTATGGCCGAAAATTGAGTGTTTATAAAAAAAATTTCTAGTACTTTTTAAGCAATAAAAGGGCAGACCGTTTCAGTAATAGTTGTCTGTGTTATGATAGCAATGAAAACATATGACGTTTGAACTGATATATTGTTTAATATTTGATTTACATTGTTAGCACCGACTATATATTTTTTGAATACGACAAATATTGAATCCTGACAAGAGCTTGTAAGTTACTAACATGTACTAATTTAAAACCGAATCAAGTCAAATTTATTACGGAAAATTTATAATTTTTGCCTCTTTGTCCATAAGAATCAAATCAAACAAAATATTAATATCTATATTATTACAATATAACGTATGAGTGGTATGGAGTTTACCATCTATATATCATGGTAGAATCATAAAATTAGTATGCCACCATAAATATATAAAAAAAAAAGCTATAAATTTTAAAAATATAACACATAGTTATTTTACTTAAATAGTATTACTAATTATTTAATTTTAATATGTTTTTTTAATTTATATTATTTTCTAAAATTCGCTTAAATAGGAAAAAAATTGATATGCATAAGACATGGGGGCAAATTCCTGTGGACATGTGTCTTCCAAGACCCCAATTGAAACTAATAAATATATACACATTCTAAAGTGTCATATTATTTATACACATTCTAAACTGTCATATTCACATGTAATTAGAAAACTATTTGTCTCTAAAACATGCATTCTATTATGGTCAAAGATTTATAGGAATATGGACATGTTAGAACATGACATCCAATTACAAAGAGAGCGTATCAATTACAATGCACAAACTCTTATTTAATTTATCACTGCACCGGATTTATCAAATCGTGATTGTAACGATCATGGACTATTCCGATCTTGGGCTCCTTCGAGGGCCTTGTACCATCTTGGATTCCCACTGGGGTAATTTCCTTCACGGGTTTTCTCATGCGTCATTACTCACAGGACTCTCCACACCAGGTTGGTGGAGTGATACCTCCCAGTCTCGAACCCATGACCTCTTTGGTTATCCCGATCTTAGGCTCCCTCGGGGGTCTTGTCCCATCTTGGGTTCCCACTGGATGCGTCATTACTCATAAGACTCTCCACACCAGGTTGGTGGAGTGATACCTCCCCAAGTCTCGAACCCATGACCTCCTGGCATAACCAGGTGTGGAGAGTCCTATAAATAATGACGTATGAGAAAGCCCGTAAGGGAAATGACCCCAGTTAAAACCCAAGATGGGACAACATACTCGAGGGAGCCCAAGATCTGGATAGCACATGATCGTTACAGTGATCCTTAGGCAGTATGAAAACAAATCACAGTCCATTGTTCGTCGAGTAGAGTTACAGTGGTGTATTGGGGGGTATTGAGGTTTAATCATGCACAACTATAATTATAAATTATCTACTTGATTATTCAGGATTAGTGTAGTTTAGCATACTTATCTTTTAAGTACTTATTAGACTGTGGATACCCATACATCCATTATAATGGCATACAACACATACACCATACTCGAGCGAACTTGTTAATATCTTTATTTTTTTAGAGTTCATCGACCAGAAACTAATAACATTTATTATGAAAAACAAGGATTCTAAAATAAAATAATCATTACTTGAATATTATATATGTATATATAAAAATTAACTTGAAATCTGATTGTTTAAATATAATATATATATATATATATATATATATAAACTTAAAAAATTATCCACATTTTATTATTTTCCTAATTAATTGACCAAATATCTCGTGATATGATTATCAATATTCATCTATACACATATTGAACAAAGAAGATATTTTATTTTTTAACACTCGGTCAACTCTTTTTTTAAGAAGATGACATCCTCAAGTATATTTCAAATACAATTGAGGAGATCATTTTTTTAAAAAAAAAGAGTTGACTGAGGTTATTTAACCAATTTCCGAAACAATAACAAAGTGTATGCATCATCTGTCTCACACGGAATATATAGTTGGTTAACCCAATTTTCAAAGACAATTAATTAACTTGACTAGTCACATTAATTGACATCGTGACACGTTTTATTAAATTGTGGAAGTCAATAAATGTTTAATTTCTCCGTTTTCATAATTGACGGGTAATAGCATTGCAAAATAAATAAACCATTAAACTAAGATGGGTTTATTTTGTAAAAATTATTAAAAGTCATAATATAAGCTCAATCGAGGTCCCACTTGCTTAAAAATCTCATAATTTATCGCAAAAAAATTCTGTAAATAAAGGAGCGAAATTAAAAACGTTCTGATTTACACTCAAAACTTTGTTTATTTCAATTGGTTTTAGGCAGCGTTGACTTGAGCGTTATATAGTTTCCGTAAGGTATTTTTCAGCGCCTCTAACATTTATGTTTGCGACTCAGGCAACGATCCACCATCTTTGTAAGGAATTTGCTTGTTCGGTTGACCCTACCCCTGCGGGCACTGCCTGCAGGGGTCGATCCAACGGCTCGGATTATTTCGAGCCAATTTTTTTTTTTTTACAGGGAGGTGGGCCGGATCACTCATATGGAGTGATCCGGGCCGTTCATTGCCCGTGCAGGCAGTGCCTGCAAGGGTAGGTTGAAACAAACCGTGTTATATTGTGTCATTACCACTATTCTAATAAATGAAATATTATCATAAAACAACATAAATTTTAAAATAACTAAAATATCTTACTTAAAATAAATATTTTTTTAAAAAAATATTATTTTAAAATTATTAATTCTCGTGTAATTTTTTTATTTCTTTTTTAAAAAATCACTTAATACTTAAAAAATTAAATACAAAACTTAACATATGTATAAATTACCAGTAAAACTAGCACTAATCAACAGAGTCAAGAAAAGTAGGCAGGGGTTGTTGGGATTAACCAAGTGGAAGTAAAATAATACAACTTATTTTTATATATAAAATTATTCTCCATTTAATTTCTGTCACTATTTTTCTATCTATTGCTTATTTGATTTTTCCTCTCATATCTCGATAAGTTTTTTTTTATAATAGTTTATTAATTCTAAATCTTTTAAAGTTTAATTTAAAGTGAGATATAATAAGAGTTTCCAAGAGTCCATTCTCCGTTCTATATATTTAGACTTATTTGTATTTTTCACATGCATTAAAAAAAATTATAAAATAAATAAGTTTTACGGAGAAAGTTCTCGTTTTACCATTTAATGAATGCGATAATATGATATAAAAACTTGCTGGATACTATATTATTAATAATTGTGAGATTCTTAGAATAACTATATCAAAGAACACAAAAATATTTAAATCTATAATTATTTTTTTTACAATACTAAAAACCTCCCTAAGTCACTCCATATTTTACATAAAAAAATATAAACAAAACTTTCATTTTGAATCGAACGTCTATTATAAATCGAAAATAATTTCGTGTTAATTGTTTAGTATTACTTGATCAAATTTAAAATGATGAAAAACGCATGTGCATCTTTTATTAATCTATACTATATTATTAAGTGTGACTGAGTTAGAAAAACTGCTTGAGTAGGACACCAAAATTTCTTCCTTTTTTACCCTCCTCTTCAACACCACCTATAATAATTCCAACCACGTCAATCTTACGCCTAAAATCTTCTCCAAAAATGGAAGCCTTAACCGTACCAACACATTTGAAAACTTCTCAATTTAAAAAAACCTTACGGTTAGTATTTTTAACACAAAAAACCTTTCTTTTTTCTATCATATTATTATTTTTTTATTGAAATTAAGTTTAATAGAAAAATAGATTTTTTGTCATACACAACAATGTGTACAAACATTATTAAATGTTATGTTATACGAAATGTGTGTGCCTCAGCCGCTAGTATATATAATGAATGTGGTTAGATTGGTAAAAGAGTAAAAAAAATATTGAATTATATATTTAAAATAAATGGAAAAAATAAGATTTTTATAAAATTAACACGAGGTTATTTTACTTAAATAATATTTTAAAAAACAGTAATTTTCCTAAGTAATTTTAATAATTTTTTTTTTTAAAAAAATTCCTTTAAATAGGTCAAAAGAAATGGTAGGCACATGAAAATTTATCCAACCTACCGACGCCTATGGATCTCAATTTTCTCGCACGAAGCACGTCGTCTGACCTCATCCCCCTGAATTCAGCACATATACGCTAGTTTGGTTGCTGATCGCTGTCCCACCTAACTCCATTCCCCCATATATACATACATTGAGCTCAAGATCCTTCATTCGTGTTGATTCGATCCGTTTTCTTGCTTTTTTGAGATGAAGGTGATCGAGAAGATCCGGGAGGCGATTCCCGAGAATGGGAACAGCGATAAGGTTGTTTTCTCGTTCGAGTTCTTCCCTCCGAAGACGGAGGATGGTGTGGACAACCTGTTCGAGCGGATGGAGCGAATGGTGGCCCACAACCCTGCGTTCTCCGACATTACCTGGGGGGCTGGCGGAACCACGGCGGATCTCACGCTTGAGATCTCCAATCGCATGCAGAACATGGTGTGCGTGGAGACAATGATGCATCTTACGTGTACCAACATGCCTGTGGAGAAGATCGATCACGCGCTGGCTACCATCAAGGCTAACGGCATTCAGAATGTCCTCGCGCTCCGTGGTGATCCTCCTCACGGCCAGGAAAAGTTCGTCCAAGTCGAGGGTGGTTTTGCCTGCGCTCTCGATCTCGTAATGTCCATCGTTGCTTTCAGTTATTGTCTTCTTGTGTTTTGAATTCTTTGGATCCGTCTATAGTTAATTGTCTTCTGTTTGTTGGCTGTTTCGTTTGTTTCCAGGTTAAGCATATTAGATCCAAATATGAGGACTACTTTGGGATTACTGTTGCCGGCTATCCAGGTTTCTCTCACTCCTCGACGTGATCGCTTTCCACAAATAGCTATCTATTCTTCTTTTACTCGTTGTCAAGACCAAATGTTTAATCAACTATCACTGTTTTAGTAAGTGCATTAAGTCACACTAGACCATTTAGAGCTCATTGATAAATTTACTTGAGTCCTGCTATGTTTGAATTTTGTACTGAGTGATACTACTACTCCGTTAATGGGAAAAAGATGACATTTGCTTGTGCTCTGAATCTCTGTAAGTTTATTAACCATCCTGCTGGATATTTATTCATGCCCCCGTGCCCTTTCTTTTATCTACTCAGAGGGACATCCTGATGTCATTGTCGATGGAATGGCACCTCTTGAGGCATATCGGAACGAACTTACTTATCTCAAGGAAAAGGTTCGAAACAAAAATATCATTTCTTACTAGTATGTATGATTGGATTTAGTTTATCTCAATATTATGATATTGGGGTCAAGTTGTCATGCAGATTGTGATGTTCCTTTTTCAGATTGACGCCGGGGGTGAAGTCATTGTAACTCAACTCTTCTATGACACGGATATCTTTCTCAAATTTGTCAATGACTGCCGTCAAATTGGAATAACATGTCCCATTGTGCCGGGTATCATGCCCATAAATAATTACAAGGGGTTCCTCCGCATGACTGGTTTCTGCAAAACTAAGGTATGTGATGCACAGTGGAAGAGTCTAAGATCTTTCTATTTGATTGCTTCATAGTTTGTGGATTCCTAAGTTGTTATCATCCATGCTTTGAACTTGGTTCTTGGGATTTGTATTTTTGGTTTTTTTTTCGAACTATGAAAATACTTAGTGAGTACCCACCAGGGCATAGAAACCAATTCTGCTCTATCTGAATTTTATCAGTGAATTCATAGATTGGAACCAACTTTACAGAGCGGAATATCTTGAACACAAACTGAAAAAAGTTGGCGCACACAAAGTCAAAAGCACAATTTTGATTGTAAAAATAATTTTCTCGATTAATCATTTATATAAGAACATAGACATGACATGTGATCAAGGTTCCTTTGAAAGCTTACATAACACTATAAGACTAAAATTTCATATCTAATTGGTGAAAGAGTACTACTCTTCCTCTTTATTTAAACTCGTCTCTATCCTAGCTGTTTACCACTAGTTAGACCTGACAGAAACTGTTATTTGCACCTAATGCACAAGGGATTTGCATAACACCAAGGTATCCGAGTATATGATGAATTATTTATTCATAATATATGCTCGTATGAATTGGGTTATGATCACTTAGAGCCCTAAAGATAGTCAATAAATCCTCTTATTTTCGTTGTTAAAAAAAGATTTTCTTGTACTGCAGTAAGAAAGGACTACATGGTACTTTATATACATAAATTTTATTGCGATAATAAAAATGGATTGTGTGGTACTTCATATACATAATATCTCAGAACTTACCTTGACATAACTTCTTTCTCCGACTCTCGAAGAAATATCCATCATTATTTAGAATTGTCTCCATCTTTTTGGATGATGAAAGATGATTTATTCATCATTGAATTACAGTTTAGCCTCTTAGGAAAGTGGGAATGAGAATGAATTAGTTATTTTACAACAATCACACCAATTTTATCTCGCCTCAAGATATGTGTACGTTTAAGAAATTGATTTTAAAAAAAACATGGTTTGTAGGTTTCTTAAGAAAATTAGAATTCTGATTAATGAAGTCAATCATGCCATAATGATAACTGGTTTATTCTTCTGTAAAATAGAGGCAATGCTAAAAAAGGACGTCACAAAGATATTGGAGGCTTCAAACCATATTGTAGCTAAATGTAGCATATTACTGCATGCTTTAATTAAAGAATTTGGAAATGTTCAAAACTCATAAAAGAAGTTTCAAATATTTATTTAGGGTAAAGGGTCGGGGATTGACATTTGCCTTGTCATTGGAACTCATCCAAAATCTTGTCAATATTGTCATCTTATTTGATTTTGTATATTGCGATCAAGCTACAACTTTAGGGATAAGCATCATCTATTGTCGTTAACTTTTGCAAAATATAAAGCGTTGAAACTGGATATATTTATATATCAAATAACTTTTTTGAAAATATAATTTTCTATATTAAACTCGTGGTTTCCTTATACAAATTTTTGGTTCTTTTCTGATATTATCATAAGCATCCTGCTCAGAACACTCGTTTAAGCATGATATTGTATTTTATGTTGTGCAACAGATTCCCCCTGAAATTATGGCCGCCTTGGAACCTATCAAGGACAATGAAGAAGCTGTCAGGGCATACGGAATTCACCTTGGTACGGAAATGTGCAAGAAGATTATGGCTACTGGGATCAGAACTTTGCATCTCTATACCTTAAATATGGAGAAATCTGCATTGGCGATATTGATGGTTTGTTTTGAGCTTATTTTTGCAGTTTCACCACATGAAAGTATCACTATTTTGATCGGGTAAATTGAATGAGGCTTGTTTAAACTTTCATGTACAGAATCTTGGGCTGATCGAGGAGTCCAAGATATCAAGATCCTTGCCGTGGAGACGTCCCGCAAATATTTTCCGTGTGAAAGAAGATGTTCGTCCAATATTCTGGTAAGTGTATCATATGGAGGCCTAATCCAGGCTCTTCCGTCTTTTTACCTTAACTCTGTAGTTTATAAATGCTGATTTATACTTTTCAACTGTTATGGCTGATACATGACAGGGCCAACCGTCCTAAAAGCTACATTACCCGAACTATTAGTTGGGACCAATACCCACATGGTCGATGGGGAGATTCCAGAAATGCCTCATATGGAGCACTCAGTGATTACCAGGCATGCACTTCTCATTTAGTTATAAGTTTTTTTTTCAGTTCTTGTCTAGATGCAAGTACAACCCATGGGTTCAGCTCATGTGAAGACTAACATCCAGTTGGGTTTTCATACTATTTTCCGCCGATATTCTGATTTTGGCTGGTAGTTTCATTCTTGATCGATAATTTTATCGATGCAGTATTTTTCTCAGGAGAAAGGTACGTTTGTTTGGTACTATTAGTGGATATATGCGATCAAGAACATCCACAGTTGAGATTTTGGTGTGTTTAATCTATAAAACAAGTGTGACTATGATGTGATCATTGTCTTCACATCTGATTTCTGAACTGTTGGGGCTATTTATGCTGAGGAATTGGTAGGAAATCAGAAAAATATGGCAAATGCTGGTCAAGGTTGAATATCTGCAATTTTGTAAACTCAGCCCTCAATCTTGTGTTATTGTCTTTACTTGTATAACGATCCTGATGAGAGACTTTGCTTGGGAAGAAAAATAGTTAAAACTTGAATGGATAAAACCTAAATTGATAAAGGAATGCACACTATGCAAAATCTCATTCGAAAGTTATCATTCATATTCTTGAGTGATATCTATGATGTTTCTTCATGCAATTTTATGATCTATGCTTTGAAATTCTGTTTTGCTTAAATGACGATACAATATCAAATGACAGCCTGTAACATTCTTGACAGTTCATGCGGCCACGTTCACGCGATAAGAAACTTTCTGAAGAATGGGCTGGTCCTTTGAATGATGTTGAAGATATTAATGAGGTAAGCCTTCTGCTTACAGCTCATTATCTCAAAGGCTCAGTTATTGAAAGCTCAGTCCTCGTGAACTTTTAAATAATCAGAAATTTGTGAAATTCTGCCTTGGGAAGCTGAGGAGTAGTCCATGGTCTGAATTAGATGGACTTCAGCCAGAGACAAAAACCATTAATGAACAGCTTGGAAGCATTAACATGAATGGTTTTCTAACTATCAACAGCCAACCAGCTGTTAATGGAGCTAAATCAGATTCCCCTTCTGTAGGTAATCTCAAGTCTTTTACCTGTCACTTTGACTACGTGAATTTTTAGTTTCTAGGAGTTAATGGATGTGAACATACATTCCTGAAAAAACATCAATCATTTTTACATGTACTCTGGTCGCATGTGGTTAGGGAGGCGACAATAGGTTACAAGCCCAGGGAGGCTCAGACTAGGGATGCAAATGAATTGGATCATGTAGAATAACAGCCATTTTTTCATATTTGATCCTGACCTTGAATTTTATTTGTCAGCTTGAGCTTAACAAGCTGACTTGGGTTCAATTTGGCTTGAATCGTCGTTCAAAATCAAGCTCTATTCATTTGGTTTGAACTCAATTATCGAGCTCTATTAAGTAATTGCTTGAACTTCGGCTCGACCTCGTTGCTTGTTAAAATTTTCATATAATTTATAACAAACTGATATATATATTACAATTCATAAATGGTACAGAAGTTATCGAACGAATAGTTAGAGATCAAATTCGGCTCGAAATTATATTCGAACACGTTCTAGCTTGGCTCTAGTTTGATAATTTTTGGTATTGATTAAATAGTATTATATATGACTCAATTTGATTTCGTCCTTAGCTGAGATGAAGATGCTGTCATTGGTGTGGGATTTGTAATTTTTGAACATGGTGTCATCGTAATAAAAAATATGACTTTTCCTAAAGATGTCCATCCTTTGATGCATCTGACATCTACTAGGGCTTTAATATTCCTCTTTCTTTGTTTAAGCGTTAATACTTCCCTTAGAATTTTTCGAGATAGTTCCGGAATGTCCTACAGTATTTGGGTGTTTCTGTGTAGGAGAATGTATCAATTTGCTCACCATGCTCGTTGCAAAGATTCCAGTTAGTGAGTGATAGACAAATAAGCGTCAAACTAGCCATCAGTATTTTTTTAACTACTGGAGGATCATTTTCATTGAACTCCCACTTCCTGTTTTACATCATGGGGGTTTCCGAGTTTAATTTCTCGGTCTCTTTAAACAAGTCAAATAATATATTCTTGTTGACAAACGATACCACTTTAACTTCTCTCAATCTCCTAAGGATGTACTTAAATTCTCATAAATCTCTTACCATGAATTTTGTTTTCATGTTTATGGAGCTTCTGGATTTAGTATGATTCGTCTTTATTTATGATAATATCATCAACATAGACAATCATGATGAATAATTTCCATTTTCCCATTTTGATGGAAATAGTATAATCTGCTTGTACCTATGGAACATGGGTTTGCAGATTTTGAGATCATAGAGCGATTTTTTAAATCCACGCTCTTTTCTTTATCTTTTATGATCTAAATCCAAGAGAAATTCTCATTAACACTTACTCCTCCAATAACCATTCATTAAGTTTACATCAAGCCGATGGACTTCGCATGTAAATTTGTTGCTAAAGATGAGAGAACCATAGTTGCGTATAGCTTTTCCATTGATGTGAAAAATTTCTCTATGGTAAATATTTTATATTTGAGTGTGCATTCAGTCATGCCTTCTATAACTCAATGTCTCCATTTGCTTTGTATTCAATTTTAAACACCCCTACTCTCTGCAACTCTCTGATTTTCTGGACGATCTATAAAATTTCAAGTTCTATTCTCTAATAGGGCCCGCATCTCCTCCAAACTGTCTTTTCTGCTCCAGATTTGTTAGTTTTCGTGAATATTATAATGTATCTCTCCCCTGACAACCTAAATTTATGCCTCTAATCGTGGAGACTGTTTCAAGTATATCATTCCATGCCAAAGCTCCCTGAGTGTATTGTAGTACTTAGTGATAGTCATGTTGCCTTGACAAGTGTTTATAATCTTGTACTTGTAAGTCTGCCTTGATGAGTGTTTTTAATTTTGTACTTGAACTCAAAGCATTTGGATGTATCTTTTATGTTCATTTATATACACCTGTAGCTCAACTACCCATATTTCTCTTTCCATTTCTGAACCGTAAAGTTCTTCCGATGTTTGGCTCCATAAAATTTATTAGTCAACACATCCGTATTGACTTCTTCCGATGTTCTCAATTTATTGTAATCTGGTGATGTATCTAAGGTGGTTAACTAGCATAAGTTGAGTTGCCTCACCTCTTCCGCAAAATATAGGCTGCACATTTTTTCGTTCTTTAGAATATAATTCACTTCTGTTCATTTTACATTGAGTGATTTGTTAGGACAGTTTTTCAACTTTGAGTGATTTTGATTGGGTTTTGGAATTGGTGGATGTATGTTAGGTAGTGCATGATTCTCCTGTTCAGGTCATGTTTCTACGCAGACATGTACTTCTTTCTGTTCATTTGATTGTCATTTTACTTCCAGGATGGGGTGGCCCTGGTGGGTATGTTTACCAGAAGGCCTACTTGGAATTTTTTTGTTCCCCGAAAAAGTTGAATGCTCTGGTTGACAGATGCAAAGACTTCCCATCTCTTACCTACATGGCTGTAAATAAAGATGGAAGTAGTTGGATTTCTAATATCGAAAAAATTGACGTGAATGCGGTGACATGGGGTGTTTTTCCTGCAAAGGAGATTATTCAACCAACTGTTGTGGATCCCGCAAGCTTTATAGTGTGGAAGGATGAAGCATTTGAAATATGGTCAAGGGGATGGGCTAGACACTATCCAGAAGCCGATCCATCTAGAAAATTGCTTGAAGAGGTCTATGTTCATTATAGCATACCTTGTTTGAATCCGAAATAGTTTTGGTACTTAATTTTTCTAATCCTTTGTGGATGGTAAATGCAGGTCCAAAGCACTTATTACTTGGTCAGCTTGGTTGATAACGATTACATCCAAGGAGATTTGTTTGCTGTTTTTAAAGATATCTGAACTAATATAGTATGATGCAGTGATATTTGCTCTTTCTTCAATAAATTGAGTTAATGGAATCCCTGTTTTCTGATCACATTCTCAAAAGAGTAGGTGATTGTATTATTAGTTTGTTTTCCTATGTTGAACCTATAATATTATTTATCGGCATGTAATAGCATCTTTTATATTTTGGGATTTATGAGTTCCATGATTATGTTGTAAACTAAAACCTAACAATTCTATCGGATGTCTTGAGTTGTGTTCATTTTGTTTGATCATCACATTAGTTTCACTACTGTTTTCACTTTGATGTTAAAAATTAGTACTTGTTCAAATAAGTGTGGATAAAGAGCATTGTTTTCCAACTGTACAATGACAAAATTAACCTTCTATATGCACTTCAAAAATAGAATGTAACTCCTATATTAATTTTATCAAATAGCTCATCTTTATATTACATTTAAATGTTTTATCTTTTTAATTTTCTCTCTACATTTTTTCAATGATTTTATTATAATTATATTTTTAGTGCAATTTCTAATTAAGTAATAATTATAGTATCACAAAAAGATATATGAAAAATTTATAACTATATGTGCAACAGTAAAACAACTACCATATTTTATGGGTTTTTTAACAAAGAATTGAAAGTAAATAGTTTAATTTTGATTTTAAAAGATGGTACGATTTCAAAAAAATTTGAAAAAAAATCATTTATAACGAATATATATGTTACAGGCATAATTATTTTATTAAATTGTATAACTAAAAAATTACATGTATTATTTGTAAAATCAATCATGAATCAAAACTTTGAATATTCAGTTCATGAAAATAGATTTAATGAGCAATACCTATAAAAGTGTGGATAAAGAGCATTGTTTTCCAATTGTGCAATGACAAAATTAACCTTCTATACACACTTGAAGAATAAAATGTAACTCCTATATTAATTTTATCAAATAACTCATCTTTATACTACATTTAAATGTTTTATCCTTTTAATCTTCTCTCTACATTTTTTTCCAATGATTTTATTGTAATTTTGTAATTATATTTTTAATGCAATTTCTAATTAAGTAATAAATTATAGTATCACAAAAAGATATATGAAAAATTTATAACTATATGTGCAATAGTAGAATAACTAACATATTTTATGTGGTTTTTAACAAAAAATTGAAAGTAAAGAGTTTAATTTTGATTTTAAAAGATGGTACGATTTCAAAAAAATATGAAAAAAATCATTTATGACGAATATATATGTTATAAGCATAATTATTTTATTAAATTGTATCACTAAAAAGTTACATGTATTGCTTGTAAAATCAATCATCAATCAAAATTTTGAATATGTAATTCATGAAAAGAGATTTAATGAGCAATAAAAAGATTTTAAGTTATTTTCTACTGTAAAAACAATGTAAGATATAATCCTTATAAAAAATATAATTATAATGATCACTGATTAACATTTGTCAAAGTATCAGAATTTTTACATATGATATTTAATATCTTTATTTAATTATTTTGAAATCAAACTAATTAATTCAATAGATACAAAAATAACAATTTTTTATGGAAGTTTATTTCTTTTGTTATATTTCAAATTTTATTGGTGAAAATCATACCAATAGTTTAAAACCTATATTTAATAATTATTATATGAGTTTATTTGATATTTACCATATAATCTTATTTTAATGTGCATTTCTTTACATATGTTGATTTACTTATTATTTTAAAACTTATCAAACAAGAAATTAATAGTCATCAATGTTGGTCAACGAAATATCGATATATAAAATTTATTATCCATGATATAGAATTGTAAAAATAAAAAGTAAAAAAATTCTTTAGGAGGTTAAATTAAATATTATGAGTTATATTTTACTATCAATATTACTATTTTATTTTTAAAAAAACTGTTTTTATGAGTTAGTCATAGTGATTTTAAATTGATAATTATTTGTCTTTAGTATGCTTCGCTTTTGTAGATTATGATTTATACATTGATAAAATCTATAATTTGATTGATTTTTATGTTATTATGCCTTATACGTGGTGTTTGAATATATACTTTTTTAAAAAAATTTGTTTCGATTCATTTTGTTCATTATAACTTATTATATAACATAAAATCAACTGCTTGAATTTTAATTTAGGAAACAATTTTGATAGTAAATTATATAAGTTCTTATAAATCGTTTGATATTATATGAAATTAAGCTCAGACAAATAACCAAATGATTCAAATTGTTTTCTAAAAAATCAAATTTTTTTAGTTTTTATAATATAATTGATATTGCACGTACACCATGCTACTAACCTTATATGTTCCAAATTTGAGTAAACTGATTTGTTCTGTAGCCCATGAATTTGCTGGTAAACTATCATATTTATTCTATTTTACCAGCGCCCATTTGTACAATTGTTTGTATGTATGTGATGTTTTTTGTGTTTAATTTAATGTTTTTTATAATAATTTTTTATATTAAGAATGATATAATATTTAAAATTTCAAAGGTTTGGACAAGGACTAAAAAAATGTTTTGATGGTTTTAAAATTTTTGAAAAGATGGAAAAACAGTGATAAATGAATACATAAATTTACTAAAACAATTTTTTTAATACTTTTATTAAATAAAAATAATGTATTTTTTGTTGAAAATATGAAAAATATTTGTGTTGAAAATTATAATGTTGAATGTTGAAAATTAGGTAAAATTAGGTGTTGAATGTTGAAAATTAGTGTGTGATGATGTATGTAATGATGAAATTATTTTTGGATTGTTTTCTAAAGAAATCTTATAAATAAGTCTCAATTTGTAAAGATTTGATACAATTGAGTAGAGAGAAAAATACTATAAAGTGTGTAGTTTGGTAAATTTTGAGAGTTTGAGATTTTTACTTTTTACCATAAATTTTTACTTTTTCACAACACGTTATCAGCACGAAGCTCTAAAAGTCCTCCATATTTTTCCAAGCTCCAAAACAGAAGAAAAAGGTAACAAAAGTAATAATATTTATTTTACTGTTTATTTATTTATTGTGTATCTATTTAATATATAATATAATGTTATTCAGAAAAAACAAAAATAAATTTTTCAGAAACTTGTTATAAATCCTGGGAGGATGTTAAGACGACATCCCACACTCCCGGTGTGGGGCCCTTAGCTTCTAATCGTTATTACAATGCATTTTGATTAAGGTTAACTAATTACAGCGGAAAACGAGTTTAAAATTTCTTTACAATGAGCCCAAAAATATCTCTTTTATAATTTGAATACTGAAAATAGTATTTAATCTCAAATCATAAAACACGCCCACACGTAATCAAAGCCAATCACATACAAACAACTCATATCCTCGGGACATGCCCCGGTATATAGATACATACATATATATATATATATATATATATATATATATATATACATATATACTGGGAACAAAATATAAACCTCAACTCAAACTGTGACTCCCTCCAGAAGCACCCTCTCCGGTCTCCTGATATCCTGGAGTACCTTTCATTGTCCACATACAAAGACAACAACAGCCCCCCTTGAGGTGAGCAAAGCTCTGTATGGAACAACCATCATATATACCACAAGTATCTAAATAATGATATATGGTATGCAATGCATGTATGTCGTGGAGGTATCGGGTAATATGCCCATCCACTGAGCATATGTCAGAATCAAACGAATCGCTATCAAATCAATGCTCAAGCTGGCACACCGGCTTTAATAAGGGATACTCGTATGATAGCGTCGACAAAGCGCCATCAAATCCCAAATCTCATATCCAATCATCGGGGCCACAATTGTCTATGCTTTACGGGTCATATAATACCAACATAGCAATTGTGTTCACAAACCCCAGAATCCAATCAAATCATATCAGGGTATCCAAGGATCATAGCTCAACGTGCATGTCATGTATCGATGTATGCATCAAACGATGTGTGTTAACAGAACATTTATTTTATACATTGATATCTCAATCTCAATGTCATGTATGCCACATAAATCGACAAATAAGGCATATAGACATGTATTCTCATTCCAATCAATCAAATCAATCCAACATATATCATATAATACAGATACCTGTCGTATGTTACCCGGTCGCAACATACCTCAATTCTTCGTTCCAGTCGATGTAGCTTGAAGATATTGATATTACACTTTATCTACATCAATAACATACTCATTCCAATAAATAACATACTCCAAAATTGTAACGCTCCGAAAAATTTAAAAGTCCACGCGAACCACATGCATACGATTATTAAATTCTCTTGTATTTTAATTAATTGTTTTAATTGCATTAAATTAATTATGTGGTGCATATTGATATGTTTAAATTATATTTTTCTACATGGTTGCATTAAAATGTATTTTTAAAGGATATTCGAGTTGCGATCGAGGAACAGAGACGATGGCTAAAAAAAATAGAAAATATTTTTATGGAATAATTGTTTTAAAATTATTTAAAATATGGGTGATGATTTTTCTTATTTTTTTAAAATAAGAGGTTTTGAGATGGATTTATACGCAGGGACGTAATTTTTATCGGTGTTGTTTTTTCAACAAAAATACGAACGTTTTGGCAACCCGGCTAATAAATTCACAAAGTTTATTAATCAAAATTATTTTTAATAATTTCATTAAGCACTAATGGGCCTAAATTACCTAATTAGTGGGCTTAAGCCTTATTAGCAACTTAATTAAGTATTTAAAGTTATAAACCCCACCCTAAACCCATAAAATCCCACGCCCCACACCCCACAAATCTTCAAACTCTTTTCTATCCCTTCAAGTCACGGCACACACCTCCAATTCAAGAAAAAGTTAGGGAAAACAACAAAGAAAGCATCGATAGTTGCTGGGAAAATTCAAGCCGTCGTTTCCTCGTCGTCGTTCCTCAATCGTCAATGAAAAATCGTGCGTTTAAAACGCAAAGGCACGCCATACATCTCCTTTTCTCATCCATCATATCATATTATTGTTTGAATTATTGTATACATGAAGAACATGAAATATTTTTCATAATTTTCGGATTATTGCATGTATAGATGAGGAAACTTGATTTTTGAATCCAATAATTTGTTTATTGTTCGGTTAAGGGGCTGCCATGACTAGGGTATTGATCAAGGACGTTTTTCACAAGTTTTAGGGACCTAATAAAACACACAAAACGCTGAATTCATGATAGGAAACAAGCTGGAACCGTAGGCCAAAGGAAATAGAAGAAACGTGAGTTCATGGTATGTGCAATCTTCAAGTGGTTCGATCACTATGCATGGGGCTTAGGGATTCGACCAGGTCTCGAGGGGGGCTCGTTCTGGATGTGGCTCAGGGTCAGGAAGGGTCCTAGCATGGCTAGGACCCCTCACGCGCAGCCTTGGAGGAGTCCCATGGAGAAGGGACTCCTCGCGCGCGCAACCTGTGGAAAGGTGACAGCAGCCAAGGGGGGGCTCGCTGCTGGGGCTTTGGTGTGTTAGGTAGGTCCTATAGGGTCTAAGGAAGATGGGTAAGGTCTGGGATAGGGGCTGGTGCGGCTGGGTCGCTGCTGGCTCAAGGGAAAAGAGGGAACCGTGAGGGAAAGCCATCAAGCGTGAGGTTGTTGTGCAGAGTTCAGATGGCTCGTTGCTCTTGTTCAGGGGCTGGGCTTGGTTAGGCTGGGTCTGGGCGTGGTCTAGGGTCGGTAAGGGTCATGGGTGGCCAATGGGTAAGGGCTGGTAGTGTCCCAAGGTGGCTAGGAAACCTATTACACTTAGCACACTATAAACGCACACACGCATGTATTTGGTGTCGGTTTCCAGGAGTGATTGTGCGACTTAGGGGCTGGTCCTTGGGCTCGGGGTTGCATAGTAGGGTCACTAGATGATTTGGCTAGGTTTTGGCTCAAGGTGGCTCGGGCGTGGCTCGAGTAAATTAGGAGATGGCTCGGTACGTTCGTCGAAGGGTCAAAAACGAAAATTAAAGAAGGAAAAATTGATCCAAGGGTCCACGGGGGTGGGTCATGACTTGGAAGGGTAAAATAAATCTTAAAAATGTTATGTTTAAAATTTGGGATCAAAATAACGAGTTTTGGAATTATTCGGAATTTAATCGTCGCACGAAACGCTAATTAACGAGTTAATTGAAACGCCTAGTTTTAAGCTTTATAAAATTCTGAAAAATTGTATTTAAGCTTAAATAATTATTAGATGTCTAAATTTTTAATTTGGGAATTTTATATTAAGGTTTGGTTTAATTCGGGATTAAAAAGCGTTAATACGTTTATTTAAAGATTAAATTAAAAGTCCTCGATTTAAGCTAAATAAAAATATGGAAAAATTCATGTAGGCTTAAATAATTATTTGGGACATGTTAGAGTCATGAAATCAAGATAAAAGTCGAAAACGTAAAATGTCGAGTCTAGGGGTAAAACGGTCATTTTACACCTAGAAATTAGTAAACATCATGGCAGTGCCCCGAATGCTGTTTTATGTGCTAATATGATTATTTTCTATAGTTATGGATGTTTATGGAATTTTTTTATGTTAAAATGATATTTTAAATGTTTTAAGGAATTTTATATGTTTATGATTTAATATGTAAAAATGTTATTTTACATGTTTTGAGGGTAAAATGTCATTTTAAATGTTTATGAAATGTTCATGATTAAATTATGATTTTTAAATGTCTAAGGGATTTTTATGATTTAAGGAAGACATTTAAAAGACATGTTGCATGCTTGGTTTCGAAAACAAAATGTTATGTTATGCATGATTTTTATAAAGTGATGTGAATGAAAAATGTTGAAGGAAGTGAAGTGATTGTGACTAATTCGTTGATAATGGCGACGTCGTGAGGGTTATGGTCCCAGTGGGAGCCCGACGATCGTGTTTCCATTATTACGAATATGAGGTTATGAGGTTATGAGGTTTGAGGTAAGAATGGGAATATCGTGAGGGGAGAAGGCCCCAGATGGAGCCCATTTATGGGAAAAGGCCCCAGAGGGAGCCCCGACGATCGTATTTCTATTCGATCATGTTAGGCCAAGGCTCAGTTGACCGGTGAGAGTGTCGCTGATGTCCCCGCCGCCCAGTACTGTGGTTTTATGTAGATGGATCCATCGTCATGTCATGTCATGTCATGTCAGGAAAGTCATAATTAACGATTTGAATTTAACAAAGAAAAAAAAAAGGAAATGTTCATGATTATGTTTAAGGTTTTATGTTATGTCATGTTGAGGAAAAGGAAATTCATGTTTGCATGTTATGAAAATGTTTATGTTTAAGTTTTATGCATCATGAAAATGTTTACGAAAATGTTTATGTTTATGCATCTTCATGAAAACTATATTTTAAGTATAAATATTTTTCACCGTTATATGTTGACTGTATTACGTATTACTCGTTATAAAGATTATGGTGTGTTGAGTCTTTAGACTCACTAGGTGTGATGGATGCAGGTTATCATGATAATGCTAATGAAGGTCTTGATGGTTGATCCGACTGGACTGAAGGTGCACATGACCCGAGTACCGACGCTAGTTTTCGCATATATGTTATGATTTATGTTAAAAGATTTTATGACTTTTATCATGAGTATGAGTGGTTTTTGAGAGGTTATAGTATGAGCTATACTTTTCAAATGTCATTTTTAGATTTAGAAAAATGTTAGTTCGTTGTTTATTTTAAAAAGGGCAAAATATTTTATGAAAATATTTTAATGTGTGACTGGAGATGGCCGAATTATTTAGGAAAAACAAAATTCCTAGTACTTTTAAAGCAATAAAAAGGGCAGGACGTTTCAAAAATCATTAATATTAGTTTCAAATATCATTTGAAACTTCAAAAAATTCATATCAAATCAAAATCATATCATAATTCAATTTCGATTTCGAATATAAGTTTCTTGTCGGTTATTCTACTACATATAGGAAATTCAACTTCAAATACATGCTATTCCAGCACTTTGATATTTCGAGCTGTTGGAACTAGAGGAAAATTACCTCAGTCAGAAGCCCTCGACGCGACGATCACAAATATATAATTTGTTTCGCGTTTAGACAGCATTTCAAAGTCAATTCGGACGAAGGAATTTCGAAATCTCGTATCTTCTCTCGAATCCTCGAAAATAGAAATGAAGAAAGAAGAAGAAAAAGCTTATTCTTATCTCCACCGTTTCGGCGCTCGGGCGGTAGAATTCTCGCGCCCGAGCGCGAGACATTCTGTCCCCGAGAATTGTTTATGCCGCGCTCGGGCGGTCAAAAGTTACCGCTCGGGCGCGGAGTGTTCTGCCCGAACACTAACATTTTCTACCTTGGCGCTCGGGCAGTCATTTTCTACCGCCCGGGCGCCACACAATCTGTACAAAATATTTATGTTTGTACTAAATTGGCTGTCCGGCCTCTCCACTCGAGCTCTTACAACGTCAATTCATATTCAATATTCATTTTCTCAATTTCATTGTCATAATATACATCAAATGTATAATCACATATCAAATTCCTGAATTATCGATAATCATATAAGATTTACGATAATACGATACACGGTCCTTACATTTCTCCCTCTCTTAAAAGATTTCGTTCTCGAAATCTCAAACATCTCTATATATATAACATTGGCAAACATACATATGCCACCAGTTATAGTACTTATCAAAACTAAAATCAGTAAAAGGATCAGAATACATCGAATACAATGGAACAGATGGACTAGCATCAAATAAATGCGGATATGATTCTCGTATTTTGCTTTCGAATTCCCACGTCGACTCTTCAACACCATGCCGTGTCCATTGCACTCGAACTAGAGGAATCGATTTATTTCTCAGTATCTTTTTCTTTCGGTCCATAATGCGAACATGTTGTTCAACATAGGAAAGAGAAGGATCCAGTTCAACCTCATCAGGTGCAAGCACATGTGATGGATCTGGTTCATATTTTCTCAGCATAGAAACATGAAACACATCATGAATGACAGATAGAGCTGGTGGCAATGCCAAACGATACGCAAGATCACCAACTCGATTCAGAATCTCGTATGCACCAACATAACGAGGAGATAATTTCCCTCGCATGCCAAATCGAACAGTGCCTCTAAAGGGAGATATTTTTAGAAACACTCTGTCACCTTTCTGGAATTCCAAGGGTCGCCTTCGTTTGTTCGCATAACTCGTTTGACGATCCTGAGAAGCTTTCATCCGCTGCCGAATTAACTGAACCTTATCATTCAATTCCTGTATCATTTTAGGTCCAGTCAATTGTCTCTCACCAATTTCATCCCAAAATAATGGTGATCTACATCGTCTCCCATATAGAGCTTCAAACGGTGCCATACCGATACTCGTCTGAAAGCTATTATTATAAGAAAATTCGACCAATGGTAAGGCATCTTGCCATCCCATTCTGAAGTCCATCACAACAGCACGCAACATATCCTCTAACGTTTGAATCGTACGCTCGGTCTGGCCATCAGTTTGAGGATGATAAGCAGTACTCATAGCCAAACGCGTACCCATCACCTCCTGAAAATTACCCCAGAATTTAGAAGCAAATCTGGGATCACGATCAGATACAATCGAGACTGGCACACCATGCAGTCTCACAACATTCTCAATGTATAAACGGGTCATTCTCTTATAAGGATAAGTCCGTTCATACGGAATAAAATGCGCAGATTTGAAAAGCCGGTCAATAATCACCCAAATAGCATCACAGCCTTTGGGCGAGCGAGGTAAATGAGTCACAAAATCCATAGCGATATGTTCCCAATTCCATTTCGGGATTTCAAGACTATGGAGCAATCCTCCTGGTTTCATTCTCTCGGCTTTTACTTGCTGGTAGACAAGACATTTCGAAATAAACTCAGCAATGTCCTTCTTCATACGTTTCCACCAGAATTGAGGTCTCAATGTCAAATACATCTTTCGACCTCCAGGGTGAATACTGTATTTTCTACAATGTGCTTCACGAAGAAGGCCAGATTTCAAATCAGAATCATCAGGAACTACCAGCCGACCATTAAGTCGTAAAGAACCATCAGAAGAAATTTGAAATCCAGACTGATGTCTGGCAGATACAAGTTCTTTCGACTTTTGGATCTGAGCATCGCTTCGTTGGGCCTTTCTTATTTTCGATATCAAGTTCGGCTCAATTTGTAATGCGGAGACAGTGACAGAATTCCAATTCGAGTGAAAAGTCCAACCAGAAGTACAAATATCCTCGTGTACTTTGGTGACATTGACAGAAGCTAACACATAATCATGAACTTTACGGCTCAGGGCATCCGCAGTAACATTCACCGATCCAGGGTGATATTGAATCTCACAATCAAAATCCTTCAGGAGATCCATCCACCTGCGTTGCCTCATATTCAAATCAGATTGAGAAAAGAGATATTTCAGACTCTTATGGTCCGAATAGATAACAAACGTTTCTCCGTACAAGTAATGGCGCCAAATCTTCAAAGCAAACACAATGGCAGCCAATTCGAGATCATGAACAGGATAACGTGTTTCATGAGATTTCAATTGACGAGATGCATAAGCAACCACTTTGCCATGTTGCATCAGAACACAGCCCAAACCTTTACCAGACGCATCTGTACACACCACAAATCCTCCGGTACCTGAGGGAATAGTAAGCACAGGTGCTGTGGTCAATCTCGTCTTCAATTCAAGAAAACTAGCTTCACATTCATCTGACCAAATGAATCGCTGATTCTTCTGTGTCAGTTGAGTAATAGGTTTAGCTATTTTCGAAAATCCTTCAATAAAACGACGATAATATCCAGCCAAACCCATGAAGCTACAGATCTCAGGAACATTCGTAGGTCTTGGCCAATTCAATACAGCTTCGACCTTAGCAGGATCAACAGATATGCCATGTCTCGAAATGACGTGGCCCAAAAATATCACTTTGTCCATCCAGAACTCGAATTTGGAAAATTTAGCATACAAATGACTAGTACGAAGAGTTTGAAGTACCAGTCTCAAATGTTCAGTATGCTCCTTTTTCGATTTCGAATATACCAGAATATCATCAATAAAGACGATAACGAATCGGTCAAGATAATCTCGAAAGACACGATTCATTAAGTCCATAAAAACAGCAGGAGCATTCGTGAGACCAAAAGGCATAACCAAGAATTCATAGTGGCCATACCTCGTACGAAAAGCAGTTTTGGGCACATCTTCTTCTCGAACTCGTACTTGATGATAACCAGAACGAAGATCAATCTTAGAGTAAACAGAAGTACCCTGAAGCTGATCAAATAAATCATCAATACGAGGTAGTGGGTACTTGTTTTTCAAAGTAGTCCGATTCAGTTGCCTATAATCAATACACATTCGCATCGTACCATCTTTCTTTCGAACAAATAAAACTGGAGCTCCCCAAGGTGATACACTCGGTCGAATATATCCCTTATCGAGAAGATCCTGTAATTGTTCTTTCAATTCTTTCAATTCCAGAGGTGCCATGCGAAAGGGAGCTTTAGAAATAGGCGCAGTCCCCGGCACAAGATCAATACTAAACTCAACTTCTCGATGAGGAGGAAAATCAGGAATCTCATCGGGAAATACATCCGGGAATTCTTTCGCAACATGAATCTCAGATAAAGAAGACTCCCTCTTCGAAATATCAATAGCGTAGATAAGATAACCCTCATCTCCACTAGTCAACAATCGGGACATTTCCAAGGAAGATACCAATGGAATTTTGGCTTGGGAACCCTTGCCATAAAAATTCCACTTGGGTCCATCAATCGGTCGAAATCGAACCACTCCATGACAACAATCAACAGTAGCTCGATTTGTCATCAAGATATCCATGCCAACAATACAATCAAAGTCGTGCATTGGGAGGACAATCAAATTCAGAAATATCACATTATCCTCATATATCAATACACAATTATGTACAACTTTCTCAACCAAAATAATCTTCCCTGCTGGCGTGGCTATCGATAAAGTATCATACAACGGGGTACACTCAATATCGTGAGATGCAACAAATGCATGAGATATGAATGAATGAGATGCTCCTGTATCAAATAAAACACGTGCAGGATAATCGCAAAGCGTGCAAATACCTGCAATCACGCCTCCAGGAGCTTCTCTCGCCTGATCCTCAGTCATGGCGTACACTCTCACTTGGGGAGGAACTTGGGCACTCTGACCACCCGGTCCTCGATATCGTGGGACACTTGACTGCGTATGTCTCGTCATACCAGGGCCACCTCTAAATCCTGGCTGGGGTTGAGCAGAAGTTGTACCCCTGTTCGGACATACTCGAGAGAAATGACCTTCCTGCTCACATTGATAACAAGTACCAAACATACCTCGACACTGCTCGATAGTATGTTTACCTCCACAATGACTACAGTAGGGAGCAATCACAGGACTCCCTCGTTGTGATCCACTCGAACTCGAAGAAGACGAAGAAACAGAACCAGTCTTCTTGAACTTCTTACCTCTCGGCCGCAAAGTAGGCTGCTGAGCTGACACCGGAGGTGGAGGAGTATACTGTGGACCTCCTCTCCTAAGTCCAGCCTCGGCTGCCTTGGCTCGTTCCACTGCCTCTGCGTAGCTGGTAGGCAATCCAGAAACAACATAAGTATATAAAGCAGGATGTAATCCATTTACAAACCTGTTATATTTTGCCCTCGCATTCCCAGCTACGTGAGGTGCATACTTCAACAGAGTAGAAAATTTCGAAGCATACTCTGCAACAGACATCGTTCCCTGCTGCAGATTATTAAATTCATTCTCTTGTGCAGTATAATAAGAAGGAGGAGAATACTGCTCCAAAAACTGGGCCTTGAAGACATCCCATGTGACTTCAATCACGGCTTCTTTCAGTCAAATCTCAGCGGCTTCCCACCAAGATTTAGCTCGGTCTTTCAACTGATAAAGAGCAAGTTTCAGTCTCCGAGCCTTGGAATACTCAACAATAGTATTTAATCTCAAATCATAAAACACGCCCACACAGTAATCAAAGCCAATCACATACAAACAACTCATATCCTCGGGACATGCCCCGGTATATAGATACATATATATATATATATATATATATATACACATATATACTGGGAACAAAATATAAACCTCAACTCAAACTGTGACTCCCTCCAGAAGCACCCTCTCCGGTCTCCTGATATCCTGGAGTACCTGTCATTGTCCACACACAAAGACAACAACAGCCCCCCTTGAGGTGAGCAAAGCTCCGTATGGAACAACCATCATATATACCACAAGTATCTAAATAATGATATATGGTATGCAATGCATGTATGTCGTGGAGGTATCGGGTAATATGCCCATCCACTGAGCATATGTCAGAATCAAACGAATCGCTATCAAATCAATGCTCGAGCTGGCACACCGGCTTCAATAAGGGATACTCGTATGATAGCGTCGACAAAGCGCCATCAAATCCCAAATCTCATATCCAATCATCGGGGCCACAATTGTCTATGCTTTACGGGTCATATAATACCAACATAGCAATTGTGTTCACAAACCCCAGAATCCAATCAAATCATATCAGGGTATCCAAGGATCATAGCTCAACGTGCATGTCATGTATCGATGTATGCATCAAACGATGTGTGTTAACAAAACATTTATTTTATACATCGATATCTCAATCTCAATGTCATGTATGCCACATAAATCGACAAATAAGGCATATAGACATGTATTCTCATTCCAATCAATCAAATCAATCCAACATATATCATATAATACAGATATCTGTCGTATGTTACCCGGTCGCAACATACCTCAATTCTTCGTTCCAGTCGATGTAGCTTGAAGATATTGATATTACACTTTATCTACATCAATAACATACTCATTCCAATCAATAACATACTCCAAAATCATTAATATTAGTTTCAAATATCATTTGAAACTTCAAAAAATTCATATCAAATCAAAATCATATCATAATTCAATTCCGACTTCGAATATAAGTTTCTTGTCGGTTATTCTACTACATATAGGAAATTCAACTTCAAATACATGCTATTCCAGCACTTTGATATTTCGAGCTGTTGGAACTAGAGGAAAATTACCTCAGTCAGAAGCCCTCGACGCGACGATCACAAATATATAATTTGTTTCGTGTTTAGACAACGTTTCGAAGTCAATTCGGACGAAGGAATTTCGAAATCTCGTATCTTCTCTCGAATCCTCGAAAATATAAATGAAGAAAGAAGAAGAAAAAGCTTATTCTTATCTCCACCGTTTCGGCGCTCGGGCGGTAGAATTCTCGCGCCCGAGCGCGAGACATTCTGTCCCCGAGAATTGTTTATTGCCGCGCTCGGGCGCGGAGTGTTCTGCTCGAACACTAACATTTTCTACCTTGGCGCTCGGGCGGTCATTTTCTACCGCCCGGGCGCCACACATTCTGTACAAAATATTTATGTTTGTACTAAATTGGCGTCCGGCCTCTCCACTCGAGCTCTTACAACGTCAATTCATATTCAATATTCATTTTCTCAATTTCATTGTCATAATATACATCAAATGTATAATCACATATCAAATTCCTGAATTATCGATAATCATATAAGATTTACGATAATACGATACACGGTCCTTACACCCGGTAAGGGATACGACAAGATAAAAGCCTATAAGATTTTTAAACAAAATAACTTGTGACACCGCATTATAATAATGTGATATGATATACACAATTATTTAAACATGACTAATATTATATACACCATATTATTACCATAAAATTATACAAATACATACATTTATTTTTTTGTACACCAAGGGTCATAAACGGTAACAAAACGGCTAGTTTTTGCCCTATAAATATGATCTCACAAACTCTTTCAATCACTCCAACTTTCTCCTATTCTCTAAAAATTATTCTTCATCAAATTTTCGAAGAAAAAAGAAGATGGCTTTCTTAAGGTTATTTTTAATTATTTTGGTTATTATACTCACGAGTCTTTTATTTATCGGAGAATATCCTCCTCGTGTGTTTTCTTTATTTTTACAAATGCTTGTACTTGTTGTTTATCCATTACTTTGTATTGCAATATTCATTAACTAATAAAATGCATCGTAATTTTTTAGAACCACCATGTCAAATTTGACAAAGCTCGAATTTGTTGCGCTCGACATCAGGGGAAAAAATTATATGCCATGGACTCTCGATATAGAAATGCATCTTGAGTCATTGCGTCTAAGCGAGACCATTAAATAAAATGGTATATCTTCATCACAAGAAAAAGCAAAAGCTATAATATTTTTGCGTCGACATCTCGATGAAGGTTTAAAATGTGAATGTCTCATCGAAAAAGATCCCATGGCTCTGTGGAAAGGAATTGAAAGAAAGATTTGAACATATAAGGGAAGTTATACTTCCGACCGCCCGTGATGAATGGAATATATTAAGATTCCAAGATTTTAAGAAAGTCAGTGATTATAATTCAGCGATGTATCGAATAATCTCGCAGCTAAAATTTTGTGGACATGAGGTTACAGAATCGGAAATGCTTGAAAAAACATTTTCCACGTTTCACGCATCAAATATAACTTTACAGCACAATATAGAGTGCGTGGATTTGCGAGATATTATGAACTCATCGCCTGTCTTCTTGTGGCGGAAAAGAACAATGAGCTATTAATGAGAAATCATCAGTCCCGACCCACTGGATCAACAGCATTTCCAGAAGTAAATGTTGTGAGTAAAAATGAATTTAAACCTGAAAACCAAAATCAAATCCAGAGACAAGGTTTTGGTCGAGGTCGAGGTCGAGGTCGAGGTCGTGGTCGTGGACGTGGACGTGGAATTGGTCGTGGTCGTGGTCGAGGTCGTGGTTTTGAAAACAATAGAGATAGTTATTTTTATAACTCATCTCAAAAGGGCGTCACGAACCATCCACAGAAAAGGCATCATGAGAACATGAGTATTAATGAAAATCACTCGAAAAGATTTGAAAGTTCTTGTTTCAGATGCGGCACTCCAGGACATTGGTCTCGTATTTGTCAAGCCCCTGAGCACCTTTGCAAGCTCTATATCGATAAAGGGGAAATAAAAAGAGACCAACTTCACTGAACGAAGTGACCGTTTGAGTGATTCAACTCATTTTGATGCTGCTGATTTTATGAATGATTTCTCTGGAAATGATCAATATGTTGGTGGGATAGAAATGAACAATATTGATGCTACAGATTTTCTCAATGATTTCTCTGAAAATGAACAATATAATGGTAGAATATAAATGTACAATAATTTGTTTTTCATGTATTCATATAATAATGTTTTATTGTACAATTATGATATGTGTTATATTTACATATGTATTGTCAGTAATTTTATTTCATTGCATATTTTTTTGAAGTTCAAATATGGAAAATGCTATGAGCAAAGCTGAAGTTTGCATACCCGATAGTGGTACAACGCACACTATCCTCCGAGATAAAAGATATTTCTTGGAACTAAAACCAACAAAAACAACGGTGAATACAATATCAGGTCCTGTAGACTTGATTAAATGATGTGGTAAAGCACAATTTTTGTTACCTAATGGTACAAAATTTTTGATCAATGATGCTTTATATTCACCACAATCGAAAAGAAATTTGTTGAGTTTTAATGATATATATTCACATGGTTATGATACTCAAACAATGAATGAAGGGAATGAGAAGTATATGTGTCTTATCACATATAAATCAGGAAAGAAATATGTGATTGAAAAACTACCAATGCTCCCTACTGGATTGCATTATACACACATAAGTCCCATTGAATCAAACATGGTAGTTGATAATTCTTCAATATTAACCAATTTGCATGATCGATTAGGACATCCTGGTTCAACAATGATGCGAAGAATTATAGAAAATACACATGGTCATCCGCTGAAAGACCAGAAGATCTTTCAGAATAATAAGTTTCAATGTAAAGCATGTTCTCTTGGAAAACTTATTATAAGACCATCACCAGCCAAAGTCCAAACTGAATTACCAATTTTTCTTGAACGTATTCGGGGTGATATTTGTGGACCAATTCATCCACCATGCGGACCATTTAGATACTTTATGGTATTGATTGATGCATCCAGCACATGGTCACATGTATGTTTATTGTCAACTCGAAATGTTGCATTTGTAAGATTACTTGCTCAAATAATAAAATTGAGGAATCAATTTCCCGATTATACAATCAAAAAAATTAGACTTGATAATGCTGGTGAATTTACTTCCTAGACTTTCAATGATTATTGTATGTCTATGGGAATCATTGTTGAGCATCATGTTGCTCATGTACATACACAGAATGGATTGGCTGAATCATTGATTAAACGTCTGCAAATGATTGCTAGACCAATGATTATGAAAACAAAGCTCCCTATTTCTATATGGGGACATGCAATTTTACATGCTGCTTCATTAATTCGCATCAGACCAAGTGCATATCACAAATACTCCCCATTGCAGCTTGCATTTGGTAAAGAACCAGACATTTCTCATCTGAGAATTTTTGGATGTATGGTGTATGTGCCTATTGCACCACCGCAACGAAAGAAAATGGGACCTCAAAGAAAGGTTGGAATTTATATCGGTTATGATAGTCCATCAACCATTCGATATCTTGAACCTCAGACAGGAGACGTGTTCACAGCATGTTTTGCTGATTGTCATTTTAATGAGGAAATCTTCCCAATGTTAAGGGGAGGAACAAAAACATACCGAAAAAGAATTTACATGGTATGTATCATCATTGTTACATCTGGATCCAAGAACAAAACAATGTGAAAAAGATGTACAGCAAATTGTGCACTTGCAAAGAATAGCAAATCAAATACCAGATGCATTTGCAGACACAAAAGAGGGTAACTAAATCATATATACATGTTGCAAATGCCCCTGCTCGAATTGAAATTCCGAAGAAACAAATTGAAGATACTCATGATGTCATTAAACGCCTGAAGCGTGAAAGGCCAGTCGGTTCCAAGGATAAAAATCCTCGAAAAAGAAAATTCATAGAGAAACACGATGATCACAAAATAAATAATGATGTTCCTGAAGAAACACATGATGATCACAAAATAGAGAATGATGTTCCTGAAGAAACACATGATGATGAAAATGTTCTGTCAGAACCACAAACTGACGAGAATCATGAAATCTCTATCAATTATATTAATATTGGAAAAATATGGAACCGAAAAGATATAGAAGAAATTCGATGATATATTTTCTTATAATGTGGCAATCGACATCATAAATAATAATGAAGATCATGAACCAAAATCTTTTGGTGAATGTAAAAATCGGCAGGATTGGATAAAATGGAAAGAAGCCATCCAGGTTGAATTGGATTCGCTAAATAAACGTAATGTTTTTGGACCTATAGTCCTTACACCTGAAGGTGTAAAACCTATTGGATACAAATGGGTTTTTATTCGAAAGCGAAATGAGAAAAATGAAATAATAAGATGTAAAGCTCGACTTGTTGCGCAAGGTTTTTCTCAAAAGCCTGGAATTGATTATGAAGAAACGTATTCCCCGTGATGGATGCAATTACGTTTCGGTATTTGATTAGCTTGGCGGTATCTGAAAATTTAGAAATGCGTCTTATGGATGTTGTTACAGCTTATTTATATGGATCACTTGATAGTAATATATATATGAAAATCCCTGAAGGATTTAAGATGCCTGAAGCACAAAGTTCAAAACCCAGATAATGTTATTCTGTGAAATTACAAAGATCATTATATGGGTTAAAGCAATCCGGTCGAATGTGGTATAATCGACTAAGTAATCACTTGATGAAAAAGGGATATGTAAATAATTCAATATGCCCTTGTGTTTTTATTAAGAAAACAACATCCAGATGCGTAATTATTGCTGTATATGTTGATGATTTAAACATCATTGGAACGAATAAGGAAATTCAAGAAGTTGTGTCATACTTGAAGGAAGAATTTGAAATGAAGGATCTTGGAAAAACCAAGTATTGTCTGGGTTTACAAATTGAACAAAAAGAATGTGGAATATTTGTTAACCAGACAAAGTATACAGAAAAGATCCTTAAACGTTTTAATATGGATAAATCAAATCTTTTAAGTACTCCAATGGTTGTTAGATCATTAAACATAGAAAAAGATCCATTCCGTCCATGTGAAGATGATGAATATATTCTTGGTCCAGAAGTACCATATCTAAGTGCTATCGGTGCCCTTATGTATCTTACAAATTGTACAAGGCCTGATATATCTTTTGCCGTAAATTTGTTGGCAAGATTTAGCACATATCCAACAAAGAGACACTGGAACGGAATTAAACATATATTCTGTTATCTATGAGGAACGACAGACTTGGGACTTTTGTATTCAAAAGATGCTAATCCAAGTATAATTGGTTATGCCGATGCTGGATACTTATCTGATCCACACACAAGGCACGTTCCCAAACCGGATATGTATTTACTCGTGGAGGCACTGCAATTTCTTGGCGTTCACAGAAACAAACGCTTGTAACAACTTCATCAGATCATGCCGAGATTATTGCACTACATGAAGCAAGCCGTGAATGTGTGTGGTTAAAATCAATGAGCCAACATATCCAAATCTCATGTGGATTATCATTCGATGAGAAGCCTGTGATACTATATGAAGATAATGCTGCATGTGTTGCTCAAATGAAAGAAGGATACATAAAAAGCGACAGAACTAAACATATTCCTCCTAAGTTATTCGCATTCACCAAGGAGCTTGAGAAGAATAAATGTATTGATGTTCGTCACATTCAATCAAGTGAAAACTCATCAGATCTCTTCACAAAGGCACTTCCTACGACAATATTCAGAAAGCACATATATAATAATGGGATGCGCAATCTACGAAATTTGTGAAGAATTGTTCATGTCAACATGAGGGGGAGTTTACGTGACTGCACTCTTTTTCCCTTACTATGGTTTTTATCCCAATGGGTTTTTCCTAGTAAGGTTTTTAACGAGGCAGTACAAAATCATGTAATGAAGACATCATCGTATCATGATCATCATCACAAGGGGGAGTGTTGAAAATATGAAAAATATTTGTGTTGAAAATTATAATGTTGAATGTTGAAAATTAGGTAAAATTAGGTGTTGAATGTTGAAAATTAGTGTGCGATGATGTATGTAATGATGAAATTGTTTTTGGATTGTTTTCCAAAGAAATCCTATAAATAGGTCTCCATTTGTAAAGATTGGATACAATTGAGTAGAGAGAAAAATATTATAAAGTGTGTAGTTTGGTAAATTTTGAGAGTTTGAGATTTTTACTTTTTACCATAAATTTTTACTTTTTCACAACACTTTTATAATTTTAAAGACATATTTTTAGTATTTTAAAAAATTTATCACGACACTAAATTAATTACTCCAGTACATCAAACTTAATAAATAATAAGATATAGATAATATAGATATATATTTAAAATTAATCGAATTTTTGAAATAATCTATATTTTTATGACAGGCTCAAATATTCAAGTGTATATTTTTTTTTTGAGAGCTCATCAACCAAAAACTAAGTTAGATATTATAGTCACTAAGAGCATCTCGAACCCAAATCTTCGTTTTTCTATTTGAATTTCTCCAAAATATAGCTATATTCTTTATTTCAAAAATCTTTAACTCTTATTTTTCTAAATGTTATCAATTTTTTTATTTTTTATTTTTTATTTTTTATTTTTTATTTTTAACCATTAAATATATATATATAAATAAATAATTACATATATTTGACATATTCAACTCAAATTGACGGCTCGACCTTGATATTAAATGGGCCAAAAGTACCAAGCCAAAAACTAGCTTATTCAACCAAACTTTAGATTAGATTAATAGACAAAAAAAAGTATTAGGGTATTATCGTAATTACAGGCAACAAGAATTTTTTTTATTATTATTAAATATGAAATATATACACACACACAGAGTCAAAAGAGGCAGGCAGAGGATGAATTTCACCGTGAAGGCCGCATGGGGCAGAGGGGGCGGTCGGGCTGGCGTACTGCAACTGGGCAGCTGCTCTGTAGAGACTCCGGCTCTCCTTCTCACCACCCGCAAGGGCCTGCCCGTCTTCATCTCCCCTGACCTTCTCTCTTCTCTCCCCACTCCCGATTCTTACCTTCTCCAATGCAGCCCCCTACACTTGTATACTCTTCCTTAATCCTCGCTTCTTGCTTTGCTCCATAGTGTAGAATAGGTGTTTGTGATTTTTCATCAACATGAAATATGAGTTTTTTGGATTTGTTTTGTTTTGTTTTTTTTTTGATTTTTTGTTTTATGAGGTTGTCCATTGTTCTATTTGTTTTACTGATGGGACTTTTTCTTTCAGTTTGGAGGGTATTTCCATGAAAACTATCTCGGAAATGGGCGGGCTGCACAATGTGGTTGGTTTGAAGGATCACATATTTTTCGCCGTTCCCAGGGATTCCATAACATCCCTTCCTGATTATCAGAGTGCGAACAAGATGGGAGCTTCCTTTGAGACACCTTCAGGTCGCCGCCTGGTTAGTAAGACCCACCTTTGCTCTTTCACTGGATCTCCCAGTTCAGTAATGCATACAGTACTTGCATTGTGTATATGTGTGAGTCTTTGAGTTATGTCAGATGAAGCCAGTTCAATATATGGAAATGGTTTCTTCAATGAAGCCCAATATGTGGACCACATTGGCTGATGAAGTCCCTGCTTGGGTCTCTGAGAAGAGGAATACAGCCTCTGTTGACCGAACAATCAGATGGCTTGACGACTGCATTACGTCAAATTTGGCTACCTTAGTATGTGTTCTCTGTGATTCTTAACGCAAGATAGTGGGGAATTTGGTGTAATTATTTATTAATGGTTTAGTTTATTCTTCAAGTGCGTGCATAATTGTTGATACATAGACAGGTGGGGCTTGTTTTGGTTCCATTGTAGGAAGCTCTAGCATTGAAGAACGGAAACGCTGTGCTCAAGAAGTTGCAAAGCGTAATGTTGCAGGTATGTTCACTTATTGCTCAGTCTTGTTTGGAGTTCACAATGTGTTGTATATGTTTTATGGTGTGATATTGTTACGATGTTACTTTGTTATCTGACTATAAGCTTATTAAAGATTATTTGCACATTCTGTGTTCTAAATTATCTTCTGAATGTTGAGAAAGAGGTGGGATTTTTCAGGTTTCTGCATTAGTGGTTTTGGCCTTGGGGAAAGCATGGACGAACGCCCTGCTCTGCTAAATGCGATTACTGTATGACTTATCATTTTTCAGCTTTGTTGGTTATTATGCATTCTGTTGATTTCTATTGTTATGTCAGAATGTATAAAAACAGTATTTATTCATAATTGCTGTAGTTTGTGCTGCATTCATAACTTCCAGTTTAGGGAGAGACATTAATCCATTCCAGCTATGAGTGGAGCTCAGAGGCGAGCTTTAGGATATTTAGGTGATGCTTTTAGGGTTTTAGGTTCAATTCAAAGGTACTTTCGAGGAAAAAAATTTATATAATTTTGAAATGTTTGAAAGTAAAATTTGAATGTTACTGTATTCGTATCAAATTAATGTTATGTAAATGATTTGGTGAAAGGTGAAATGAGATAATGGTTCTTTGAGAAATTGGAGATAAAAAAACATTAGCATGTGATAAATTTGGTTTAGTTGCTTGATTTAAAGTGTTAGATAATGATTTCATTGAAAAGTTTTGAGAGGAATACAGTTAATGCAGTTCATATTAATTATTTTAGTAAATTATAAATTTTTGAGTTGAGTTATGTTGGTGGCATTTGATTGGGCTTCCATTTCAATTAATCTCAAAAGCTTTGAGAAAATTGTTTGTAAAAATATTTGCGACAATGCTAGGATATAAATTATTTCATTGAAAAGTTATGAGAATAATACAGTTCTTATTGATTATTTTAGCAAATCATAGACTTTTGAGTTGAATTATGTTGGTGGCACTTGATTGGGCTTCCATTCCAACTAAACTCAAAAGTTTTGAGAAAATTGTTTGTAACGATAGTTCTAGGATGTAAATGACCAAATGCCTAACTCTAGGAATGACTTGGGGGAGGGGCAAGGGAAATATAATAGGAGGAAGTAGTATAGAGTTAGGCATTCGGTCATTTTATTACTTGACTGTTTACTAGCTTAGCTAGAGTAAGGTGGAGAGAAAACCTGTACAGAGGAAACACTTGGTTATTTCCTTTTATATTTCAACACACAATCAATTTACATTTTAATGGCTTCTATTTGCTTTGTTCTTTCCCATTCCACTGACAATTTATTTGAGGAGTGCAACATCCATAGGATAGGAACTAGTTATATTGGCTCCAAGCTGTTCCGAATTCGAAAACAATTTAGGGAGCCCACCAAGCTATGCGCATAAACTAGAGAAACTGAAACAGGATTGAGGCTGTGGGCCGGATGCTCCACACAGTTGAGCTCACGAGAAGGAAGGCCCTGCGATTTAGGGAAATTTGGAACTGGACTAGCCGGCCCTGTGACACAAAACCATTTAAACAAGGAGGTGAGCTATTGGGCTCTAAGGTATGGACTGGGAGAGGCCGCTAGAATTACCAAACTGCTGCGAAGAGTTTAAACTCAAGCTGAGTGAGAATGGATTTTAGCCGCAGCACTCAGACCAACATAAGTGTAATCATCAAGCCCAGAAGCTATTGGACACTGGCTAATGCCTCTTTGCTCTTGATATAGTTGTTAAGTTATTCTTGATGCTCGTGCTTGAGCATTTTAGCTACGAGTCTTGTCTTAGGCTTTGCACGTCAACATTCTTGTCTTTCTTGTAAAGCCTTCATTACATAGCTAAAGTGACTTCTATGAAATATTTGCTGGAATCAGTTACTAATAACTTTCTTCCAATCTTTTTTTACTATTTGAGTCAATTTTGACTCGGCAATTTAATTGAATGTAATATTAAGTAGGAAATCTACCTGCGTTGGCAACTGCTGCATTTTTTAGGTTAAGAACTGTGTTTGTGCAATTCCTATCACGTCAAATCTATCTATGCATGTCAGCTAATGTTTCAAATGCACATTTTATATCTACAATTGTAAGGGCAAGGACAAGCACACTCATGCTATTATTCGGTGACCTTAGGTATGAAGCTAGATTGCCGTTAGACTGCATCAAATGTCAATCCAAATCAACATCATAAGCAACAGAACTACAAATTCTGTTAAAGTTTTTTTCTTTCGACAATATTCTGATGAATATTATATAGCAAAGAAATTTTGTGAAGAAAGAGAGCTGTGTAATTTTAACTGCCTTCTGCTTTAATGAAGGGTTGTCTTACAGTTCGATAGCGAAAAAAGGAGCTTCATGGATATTGGCAATTGTCATTGAGTCCTTTATTTACTTCATATGATTTTGTCATAAGTTTAATGCCATTTTTACTTTCTCTTCAAAATGGATTATTTGCTGAACTGTGTATTTTGTTTATTGTGAAGTTCCTTATTATGTTTTAACTTCAGGAGAATTTACCAGAAGAGAAACCACGACAGATATGTGGTCTCGGACTTCCTGGTATTCACTCATCCAGATATATTGTCCTTTCTCTTTGATGCTCCATCCGTCTTCACATTTTCGTAGTTTAGTGGATTAAAGTTTGAGAAATGATATCACGTGCTGATTGGTGATCTTTGGGTTGCTATTAATTTGAAATTTTTGAGCTATGTTATGTTTCATCCGCCGAAGATGGACTCTTGTGAAACCTCACATCTTTCCTGGGATTAAATTAAATTTTCTGTCGAGCAGTCCTTTTATACCTTGTGAATGCATCAGTAGCTTTTTTCAGTGTGTGTCTCATTTTATTTTTGATAATGCAGAAGACGTTTTGCAGGGAGTTGCTGCAGGTGTCGACCTGTTTGACTCGACGTATGTTTTTAAACTCAGCAATCCTCATTAGCTTTCTTTGTGTATATCATTTATTTCTTCTGCAAAAACTGTAAGCTGAAATTTTATGTAGGTACATATATCATCTTACACTTGGAGGCTTTGCACTTACATTTTCTTCAGAGAAAATTTTGAGACATGGTTCCGTTGATCAGCTTACTGATTATGGTAGTGATGGCACAAAGATCAATCTGAAGGCAACCATTTATAGGCAAGTATCTCTAAATTGCTCCATGAAGGTATCTTCACGGTTTTGCAGCATACTAAAATTACCGTTGCTGTGTTGGAAGATGTAGTTCCCTTTACGTCAATTTGTGTTACGTGAAACACTTGATGTTGTAGAAACTAAGTAATCATCTGTCGAAACATTATTTATGATTGCTTGTGTGTGGTTCAGGAGAAATCAAGTACTTTAGCTTTGTCCTTTTTCCATTTATCCTGTTACTTGGTTGTAAATTGCTATTATGTTGAAAATTAAGCTTCTCACATTTCGTTGATTTGATTGCAGAAAAGATATGTCGCCTATTCTCAAGAGTTGTAACTGTTACACATGTCAGAATCACACTAAAGCATACCTAAACCATTTGTTTAATATCCATGAAATGTTGGCACAAATTCTATTGGAAATGTATGCAGAGTAATTCTTTACCAGATTGTTGTTTCAATTTTCGCTTGTTTGAATTGCTAACAAAGGCTTTTCACCCTGTTTTACCAGTCATAACACGCACCACTATCTGGGATTCTTCCGGTCGATAAGAGAAGCAATTAAGGGTGGGAAATTTGATCATTTTCGAACAGCTTTTGTTGAAAATAGACGTAACCATATTTTTGCTGCTGCCTTGAATTCATGATTTATTTACATATGGCCCTTGGATGTGGCGCTTGACAAAGAAGGATGCACGGAGCTTGTATCAAGTCATGAACAGTTTCCATTATTTAATAGAAGGTGAGATTCTTTTCAATGCTATTCTTCTAATGCTGCTCAAACTAGCTTTACCTAATGTGGTAAAGTGAATTTAAATTAACAAGCAGACGATCATGCTTATTTAATGGAGCTCAATTGACATGTAGGTGAAACATGTGAGATACTCTGCTCTATTTAGTGGCAGCATTTTGTCTTATTTTTTTATGTGGCCATCTTTTTTTTTTTTTTTTAATTATCTTTCCTGTGTTTGTATATTTTTTAGATTGAGATTGAGATTGAGAATAGTGAGGGCCTATAAGATATTTAAACAATTTGATTTAAATATATATGTATATGTAAATATCATTTTCCATATTTATTTTCAAAAAATTATCTCTATCGAAAACGAAAATAAATATTGCCCGACTAATTCCATGCGAATGTCTTTCATTGTGCTTTGTGTTGCTATTAACAGGGAGAGGTCACCCCTTTTTGTCTATTATTTGTTCCATAGATTTATACATTTTTATATGATACAAATCGACACAAGTACAAGTTCACTCCCCAAAAACTTTACAAACTTATATCTTAAAAAAACATTTTCAAACATCAGAATTTTAGTTGTCTTATTACGTGAAAATCCTGATATCATTTGGTAAAAAAATCTTGATTTCCTTGAAGAAGACATTTTATAGGTCGAAGAAAGATCGATACAAATTTTTGTTCGTTGAAAAATCATTTTTATAAAACTTATAGGATGTGAGGTCCCTCGTTAATCTTGTGTTAATGATCATACATACATAAACAACGGAAGAGAGTTTTAATTTCAATATTTTTAACTTAAAAATTTCAGTATGATCTCATCGCACGTGATACTGATCTGCGATTAGATACTTATCAAAATAAATTCCAAAATTTTCACAGCATTCACAAATAACATCCAAGTGCTCAACCACATCTTAATATACCAAATAAATACTCAGTGTTTTTAATATATAAAATGCAACTTTAATACTCCTCAAGCTTTGAATAAGGAGAGCATTCCAAGCTTGGACTATGAATAAGGGTGCTGTTCCTCGAGGCTTTAGTAAACAACTTTGCATGTTGCTAAACGCTAGTTTTTCAATAAGCTTTTCTCGAATTTTCTTTCGAATCAAATGACAATCAATTACTATGTGTTTTGTGCCCTCGTGGAGAATTGGCTTTGCAGGAATGTGAAGGGTACGGGTACCATTGCTATCACAATATAACTTGGTTAGCAAATTCAGTTGCACCCACCTCCCACTGGTAACACAAAGGCCAATAATCTAAACCATCTCACACGTAGTGTTAGCAATAGCCTGATACTCAGACTCTACGGTGGATTTGGAGATTCTAATTTGCTGATTGATCTAACAAAAATCAATGAATCCACGAGCTTTGTGCAATAACCAGAAACTGACTTACGAATCATTAGATAGCTTCCCCAATTAGAATCACACGAGGCTATAACTTGGCTTTTAAAAAAGAACAGCTCAACAAGCAAGATTGCTTGACCGAGGGAACCTTTCAAGTAAGACAAATTCGATATGCCGAATCAATATGAAACACCTCAGGTCTTGTAACAGTAAGATAGATCAAATGCCCAATAATCTTCGAAAAGAACCAGCATCTTCAAGCAAAGGATTATGCAATGCTGATATTCCAACACTTCTATCATATTCTTTGGTGGTTAGTATTAAATTTTGCTCCACAGGAGTATCACAAACCTTTGCAGGAGATAAACCCACATCAGGGATAAGTTCCATGGTATATATCCTTTGGTTTGATTCTAAAACCAATCAGACTCAGACCTGCCTGTTAATGGCGACTAGAAGGATTCCGATCGCCAACCCGTCGTGGCACTTATTGAAATGGTGAAATCAAGGAGATAAATCCGTCTATCTATTATCTGGAGAGTAAAGTGCATCTTGCGAGTTAAGAAAGACACCAGAACAAAACGTCGTAGGCTGAGTTGTAAACTTGACTCTCAGTTGGACTGCCCTATATACCACTCGCTAATGTCTTGCAAACTTTATGCTCAGTTGTTCGTTCCTGAGCATGATGTGAGTGTTTTAGGTGTTCCACATCGGCTAGATTACCTTGAACCAAAGTAATTTTTTTATATGGTTGATTTTTAAGTCATTCCAAGAGCCAAAGAGCAGTCTAAACTGTGTTATTTTTTCAGTTTAATTTGGCTTCTAAACACCACTGCTACCAATTTTTCTTCAAAAATATTCGAAAAAGAAAATGTGAACGTAAACCACAATGTTAGTGCATGAACTGAGAAAATCAAGAAAGATTGTAACAACACATGAAGGAGTCTCTCTAGATTTTCTATGAGAATATGGGTACTCACTCTTGGTCATATCGCCTACAGTGACAGTTTCGTGTCTCAGTTGATTAATCTCTTCTTATACCTCCGAGTTCTCATCGGCGATGAACTCCGACCTAACGTCCGGCCATGACTAAACCATCAACGATCTTGTGGGTGGGATCTTACATCAATGGAGTTCTTTTCATCTCTCTCATAGCAAGTGCAGAGATGGTCGACAAAGGTAAATGACTGGTTCAAATTGGATTGGTAGGCAAGTTGCTCACTGCCAGACTAGTTAGCAAAACAGCATTCATGGATACCATTAGTCAACTCTGGCAGGTAAAGGGATTGAAAATCAAAGCTTTTGCTCACAACCATTTTATTTTCACATATCTGGATGCAAAAGAGCTCGATCGCATGCTTGATATAGAACCCTGGAACTTTAATCGATCGCTTTTTCTCCTTAAATGTTTTGAAGGCTTTCCTATGGGTGATCTTGGCCCTTTTTTCACCACTTTCTTCTGGGTATCTCAGATATTGGTACTCTTATTGGCAACAAAATCGGGGAATGAACCTCGGTGGAATCAGATGAAAATAGCTGCTGCTTGGGACCATGTATACGGTTTTGGGTGAAGTTTGATATATCGAAATCTCTCATGTGGCTAATAAAACTCACATTGGGTCCAAAATATCCCTCTGTAGGCATCATTCTATGTTATGAAAGATTACTGGAGTTTTGCTATATTTGTGTTCTTATTGGTAATCAGAAAAAAGACTGTCCATCATAATACTACATGCCCGGAAGAAGCCAATGTAAATCATCCCTTTGAGCCATGGTTACGAGCGGAAGAAGACATGGTATCTTTATCCCCTGTGGACTTCTTGATTAATTCTCTAGCCTGTCAAATACTTCCATTAAGCCAGGTGGTCACAAATGCAGCTCTCGGATAGATGGTGGAATGGAATCTAGTGTTGATATGGCCATAGATAAAATGATCCATCAGTTCACCACATAAACAAACGAAGATCTACTTAAAATACTAGCAATGCTAATGCTCAAGCTGATAACAATTCGATGATTGAGCTCATCATCTCTAGAAAAGAGGAGGTTGCTCGGCAACCCCGCCAAACACCGTCAGTATCCTTTGTTGGAATGCTCGGGGGTTGGGGAACCCCCAGACATTAAATCGCTTCCGGATGACAATCAGGAAGTTTTCCCCAAATATAGTTTTTTAATCTAAAACTAAAGCTTCGCGTATTCGTATTTCGTTCTTAAAATATTTTTTGGGGGTTTTGAATGCTTTTGGTGTGGATAGTATAATAGCCGGAGTGGGGGATTGGCTATTTGGCTTTATTTTGGCATGATGAATAGCAAGTAGCTTTGAAAAGTTTTGGTCTAGGACATATTGACACGTTCATAACTGATACGATGGTGGTTCGTGGCGTTTTACAGGATTTTATGGTCATCCTACTCGGGGTCTTCGTAAGATGTCATGGAATTTGATACGTTGACTTCAATCCATGTTTACACTTCCTTGGCAACAACTAACAGGTCAAGTCTTGGTGGATGAAGTGCGAGAAGCACTATTTGACATTGTTAAGGATAAAGCCTCGGGATCAGATGGGTTCGGCTCCTTGTTTTTTATATCATCTTGGAACATTGTTGGTGAAGATGTTTGTGCTGCTGTTCTTGAATTCTTCTCTACTGACAGACTACTCAAGCAATGGAATCACTCCCTCATTGCCTTGGTACCGAAACAGGTTAATGCATCCACGGTGAATGACTACCGACCCATATCTTGCTGCACAGTATTTTACAAGATAATTTCGGAAGTGTTGGTTAACAGAATCAGGCAGGTCATTGGTAAACTGGTAGATGGGTCACAAGCTGCCTTTATTCACGGCCGTTCAATTGTTGACAACATACACTTGACACAAGAGTTACTTAGGAAATATGCGAGAAAGCGTGGTTCGCCGCGTTGCACATTGGAAGTTGATATCCAAAAAGCTTATGACACAGTGGATTGGGAGTTTCTAAGGGAGGTTCTAACGATTTTGAATTTCCCTTGCAGATTTGTTAACTGGATCATGGAATGTGTATCCACCACATCATATTCCATTGTTCTTAATGGTCAATACCATGGGCATTTTGGTGGCCAGAGAGGACTTAGGCAAGGTGACCCTTTATTCCCTTTCTTATTTACAATATGTCTTGAAGTTCTATCTCGCGCTTTGAAGCAAATGAGTCGATCTCCGACATTTGGGTTCCACCCAAAGTATCAGAACTTGTGTATTACTCACCTTGCATATGCGGATGATTAGTTGTTGTTCTCTCGAGGAAATGTTGTTAGTGTTTCATTGATTATGAGGTGTCTAAATGAGTTTGGGGATATGGCGGGTTTGCGAGTCAACCAAATTAATTCGAACATTTTCATGGCGAGCATAGATGGGGAAACCAAAAAGGAATTACTTCAACTCACTAGGTTTGGTCAAGGTGGTCTCCTTTTTCGATATCTTGGGATTCTCATAGCATTTACACGATTGAGAACATCATATTACAGTCTTCTGGTTGATGCAATTGCCTCAAAGATCAGTTCTTGGCCTCGGAATTTGTTATCATATGTAGGGAATGAGGAGTTAATAAGATCATTTGTGCAGGGTGTGGACTGTTTTTGGCTCTCGATCCTTCCGCTACTGTCCAGTATCATCCATCAGGTTTATGCCCTTTGCAGGAAGTTTGTATGGCCAACAAAACACCCACCAATTGCTTGGAAAATGTTATGCAGACCAATTAAGGATGGGGGGCTAGGAGTAAAGAACTTGGAAGCGTGGAACAAAGCGCTAATTAGCAAAAACATTATGGAAGATACACATGAATAAAGATAGCATGTGGATCAAGTGGGTGAATCACATGTATAATAAGTTTGGGAATGTCTGCTTTGCATTGACACGAGATGGTTCAAAAACAGGGCTCGGTGGAAGCTGTTATCAGTGCATTACAAAAATGGTTTGGTGATAATGGTGGGATGGGTGGTGCGTACAAATTTTTTATTGGAAGTGTGGGATTATGGCCATGGAAACCACTCCTAGCAAAATCAAGTATACTACCTAAACATCGATTCGCATTATGGATGTTTGCACACGGTAGATTCCTAACACGAGATAGGCTCGAATTTGTGGAAGAAAAAAATTGTGTGTTGTGTAATGTTGCTGATGAAAACATGGCGCGTCTGTTCTTCATGTGCCCAATTTCAGCGGGTATTTGGAATGGAATTCGTCAATGGCTTGGCATGGAAAAAATTATGGGTTCAAAAACGGCGGTACTCAAGGCATTTAGAGGTGTGTATTGAGGGAGCTCGACGTTGGCAAAGATGAGATGCTCGGCTCTTGCAGCTACGGTTTACCATGTCTGGAATGCAAGAAACCAAGAAACAGAATCATGTTTGAGAAGGAGAAACTAGATATTGACGCAACAATTAAGAAGATCAAAATCCTCTTACTTCGATGTTTTCCATATTCTATTGATGTACCTTAATTGCAGTTTAATTAGTTTGTTTGATTAGGAGTGATTTGTTGGGTTGTTTTATCTCCTGGAGTAGCCAAGCGTGGTTGTATAATTACTCTATTTACCTTAATAATGGAAGTAATTTCATTAAAAAAAATGAAATAGCCCATTTCTCTTAAGAGAATAGAGGATCAACTCGATGTCATCAATCAGTGGCAAATTTTGGCGAAGTTCTTGATCAGTGTTGCCTGCTGGACCTGGGTTACGATGGTCCAATTTTCACTTGGAACAACAAACAAAACCTGTGTGCTAACATCCAAGAACGATTGGATCGATTCCTAGCAAATTTACAATGGAAATCAGAGTTTCTGGAAGCTAGATTGACAAATCTAGATTAATTTGGATCGGATCATAAAATGCTAAAGCTTGATCTTTATTCACCAACAAGTACTGGTTTTTTTTCGCATCCCCGTAGTCACTCATTTAGATTTGAACTATTTTGCCGTATAGAGGAAATTTTTAAACAAATGCTGACAGATATTCGGAATTCAAATATGCCTTCATCGGCGATTACCACAAAAATTTCTGGATAAATTATCTGAACTTGGTGGACATTTGCAAACTTGGGGGAGTAGCACATTTGGCCAATTACCAAAACGAATCCGAAATCTTCAGACCAATATATCCCAACTGAATTCTACTCAAGTCAATGAGGATACTTAGCTATCTTTCCGTAGTATGGAAAACCAACTTGATCACCTACTGCTCTTAGAAGAAGCTTATTGAAAACAACGTTCCAGGGCGGATTGGCTTGCCGATGTATACAGAAATACAAAATTTTTTCATTATAAAGCTTCCATTCGTCGCAGAAACAATCGCATTAGGCTGACAGAAGCTGCTGAGGTACAATCAATTTTTATGCAATACATTCCATCTATTTTCACAACTCCCAACCCTTCGATTTCTACAATTGACATGGCATTATCTGGGATTGATGATCAAGTTACCGAATCCATGAGAATGTAGTTGGATACCCCTTGTACATCTGATGAAGTTCTTAAGGATTTATTTGGAATGACGCCATGGAAAGCCCCAGGTCCCGACGGATTCCATGGAGGCTTTTATCAAGAGAATTGGACTCTAGTTGGTGAGAATATTTCTTCTTTGTGTCTGAGGATTCTTAATAGGGAATTTTCTGTTGATAATTTGAACAATACATGTTTGGTGCTCATCCCAAAAATTAAGAATCCTCGTCTGGCTGCAAATTACAGCCATATTAGCCTTTGTAATGTGAAATCAAAAGTTGTGGCAAAAGCTATCTCTAATTGACTCAAGCCTTGTCTTAAATCCATTATTGATCTGGAGAAAAGTGGTTTTATTCAAGATCGCATTATCACTGATAATATAATGGTAGCTTTTGAATGTCTTCACACTCTGAGACGTAGAACTCGTGGGTGTGCAAGTCTCATGGCAATCAAATTTGATATGAATAAAATCTACGAGATGGTGGAGTGGAAGTTCTTATCAGCCATTATGCTCCGGATTTGTTTCTCAAACCAATGAACTTTTCGAATTATGGACTTTGTGCGAGCCACCGGATTTTTGGTACTCATAAATGGACAATCATCATCTTTTTCACACCAACTCGAGGCCTAAGACAAAGCTGCCCTCTGTCTCCCTATCTTTTTTTTTTTTACTATGTACGCTAGGAACCATGGCCGTCACAATGCTCCTACTATTTAACATCTCTTTTTTGCTTATGATACTCTATAGTTTGGGAAAGTTGATCGTGCTACCTGAGAAAATCTTCAAGAAGTCCTTCACATTTATGAAGTGGAATCTAATCATTTCATAAATCTAAATAAGTCCAGCATTGCATTCAACCCTGAAAGAATTATTGCGCATAAAGTAACAGGAAATACGTATTAAAAATGGTATATTAGAATTGGGTGTTGTGCTCGGTGTTGTCAACACGGCACACAACACAGCAGCGGAAATTTATTACTTAACACGGATATAACTTTACTAAATAAATACTTGGGTTCAGATCATGCACAAGTACAAAGACTTGTGCGATGCCTCATGGCAAAAATTTCACTAGAAAACTTATGTAAATCGTTCACACCACAAACGATACTAGTGAAAGAAACAAAGCTAAATTCCTTGACACTCCAAGGAATCAAAATATGCATACAAAAACTCAAATCAAATCTAGATGCATAAATCAAACATGTATTGCTTGAACATCAAATGAAATCACTCTTCGATCAACACTTTGCGTCAGTGTTGTTCTTGAGTGTTGGCAACACCAATTGACAATACGATCACACGATAGACGAACCACCCTTGCTTCGTATGCAAATCTCCAAGACCTGAATATGTTCCACCAAAGCTCCGGTCGCCGTCAAGGTATATTTGTGCCACACCCATTATTGATAATTAATTGACCCTCATATATATAGTCTCTTCTTTGACCTAAATCTTCATGGATCCTTCACACCTATAAACAAAGAAATTAGAGTTTAATAGGAATCAAACTCTAATTTAAAGACAATACCTTATATCTTATAGATAATTTTCCAACTAAATTGAATCATGATAGGATATATTATTTTTTGGAAAACAAATCTATTAAATTTGTCGTGCAAAATCAAAATAATATCTTAAATGAATTCAGAATACAATATTCGTTTCAAACCCAAACTCTCTCTTGATATGCAAGAGATGGCTTTCTGTACACTGGCCATGCGCCAGAATATTTTGTGCGATGCTCAAGCAACAACTTTTTGCGGAAATTATGCACAGTGTGGCGGAAACTGCATGGATGGAAAAGTAAGTTATTCTCCTTAGGTGGACGCGAAGTTCTGATCATGGCTGTTGCACAGGCCATTCCAACTTATACAATGAGTTTATTTCGACTCCCTCTATCTCTTTGCAAAATTCTTTGGAGTATGATAATAAATTTCTGGTGGGGAGCCACAGGTAATGAGAAGAAAATTCATTGGCACTAGTGGCAGCTCATGTGCTACTCAAAATCTCAAGGCGGTATGAGATTTCGTGATTTCATATCTTTTAATAAAGCTTTATTGGCAAAACAAGCGTGGCGCATTCTTAACAAGCCGGAATCTATGGCAGCACAGATTTACAAAGCCAGGTACTTTCCATTGGGATAATAGGAAGTGCCGATTGGAAATAACACATTGTGTATGGCGTAGCTTATTATGGGGCCGAGATCTCTTGTTGAAAGGGATACGCTGGAGAATTACCAGTCCAAAATTGTTTAGACCTATTGTGAACCCCAATCATGATCAATCCCAGTTAAAAGTTGATCTTTTGACTTCCAATGGGGACTGGAATTGGCCAATGGTGGAAAGCATTCTTTGGGAAGTGGATTGTACTAAAGTTAAACGATTACCGATTTGTAGTAGATCAGGTCAAGATAAAAATTTTTGCAACTATGCTCTTAAAGGTTATTACACAGTCAAGAGTGGCTATTTTCTGGCGCAGGAGAATGATGAATCGGACAGCAACGGCCTAAGATGCGGACTAACTACAGGTCTTGGGAAGATGTGGAAATTACTGCTGCCAAACAAACTCAAGATACACATGTGGTGTATCCTTTTCAATGCTTTGCCACGGATTTAATCTTGTTTGCCAAGGTACAAATGTTGATTGTTTGTCCCAGATGTAATTCACAACCAAAAGATATTATCCATACATTTTGGTCAAGTATTCATGTTCGGAAATTATGGAAGTTAACCTCGATTTGGTCAATCATTCAAAATTTTCGTAGGGGTTCATTTTGTGATCTATTTTGTCTTATTGTTGAGCATGGCAAAGGAACCTTGGTTCATGTGTCGATTTGTTGGAACCTATGGGTAGCCCGAAACAGCATGGTCTTTAATTATACAAATGAATCCTTTGCTGACATTCTTGATATGGGTGGATCGAATTGGGACCAACCGTGGAACTCTAAAGGTTGCAACAGTCTTGAATTCAAAGGATTACTTTGGGATTGGCATAGGGGTCGGGACTTAAATAGCCATGTTTATTTTGCTGAAGGGAGATGTTTGTCTGGTAGGTTCTCTCCACGCATAGCTGAACTTATCGCGATGCAGGTAGGAGTTGAGAGAGCTTTAGCTTCTATGACGTCTGAGTGGATAGTGGAATCAGACGCTCTCAATGTTTTTCTTGCGATTCAGAACCCTGCTCCATTCTCTCTGGATGAACCCATCGCGGAGTCTATAAGTAAGGAAATGCACTCTTGCATCTACAACTCAACTCCTACACTGTCCAAGATCTGCAAACAATGTTGCTCACGCTTTCAAAGTTCTTCTAGCGATTGTTAATGCAATGCGTATTCTGCTAAAAAAAAAACAATGCAAGTGCATGTACGCGATGAGATATTCTCATATGGGCCTCCCTCAGTCGGTTTTCACTGTATGCTACAATGAATGACAATTTTACCACAAACATTTGAGCCTAAACATCGAAGTTTTTGAAAACCAGAACGATAATTTAATCGAGCATCGTATCTAATGAAAGTGTCATCAACTAGGCCATCCCGAATCAGAAACGGATGAATTACTAAGACAGTCACATAATATAGTACAATGATGACAAAAATATCATCAAGTCGATTAGAACAAGACCGACTGTGTCGAATACAAATTTTGGAGCAAATAATCCCCACACCTGCAACAAATAAAAGGTTCAAATTTCGTTATGAGTAAACGTACACACATATTAAAGTGCAAGAAAATCCCACATAGGAGAAAATACCATCAAATGCCGCCGGTGAATTGTGACGCATAACATTGTCAATGTGAATGTCACCGCAGAAATTAGTCCATATATTAAATACACCTGAAACATGATTGGAGCTGTAAGCAATTGCATAGAACCAACTAAAGTAACTTAAACTTAAGGTTTTTTGCTAGACATTTACTTGGCACAATCTCATAGAAAATACTTGTTTGCTCTGCCCCTTCTGTGTAGCAACAAGAAGCGGAAGCCCACAAATAGGTAAAATGTGAGAAAAACCAAATGTCTCGATGGTAAGAAGAATAGCTTGACGGATAAGGTTGAATTCATCAAACCTGGGACATAAGAAAATTGTTGATCACAAATTCAATACAAAACTAACCTTTTCCTCGCAGAGAAGAGATATGGCTCTTAACTTTTGTGAAGTGCCACATCACCACCCTCTAAAATTGTTCAAATCAAATGATACAAGAGTAATATCGAAATCCGATAACATAGAGCGCCAAAGTCACAAAATAGCTAACATATAAGACCAAAAATGCAATTTTTCCTAAAAGACGACAATATAGTCCATTCATAAGTGTGTTTCACTAACATCACCAGACACAGATTTGAATCACACTTAAATCGATAAATTATTAGTCTCTTTGGTGCTCAAAGAAGTAAAAACACAAAATAGAGATTGGAACAGACTATAAATGCTACAAGTTACATAAATTCTTAAAATAGTCCAAAATTGAGAAAATAATAAGAGACGATTGCAGCGAGTAAATAAAACTTCTAAACCAAAATAAAAAATCTAAAAAGCAATAAATTAAATTAGCATAAAATTGCAAGTGAATCAATTTTGTTGGATGTGATGAACCGATTTAAAATCTTAAAATGTCTATATAAACATAAAAATTAAAATGCTAAGTTACAATAAAAGGAATAAATATGTAAACAAATTAAATAAATATAAATTTTCTAATTATGCAACAAGCAACATAAATTCTTTCATTTGAGCATGAAGAAAACTGTCCCCGAATTACCATATTAATCATGCATTTTATGAAATATATTGAAAAAAAATTTAAACTCAATTGCACTTTCAACATATTTTATTATCTTAATTTTTGGATAGTTTAAAGAATTCTGCAACACCTTGCATACTTTCAAGTTTCAACGCAATTTAGATTTTCCCATCTAATTTTCCAGAGTTTTTTTAACTTTCCGTTTAATATAATTGATAAATTTCAATCAATTTTATATTTTTAATCACATTCAAAGTTTCTTTCAGCATATCTCAACCGTAATATTTCAGTTGAATCAGTTGATAACCTGGCATTTACACCTGCTGATGACTTAATGTCACTTCTAATTATTTACCAAATGTCCACCCCCTTTGAGCGTCTTTATTCTGTTTTAATTATTATGATATTCTTCATTATTTTCGAGTCCTTTCACATATGCCTTCAGCATATTTGAGATCTTTCTTCATTTTTGGCATTTTTGAAAATTGTTGTCATATCATTTCAGCCATTTTTTTATTTTTCCAGTCAAATATCCATATGAACGAAACTGAGACATGCATTACCTTAGGGAGTAAACCGAAACCAATATTGAATATCAAGAATCATAGTGAAACATTATTTTCAGAAAAAGAAAACGTTGCCATAAGTCAATCACATGCGTGTCACAGCCTCTTTACCAATAATAAAAATCGACAAAGTTGGAAAAAAACTAACAGCAATAAATTATTTAGTGCAAGGATTGAATTGACACTAGTTAATGAACAACAAAATTGATTTACCCTTTGAGAAAGGGTACATAGAATGTGCTTACCCAATAAATGCAGCAGCATATCTAAGGCCATCAAAAGCACACCTGCATCAAGTTTTTTGCAGGTGAATATTATTAAACCCAAGTATTTGTTAACAAAAAACAAACTATAAATCAATTACAGATCATGAATCAAAGAAAACTAGCAAAAAGCTCGAATCATTTCTTTCTAAGAATTAACAAAGATGCTGCCACACCGCTGAACTTTAGTAACCATGTAAGCTTATATCGTCCGGTATCCGGTATATTCAAATATGTGCTCGATTCTTTAAAAGAGTGTAAAGCATCTTACCAATGACCTGTACTGAAAAACATGCATACAGAAAAAAGGCTCCATTGGGTGACGGGAAGTGCATAAGAAATCGAAGATCCAGAACAAGATTTATCTGCCCTCTGTTCTAATGTCATCAACCTGGTCAAACACCATCCTGTAGAGAACACGTTTAAATGCAAACATATCGGTAACCCAAACGCGCAGGGAAAACTTTCAACAAACCATGTCCACAAATGGAGAATACATTTAGCAAAAACAGCCCATCAAATCATAGAAAATACAAATGAATTGGATTACATAATCGCAATGTAGTTCAACCATAAAAGTTGGTTAAACTTTGTTATTTCCAGAAATAAAGCTGTATGGATTAACATTCACCTCCAATAAAAAATGCTAAGAAAACCAAGGGGCCTTGTTTTCCAGATAGAACGATGATAGTTGGACTCCATACCGACAACAAGGCCAATGCTTTAACAACTGTTCTTTCTTCCCAATTAGAAGTTCTCTTCCTATCAAGGAGTAGACTAATGGCAACTAATGACAATTGCAGTAGTCCAGCAGCATAGGTCACCCGAGGAATGGAGTTTCCTTTCATAATCTCAGGCACCATTTGCAGATTTACCATGCTGCTCTCTGAAGCCCAATGTAAGGGTATGAGTATAAAGTTAAATAAAGTTCCTATAGTAACATACTTCAAGATCCCCTGAGAGAAGTAAGCAATGCTCTTGTATTGCAGAAATGCCAAAACTATTAAACTAAATACTGGCAGAATTTCAGACACATGCACCCATATCGGAGAGTCGTCGCCAATTCCTGTCGTCTTTGAAGGATCTAACTTTAAGAACAAAGAACTGACAGCCTGCTTCAATTGCCCGAGTTCGATGCCAATTCTGATCAAAGGAAGTAAAATACAAAGAACAAGTGCCTGCAGGATTAATTAACAAATACTAAGCAATCATTCTAACTCTATCCTTCTACAAAGTGCAAAACAAGAAGAATAAACATGAGAATAGTTATTGACAAAGAATATCGATCTTATGAAACAGGATGAAACATTATCCATGTCTTATCAGCAATCATCACAGTAAGCGCATATTTCATATATTGATGGGACATAAACAATGCACATACTTTAATTAACAAATACTAAACAATAATTCAACTCCTACAAACTGCAAAACAAGAAGAATAAACTTGAGAATAGAACAGAAGCTTATTGAAATGAAGAAGATCGATCTTATGAAACAGGATGAAACATTATCCAAGTTTTATCAGCAATCATCACAGTAAGCACATATATCTTATATTAATGAGACATAAACAACACACATACTTCAATTAACCTCATCTTTTTCATTGCTGCACAGCGTAACTGAAGAATTACAATAGTTGCCAAAAGAAAACCAGCCACTCTGCCTTCTTCCACTGCATCTCAAAGTGAAATAAAATGAGCACAAAATCCAAAAACAAGACACAGGTGATTTCTGGAAATAGATGCCCAGAAAGCCAAAAAGATTGCACCAGATTTGGAGCTTACAAATGTAACTGTTAGAAAGAAAACTGCATGCACGAATCAGCACCAAAATAATAGCAAAATTCACTCCAAAGAAACTCTTAAGATCACCGCAGAATTGAGAATGAAGTTCACATAGCTTTTCCAATCTCTTGATGAAAAACGAATGCAGAAAAATCGAACACAGCATGATGCCGAAACCTATGCCCATCATCTTCAGATTAAACTCGGTCCAGCTGGATCGTGCTAGTTCAGCAACGCTTGACAAAAACAGCGAATATGCATCAATCTGCTTTTTGACCGAAGGCAATGATGCAAAACATCCCTGACTCTTGTCTATTGAAGAATTCTTTGAAGTGACTGCCCAAAGCTCTTGCGCCTTAGCATACAGCTCTGAGACATGCAACAAATCTTTGTCCGAAAATCCAATTAATGACAAAGACGAGTAGACATCAATGTATTTTTTTACCTACATTAGTAAATCCCGTGTCAAAGAAGAAAGTTTCAAATTCTTCCTTACAAAGGCTATAAATATAACATTTTTTCTTCCAACTTCAGGTAAAGTTCGCATGAATAGAGTAAACCAGAAAACTTATCTGAAACCAATGTTGCGCGAAATCGATAAACCTACTACTTAAACAAACAAAAAACAAGGCGATGACCCACTTGTTTATGCATATGTAAAGTAAGGTCCTGTGTATCCTTAATCACTAATCTTGATCTAAAGTGAAACAAAAACGAAACGAACAAACATTTATCAGATAAGAGTTCCAAACTTGCCCGTTAAGTAGAGCATCAGCATAGGTCCTCATGAGCACTAAAATTTCTGAAACTGACAATTTGAGAGATGTTGTGATTTTGTGTATTTGTACAGCAGACACATGGGATAAAAGAACAACTGCATCCTATAAAAGTATTATGGCAAGAAAGTATGATGATAACCATCCTGTCAAACAAAGGTGCACCGATATGCATCATACACATGCTCGTTTCAAAAAGGTGGACATTTTAAAGAACGGACGACAAATAAAAAAATTTGGAACAAATGTTAAAAAATGTTGATGTGTATTGGACATAAAAGTCAAGTTTTAATAAAGGAAATTGTTTATTCAGTATGATCTTACACAAGCAAGTCCTACTAAGCAGGTGCTTTCCATAAATACACGGTAGCTACACTTGGACTTAAGTCTGTCAACAGATTCATAGGTTCATGACCACCGTAGTCCAAAAGTTAAGTTGATGGAAAAGAAATATTTATTTGTTTGAGTTAATTATAAGATCCTAAAGCTAAACATAGTTCTGGTATTGTATGAAGAGTAAAAAGTGTTACAGTCTGAAGACAAAAAGAGTGAAGAAAGCTTTACCTGCCAAGAATTAATGCAGAGCACATTAACATAATTTTGCATCCAAGTGTCAACTTCTGATGCCCTTTGATCACTGCAAGGCATTGAGTGTGGCATATCCCATGCACTTCCAGCTAAGGAAAACAGTTCCGAGTCAACTCGCCCAATGCTGAAGATAGTAACGGTCAACCTTATCATTAACTGTTCAAAAAAAGAACTCTCTAAACCAACTGAATATCGTAATACGCAGCACAACTCTAGCAAGCTACCACGTTCTCGTACATGGATACAATATCATAAAACTTTACCAACGAAGTTTAAAATAAAATAGAAAAACCATATAGCACTATACCTTCCAAAAGGAAAGGGAAGACCAAGAAGAGCAGAAATTGTGACTGCAAAATCAAGCTGAAAAATAAAAGAGTGGGATGAGTGAAGTTCCTAGGATGAAGTTGTGCTTAGGAAATCTTGAGCACATGGAGGTGAATCAAATTAACAGACCTGTTGAATGGAGTAAATGCAAATCTTCTTTTCATGCTGAAATTACAACAAAAACATATAAATATGCAGGATTATATATTCTCGCATTTATGAGGCTCTTGAAGACGTTAAAATAATTGATAATGGAGAAAGTTGAATATGACAGTAAGCAACAATGAATCCACATTTTAAGGGTTGGGAAAAAATATGTCAATGAGATTTTGGCCTCATAATTGGACCAACTGAGTTGGAGAAAATATATGGCATACTTCGTACTCAGACCCATCAAAAGATCGGAGAGGGCTGATGGATGTTCTTTTCTTTTACAGTTGATAAATGCAAAAAAGATCCTTCGCTTTTAAAAAATATTGTCAAGTAATTTTGGTGAACAGGAGAACAAGTTCAGAAGTAGAGTTGAGGATGCCCTTTTTATGTGCTGATTCAAAAAGATACAAGGTTTTCTTAATTTTACATTTGAAGACATCTCGGAAAATCCTTCTACCTAACAGCAACATAATTATGTGGGTGTTGGGAAAATGGTGGTGGAAGGATTCAAACATCAGGCGGAGAATATGACCACGGTAGTTTTACTGCGCTGCATGATTACTGTAGAATAAAGCTCATCCACAAGGACTGATCATCAGCTTTGTAAACTTCTAGTAAATTTCAAACTGTTCATCCTATACCCAAATTTTCTTCAGAGAATATTCCATACCGTGTCTAATTTGCATGACAAACTATCAACTGCCGCTTGCTGAGGAGTTGGAGGCTTCTTTAAACTCAGTGCAAAAATCGCTGTTTCCACCTAAACAATGTTCTAAATAAAGTTCTTGATGGCTATAATTAATTAGCAAAAGATTTTAGAAGATGAAATACCTCTTCAGCAGTGCCTCCACCATGATCACCATTTAAGGTTTGCCCATGATCACCCATGACAACAAGCATTGTATTTTCATGTAATCCACCTGGTCTACTTTCGTTCTCCAGCACTCCAACCACTTCCTAAATTAAAATAAGAACTTTTTATTATGGTCTCAGAAGAAATGTCAGAAAATAAGGGTTGCCCTGAACATAGTTTTAGGAATGTCGAAGAGCATGGCACTTGAATTGAAAGACAAGGATTATAAAACAAGAGGCACTATATGCGATTCCATCCGTTTAGTCGCACTTCTGTAATTAATTAAAAATTAAATCAACTAACTACCTTTATGATTTCGTTGTACTGCTGCAACTTTTCGACCATTGGGACAGAGTCAACACCAAATATGTGCCCAGCATGATCCTGGATCATATACAACGAAACAAAAAAAAAATCAAAACTATAGGTTGATGGTCTCATGAAAATCAAAAGCTGAGTTTTTCAGTTATGGCACAAATTTATTTCGATGTCAAAATAAGAAAGATCACTTATGCAGGCCAGTAGGAAATGGATTCCAAGTCACATTGAGATCGTAAATGAAACAGAGATGATAAATGCAGCAACATCATAAAATATTTATTGTTGTCGCAATTTTTGCAAACTTGACAGCTTCCATTCATGCAAAATTTAGTACCATGGCCTTGGGTGTTCAGGTCTTTTAGCTCCTTAAAACAAACCAAGTTCAGGTCTTTTAGCTTCTTAAACCAAACCAAATCTATAGATTAGGTGCAAGGTTCTGTTGATGTATCTAGCACTGAAAATTAAATTAAGAACAAATTTCATCCCAGGGAGAGCATAAAAAATTTAAATATCAGAATTATTATGAACACTCTCGAAATTCTAGACAAATGCTGGTGAGAGAGCCTGACACCAAAACATGTGAATAACAGTGCTAGTAGAAATCTATGTTTGAGGTGCATACATTGAAAAACTATGGGTTGCACCTTTTAAATTTTCCTTCCAATAATTTTTCAGTAAGCAGCCACAATAGGTGGCCCACCTGGGTTATCCAAGCTCTGATTATTCCCTAGATAATTAAATATTATCAGCATTTTTAATTTATACTAGATAATTATCAGCATTCTTAGTTTATATTTTCTATCTTCTCCTACTTAGACGAGAAATAGAAAATATATGGGCTTGATATAGAGTTGAAAATTACAACAAGATATTCTCTCTCCTGAACTAACAAAACACAATAGGGAAATGGAAAATTGAAGAAAAATAATGGAGAAAGAGGCTTACCACACCTAGAAAATGAGCTATCAATACATCCCAATTATCTTCATATAGGGAAGGAAGCAAGTTTGTGATGCACCCATTGTCCACCTGGCATAGAAAACAATATGAAGAATTCAAAATCCAAGAAGAACTGTGGCAAAAAAAATCCAAGAACAAGCAGCAAACGTGGGCAAAAAATTAACTCTTATATAGGAATTTAGATAGAAGGTCAACTTTAACAATACAAATACATCTTATGACCATAGTGAATGTCTGGATAGGTATGAAGGTTTACCAAAAGAAAAATACCGTGTGAAGATCTTTAACATTAAACGAAGGGAAGGGATAGGATGAGACAAAATGGTCAGGAAATAATTGCACCCATGTGTCATCCCCCATCACTACTACTCGCTTTCCATTTTGAACCATCTACAGAAGATAATGAGGAGCTGAGGTGATTGCAAGAACAAGAAAAAAAATGAATAAAGCATTCCCATCTCGTGATAAAAACTATGTGCAGCATAGGGGATGACCTGATGTATCAAGTTATCTTCAACAATTGCTGGTGCACCAAAGCTATTTCCTACGTCGATAAACGTTGGAAGTCCACCAGTGGTCAAGCCCTAAAAGGGAAAAAGAACGGTAAATATTACGTCAAGGTGTATTTCAAGTGTAAGGTACGGAGGAACCACAATTTGGCTACTCTGGTAATTTTGCTCGTCTGAGAATCAAATTAGAAATTTCAAAGTCAAAACTTTGTTCTGAACACAATACGTGGATGATAAATTTCAATATGATAGATAGTAGATAAACCGGACAAAACAAAGATATCAAAATGATGCTACAAGATAACTTTTACAAGGCAGCAAAAATCCTTGAGTAGATAATCAAGGATTCAATTTCAAAATAACAATTGAGGGAAGGTTCATTGAAGTTCTGTTTAATTAAAGTTAGGAATTAATATGAAGAAGTTAAGTGGCAAAGTGCATGTGATTCATTGAAACCATATTCAAGCAGTTGAACTCCGGTTCCAAAATCATAACCATGGCAGGCCTCCACATGTGGGCCATTCATAACTATGTTCAGTAAGAAAAATTTCAAATGAAATTTTTTTCATTTCGTTCCACACATATTCCTCTCCTTTTTCTGAATTTCTCTTGATAATCATTCCTTTATCACTTTACCACTGCAGAAATGATAACCATATCCAGTCATTGCTTTTCCCAAAATGTAAAACAACATAGTTTTCACCTTTAGACGCTGCAAACTGGTGGTAGGCGGGTCTGCTATAGCCTTGAAAATTTTGGCCGTAGATTGGTTCTGACTAGCATATTCATGAAGAACCTGTAACTTATCCATCCATGGTTTCTTCTCTGGTATAAATAACAGAATTAAACAAACAAATAAACAACAGGAACAGTAGCATCAGCCAACTCAAGCACAAAAAATCAAATCCAATTTAATTTCGAATTGTATAAAGCACTTGCCTGGAAAAAATGAACTTGGAGCGACAAAATCAAACCTGTTTGGACGAAGTTCGAGCTTAGATTCAAATGATGGCTTTCACAATCATAAAACCAAAATTTAAAAAAAACAAAGCAATTTTCGTATCATTAAATTGAAAAGATGGATCATACAAAACACCTTAGAGCATCAAGAACGATAATAACAAGGCGATTTACTGCAGGTTTGTTCCAACAAGCACTTCCATTTTGCTGTGGAGGAAAGCAGGGAGACTGGAGAACGTCACCGCATTGGCTATACTGAGAGAGCTCGGAGCGAGTAAGAAGGAAACCTCGCGTAAACAACAAAATGGCGAATCCGTGAATCACCATCATACTTAGGAAGACGCAGCAAGCCCATTTTCGGCTACCCCGATTCTCCGTCCTCTCAAATGCAGCCGCCATCGCGTGAGAGCGTCTCGTAATTTTTTGTTTTAGAGTACTTAACGAGCAAGAAGCATAGAAAATACATGTAAACAATTATTTGAAAATATATATATATATATATATAAGTAACAAATAATATATAATATTTATATATTATTATATTACATGCCACATCGCTAGCAGCTCATTGTACATTTTAAAATGATCAATTCATACTAAAAATTATTCTAATTTTATTAAATTATTTTTTCTATCTTTATTAGTATTGTTTAGAATATAAATCATTTTAAGTTTTGGTAATGACAATATCAGCATCGAGCTGTTTCAAGAGTTCATTTGTTAATTTGTTTGACCGAAATAAGTTCTCAATAAAGTACACAAGTCATATTGCAACCGGTCAGATATTAACAAATCAATGTGAATACTTTAACTTGAGTTGTTCAAAGACTACAGTTTTCGTACTTAGTTATGTTCAGTGGTACCGTGAAACTATCATTCAATAATATTTGTCTTAACATCCTAAAACTTGTTAAAACAAATCGGTTTTAAGAAAAGATTTTAAAATAGTTTGTCTACCCCTCTGTATACTCTAATCCAATATCTACGAATGATATCAGAGCGGGTTTTTAAAAAACTTTGATAACTATATATTTAAAATGAAATCCTTTAACAATGCATTCAAAAGAGTAATATGATGATTAGAAGATCATTTGACCGGACAAAATGATGACATATTGTATGTCATCACTAACAATCAAATAAAGATATATAAAGTCAATACAACTATAGCAGTTTCTGAGGTTACCCTACAAATGATTGAGAAGCACCGTATGAGATGAAAAGAAAACTAACTTGGACAACGTAGCCTAGGATATCCTTTACAAGTGTAGTGCCCAAAATTCAATACACGTATAACTCATGTATTTATCTAATTTTAAACGAGTCTTAGTAGTGCATGATTTATTTAAATGCAGTATTTTAAATTAATTATGTCTGTGTGATGCACGTTAAAATGTTTTTTTTCGATTTTCATGTTTCAGGCAATTATTCGAGGCGGGATCGAGGAAAAGACCGGTGACAATTTTGGCAATTTAAAATGCGGTATTTTATTTTAAAGTTAAGATTAGGGCATTTTGATTAGTTTATTCAGTTTAGCATTTTAAAACTTAAATTATTTAATTGAGTGGTTTAAGAATTGTAAAACTTTTGAAGTTTAGCAAGTGTGCGTTTTATTTTAAATTAAGGACTTGGCTTGTAGTGAGGATTAACTTTTAATTAGCCTTTTTATTAGCTTTTTTTAATTAGTATTTTTAATTATGTAATTAAGCCATTTAATTCCCTAATTTACTAATCACACGCACGCGCACACATTTTTACACACACTAAAAACGCCTAAACACACACACTCACTTCACAATTCAGATTTTTATTATTTTGAGAGAATAGAAACCTAGGGTTCATATCAAGAAGGTAGCCGCCCCTCCCTTCTCTTTTCCAGCAATTTTCGTGTGCTTTAGTGCAAGAAAAATCGAGCCACGGTCGTCCCGGATCAAACCTCGCTTCCTTCCCGCTTCGGTATCGTCGTTACGGTATTTCAAATCATCAAAGGCACATATATTCTGTCATTTCTGCATTGATCTCGTCATATTATGTGTTGTGTTATTTTTATGCGTAAAACTTTATGTATGACGTTCGTCGTTTGAGCAGAAAATGATTTGGATCAGTTTTGAAATAATTTTTAGATCTGGAAACTCGTTTTTGCTGTCTTTTTAAATACTGCGATTTGTTGGTCGTGATTCTGAGAAAACTTTCAACACGAAAATTGTAGAACTTTTCGATACCTTCGATTGGACAGTAAATTAGAAATATTTGGATAAAAATTGAGTGAGTTATGACGTTTTTCGTGGGACTGCTCAAACTACGTTTTTCAGAAAATTATGTATTGATGTGCTCTCGAGATTTTATTGTTGCAGGCTTCGTTGGGAATCGACGGATGATCGTTGCTACGTCTAGGTATGCTTAGTATGATGTTGGGTTGTTATTTGATATGTCGTTTAGTGTCGATAGGCACTCGAATACACTAGAAGCCGTAGGAAGTATTTTGGTGTCAAAATTTGAGTTTACGGATTTGTTGCTCGTTTGGAATGCGTTGACGTTTGGGACATTTTTATGGAGTCGAGTATGGATCATAGTGTCCTAGGATGAGTCTCGAGGCGTTGATCACTGTATGTGTAATCGAAATTGGAGAGTATAAGTTTATGAGTCGCGGAGTCCAGTTTGTTCGGCGCGCGAGCGGTAACTTTTTGCCGCCCGAGCGCCATTCTTTCTGTCCGATTGTTCTTCCCAGTAACCTCGGCGCTCGAGCGGAAATTTGTTACCGCCCGAGCGCCACCCCTTCTGTCCAAATATTTTGTTCCTTCTTCTTTTCAAGTTTTAATAGTAAGTGCATGTCTTTTATTTTTGGAAAATGTTCACACATCATTTTAGAGATTGTTCGGGGTTCGATGTCATGGGTTAATACGATGATTTAACGAGGTCAAGTCGCGAGAGATCTAGAATGTCATAAGATATTTAATTACTTCGGGGGTGAGCACGAGTACCTACGTCTAAGTTATGAAATTTAAGTGCATGTAATTACGTTAGTGTGCAGCAGCGGCCCCAATCAAAGTCCAACGAATCCCTCAACCCCAAGTAAGTATGTTTGACGTGCAAGAAAATATTTTCAAGTTTTTTAAGTATGCTAAATGTCTTGTGACCAATGTATGTATGGGGTTGGAAAGCATTAAATCATGAACGGGGACCAACCCACCCCGTTAAATTATGAACGGGTTTAGATCAGGATTGGAAAGCGTTAAATCATGAACGGGGACCAATCCGCCCTTTAAAGCATGAACGGGGATCTCATGTATGTGGCAGTGGATACGTCCCTGTCATCTCAGTACTGCGGTTTAGTCTGATCAGACGATTATGTTTTGGGTCACTTGCTTTGAAACATGCCTCTACGCAAAATAATGAAGTTCATGTATGTTATGTATATACAAGTAAGCAAGTACGTTTATGAAAGTTTTCACGTTATGGCACGTCTAAGTTATGTACGTATGATCATGTTTAGTGTAAGTTCAAGTTTCAATTATGTATGTTCTATTTTAAAGTTGAATGTGGTTTTATTACGTATGATTCGTTACTCCCAGTTTATACGTGTTGAGTCTTTAGACTCACTAGACTTGATCGATGCAGGTGAGGATGATTATGAGGAGACTGGAGGTGGTGACCAAGGGGCAGGCTTGGACTTAGTAGGAGGCTAGACCCGAGGACCGCCAAGTTTTAGTTTTATGAAAATGTTCAAATATTTTTGTCGAACTTTAAATTTCAAATCTTTTGGTTGCAACAACTTGTGAGACGTACAATTTATTTCTTTTATCGAATTTGAATGTTCACGTTTATTTAAGAAAATTTTTAATTTTCCGCAAATTTTGAGTAGAAAAACTACGGTACGTTACAACAAGACCCTTCACAAGAATAAGTTCAGCAACATCAAGACATGTTCAACCACCAAAAAGATACATGAGAAGCTGACCCAACTCTATAAGGGCATGATCAAACAAAAGAAAACAAGCTGATTATGACTATCCAGAAGTTTGATAATGTCAAGATAAACCCATGTCAGAATCTCAATGAGTTTGATAAACGATTTAGAAGTATTGTTATTGAACTTGCATCACTTGGTAAAGAATACTTTAACCATAAACTTGCTTGAACGTTATGAGAGCATCGTCCAGAGAATGAGATGTAAAGACAGTGGCCATGCAGGAGTCCAAAGATCTCAACAAACTCGATCTGCATGACCTATTTACATATTTGAAAGCACATGAGTTCGATCTAGGAATCATAACAGAAAAAGAGTCATCCACTTCACAACCTACCAAAACTTTAGTTGTCACAACTTCAACTTCAGCCTCTAGTGAAGAAGCTTCCATCAGAAAATCTGTTAATCAGATAAACAATAAAGCATGGTCGTTATTTGTTAAATTTTTTGGCAAATTTATGAGAAAAAATCAGTATAAATTCAACTCTTATCATAAAAATGATCAAGTTGATGATAATCAGACTTGTTTTAACTATGAAAAGAAGTGTTATTTTTTACAAATTGCAAAATGGCAAAGAAAGATGATAAGAAGCCTTTCAAGAAAAGATGGTTCAAATATGAGAAGAAGATCCTACAAGAAAATGAAAGACCAAAAAGTGATAATTTCTTAATAAAGTAAGAACAAATGGTCTAACTCGGATTCAGATCTCAAGTTAAGAAACCTCAACTAGCAAGAGTGATGCTAAGAAGGTTCAGTGTCTTATGACAGATGTTGAGTCAGAGATATATTGATATGGAGAATGTCAATGATGATATGGTATTTGATTTCGATTCTGATGAGTTTACACAAGAAGATCTTGTCATGGCACTACATAGCATGGTAGATGAGTATAAAAAACTTTCGCAATTATTTGAGGAAGCCAAAACAGAAAATAAAATCTAAACAGATAAGTCAAGTAACTCTACCTGCTCGCAGCAAAAAGAACTTGACAGTCTAACTGTGAAAGTCAATCAGCCATCGGTTGAAAATGATGATATGCGAAGAGTGTTTCAAGCAACAATACATGGGTTGTAGAAACCAGCCGGTGACAAAATTGAGCTAGAGTTTGACAACAATGGGTGTAGTTCTTCTGAGGTGGGTACTCAATCGTATCTAGACAAAGACAAATACAAAATAATATTTTGTCCAGTCTAGCATAATATATGAACATTAACAAAGATAAAGTCAAGCTGATTACATCAGCTCAAAATGGCTTTGCAAAAAGCCAAGTCCAATCAGACATTACTCTGTGAAGGGAAAACTTAACCGTTATTATAATTGCAAGCATGTTCAAAATAGATACAAATAAAATTGGAAGGATGGATAACTCAAACAACATTTTGTGAGAGAAACAACATATCATACATCACGTGGTTTTGCACATACTCACACTATTTTGGATACATACACAAGTAGGATGGTTAAACTAATTCAATTGTGGGTCCCGAAGGGGTTAATCTGTTCATGACCCAACTAGTTTTGGGTACTAAAAATTTGTTTGATTAATTGCAGGCCTCAAAAATAATATCATCAAAGAATCAATGTGGTTTTTGGACAGTGGTTGCTCCAAACATATGACCGGTGATGTCAAGTTGTTGTTTGAAGTCATTGATTACCAAAGACCAAGAATCACGTTCGATGATAACTCAGAGGGTAAAGTTGTGGGTGGGGGTGAGATTATCCAGGACAAGATAATTACTAATGATGTATTATTAGTTGAAAATATTTGATAAATCTGATTAGTATTAGTCAGTTATATATTAATGGTTACTCTGTTGAGTTTCACAAGCACACATGCACATTTAGATCTACAAATGGTGACATTATGCTAACCGGACTAAGAGACAAAAATTAGACTCGGGGTTACCGAACATTGATTTTACTAAAGATAAAGTTTTCTTTGTATGTCATTAGATAAACATGTCAGATCAACATTCAAGAACAAAAGAAGTAACTCAACAACTCGATGTTTGGGAACTTCTTCACATGGATCTCTTTGGTCCAATACCCATAATGATCCTAGGGTGAAAGAAGTACACATTGGCGATCATCGAAAAATTTTCAAGATTTATACGAGTTATCTTTCTAATTTTTAAAGATCAGACCAATGCCTAGCTTATCAAGATTCTTAAGAGATTACAAAATGTGATAACTTCAGTGGTATATAGATAAGGAGCGACAGAGGAACTGGATTTACCAATAGACTCCCATCAACCTATCTAGAAGAATGATATTAATCATGTGCTTTTAACCGCTAGATCATCTCAGCAAAATGAAGTTGCTGAGAAAAAGAACAAGACACTTAAAGAAACGGCTCGAACCATGCTAGCTGAATCTAGTATCTCTCAAAAATTTTGGGCATAAGTCGTGAACACTACGTGCTACATACATAACAGATCAATGATTAACAAGAATCGCGGAAAGACCCTCTACAAGATCTGAAATGACAAACAACCCGAAATTTCATACTTTCGAGTACTCGATTATAAGTGTTTCATTCACGATAATGGTAAAACACGTCTAACCACTTTTGATGCTAAATCTGATGATGATGTGTTTCTAGGCTATTCTTCTGTTAGTAAAACATATAAGGTTTATAAATATAGAACTCTTAACCATTGAAGAATCGGTGCATGTTGTATTTGATGAAATCCTATATCTTTCATGATAATAATATGTGCAATATACATTATTTATGTAATAGATTAGATGTTACTAACATTGATTCTAGCAGTGATCACGAGATAGATTAGAGAAAAACGACTGAAATAATTCCTAAGGCAAGTCCAATTGTCCATGAAGAACTGCACAAAATCATGCCGCTGAAGAAGTTGAGCCAACTGTTGATCACAAGCCAGAATTAACTCAAGAGAAGAACGTTGAAAATTAATATCAAATCGTGGAACAAAAAGATACAAATTCATTTGGACCAAGTCTCCGGTGGAATAAAAAAAATCTACTCAAGCTGGTCATCAGTAGTCCGACCGCTTCTCTTAGAACTAGAAAACAAATGATATATGAGTTCATGCATGCCGCTTTTTTTCCCTCAACTTGAACCTAAAAAAATAGATGAAGTCTCATGATATTATAAATGGATTGATATCATGCAAGATATAATCAATTTGAGAAAAGTAAGGTTTGACACCTTGTTCCTCGGACATCTCATCAACATGTAATTAGGGCATCCGCATTCGTCCACATTAATCTATATTATTAACTTTCCATCTCCTCAAAAATTATGGGGTCCACGAGCCACATATTCATTACATTAACATTTTCCCATTATTAACACACACTCACATTCATTTAATATCAACTTTCATTATTTATGGGTCCCACTGTCCACTTACTCATTTTTTTTTATTTTAATTAATTCAATATCTTTCTATTTTTGTTAAAATTTTATAACAAATATTATTATAAATAAATAGTATTATTATTTTAAAAATGACTTAATTTCAATATTCATTAAAATATTATTAAAAAATGAAAAAAATGTTGGACTCTTTTATTTAAACGGCTAGTTTGACATTATATTCTAGTTTGACATTAACTCATTTCACATTGGTGCATGAATATTAATGGGTGTTAATAATCACCCATTAATGCACCAATGTGGGTGTCCTTAGAACTAGATGTGTATTTAGGAATAAAGTGGATCAACAGTAAAAAAATAAAGCCAAACTTATAGCTCAAGGATAGAGACAAGAAGAATGAATAGACTTTGATGAATCATTTTCTCATGTGTCTAGAATTGAGGCTATTAGAATATTTTTTTCATTTGTTGCCGTCAAGGATTTTAAATTTTATCAAATAGATATTAAGTCAACATTTCTTAACGGTCTACTAAATAAAAAGTTTATGTTGAACAAACTCCTGATTTTGTTAGTCACATCTATCCTAGCTATGTTTATAAACTTGATAAATCATTATATGGTTTGAAGCAAGCTCTTCGTGCATGGTATGATACATTATCTAAATATTAGCTTGACCATGACTTTGTGATTAGAAATGTTAATAAAACTTTATTTAAATTTGTTAAGGGTAATCATGATTTATATCGTGCAAATCTATGTTGATGACATAATATTTTGTTCCACTATCCCAAGTTATGTGAAATTCTCCAAGCTGATGCGGGAAAAATTCAAAATGAACATGATGAGAGAACTTACATTCTTTCTTAGATTGCAAGTCAAGCAGCTCGAAATTGACATTTTCATCAGTGAAACCAAGTACACTAAAATCTACTCAAGAAGTTTGGTATGAAGAATTGCTTAGTTGCTGCTACCCAAATGAGCTCATCAATCAAATTAGATGAGAATGGACAATTCAAGTAGACATAACAATGTTCAGAAGATTAACTGGATCACTTCTATATCTGATCGTTATCTCACCAAACATAATGTTCACGATTTCTTTAAGGATGACAATTTTCCTTGCAGGTTTGGGACCCTCGCCGAGAAAACCCAAAATGGGACGGGTTTGGATATTTTTCAAATTCTCGAAGTAAATAAGTGATGGGTATGAGAATGTTATCACCATCCTCGAACCCGCAAAGTGGCCCCCGATAATAATATCATTAGTAATAATAATAAAATAATAATGACTTTTCATAATAATTAACAAAAAAAACCCGATTTCATAATATTCAAATCTCGTTCATGATCCAACACATCGCCTCATGATAATTATGTGATTTCATCTTTTTTGATTATTTAAACCACGACTTACAAAAGTTAGTATGATTTGTTGTATCAATATTCTTTAAGTGAATTTGAAGACTTTTTTTTGATTAATTCAACTGATATTTGAAGCGATGACGATGATAATGATTTAATTCACTCAGGTATGATGAAGATGATGACAAATCTGACCACCTTGTTACCTTTTTTATATTATTTGAAGCGATGATGAATACTAAGATGAAGATTTAATGTCCACAAAGTCGGGATGAGAATTTCCAAGTCGATTAGATAAAATCGGATATGGGAGTCCAGTGAGACTTAATCACCATGGGGATTAAATGGAGAATCCTCGATTAGAAAAAAATAAGTATTGAGGCTGGGATGGTAAAGACATCCCCCCAACCTACCCCATTACCATCCCTATGTTTGTTTATATTCTCGTTTTCAGGCCAATCTCATTACACTATAGCTAAACACATACTTAAATATCTTAATAATACTCCATGTATAGGTATTTGATATCCCAAAAACTCAAGTTTTAACCTCATTGGCTACTCAGATGCAGATTATGCATGTTGCAAAATTAATAGGAAGAGCACTGGTGGATCATGTCAGTTCTTAGGAGATAGGCTGATCTACCGGTTAAGTAAAAAGCAAACATCAATCGCTACATCAATGGATGAAATTGTAGCCACTAGGAGTTGATGCTCACAACTACTATGAATTCAACAACAATCAATATATTATGGAATTCAATCTGTTGAGTCCACAATCTTCTGTGACAATACAAATGTCACATCAATAACCTAAAATCTTGTATTACATTCTCGAACCAAGTATATTGACATTAGACATCATTTCATTTGAAATAATGTAATGAAAAAAGATCTTCGACTGGAGTACACCTCAACGGAAGAACAAGCTATTGACATCTTCACTAAGCTATTACCTGACGCTAAGTTTTCTTATTTTCAAAATATTTTTTATTTAGTTTTCTTGAATTAGTACATTAATTTAAGGAGAACAATAGTCGAGCCGATAAAATAATACATCAAACGGTTACAACTCTGACCGCTCTAGATAGAGTTTGCAAAAAAGTTTGATTTTATCATATGCTCTGATCGTTTCTTTCTTGAATATACTAATATTTTTGAACAGTATGTGATTAGATATTTCAAACTTTGAATTATTTTAAATCCGCAGTTATTGCATAATCTGTTTATATTCACTTGATTTTGTCACGTGGACATATGAACCACAAAAAGACATATAATTAGGGGAGATCACTGTGCGAATTTACATTTAAAAAAAAATTCAAACTGAAATGTCATATGCGGTCGGTTAATATTTTAAAAAACAATCCAAAATATTAGAACATATATTCAAATTGATTAAAAAATAATGACAATATAATGTCTTTTAAATATAAAATATAGCTCAAATTATAAAAAATAAAAATTGGTAAAACAATAATCATGATTCCAACTCCAAGTTAATAAATTCAAATAGCAATTGGTTTGGCCGCTATTAATTATGAAATAAATATTGAAATAACTCCATAATTTGTTTTGCCCCATTGTAAATCGGCTGGGAGCACCATCGCCGGTTCCAGCACTAGCTCAAACTATCAAAACTCAAACCCTCGATTTTCTTAAATTCAAAGTAGCTCCACTCGAATTTTTTCCTAAATGTCGGGAGATGACGAAGATTTCGTGTTCTACGGGACGCCGATTGAGCGCGAAGAGGAAATCAGCAGTCGTAGGAAAAAAGCTGTTGCGGAGGCATCTGGACAGCTGAGAACTCTCCCCCCTTGGAAACAAGAAGTGAGTGTGTTGAATAAATTATTTTTTAATCATCAGAATATTATTCAATTGAATCCAGCTTTTTGGGTTTGGGCTCCTCCCTAACGCCTAACAGAGCAAGTTGTTGCTAGTGCATTGACGAGAAATTGGTTTGAATTATGGATTAGGATCCTCCTCGGAATGAAATCATTATGTTTTTTTTATTGAATGATTCATGAACCGACTAGAATTGCATCTGTTTCTGTGGTGAAAGTTTAATGGCCGTAGTTTTGAAATTTTTAATCATTTACTGAGTAAACTTGTATGTTGATGTCCACACACACTGTTTTCTTGGGGTAGGTTGACTAAATCACTAATACTAATTATTTAATCTCATGATTGGAAGTCTGGTTGGTACATCTTCAGGTTACAGATGAAGAAGGGAGGAGAAGGTTTCATGGAGCATTTACGGGTGGCTATTCTGCTGGTTACTATAATACCGTTGGCTCCAAAGAAGGTGAATGCTGTTATACTCTTTCTTGGATGAATTTGTTACCTCCTAGTGCATATGAAATGTGACACTTGTTGTATCAATTGACCGTTGGTCAAACTCACAGGATGGGCTCCAAAATCATTTACATCATCCCGGAAAAATAGGGCAGAAATCAATCAACAGAGCATTTATAACTTCCTTGACGAGGATGAGAAGGCTGTATGCTCTATCTGTTCTTTTACTTTTTTTAAGCATTTGTACTTGAACGTTATTACTGTTTACTTCAATTGCATCATCCTAATGTAGAGTTTTTTCTATTAGCAGCTGAACTAGGAAGTCATATAGGACTTTTTGTGTATTTTGCTATAGGGCGCTGCGCACTTTAAGAAGGAAGAACGCAATACTTTCCATATATTGTTCATGGACATATAACCGAAAGAAAAGAGATGACGATAGAAATAGATAAGAGAGAGGATGAAAGCAATGCAAGCAAAATAGGGTGTACAGATAAATTGATGGATATTTTAGGAACTAAAGGAGATGAATATAAAGTGATTGTGTGTGAAGAATGAATGAGATGTTTGCATATATACCTCCGAAAAGAAGGGATGCAGTGTCGTTTGTACTTTGTCAATACTTTCTATTTTGTGTAATGTTATTTGATTTACTGTTTCAGGACTTGGAGGGCCGTTCCTTGGGGACATCAATGCAATTTGATACATTTGGATTTACAGCTGCTGAGCTTGCACGTAAACAAGCTGAGAAGGAACAAGAACAGAGGTTTCTAACCTTTTATTTTAAGTGTTTCTTTGCCCACATGAAATCATTTTTGTATTTATTAAACTAGTTGTTTAATCATATAGGACTTTTCAGTCTCATCTTATGTTAAGATCTTTTGTTCAACTCATTGCAGACCCTCAACTATTCCTGGACCTATTCCTGATGATCTAATCATTCCTGCGACAAAATCTATAGGTTTGTTATCAGATGCTAAGTGACAATGATTAAGTTTGCTGCATGTTTTGATTTCATGTGCCTGAATTTTACTCCTGTCAATCAGGTGTCAAATTACTCTTAAGGATGGGATGGCGGCATGGTCGATCCATAAAAAATTCTAGCCAGAATTCGCAGTCTGGTATGCTTTTGCAGCTCATTTTTTATTATTTTCCATCTACAACTGAAAACATGAAAATTTATATATTTTCAGTGCCTTTAATGGCATCTGAGAGTGTTTGGAGATCTAAAATTTGCTTTCATTATGATAATGAGGAGTAAGCTTGTTTTGATTTTTCACCGTTGGTGGCTGCATAAAGATGGTCGTGCCTGATTGGAGCTCATAGAATAACACTTAATTTAATGTTCTTTTTTTTTTCCCCTCGTATTCTTCTCCTCCTTATTCTCGGAAATTGAGTTTTTTTTTTGTTGGCTGTCATGCCTGAAAAATTTACTCAACTTTGTGAATCTTGGGGATACATACTTTTTTTTTGATCGAAAACTAAGATTTTATTATAATAATAATTAAGATTACAAAGCTAGTGGATGAGCGATCCACAAGACACCACAGCAATCAGTAAACTACAATCTCTTTAGTAACAAATAAAGCTCCAATCCCTAACTAGGTCTGATATGAGCAAATGCTGAAACTGTGGTATGTTAATCGTCCAACTCGCTACTCTGAATTTGATATTCTCCCATAATTCCTCCCACGAGTCCTCTTTGTCAGTGAAAATTCTACTGTTGCGCTCCATCCAGGTCGACCAAAAAATACAATGAACAGCGATGTACCAAGAATTCCTAAGGCCCTTCCCCTTGAGAAATCCCGGCTACATTATGCAAAGATTTAGATGACATAAATTACTTCAATTGGTCCTCCATATATGACTTCCCATTTATGGTATAGCTCAGGTTCCAAATCCCCATGAAATTTGTCATAGTGGCCTTTTCCTTAGCATTAAATCCTATGTATTCTTTTTCTCCATAAATGATGGAGAATTAAGTAAGGTTAAAAATTGTTTCCAAAATTAATAGCATATCGAAGAAATGGCAGATCCATATTCAACTAGACTTGCAGTTAGTTTACTGGTATTCATTGATCCCTTGCTGTTTATTTAAACCAGTGTTCTGAATGGCGGTCGAGGCGGCCGGCTAGGCGGGGGCGGTTGCCTGTTAGGCGGCCCTCGACCGCCCCGTCTTTGTCTAAGGCGGTCTCTATAGGCGGTCCGAAGCTATTTGGCCAGCGAGGCAGGCGAGCAGGCAGCCGAAGCGATAAATGAATTGAAAATCCTAATCAACTGTCAAAGTCAAATAATTTTAAAAATCAGTCAAAGTCAATCAATTAAAAAAACCCTAGATATAATAAAAACATTTTTTACTTCCTTTTGTATTTACTTTTGATTTCAAGTGTCTTCTACCATCAGCCACCACTTGTCTCAAACTGTCTCCAGCCGCCGCCCCCATCAGCTACCACCTTAATTATTTTGTTAGTTTGCATTTATTTATTTATTTGTACTTTGTCTAGATTGTATTATATTGTATGAGGTTTTTTATGCATAAATGTTATTTAATTACATATATTACATAAAAAATGATGATTATTTGTAATTACATTGCATGATTGTATATAATTATCTATAAAAAAATTGATAAAAAAAATTCAACCGCCTAGGCGGTGCCTAAGTTGCTGAGTTTACAACTTTGATTGCCATGACACCCTTTCCGATGCCAACCTCTAAGGGGAAGAATGATATTGAGAGACAAATACGACACAAGACCGAGCAGAATAGATATACAAAGAGTCCATTAGATATTAAGTTTTCTGATTTTCGTGAAAGCCCTAAATTTAAGCCATTCTCTAAAAAGAGTAAAGCAATAACAGAATTATCTAATCTCTTTGAATGTGCAACAAAATATTATAATGGCCTTAAATTCATACTTTTATACACATTAACCACTCCCGATTTTTGTTATTGTACACGAATGCCTGGGACTGGGAACCACTTATTCTAGGTGTAAAGGAACTTCAAATCTGAATATGTGGAGTGTTTAGAAAAGGTCATAATTTGAATGGCTTTAGAAGGAAACCTATTGACGTGGTTTAAACATAAATTAAAACTACTTCAACACAAAAGAAATGAGGTACGATAGAAGCAATCATATAACATGCAACTTAACAAAAATGTCGACGTTTTCTCTTAATAATTCGATTGTTTGAGGGGTATAGCCACAAGAACTTTGATGAGGTATGCTTTTTCACTGAGATAGAAAGTTAATTTATTTGTAAAATGTTTTCTGCCATTGTCGGTAAAAAGAATGCGAATGGTGGTTTGAAATAGATTGGTTATGGGTGTATGGAAATTTTTTTGTCACAGAGAATTAAATTTTTCTTTCAACATGAATATTGGTATATCCAACAAATTCTAAGTGATCATCAATGAAAATAATAAACCATTTTTCTCAATTACCCCTGGACACTTTCGATCCAAATTGTCCCTTAATGTTGATGTAAAAAAGATGGAAGGGGTTGTTTCAAAATAATAAAACGATGAAAGGGTTTTGATGGCCTATACAAATTTGCTAAATATACATATTTGTTTGGTTGGTCCCAATACAATGTTTGTCCTAGAAAGAAGAAGCATCTTTATTAATGAACAAATCGGGATGAAATCTTTCAAGTTAGAAATCTGGATGACCCTGGAAATTGTTCCACAACACGACCACATCATTTGACATGATGGGCTAGGAACTTGACAAGTAATTGAGTCTATGAAATAGAGTTCAACGGCGATGGAGAGCCATCGGGAAAGTACAGAACATTGTTTTCCGTAGCAAGGCCAATCATCCTCCAAGGAGTTTGGTCTGGCAATTCAATGTGAGAAAGAAAAAATGTCCTGGAGTCATTCAAATCCCGTGTTAATTGACTACCAGAAAGCAAGTATACTGGAATTTGAAAAATCGATTATATTGATACTTGAAAGATATGACAAATGGGGTTGTTATCAAAACAATTTCTTGAAGATTAATGTCTCCTTCACCCTTTACATCAATGTTGTAAATGGCGGTAGGAGGTGGTAGGGAGGCGGTGACAGCCTACCGCCTCGACAGTGCTTAAGCGATTGATTTTTTTTAATTCTTTATGTAATATATGTAATTAAATGAGGTTTATGCATAAATAAGTTTTATACAATACAATAAAGAAAAAAATTAAAATAAAAATTTATTAGAAATATACAAGAGCTAACCTAGTGGGCTGGTGGAGGCGGCGACGGCGGCAGGCGGTTCATGGCGGCGGCGGGCAGTTCTAGTCAGAAGGAGGCGGGGGTTGTGGGTGAGTGGGCTGGTGGGACTATTATGTTTTGGAAGAGAAAGTGTACAAGTGTATTAATAATTTTTTTTTTAAAATTTTGTTGGCTTTGACCACCTGTCCAGCCCACTTCATCTTGTACCGCCTAAGGCAAAGGCGGCGTGGTCGACGATCGCCATATAGAACAGTGCTCTACATAGAACATAGTACCATCCATGAGTGAGATCCTTGTTATACTGCTACAGCCTTCAAAATTGGAAAACATTTCTTGATCTCTTCATCTTATAAGTTTTCCTGTATCTATTTCAATGACATCGTTTGTTCTCCAACTAATGAAACTTTAAAGTGCTTCTTTGTTAAAATGTTGCACTTACTGTAGCAGTATTGTCTGATGGAGTGGGAAATTTAATCAAAAAATAAGCTGCTTCAAAACTTCCATTTGTATGGGATAAACACAGCATTGATTTTTTCATTATCGGTCATGGTAGCCTTTTTTTGGTGAGTTTTGGGCTTCCACTCAGGTAGTTTTCACTTAGGACTCAACATCTAACATGTATGACTAGAAATTGAATAAAATTTCTGTTAGACATCTGTTAAAGTAGCATTAATCTTGTGTATCATTTTTTTGAAGATGCTCGCAGAGAAGCCAGAAAAGCATTTCTGGCATTTTCTTCAGAGAATGAGGGATTAAAGCTTTCAGGTCAGGTGGATGAAGATGATAGTGGAAGTGTCCCTGATATGCCAGTGGTCAAAGATGATCAGTTCTCTAGCACACCGGTCAGCTTGAGTCCATTGTTTTAAAAAATATCAATCAGATTGAGTTTATGTTTTATCCTATCTAAAAAAGTTTGATTTCTTTTTTCCTGGTACTGAATTCAAGTACACTATTTTTTTAGGAGAAAGTAGTTGCAGAGTTCAAAGGAAAAAGAGGGTTTTAGTGCATCAACTTTTATGAACGTCAGGATTGGGAATACATAAAAAATATCGACCATTACATACTGATTTAGCTTGCTTTTTAAAATTAATATTTTGATTTTTCGGTTTATTCTATTCTATCTAAAGATAAATTGGCTTGTGAAAAGATCGTGATTCTGTTTCTTGGCGTAAATGTAGTTGGGGAAACCTATTCCCATGAAGAAATTTCTGAAAGAATAATTGAAGAAGCAACCAATACGATGGGACAAATGAAGTCATTTTTGTGCTGAGATGCATATGGAATTGCAGTCTAGATTTCTTTCGATATTTATGCATGACATGCGAAAGCTTGATATCACTAGAGTCTGCCCCATTTATAAGAGTGAAGTTTTCTAGTTTGCGGAATCAATTTTGTTTCCTTGAAGCATGTGGCCATGGAAGAAGTTGTAGGAGCTACACCATCACTTTTTAGATATGCACCAAATAGAAGTATGTACTGTAGCTCACAACCCAAAGTTTTGGGTTCTTGCTCGGTTCTATAAGTTGCTTTATATATTCTAGTATCTTCCCTCACAGCTATAATTTTGTCGACATGCTCTGTTGTTGACAGAGTTCACCAAAGGCTACTTTTCCCTGAGACGAGTCTCTTTTAGATTTCAAGGATAGACAAGAGAACCTTCACAAAACAGGGAAGAAAATAGAAATAAGAGGTGAAATCGGAAAAAAGTTGAAAGAAGGGATTAAGATGATTTTGCAGGTGTTATTCTCCAGTTATTATATAGAGATAGGAAGAGCTAATGGAATATCAGTGTAGGTTCACGTTTGCATTATAGCATGTGATAAAGTTTGCACTGAGTGTTAGGTGGTTGGACAATACTTCAGGCTCAACATTGGTCATCATCATTCAGATTTGGGCAAATGTATATACTGTTTGGGCTGTCGTTCTTTTTTTTTGGGTGGGGTGTTTGTGGACAAAAGTATATCAAATTTATTCAGTAAAATTCTTGTCTGTGCTTACATGCTCTGGCACTGTCCCGCTCTTGGTTGACATTAAACTTATGATCTTGCAAATTCAATTTCAACATTTGATTCTGTACTTTGTGGTTTCTAGTGGAAATCTCCTTATTTTCCACTGGTGGAAGATGATGGGGATAACTGGTTCATGTTGGGGATACTTTGAGAGAGATAAGTGCTTAGTTTTAAGCATTAATGGTGGTGACTTTTCGCTTCGTGATTCAAGTAGAATAGGTGGATGTATGTAGTCAATGTTTCAATGTTGCAACTGCTGCCTCAGATATGTTAACTAGGAGTTTCTTTTTTCAGGTGTATGTTATAAACCCCAAGCAGGATATGTATGGCTTAGGCTATGACCCATTCAAGCAAGCTCCTGAGTTCAGAGGTATGTTGATGCTAAAATAATATTCTTCTCAACATACATTTTTGTGTTCCCCCTGGAGGGTAATTTTTTTTTCTTTTTTGGTTTAGAAAAGAAAAGGCTACGGAATTCTGGTAAATTTGAGATGGACCAACAGAGACCTCTTTCCATGAAACGTAAGCTCTTTCACTGGAAATATATTTTTGTCGCACTCCAGCACCGAGTTTTGCAAAATTCTGTTGTATAGGCACCCTCTAAAGATTTGCTTCAATGAATCACCAGGTAAAGCTGCTCCTGGTTTTGGCATTGGTGCTCTCGAAGATTTAGATGCAGAAGACGAGGATATATATGATTCAGGTTAGTGGTTGTTTCTAGTTGTTCTTTATATCCAACTAGAATGGGCAGATTACCTACTGAATTCGGGCTATGGACAGACTATTGGGTATGAGTCTCTACGTATTGTTTGCGGTTTGTTCAAAACTTTGTGCTTTCTCCATTTAAGGGCTATCACTTATTCATGCATCTATTCTGTTGAACAGTTTATGATTTTGAAGATACCTATGTGCAAGAAATAGAAGAGCCTTCAAGAAGCCTGAATGTGGATAATTTGAAGATTGTAGATACAAAGAAACTGAAAATTTTAGATAAGAAGGAAACTGACGTTCTTCCTGGTTTTAAGGTTGCATCAGAGTCTGACGTCCAACCAGAGAGGTATTTTTAATGAGAACTTATACTGAACTCATAGATTTTTAGATCTTGTGAGGAACTCGATCGAGGGTGTCAAATAAGAATCTCCATTTACGTCAAGTCGTCTACAGTTGCTCTTATGCTAATAATCATCACACTTTTATTGAGCATGACAAGGTGAATGTTAAATTGTAATGTAAAATCAGATAGATTCTACCAGAACAAGTTGGACCAACTCGAGTTTCGCAATCATTTGTGAAGCTGTTGGTTATTTTTTTCTCATTATACCGCTTTGCAATCTTGGAATAAATGCACAAAAACAGCTCATCAGTTGGAAATTTGCAGTAGATTTCTGGACAATGTATAAAATCCCCATAACTTACTGACTCATTTTTTCAAAAATCATTTAAGACATAACTTACTGACTCATTTTTTCTAAAATCATTTAAGACATCCTTTCCAAGTACAGGATGTTCAAAGGTTTAAAGAGGAAAACATACATTCGTGCTGGCCCAAAGGATTTTTCTCAGAGCCGCAGCAACACTGAAAAACAATGATCTGCTATTAACTTTTTGTGTGGTTAGGAATGAACCTATGTAAGTGTAGAAAAATAGGGGAACGAGAGAATGAAGGAAGAATAATTCCTTTATTTTCCCTATATTGAGTTTCACAAATTGATACAACTTAAATAGGCAATATACATAAAATCATATCCAACATAAAATCATATCCCACTAAATCTGTAAAATATATTCTATTTTTTCAAACTTATTCTAAAAAATAAACTCTTAATATTAAGAAAGCTTTCCGATCTTATCAACAATAAGATTTGTCATGAAGATACTGTGTTTACAGATCAGAAGTTCCTATATGCAGTGAATTTAGAAATTACTAGTGCTCTGTGTTTTCAATCACCCGGTTCAGAGATGGATGGCTTCATCCAGCTGTGACGGGATTGACTGCAAAGTTAACATCTTCTTGTCTTTAAAGAACCTGATAATAAACTCTCTTTTTTTTTATAGAAAACTAAATTTATTATGATAATATAATGTTACACCATTTGCGCGGATAAGTAATCCACAACCACATTACAAGAAGTCTACTTAAACCCAACACTATGTGACCTCATCACTTTAACCTCATTAAGCCCAAACTCTATGACATCGAAGTGTAAATATCACAAGCAAACAAATTTCCAGTCCCTAACTATTTCCGAGATCCCTAAATGACTATACTCTTTCAAATTTGTTGTCCAAGCTGCAATCCGGAATTTCATTTTGTCCCATACTTGATCGACGGAGTCCGCAACATCCTCAAATATTCTTCTGTTCCTTTCCAACCATAGGGACCAAAATATGTAATGAATTATAAAATACCAGAAGTTGCCAAGCTTTTTGTGTATGTGACACTCGAAGTCCGAACATAATAGATCTCTTGCTTGTCTCGGAGTGACCCATTGAAAGCCCAGCTCTTGTAAAACTCTGGACCAAATACCCGTAGAAAATGAGCAATGCAAAATCAAATGATCCTGATTCTCCTCATTATTTCGGCATAAGCAACACCACTGCGGGCTCAGAAGACAATTCTTCCACCTTCTTTGCACTGAATCGCATGTTGGAAGCTTCCCCAAGGCCACGATCCACGAGAAAATCTTAATCTTTTGTGGGACTTGTATTTTCCAGATATTATTAAGACAACCGATTGAGTGGAAATCGGAAAGAGGGAAGAAAGAATTATAAAAGGAACTAACAGAAAACAACCTGAAGGATCTCTCAACCAGACTCTATAATCCTCAATTCCCATCTGCAATCTGACACTCTGTAATACCCCCAACAAATTGGTGAAATCCCCCAACTCACCCTCATTAAGATCTCTTCTAAATCTCACGTCCCAAATGATAGAAGAACTACCCCCACTATGGACAACTTCTATGAAATGACTGATAGGTTTATTGACAGAAATTGAAATACGAAACAATGAAGGAAATCTAATTCTAAATGAGATATCTCCCTCCCAAATATCCTCCCAAAAACGAACGAGATTACCCTGCTTAGGCACTACCCTAATAAGTTGATGGAAAGCCTGGTAAGACCGAGAAATGAACTTCCAAGGGCTTCTGAATGTCACTTTCTCCGCCAACCCCAAATCCCATCCATTTTCCTGTATCCCGTAGATGCTCTTGATAATTTTCTTCCACATCGACCCCCTTTCCACCGACCCTCTCCACCACCATTTCCCAAGTAGAGCCTTATTTCTGAGACATATATCCCCCAATCCTAAACCGCCTTTATCCTTTGGTTTACACACTTGCTTCCATCCGACAACATGGCAATGTTTTTCCCCGTCATCACCATCCCACAAGAAGTCCCTCATCATTTTCTCCATCATTGCAGCCACCTTAATTGGAACCTTGAAAAGTGACATGAAGTAAGATGGCATTGCACAAAGCACTGCTTTAATCAGAATCAGTCGGCCGTCTCTCGATAAGAAAGATTTTTTCCAACTTGCTAATTTCTTTGACATTTTGGAGAGAACAGGTTCCCAGAATTCCATTTTTGTTGGATTACTTCCCAATGGTACTCTTAGATACTTGATAGGCCAACTCTACTTTTTGCACCCAAAAGCTATCGCCAAATCATTGACTTCCTGGTCCAAGCAATTCAATCCCAACACCACACTTTTTCCCAAATTAACTTTCAACCCAGAAATTCTGCCAAACAGATTGAATATGTCCAGTAATGCTAACACATCGTTTCTTGATTTTGCGAAGAACAAAGTATCATCAGCAAATTGTAAATGCGAAATTTCGAGTTTATCTTTCCCTACTTCAGGCCCCCTTAATTCATTATCTGCCCTTGACTTGTTGACCATCCTCCCCAACCCATCGACAACTAGATTGAATAGAAACGGTGATAACGGATCCCCTTGTCTTAAGCCTCTATCCCCTTTGATTTTTCCACACGGTCTTCCATTAATGAAGATTGAAAACGATACATTAGAAACACATCCCCTTATCCACATTCTCCATCTGTCCCTAAAGCCTTTCATTCGAAGCACGTAGTCTAGAAATCGCAAATCAACGTTATCATAAACTTTTCCAAATCTATTTTAAGCACCCAACCCTTCTTTTTCTTGCGACGATATTCTTCCACAATTTCATTTGCTATGAGGCAACAATCCAATATCTGTCTTCCTTTAATAAAAAGGCGCATTGATTCTCCGCAACGGTGTAACGCAAGAATTTTTTCAACCTATTTGTCAACACTTTAGCCAATATCTTATACAAACTCGTAGTCAAACTGATTGGTCTAAAGTCGCTGATTTTTCTCGCATCGATTTTCTTAGGGATAAGACAGATGTAAGTCTCATTAGTAATTCCAATCCCATCTTTGAAAAATTCAGCAAACACTTTCAACAAATCCACTTTCACCGTATCCCAATTACTTTGAAAGAAAGCCATTGTGAACCCATCTGGCCCTGGAGCTTTTGAACCATCACTGTCATAAACCGCATGTTTAATCTCCTCTTCGTCGAATGGTTTCTCCAATTCCTCTGCCTTAACATTCTGTATTGGACACCAATTCAAACCATTAAGACCTGTTTCTACATCCTCAAAAATCCCTCCATCACCTTCCGATTTCCTAAACAAGTACCCATAGAACTTGAGAATTTCCTGTTAGATTTGTTTTTCGTCAGTGACCACTCTTCCGTCCTCTAATTCCACTTTGTCAATCAATGATCTGTTCCTTCTGTGAGTTAGTAATGAGTGGAAGAATTTTGAGTTTTGGTCCCCTTCTTTGAGCCACTTGACTTTGGATTTGGAAATTTTTGAAAGATAAGGTTTCCAGCTCACACCTCAAATCCTTTCTTTCTCGATTTAGCGCATCCGACCAAAAGCCTCCTGCCTCGATCCCATCCAACTGCTTAATCTTATTGCTCAACTCTTGGAATTTTACACCCACATCTCCAAACACTTCTTTATTCCAAATAGAAACTTTTTTTTTGGTATACCTCAATTTTTGCATGAATCTGTACCCTTCCCATCCCTGGAATTCCCCGTCCGTCCACCATGTTCTCACTTGTTCTCTGAAATTTCGATGTGACAACCATGCATTTTCAAATCTAAAGGGAGTGGGGCCCCATTTTAGCTCAGTTGTATCAAGCAAGATTGGGCAATGATCCGATGTAATTCTTGGTAACACCGTTTTGTCTAAGTGTCAGAAATAAATTACTCCAGCCCCCCGAGAAAAAGAATCTATCCAAATGACAACAAATCGGCACAGCTCTAAAATTTGACCACGTGAACTTGGCATTCAGAAGTGGGGGGTCATGGAGCTCCAACTCTTCTACCAAACCATCGAAACAGGACATGCTTGTATTTAATGATTGACTATTCATTTTTCCCGCAAATTCCTTACCACATTAAAGTCCCTTCCTAGACACCAATTTGTCCCACAAAGCGTTTTCAATCCCGCTAATTCGTCCCAAAACAATTCTCTCATTCTCGGTCTAACTGGTCCGTAAATGGCTGAGAACCACCAAATGTTCCCATCATTCATATTAATTTCAATTGACACCGACAATTCCCCAATCAAGTTATTAGTGACTATAACCCCAGGGGGATCCCCCACATGACAAGAATCCCCCCTGAACTTCCGACCGAAGGCAAACACACCCAATCAACAAATCTTGACTTCCACACGCTGGCAACAAATTTTTTATCCACCTTTTCTCGTTTTGTTTCCAAAAGAACCACAATGTCCGGTTTTGCTTGACGAATAACTGTCTTAACCAACTGTCTTCTTCTCACTGCCCCTCCACCTCTTATATTCCAAGAGAATAATTTCATTTGAACACGCTGCATCCCTTCAAATTAGAGCCTCGCTCATAATTTATGCCACTCTTTATCCTAAGCAATTCCTTCTTTAAAAGATCATTCGACAGCTGATCCCCTTTTGGACATTTGTCATCTCTATCATAACCATCCACCTCACTAACCTTACAAAGAATTTTCTCCACCACTGCCCCTGTAGTTATATCTCTGTTGTTACTCGGCTTTCCATCAACCCATCCTTTCCCCCCTCCTAATAGACCACTAGACAAACCCAAAGCTGAAAAGGATGATGGAAGAATGGATTGTAGCGAGAAAGAATGGAAGATTGAATATCTTTAAATACCTGTCCCACATTAGGTTTCGAATTTTCTGGCAGAGGAGGACTCAAGTTGTTTACGTTCGCCGATGAGAACAGCCCTTCCAAGTTTACTGGTTCATCTACAGCTGTATCAGAATCTTCGTAGCTGACTGAACCGTTGCTTTCGGATTCTGAATAATCAAACTTCGCGTCTTGCAATTCATCTTGTAATCGTCAGTGTCCAACTCCTCTAGGTCTTCCGAGTGGACATCCTTGATATTCCTGTGTAACCCCCTGATATTGATGTTTGTTATTGACGTCCCCCACAGGACTTGTGCTTCCTTTCCGGTCTCATCACCTTTCATTTTACTTCTTCTGCAGTATGTTTTCCAAAATTTGTTCTCTTTTGTGCCAGTTCTCTCGAATTCAATCGTGGCGCCCTGGGCATCATCCTGCTTGTTATTCATGGAATCAATAGAAGATCTTCTGAATTTTGTTGCGTTTTTTGGATCGATTTCCTGTGAGTGAATCATGGACTCTGAGTTTGTTCCTAAATTTTTTTGGTTGCTCATTTGATTTCTCGGACCCGCTTTTCTCTACCAACTTCTCTCCTGAGCTTTCTGATCCACCTCGTCCTCTTAAGTCTTCCTTGTTTGCGTCTTGGCCATGTGGTTCCTCCTGTATTGCCTTTCCATTAACATGCCTGCCTATGGATTCCTCCTTCGCTGACAGTGTCCTATAAATGTTATTGTTACCCCAACTCGCCAAGATTTTCTTCCCATTCACTACAACTTGAGCGTAGGTCTGCCTTTCATACTGCTCATACCCCTTAGGATCAAAGGATTCAACCCTAATTCTGATCTCTGTATTCCTTCCTTCCAGTGGAATTTCCATCTTTGTTTTTATAAAACCTCGTTCAGTTCCCTTCACCTTAATCTTCGCTGCCCCGAGTACTCGGAAATGAAGAGTGTCAGCGCTAATGGCCAACAATCCTCCGCAATGATCGCCAATTGCTTTAAATGTAGCCGGTGACCATACGGTAGTCCACTAATCCATATCCAACTATTACAACAGCTTTCTATCGACTCCATCGTATTGATTTCTTGTGACCACCCTTCAAATTCAAGAGTCACACCGAAATCAAAAAATCCTTTTTTCAAATTAACATAGAAGGAGAACTCTGTCCCATCAGAAGGCCACCATAAGGCTTTATTGGCTTGAAACGGAAATAACTCAATTTTCCGGTTTGTTTCTTTTCCAAGCACTCTTTCGATCAGCTCCCATGAAGAGTTAACTCTACCTCTGGTGACAATGATTGATTCATTCCATGTCTTCTTCAGTCTCACTTTGTCACGATCTCCCGAAGATCTTGTCGTCCCACTGTTGCAATTCATCCCCAAATCACTCTCTTTCTGCTGATTTATCTTAGGCTTCACCTGGGCAATTCCTTGAGCACGATTAAGAAGTGTATTCCTTCTCTGGTAATTCCTGTCAAAAGCTTATCCAATGCATTTAATATTTTAATCCACCCCTCTGATTTGAACCCACTTGGTACAATTGTAGTGTGTCTTCTTCCCTGCTTATTATATTTGGACAGCTCTATAAATCTTCCACGTTTATTGTCGAAAATCTGGGTTGTAAAGACTGCGTTCCTTCCTCTATATACAGATGGAAATCCGAGCCTGATCGGTTCGAGTCAAGATAATGTTTAAACCTAAGGCAGATCCAGCGCGCCTCTTCGTAATCGAAGTCCAACATGTAGCTTGTTTTCCTGGTTCTCTCAGACCACCAAATCGACCGACCCACAATCCCTACCCTCAAGGAGAATATTTTATACTCAATCTTAACCGTTTCTTCCCAGATTCCTAGCTTTGGACCAGGTAGATCATACCGCCGGTTCCCAATGAAGCTCGACTCCATGTCAGTACCGTAGCTAATAATCTAAGACGCCTGAAGACGATAAGCAGTACTATATGTTTCTTAAACCAGCCAGATGCTTGAATCTTAATCTTGTCCCAACAATCTTCAAACGACTATTCTAGATAGTCAAAATTCCTTCTATTCCGCTACAGCCAAATTGACCAACAAATATAATGAACTACCACTGTCCAAAAAATTCTACCCCTCCTGCCAAGTTGACGTTCAAGATCTGCACCAAAAAGTTCGTGCAAAGATCTTTGAACTGTCCATACCAAACCCATCTCCTTCAAAGCTCCGAACCAAAGACAGCTCGTGAAAAGACAGTCAATAAGTATGTGGTCTTGAGTCACCACCTCTTTCCGACATACTGGACACCAATTTGGACAAAGAGCACAAGTAGGCCATCTCTTTTGCATCATCTCACAAGTTGGCAGCTTACCTAGTACCACAATCCACGAGAATACTTGAACCTTTGGTAGGAACGGTGCTTTCTAAATAACACGAAAGAGAGAAAAGAAAGGAAAGCCGTTGATTGGAAAGGACTCACAGAAAGATTTAATTGAAAATAACCCTGAAGGATCCCCGTCCCAAACCTTAGTATCTTCACCCCTTCAACTAACCTGACACTCTCTAAAGGCCTAGCAAAGAGCTCAACTCATTCACTTCCTCATCCCTCAAGTCCTTACAAAAAAATGCAAATCGCAGGATATAAAAGAAGAAAAAGAAGAATCATCCGACTGAATAAAATGAGAAATTGGCTTATTGTGAACCGATGAAATCTGAAATAAAGAAGGATAAAGATCTTTAAAAGACAAATTCCCCTACCACCAATCCTCCCAAAATCTGATATTGTTACCCCATTTAACCACTGCCTTAACCGGTGAAAAGCCGGATAAGTTCTAGAAATAAACTTTCATGGGCTTCTAAATATAACATTCGCTTATTTGCGCTTTAAGTGAACGTAACGGAAAAAACAGTTTTTTTTTTGTTTTAAAATATCTAACATATGAGAAATCGCCCACCGAAAGTTTGATTTCTCCTCTATTTACTAAAAAATAGAGTAGGAGGAACCCTAATATCTTGTTGCCTCTGCCCCACGTCGCATATGCGCAAGATTGCCTTTGCCCTCACATTTTAATATCCGATACTTGGAATACGAAAACGATGATGGTTTTAATATTTGATATCTCATGTTTTATATTTTTAAAATAAATTGATTTTATCTTTATCTTTTTAGAATATTTAATTTATTGCGCATTACTTCCGTCTAGCGTGCACTTCGCCTTGCGCTTTAAACTCCAGGACACCTGAGCGCTTTAATGCTCCTTGCGCTTTTGACAACTATGTTTCTTGCTAAGCCCGCATCCCAACCATTATTTTGTAACACGTATTTGCTCACTATAACCTTCTTCCATAACGGTGCATCCTTGACAGAACACTTCCACCACCATTTCCCCAAAAGAGGTCTTATTCCTCAAAAACAACTCTTTTAATCGCATCATGTGAAAAAGGTATCTCCAATTCTAATCCAGGCTCACCATCAATAGGGTACTAGTCCACTCATTCTATCCCCCAACCCTATACATCATGTTTACTTTATAAATTTCTGAAGAACTCTACTATGATAGACTCAATCTGCTCACCATCTGGGGTTACTGAACCATCGGCCAGCTCCAATTTATTGATAGATGAACTGGTCCTACGATGATTTAATAGGGAATGAAAAAATTGTGTTATATCCCCTTCCCTCAACCATTTTACTTTCGCCTTTACTTTCGCCTTTTGATTATCTATCTGGTTCCTTCGACACAACAGCTCTTCTAGTTCTATTTGATTTCCATTCTCTCAATTGCTAACTCATATGACCCATGACCTTCATTCTCTTGCTCATCCAACTGTCGAATTTTATTTTCTAACTCCGCATATCTCATTCCTATGTTCCCTAAACCTCGTCATTCCATTTTATGATATCAGTTTTTATAACTTTAAGTTTCCTCATAAATTTATGCCTCTCCCAACCCTGAAGATCTAGATTGTTCCACCAAGATGAAAATGATTATGATTCAACCGCACATTCTCAAATCTAAATGGTGACGGACTCCACTTTGCCTTTGAGGTATCTAAAATAACTGGAAAATAATCTTGAGGTAATTCTGGGTAAGACTTTTTGTCTGTGAAAAAATATCCATAATTCTGGGTAAGACTTTTTATCAATGGAAAAATATCCATCCACCCCTCCTAAAAACAAGAATCTGTCTAGCCTACAACAAATAAGTGAAGCCCTCAAATTCGACCAAGTATGCTTTGCATTCAAAAGAGGTGGATCTCGCAGCTCCAATTCTCTAACCAACGAATCAAAACACTTCCTACTGGTTTGCTATTAGTGCTGCGGTACTGTAGAAGAGGCCCAATTGATTTGAAAAAAAATTGACATGAATACTTTTTGGTATTGAGAACTCTATTACTCATCATGGATGACTTCACTTTTTTGGTTTAGTGTTAGGGGTCACTCTGTTTGCAGAAATTTATGTATTAGTATTGATGATGCAATTTATGTTTTAGTATTGATGATGCATTCCAATTTATGGTTTATGGTCTGTGCACAATATGTTTTTGATGTATGCAGATTTGAGCCTCCAGAAATTCCAAAGAATTTTCTTCTCCCCCACAAGTTTCCTGCTGCTCTTGGACATGATGACAAGATTGCTAAGTTCTCCCCTCCTGAGGTTCCTCCTCCGCAAGATAACAATCTTAAGGTCTTGATCGAAGGGATGGCAACTTTAGTAGCCCGTTGTGGCAAATTATTTGAGGATCTCTCCAGGGAGAAGAATCAATCGAACCCATTGTTTGCCTTTCTTAGTGGAGGAAATGGCTTTGACTTTTATTCTAGGAAGCTGTGGGAACAGCACCAGAAGCTTGCTGAAAAATCCAAACTAGGGGAATGGAAAATGTTCAAGGATGCAGAGAAGCTAACGGCCGAAAGGCGAGGGAAAATTCTGGGTGAAAAAGCTCTAGAGAGAAGGTCAAATGATTCAAGTTCTATCGTTGCTTCTGCTGGTTCCGTTAATTTCCAATTTAAACTTTCAGATACATTCACCAAACCTTCATCACTTGTGAGTAGCTGAATGGTTGCACTAATCTGTTTGAACTTTTACACTGAATATTTTTTAAGAATTGTTGATTACTTATCATGAATGAATTTTTAAACAACATAAGTTATCAATTAAGCAGCATTGAGTAAGTGTTCGAGTTTCTTTCACAGGATGAAGATCAAAGCAGAAAACCTTTTAGTGATGATCCTGCAAAGCAAATAAGATTTGAACAGTTCCTGAAGGAGAAGTATGAAGGAGGTCTTCGTGCTAAAGATTTTGGTGGATCCAGTAAAATGTCTGAAGCTGTTCGTGCTCGTGAAAAATTAGAATTTGAAACTGCAGCTGAAGCCATGGAGAAAGGAAAGTCTGGAAAAGAAAGCCAGGCAACTAGTCAGTTACTTTCAGATTTGTCTGCCTCTACAGGGCTACAGTTTACTTCTGGTGGAGTGCAGGTATATTTAACACAATGTGCGTTTTGTAATATTTAAATTGTGGGTCCTGGTAGTTATTTTACATGGTTGTCTAGGGTGTAAAAAGTGATAAAACTCATCGAGATGGAGAGTTGATAACCAAATCAATGTATCCAAAGAGGGAAGAGTTTCAATGGAGACCTGCACCAATTCTTTGCAAGCGCTTTGATTTAATTGATCCTTACATGGGAAAGGTAGCGTATGCAAATTTTTTCTACCCAACGTTTTTGTTATCCTAGAGTCAGTTTTTCCTTTCATAGGTGGTGTGATGTTGAATGATTACTTCTTTTTCTCATTAATAGTTTGGATGTCTGCTCTTTTTTTCTCTCCACCAGCTGTTTTGGACTAGTTTAGCTGTCATGGTACTGGCCATGTTGTGAATCCTTCCGCCACTGATCACACCAATGTGTTTGCTTTAATTTGCTGCCAAAGAGTCATATATTTAGAGGGATAGAATGAATACCTAACCGTCTTGGGTATGAAACATGCATTAACACGCCATTGGGGGCTTAGACACCTGCTTAATTCACTTGGTATCTGGCACCTCAAATTTCAAAATACTCTTAGAATATCCGAAAATATTGTCATTGCCGAATACATGGCTGTCAACACACAAAAGCATTATTTTCTGAAAGTTGTTTTACAGCCATAATAATTTATTAAGTCTAAACAATATTTGTAAAAATGTCTCCAGAGTGTGCGTGGCATTTAACTTGGGTTGTCTACTGACTGGAATAGAATAGCCAGTTCTCTATTTCATCTTGCCTACTGATAAAGTATATTAGTGAATAGTATGCTTAATTTATAGATGTGGAATCATATATTAATTTTGAATAGAGATGGAGAGATTAGTTAGGTATTAAAAACATAATCTTTATTAGGAATAAATCCTACATTTTTAAGAGTACAGCTCATTTTAGGGATTTATAATCTAGTAATAATCAAGAATTTTCCTGAATGCAGAATTCTTATATAAGTTGAACTTGTTTCCTAATTGTCCATGGAAATCAGATTCTGCATGTCCTATGTGAGTCACTTATCAAAGTTGTTCATATTGTTCGTCTTATTCCAGAGTGCATATGGTCTTGTTCAGCTCGAACAGTCTTGTTATGACTCAAGTTAGTTCTGACCATCTTTACACTATATTCTCATTGTTATGAGGCCGCCCCTCTCTGGTTGACTTCCCTGACTTTTCGATATGTCAGATTATTTGCTAAAAGTTTTTCCGAGCTTCCAACTTCTCTGAAACTTTAAATTGTTTTGGAGTTTTCCCCACTGCTCGACACACAGCTGCTAAGCCTGGGCTATATTTAGGATTTTCCGGGCACAGTGCCACAAAAATTTGCCCATACAAAATGTAGCGAAATTGACGATTACTCATATGATGTCAAGTTTGAGCGTTCAATGATATCAAGTTTGAGCGTTGATCAAGTAAATTTTTTCCTTCTCACTTCAGACCATTCCTGTTCTTATAGTCTTTCCAATGATCCATATTTGGCTTCTAATATGTTATATTAAAGCAGTAGACTATGCTTAGATCTCGATAAATGCGAATAATATCTCAAATCTTTATCAGAGGCAGTTGTTTCAGTGAGTGGACTGTGTTCATTATCATATTACTGGACTAATAATAACAAACATAAATCAAAAAAGAAAATGGGAAATTTTGAATTAAAATATGATGGTTCTCAATTTATGGTTGCGTATGAATGTGACATGTGAATTAAAAAATAATGCTGGAAGATATCTTCTTCTCGATTCATCACCATCTTTATAAGGAAACACGTACCTGGCTTGAACAATAGTTTAGTTTTCAGATTCTCTTCCAGTTTCATCCAATTCTGGTGCAGAGCTGTGCACAATCTCCTCTTTGTCGTTATAGAGCTTTTATCATCTCCAATTTTTTTATTTTTATATTTGATGACCCGCTAAAGTGCGAACATTGATATGTATGAGTTATGACAATTACAGCCACCCCCTGCTCCACGTATGAGGAGCAAAATGGACACACTCATTGTCATACCGGATTTCATTAAAACAGTGACTGTGGAAGAACATGTTGCCGCAGACCCAGTGCCATCTTTAGTTCCTCAAGATTCCTGTGGAACGCGAGACCGAGAAACAATGGAGATGGAAGTTGAGAATGAAGTGGAAGTTGAAAATGTTGAGAGGCCCGTTGATCTATATAAGGTACATTTAGAGCTTCTGTTTAAATTTTTTTGTTAATTGATTTGCAGATGACTCATTTGATTATATTGCTACTGGGGTTGTAATGTCAATGTTCATCCTTTTGTAGGCGATATTTTCTGATGATTCGGATGACGAGGTGGAAAATACCATTGCCAACAACGTGGAAGACACGAAAAAGATTACTGAAGCTGCAAGCACATCTCTGAATCATTTAATTGCAGGAGACTTCTTAGAGTCGTTGGGGAAAGAACTAGGCTTAGAGGTTCCTCCTGATTTACCTCAATTAGTGACTAAAGCCAGTACTAGACCTGTTGAGAAGAAAAATGTTAATGCGGTGAACCAGAATGTGGATTGGTATTTTCCAACAGCAGAAAAAATAAGTTCAGATTTACCAAATGCCATAAAAAGTTTGGCAGGTACAAATACTACAGAGAATAAAGATAGAGATGGACGTTTTCCGGGAGATGTGAGTAAAGAAAGTGGACTTGAAGATATTTCTTCCAAAGAAAGGACTCCGAATATTCTGAGATCGCAGCATACCAGTCTGGGCGGCAGCAGCAGCAGCTTATCAGAAGACGAAAAGAGCAGAAAACACTCGAGAGGTAGTCGAAGGCATAGAAATAGCAGAAGCAGGAGTCCAGATACTGATGCATCTGATACATCTCGTGATTTAGACCGATATCGCTCAAGTTCAAAAAAGAAAAATAAAGGATCAACCCGGGAAAATAGTGGCAACCGAAAGCGTTCAAAGGACCACAAACACAGAAGAAATGATTCACCAGGTAGATCTCATCGAAGTTCTAGAAAAGAGCATGATGATCGTAGAAGGAAGAAGCATAAATATAATGAATGAAAAGAGTTTGTTTGGTAAACTTTCAAATCCGTCAGGCGAACCATACAGATAGAAAAACTGCTTGATTCGTATGTTGGTTGTAGTACACATTGCCGAATTAGTAGCTAGCTATTCAACAATAAGTTTTGAGCAGTTGCAGCTAATTTTATGATTGAATTTGCCTTGTATCTATTGGTTGTGTCTGGAGCGATAGCTTTACATAAAATAGCCTCAGTCGAATGCAGAGTGGCATCTGTATAGTGTTCGCCTACCACGAATCCGTTGGTAGAATTGTTCGTGCCGCGTCCATACCTGACCAGTTGATCGGTATATGTTTGCAGGAAAAAACTTTGGTATCTAAATGTAAAAGATTGACGAATTTCCAGATGTTGAAATGCCAATTATGAGAGTTTATGCAAAATACATTTTCACAATCGCATTTTATTCTCATGCTCACTTTTATCTCAGAGAACAAATGTCGTCATCTTTCAAACGATGGTAAAATTATGTCATTTTTAAAATAAATTATATTGCATGTTTATTATATATACTCTTCACATTGACAAAATATGCATTTCATATCGAGTCATGACTCAGTTTATTACCGTTATCGCTCACCAAAAAATGCTTATTAACCTTCTTAACACGATGTCGATCACAACAAGGTTTTTATAAATCTTTATTTTCAATTAATAGTTGCGAAGAAACTTTCTTTCTTATGTTTTATGTTGAGGTAATTAATTTCTAAACACATTGTTTATGATCTGTATAATTAAATTTGTTTCTTATGTATCCGTTGTTTATAACTGTTTCTGTATTTCAAATAAAACATTTTTATGATTTTGTCCATTTAAAATAATTATAATAGTCGTTATTCATATTTAAACTAATTGCGATTCATTCATTCATTCTAAGGGACTCTGAAAGTTTCGAACTGAGATTTTGATACTTTTCGAATAGATCAGACCAAAATTTTATTCTATTATAGAAATTGATATCCCCATAAAGATCCGGGTCATGTATAACCCGGGATATTAATTGGATAGCCCATATCAGAGCCAATATGTCGGGTACTCTCCTCATTAGCCGGGCATTTCTTCTCCTCCCGGATAATCAATAGCCCGGACCCTCATACAAGCACTCGGGTACCTTACCACCCGAGCTACCTCGAGAATTGCACCACACTCGGGTGTATTGATATGGTCAATCTTATCTGTCAGAACAACATGTCTTTGGCATAACATATAAGTCATCAGAAAGTATGGGCGGCCGACTTGACATATTTAGTAGGTAGGCACTGAAAACAATATACCTATCACATTTTCTCCTATAACTAGCAGGTATGCATGTCATTTACAGATTCTGAATCTTTGAACTCTCAAGCACTCACATATATCCTCACATATATCGCTTGTATTCATCTTCAACCTGCTGACTTAAGTATCGGAGTGGCTACGCCGGACACTCATCCGGCACCCCTTCACGAGTTCCTTTCTTGTTTGCTGGTGTTATCGAAGTCATTATCTTCATTCCATTTTCCTAAACACTAAATTATTGATTTGATTCGATGGAGCCCCTTATCTAGCTCATCCACTTCATCGAGTTCACGTCAGAAATGGTTCTTTTTTATTTGTTGTGATGTGATTTGATAAAATGATAAGTTTTGGAGGGATGGTGATTTGAGGGTAAATGGTAAGTTTTTGTTCAGTCCACCTAAATATAAATTCATGGTTTTCCTCCTATAATCATAATTATACCGATAAATATATTAGCTTGGATTCTTAATTATAATAATTTTGGGTTTGTAAAATAGAGTAGAAACATGAGATCCCCGATAAGGATTTTCGTTTTTCCTTGTTTGGACAAAGTCAAAAGTTGACAGTTGTCCATAAAAGGTCAATGATAGTTTAAAATTAGATTTTTGTGAAACAGCAAAGATGAAGCCATTTCAAAGTCGTCCACTTTAAGAGTTTTTTTTTAATATAAAAAATATTACTTTTTTAGATTCGTAAGACGTCTCACAAAAAGACCTACTTGAAAATATTATATATACTTATTCTTTCTATGACCTAAATTGGATTTTTTTATAGCGATGGAATTAAGCGATTTAATGTATAATAAACACGAAAATTTGTTGAAATTAGTCATTATGCTATATTTATTCTTAAATGATTGATAATTAAACAATTATGCGTGATTTATTGATTCATCAATAAGCTCATTAATGTGCTTTGATTATGCCTAAAATAGTTAAATGACTTATATTTATATAAACCCCAACCATAATATAACAGAAAATATGTTTTTCTTCATCATACTCTTGTGTAATACATGATATATCACAAATTATTGTGAAATAATATATTTATAAAACCTTATTCTAACACCTCAAATTGTTGCCAGGATCAACTTGAAGTTGATCACAATACTGTGTGTAATACCCGACACGAGAGGTGACGGTACTCGGATTCGCTCCGTCGCATTCAAGGGCACCATTAATGGCTCGAATGGTCGCCCCAAAACCCTGCCCGGAAGTTATGAGATCATGGCAATTATTCATCCAGTACCACAAGGCGGTCTTGAAAGATATCACCCTATCGGTGGCCACGATATCAGGGTTGTTCAAGCCGTCGAACCCGATGCTGTTTCCCGCGGGGCCGTAGTTAAAGTTCCACGACAGTTGTATCGGACCACGCCCGTAGTAACCTTGGTTGGGTGCACAAGGATACTGTGTGTTGGTTTCATCACAATAGTCTCGCGATGGACCATTTATCTCATTTATGTAACACATGCCTATACATATATAATAAAGTTTTAGTTAATAAATTTATATTCTAAAGTACTTCCAAAAAAAGAAAATTATAAATACACTTTTTAATAAAGAACTACAATGAAATTGAGATTTCAAAACACTAAAAAATAATATTGTTCAAAACCACCAATTTGAATTTTTCAAGTGTAAATCTAACAAAAGACATTAAATTTAGAGTAGGTCTCTTGTGAAACGGTCTCACGAATCTTTATCTGTGAGCCGGGTCAATCCTACCGATATTCACAGTAAAAAATAATATTCTTAGCATAAAAAATAATATTTTTTCATGGATCACCCAAATAAGAGATCCGTCTAACAAAATACGACCCGTGAGACCGTCTGACACAAGTTTTTACCTTAAATTTATGGGAGTCTTTTTGTTTTTGTTTTTGTTTTTTAAATCTTTTAAAGCGGACGACTTTGAAATGGCTTCATGTTTACTGTTTCACAAAAAAAAATCTAATTTTAAACTATTATTGACCTTTTGCTGACCACGGTCAACTTTTGACTTTGTCCAAACAAGGAAAAACAAAAATCCTTCTTTGGAATAAGAAACAATTTTTTTTTCCCATGAATAAAAAAATTATAAATCGAAGATTAAGTTAAATGTATCACAAATGTCATGTATGAATTTAAAATTCTTCTCCTTTCATTTCTAATTTAATTTTTTAAACTATTATAAAAAAATTCAAATTCCAAAAAAATAAAAAAAATCAAGCACTCTAGAATTAAATATTCATAATAACATAATCGAAATCCAACCTTAGAAAATTTTCCTAGGATGTGTGTGCTCAAAATTAATAAAGTTTTTAACATTTGGAGATTTCATAAGAACAATGTGGAAATTATATAATGAAGTTGGCTCCATTAATTATTTCTACCTTGTCCCACTACATTATATAAAGTAATGCAGTGGAGCAATATTAACTAGTGGGAGCAAAAGTAGAGCAATCAAAGTGGTGTTGACCTCCCTTCAATTATATATATATATATATATATATATATATATGAGAATTTTGATACGATGCATACTTATCGAGCACATTTATAAAAACTGATAAAGTGTAAATCAGCGCAATTTTTCTATGTTTCACCACATCTAACAGGTGAGTGTTACTTTACCCGCAAGGGCGGAGCTACAAGGTAATATACTCGGGCTTTAGTCCGGGTGACCCAAATTTTTTTAAAAAAACTTATATGTAAATTTTGTATAATTTTGGAATAATATGATATTAGCTCGGATAGATCAATTTAAAATATTAAAAAATTGTAGAGTTTAAATTCTAGCCCGGGCAGAGCTATATTTCTGGCTCCATCAATGTTTACATGTATTCACGTAAATTTACACTACAAGTGTGTAGTATATCAAAGTTATATATATATGAAATTTTTTATGTTTTATACTTATTATACAGATTTATGTGAGCATCAATGAAATATCACCGAGTTGCCTATCCCCGGTAAATATCTAACACTTTCTATGTTACTAGATGGAACAATTTCAAACCCACAATTATTAACAGAAAAAACTTGGACGAGATGGGTTATATATATATATATACATAGAGAGAGAGATCTTACGTCCAGTTTCGTGCGTAACATGGGCGAAGAATGCAGCGATTTCTCGCTTCGAGTCATCACTGGAGCCGACGGTACCGAACTGAGGATACGAGGCAAGAGCCTCAAGAAACGCAGCACGAGTATAGAATCCCTTCCCCTCGCAACTTCCAGCTGCCTGGTCCGCAATCCCGTTAAAAAATGAGTCCGTCGCGATATCCGCCACGGAGACCCCATTGCTGCTAGGCGGGGCGTAGCATGGCCCCGCCTGGCAGCCTTGGCCACAGTAGTCGTTACCGGTGCCGCAATAGCCGAATCGGCTGCAGCACAGGTCCGATGCACAGCCGCAGTTTTGGCCGAAAACCGGAGCCCCGATGGCAAGAAAAATGGCTGTGAAAGTGAGAGCTAGGAAACGTTTTCTTTCACATGGGAAGAAACCCATTTGAGACAACTATATTTCCAAGAAATCTGTTTGTTAAAGAGTGGGGATGAAAATATGTGGTTCTTGCTGGTGAATTTATAGTTGCATGGAGAGGAAATAAGGCAGCCATTAATGTGGAATGCTCTGACTTTGTCGGTAAACACGTTTAGAATTTTCTACGTTTCTTTATTTCTTGTTTGTTGACATTTTCTCCATTGTCAATTAAATTTGGGGGCTATATTCTATTAAAAAAAGTAATACATTTTGTAAATAAGTAATTATAATATCATGTTTTTAATAAAATATAAAAAATATTCTTGTTGGATTGTTTGAAATAAAATATATTTTCACGGTAAATTGTGAACTGTGAAAGATAATTCTGTATTCGACAAAATTGTCGGAAGTAAGAGTGTTTGGAAATATTTTTATTTATTTAACAAAATATCATAATCACTTTTGAAGAATTATAATCAATCATCTTTTCGATTTGAATTAAATTAAAAAAAAACAAAAAAAACCGATTTTTTTAAGTGGAAAGTAAAGAATCACTTTTGGATAATGTTGCGATCACTCCCCGAAAATGTCAATAGTTCTTCTTTCATTTGATATTTAACTTCACCATACTCAATCTTGGACAAAGACTATGTTTATAAATATGTTGGAGTAAGTCTATTGTGAGACGATCTCACGAATTATCTGTGAGGTGGATCAACCCTACCGATATTCACAATAAAAAATAATACTCGTAACATAAAAAGTAATATCTTTTTCATGGATGACCCAAATAAGAGATCCGTCTTACAAACTACGACCAGTGAGATCGTCTCACACAAGTTTTTGTCAACATTTGTTAGTGTTAAAACCACTTCTAATTTTTTATAAAAACATTTTAAAAAAACTAGACTCATGTAATTGTTTTTTTAAGTTACATTTTCAGTATCCAAACTCGTTTGGTTTAAATATTTGCAAAAAGCCGACAAAAATGCTGCCATATTTAGCATCATGTTAACGTCACGACAAAATAAAAGTTAAATGCAAATTAAAATTAAAAATACAAAACTCTATATTTTATAAGCCAACTTAGATGGTGATCTTTAAACGAAAAATTCCCATAGCTCTGTTTCATCATCAAAGTCAATAAACAGATTATTATTCAGCAGACAAATCAAAGTCTTCTCTTCATCATATTCATTGTCCAATAGTCTAAGCCATCTTAACTAAATTTTGTTCTAGAAAGTAGGTTTTTTCAGCCTTATGACGTCATTATGTTCATGATTTTGAATTGTATGATATCCTAAACTTAGCTTAAAAGAAGTTTTCAACTATATTGGACAAATGAAAAGAGGCTAAGTAATAGTAGCAAATTGAAAAACAAAAAATGGATCTGAAACTGAATTATAAAAACCTATCATGTTCTGAGATTGCGCCAAAATCGCGACTCGGCTTGAGGTTCGAAATTTACACTGATGTCGTGAATTAGATCAAAGGATATGCCTTTTGGTATGAGTTACATTTGTGTTGTTTTTTTTGTAGTAATATTGAATAATGTATACTTTATTTATTAATATCTTTTTGATTCAAGAAATTTGATGGATAATTTATTTAGCTAGCGACTTATTTTATTTTTATTTTATTTGGCCAAGTCAAAAGCTAGAAAATCTACATTCCCACTGAATATATATAAACATAAAAAAGATGTAGCCAACATTCAATATCAGTAAACATCACGTAACTTCATAAATCAAGAACAGTGGTGTAAAATTTTGCCACACAAGTTTCCTATCCAAAAATTGTAAAATTTGGTATATGGTCTCTCATCTACATACAAAAGCAGGATGGATATGCATATTCAGGAAACGAACAATCGAAAACAATGACTTACAAAAAGGTGAGTGAAGTCGTCTCGACGGCTGGAGGTGGTAGTGTTGAAGTCGCGTTATCGGTCCAATTCTTGTCACCCCAATGCCACAACATGCTTTCCCAGAAGCAAAACTCTTCGAAGCAAGTAGTCAATCTAGAGTCTTGAATTTTGATTTTCCAATGTCCATCAGTGTAGTTGTTCTTCTCAGCTTCCCTCCGATCCCACTCGAGTGCAGCCTTTTGTTTGGACCTGAGTAAACAGTATTTGTGTAAATTCTCAGGCATTGCATCATGGACTTTCCACCAAGTTCTATGAGCAACATCACTGGCAAATTCTTGCAATATCTCAACGTTCCAGTTGCAATCATAATCCCGGAAACATAACCATGGTTTTAAGCCCAAATAGTGAAGAACATAAAGGACAGGGGGATCGGCACCAAAAAGACGAGTCTTCATCTCTTTTTTCTCCTCCTCGTCACCGATCCAAAAGTGTTTCAAAAAGTTCATGTGCTTGGGGATTCGATGCCACCACGTAAAAATCTCATTCAAATAACCTTGGTCCCCACCATTGTATGACTCGATCTCATTAATATGATCCATCAACAACTGGAACGTGCAATTTGATGGTTCGACCACCATCACACCAGAATTAAAGAGGGTGGCGTTATTCCCTGTAGCGGTTATTTCTGGCATCTCGAACAAGAAATCAATATTTCTTAATATCAACAAGTCTGCATCGATAAATATGATTTTGTCGTAATCTGTCAATTGCCATAGACGAAATTTGCTGTAATTCCACTCATTGTAGGCGTCTTTTTCAGCTTTTGGATTTCTGATTCTTTCAATTGTATGGAGTTTCCACCCTGCTGCCTCTAGACCACCCCTGTGGTAATCGCTGATAGTTTCATCAACAAGTATCACAAGATCTCTAGTAGAACCAGACATGCGAATACTTTGTGCTGCAACTATGGCGCCACAAACATAGACATGTGCCGAGTGCAGGATTGTCGCATATGCTTCTCGTCTTTCATTACCCGAGTGCCAGTTTTCTGCATGACAGAAATTGTTTCATGCTACTCAGTTTCCTACGAAAGTCCTACAGATAGAGATGAGGTAATATTTCAAGTTATCCCTTCTCACTGATTTAACCAAATTAATTTGTTAATTCAGTTCGGTTTTCGATTTTAAAAAATATCAGTTAGATTCGCATTCAGTTACATTGTTTTAAAACGGAATACAGTATATCAGTAGGTATTCTCTCCATTATTTTGAATACTTGGTTGTTTTGGTTAAAAATTTGGGCTTTTGTAAACGTTTTGTTCAGTTAGTTGGTTCATTTAGCTCATAAATAAGTGATTTTTTTTTTTACTTTAGAAAGTTCGATTCAGTCAACAACCAAATCAACCGAATACAAATCCCTGCCGTAGAGCTAGTTCAGACAAAATTTAAGGCATTTTATAAAAGAGTAAAACAAAATTAGCTCTAACCTTTAGCCTTCAGAGGAACTGAAAGTTCACATGACCCAGCTGAAAGGTGGAGTTTCTCTCTCAATTTATTTGAATCGGGTTTAAACAGCCATGCATTGCCTTCACGTACAATAAGCTCTTTGCAAGTAAAAAGATTTGGAGTCGGGAAACACTCGGTGATGAGAAGAACGTGCACGGGATAATGCCCTTTGGTACTTGCAGCTAGCCTGGCAACTTCGAGTTGCAAGTGGAAACGAGCCACATTTCTTGACCAGTTCTTGGATTTATCACATGGAAGCTTGACAACTATAAGGTCCAGTCGTGGTTTGCCAGAGAAAAATAATTTCGGCAAAGTAGGACATGTGGGAACCTCAAACTCTTCTTCCTCGTCCAACCATTCTGGGTATAGTGTTTCCCAAGTGATATTATGTGGGACAGAATCCAAGATAAGTGTGACATGCTCCGCTTCCGGGAAGAATTGCTTCCACCAAGTAATTTCTATCTCGTTGAAATTCAACAACCCAATTCCCTTATACTCATCCCGGTTAGTTAGTCTCTCAAGAACAGCAGAAACTTCATCCCAATTGATGTTTAGAAGTGATGCATAGTTTAGATCCATGCTATATCTATCCACCAAGCCATGCCTATAATTATAAATTTCATAAATATTCAAAACAAGAAATTGCGATTCTAGCTAATCACACATCTCATGAAGTATTAACCAGTCTACAAAAAAAACATTCGAGACTTTTAGAGTATACTTCAAGGCACACGATAAACAAATTTACAAGAATATAAACGATATTACATGCCTGGAACGAGATCTGGACACGTAATCCGACTCATGAATTGGAGGAAAATGTAGGATTGTAAAAAGTGCTACAATGCTTATAACAGCCATCACAAGCTTAAAAGTTAGGTGTTTGCAATTCAAAATCCTGTCCAGACCAGAGCCATGAAGATGTCTACCTCTTGAAGGCTTTCGTCGGTATGTTTCTTCACTGAAACAAACAAGTGAATATCAGCAAGCAAATTGCTAAATTTAAAACATAAATAAAACAGGAACAAATGATTTGATTGCTAAATTTAATACTTGAACATAATTTACTTGTTAAAAAGTTCCTACTCGCTGACTGACAAGTTTGTTAAATTGTGAAATTATATTACTGATTGTAGTCCACCCAAAAGTTTTGAACAAGCTGTTCCAACACTACTCAATTTTCAAAAAATTTCACAAGTTCACTTGGTAAACAAAGAGCAGATTTTTAGTATTCCTATGCAAAACTTGTTTATGGGAGAACTTAACCCCATTAAATTCGTATTCATCCTTTCATTCCTCACATTTACAACATAACCCCTGCTTCATTACTTCAGATTTTGAAATTATGAACCAACCTCAATGAAACCCAAAGAACAGTCCCATTTCCTATAATTCAACACATGAAACACCAAGATATAAAAGTTTTAACACTTGAACAGAAGTAAATACTTGTGATCATACACAACGAAATTTCGAGAAGGCCCAGATGCCCAAAACTTAACAAAGAATCAAAATATTATTTACATACAATCAAGAATGCAGAATCACATAAAACCCACAACAAAAGTGGTGCCGCAGCAACAAAAACAAGACTATCAAGGAATGGATTCCTTAAAATTAAAACATTAAACCCATTTTTAAAAGCCTTACGTAGAGGCAAAGAGCCTAAGCCTCGGCTCTACAGAAGTAGGAGACAAGTTTCTCATCTTGTTGGCTCAGTAGCAACGTGCTGCAGCTGGCGACATCTGATCTCAAGAAAAAAGCCAACTATTTTCTTGGAAATTAAACTTCAACAACAACAACAAAAAAACACAGATTTAACTGATTTTTACGCCTAAAGTTGCTCGCTAAAATAGGAAGATTCTGCCTGTTTAAGTAGGGATCTGTGCACAAAGATAATGCCAAATAAGAAGAATTTTAATGCCAGAAGGAGGGAGGAGAGAGTTAAACGCGAGGCGGCTCTCTCTTAAAATACATAAACAAAATAAAACCAAAACCAAGAATTCAATCAACGACATGCCCATAAAATAATTGTTTTAATGATCGGAGATTAGTCCACTTCTTTCTTAAAAATGCTTCTTCTTCCTTTTTTAATAGTATCCAAAGTTTATCATTTCGAGAATCGTTTTCATAATAAATAGAATAGTTTTGTCATAGAAAGTTGAAAACCTAAAAACAATTTAAATATTATTTTTACTACTATAAATAATTAATTTTTTTTAATAAAAGATAAAATTGTAACCGGCTTGACGAACATCAAAATATCAAATTTAAGACGAGTTCGAGATTTATAAAACATTGCCACTCAAAAAACAAATTTGTTAACCCATATGAGTTAGCACCCACAAAATTTAATATATTGTTATAAACGAAGACCGAAAAGAAAAAGGTTTCAAGTTGGAGCTAAAGTATACTTCTTCTCAGTCAAATATATCATAAAAAAATATTGTTTTGAATTATTATGTTATGAAATTAGATCTTTTGTGAGACGGTATTGTTGATCTTTATTCGTGAGACGTGTCAATTATATCCATATTTACACTAAAAAGTAATACTTTTAGTATAAAAAGTAATATTTTTTACGGATAACCTAAACAGAAGATTTGTCTAACAAAATTTATCAATAAAACCGTTTTACTAGAGTTTTTGTGATGTTATAAATGATTCGATAATAAATATTTCACAAGAAAGATTAGATTGGTTTATTATCTTATAAATTTTTTGGAAAAAACAAATTGAACATCTCGATAACTCAAACTTGTATAATACTTTTGCTTCTGAAGAACAACATAGCAATATTTAATTGAGATTTCGAATATATTATACATTTAATAACATTACAAATACTTTAATATTATAAATTATTATAATTTTTATATGCATGTATATACATACTCCATTGGTTATATCCGACCATACAATGACATTTGGAGAATTTGTGGTTGTTTCCCCCTACTTATTGCTAATGATGAATTAGTCCTTTTAATAATAATGTCATTAATAAAGTTAATTAATTATGACAAAAACTTTTGTCTCACACGGTCAATTTCATGATACGGATATCTTATTTGATCCAAAAAAAAATTATTTTTTATATCAAAAATATTATTTTTATAGATCAACTTAGATATAGATATGTAAGACCGTTTCAGAAGAGATATAATTATTAATTATTTAGAGTCAAATTTTTTTGACCAACTTTATCAATCTCTTATCTGACCTGACCCGACTCATGTCAAAAATATCACTTTTTTTATATAAAAAATATAACTCTTATGGACCGAATCAGTTTGTCTATTAGATATAAAATCTGTTAGATCGTTTAAAAAAAGACCTTATCGTAGATTTTTTTTTTTACCAAGTTTTAACATTTGGCTAAATTATATTAAATTTGTCAGTTGACTCGTTATCTGCTCGTGTTTCACGCGCCCGGCCAAGGAGTAGATTAATTTTAAAAACAATTATACAAAGTTAGGCCTACAATTTATCTAATAGGTTCATGGATGATGGGACTAGGGGTGTCAAAATGCGACACGATCCCGTCAACCCGACACGACCCAACATGAAAAAAATCAGATTCGGGTTGGGGTTTTTCGGGTTCGGGTTAGGTTCGGGTTGGGTTGATTCGGGTTAGTGCCATGTTAGGCGGGTTTCAGGTTGGGTCACGGGATTGACCCGCGAACTTTTTTTTGAAAATATTACCTATATTTTTATATATTGTATGTTTGAATAAAATTTATTGTATATTTATATGATACATTTTCATCATTTAATATTTATTTTGCATATTTTTATTTTTTTAACAATTTTTTATTTGATTTAGTAAATATACTTTTAATTTTCTACGATTAAACTTTCAAATTTAAAATGGAAATTTTGTTATTATGTGTTCAAATTAAAATATTATTATTATTTTTTATTTTTATGAATTTTTTTCATTAATTTTTTTAAAAAAATTTAAAAAAAATAAATAAAATTCGGGTTAGACGGGTTGAGTCGGGTTATACGGGTTCGTGTTCGGGTTGGGGGTTTTCGGGTTGCTTCGGGTTCGATTGGGTTCGGGTTGAAAAAAAATAAAAAAAATTTCACGGGTTGACCCGAAACTCGACCCAACCCACCCAATTGACACCCCTAGATGGGACCAATGGTTCTGGTTTATAAAACCTCATACTTAATTGCTCGAACCCTACCTGACCCGACCATATATGAAATCAGTCGGAAAGTTTAAAAATCAGGCCCGGTTCAGATACAAAAAATACCAACCGATACCTGAAAACATGAATCGTGCTACTTTAGAGGTAAAATCGATGCTTATATATAGTTCGGTTTTCAGACTCCGATAAGATCACAATTCATGAAAAAAATATTTGTTAGATTTTTAATGGCAAAATTTTCTTTTAATTAACATGTCTTATAAGATAATCGAATCAATTGAGTTTTAAATAAGCAATATGTTGCAAAATTAAAATTTAAAATAAAGAAATAAAAACGTGGTTTGGATTTCACATTTATTAATCGTTGTAGTTTCAATCATATAAATTAACTCATTTATTCGTATTATAATTTAAAATTTTAGATGAGTTTACTTCTGATTCTAATTTTTCACTTTTGATTCGATTCCTTATTCATGTAATCAAAATCAAATATTAAGTCTTTGATTTTACCGCATCTAAATCAATCTAATTTTTTTATTTTTTTAAAGTGTAACGAGTAATTGCAGAAAAACATATTTATGGTGAAGTAGATTATAAAGATCATGACATTGATGGAGATGATATATTGATAATTACAAAAACTTTTATGAGAAAATCTCACGAGTTAATTTTGTAAGAATTCTATTTTATTTGATTCACCCATAAAATAATATTACTTTTTATGTCAAAATTATTACTTATTATTGTAAATATAAACATAGTTAACTCGTCTCACAAGAGACCTACTAATTTATAACTAGTAATTACAGAAAAACAAAATTTCCGAAATGTAATCAAATTACCTCATTTCAATAACATATAAATTTATAAGCATAAACAAATTACCCCTGTTTAATATTTTCTAAAATTTTAAACGTTTATTTAACTCCAAAATATTATATTTTCCACGGGAAAAAACGAGCACAAGATACATGTGGATGCTAGTATCAGATAATGGATATCACAGTAGTCACATTATGAACTTCTCTGTAAATGTATTTAAAGCATATATATTCATGAATTTTTTCCTGTCAGCAGAAATAATTCTAAAATATGGCATTACTTATGTGATAAGATGCAAAACCCACAATTGTATTTTTGTATAAAATCACAAGTAAATAATTCTATATCTAAAACGAGAAAAGAGATTCCAAACCCCTTATCCATTAGAAACCAACAATAAAAGGAGGAACCTCATGAAAGAGAACTCATCCCGGAACGGTAGATGAGATGCTATCTTTGGGTCGTAGAATCTTAAGGGCGCGTCTAGCTATAATATTCTGATAATCCAACATTCTCTTGTACATAACATCAGATTAAGGTAATACACATCGATAAACAAGATTAATATTCCAACTCCAATTGTAGACACTTTTTCTTGGGGACCAACAATGTGGCCTAAGAAGCAATAGAAAAATCCTCACAAGTTTCAACTGATTGAATAATCGAACATACAGAGCAAAGCATTGTAAGGATATTGCATGTTTAATATGTTTGTTCTGAATTTCAATTGATTGAGTAAAGAAAAATGAGGCAGTTCAAGTTTTTACTGCTCACCTTTGAGTCTTGACACAGAAATAACAGCATCAAATGTGAATACTTCACCTGGTTCAAACTGTGCTTCAAGCTCTTCAAAACTCTGTACAACTCTCAAATCCTTACCAACTGTTAAACATTCCTGCAATTTTCAGATCCGCAAAGACGAAAATGAAGAACAGAATGAAATGATTGGATTTTAGTAAAGTTAATTTTCACACTTTCAGAAAAAGTCAGCTGAACAAGCAGCAGGTCATGCAAGGGCTGTCAAGCTCCCCTCAATTTGATTTTTTTTATGCATGTATTCCCGTCACTAGCATTTTAAATATTTTACACTTTAATTTCGCCTCCCCTCCTATGATATTCTGGCTCCAGAATCGCATGCATAGGATTGTGGCAATAATACAGAAACATGCATAGTGGTAATTATGCAAAAAATTAAGCTTTCATTAAGGGGTACCCATGGGAGGAGGGTTAAGCAAAGCATGTGTCACTTTTGATGGAATATGTCCTTTACACTTTTTGATAAAAAGTATCACCTTGCACTTGAAAAATCATTTTTTTTTTCTATAAAAGCTCAAACTAGCACATAGAAGTTCTACCTTAGCCACATATTCAGCTATGGTTACATTGATAACCTTCTTGATAACTTGCTCATAAACATTTGAGGGCCCCAAAATTTCCAAGAGAATGTTTTTCGGTATCTGCAAGACACGTTAGTTTAGTAAGTGTCAAAACTCAACAAAGGGGTCTCAGTTATTTAAAACATAGAAACTAGGAGTTTTTCAATATATCTAAGAGATCTCGATCAATTTATTAAGTCCTTTTACAAGTCAGGTGGTTGTAGCAACATAGAGTTAATAAATTGTGAATAAAACTTGAACCCAAGGTTTAAAAATATTGAACAACATACAATATGTGTACCATGCTGAACCTATGTTAGAGCTTCGTGTTTAAGCTTTTCTGAACAAGCCACTTGGCACACATACAAAAGAACAAAGGACATGCAGTGTTAACATCCAGTGTTGCAAACACAAAATAGTTTCCACACTTTAACAGATCAAGGTAACAGTTAAAAGAAACAATCAACAACAAAAATATTGGAATAAATTTGTTATATTGAAATATGGCGTATGAAAGTATTTTCCAAGAGGAGAAATCTCTATAGAAAGGATAAATTTCCGTTACCCTAGCAATGCTAGTAACAAGACTCTCAGGAGAAAAATTGAATGCCTATCATTTCGCTCTGCTCACACTTCATGCTTCTCTTTTCCTCTCTTTCCATGTGAACTGTAACTACATTGGTTCTACTTGATTTGAGGCTTGATCCTTCTCTTTTTAAATATCTAAGCGCAATAATAATTTAGTCCGGAACATCAAGGTGCCAAATAGGAAAAAAAATTAATCGTAGCACAAGGCAATCTAAGGCACATGGGTATCCTGGATCCTAGTAATAAGGCTCAAGTCTAGATGTGGGCATTGTTGAAGTCAAGTTCCCTAAGGTTGTGTTTGGACTAAGAGATTGAGATGATGAATTTCAAAATTTTTGACTTGCTTGTATGAATAAAATTAAATTAAATTTCAAATCCAATTCATATGAAGTTATTCAATTTCAATAATAATTGTAGAGAATTTCAAATATAGTCAAGCCTCAAATCATTTCCCAAATCAAATACCTTCATCCAAATCAAATCCATCAACCCAACCACAACCCAAATGATAATATTCTAGAATCTAAACATTTGAATAGAATGTGTATAATTCAAAATGTATTTTAAAAGCTATTTAACAATAATACAACTGAAAATTATTGGTTTATAAGCAAATGGAATTGCTATCATCTAGCATTTATTTATGAAGTAACTATCCCTACATTAAGGCGTGCATGATGAGCGTCTCAAGTTCTTAAAATGCACCAAGGCAGAGGCTTCAAGTTCAAAGCACATGCTTCATAGAAGGGCTGCACGTTAGTTTGTGTTGAGGCGCAAGAGCTGAACATCACCCAATCTTGAGCCTAGGTGCACATATTGTGGACTTTCAGTAACTATTTGTGTAATTTTTCTAAGAAAAACATAAGTCTCATAGCCCAAAATAGTCACAATCACCCCGTTAAACTAAATTCCTCGGTCCACCACCATACACCATAAGAGGTAAACAATGCAAGCATAATGTTGCACGATTGTTGACATGTGAATATTTTTCATTCATAATACAATGGCACTAACAATCCCTCTATCAAAACATGCAATAAAAAAAATATAATCACAAATTATATGAAATTAAAGATAATAACTATGTAGCACGCCAAAGGACTTCCCAAGCATTCAATAAATAGTTGGCCCGTGTTCAAGTGTCTATCATGGAGCATCGTCTGTTTAGCCTAGCTCAAAAGGTAAGTTCAAATAACAAAAATGATGCATGAAAAGGTTGTCAAATGGAGACTTATAGAACTTACATTAGGTGTCTTTCCTGAGAAGTTCCGGGCATTGAAGATGGGAGAACAAGGGTGATAAATTCAACAAAATGTCAGACAAAAATATATGAAATTTCAGAAACCACATGAAAATCCAAAAATAAAGATTCAGAAACTACAGCAGATCCTTACAAACTTTAACAAGCATGTTTCTGAACTTTTCAATATTAGTTAGATTTCTGTGGTGGAATACCTCCCTTAACTCTTCTAAATCCTGGAATCGGCTGGGCATCAGCAACCATTTTGGAGAATATATCATCAAAAATATGTTGGGTTTTGGTGCCAGATACCTCAGCTGTAATCTGTTAAAAGCAGTGAAGGTGGAAGATATAAACAAAAAAACAAAGAAAAGGAAGCTTTAACCTTTCTTCATAAACATAGCAAAATTACAACTCGGTAATATATCATTTCCATTTCAATCATTGATAGATTTAAACAAACTAATTACAAACAATTACTACACAAGTTATTGCTGAAAAAATTATTAAATTAAATAACAATACTTTTCATAAACATAGCAAAATTACAACTCGGTAATATATCATTTCCATTTCAATCATTGATAGATTTAAACAAACTAATTACAAACAATTACTACACAAGTTATTGCTGAAAAAATTATTAAATTAAATAACAATACTTTTTATAAATTTTCTGATGCAAACAATATATATTATGATTTATGAAAAGCTCAATAGCATGGAGTTTACATCGTTCTGGGTCTCACAGACTTGTACAGGAATTGAAGTCTAATATTATGCTAATTTGACTTAGGGTCTAACTTCATTATGTGTGGACTTTTGGCCCACTTTTTGTAATTATAATCTTTTGATTAATATAATAATGTTACCTATATATAAAAAATGAAGTTCAATAGTTTTAATCAAGGGCGAGCAAAATTTCAGTTCAACAAATAACCTGCGAACCAAATTAATTTGGAAATTTGACTCGGTTTTGGAAATTCGGTTTTTATTTGAAAAATTGGTTTTTGGTTTATTCGATTCGGTTCGGTTCGTTTACGATTAATTTTTAAAAAACCGAATCTACTGAAACCATCAATTTCTTAAAATGGACTTCAACGTAGGCCTATCTTATTCAATTGGTTTTGGGCTATAGTGTTGAGCTAAGCCTAGTTCATTGTGTATTGCGTCACTGATATGCTAATTGGCCTAATGGGTGAATGATTGATTTTCATCTAGAGTTTGTTGTGATATATCTTGGTTTCAAGTAAATTTTTTGAAATTTTCCATAATTTCAGTTTGCTTTTTTCAGTTTTGATCGGTAGGATCAATTTGCTCAAGATTTGATTTCTTTGGTTTTGGATAATTCAGTTCAATCGGTACCAAATTAACCAAATACATAGCCCATCTTTTAATATATATTAACAGAAAAAATCAATCAATAATTGATGGCAAAAGACTTAAATTTGAACAAATTCATAGTTCAGTTTGAGATGCTAGTATGATGAGCATCTATCTTGGGAAACATTTTTTCCCTCAACACATTACCACCTTCACTGAACAGATGTATTTGGCAGGTGGAATGTAGGAAAATAAGAAATGTATGGGACAATGTTTCATTGTTGAGTATATATAAGTATAAGTGAAATTCATTAATCGGTTACCGGAAAATATTAAAAAATAAATATAGGATGATAATTTCTCTTGCCTTTAAGTCGTAGCCTTCATCGGTATAGAATGTCGTAACAGTAAAGTCTTCGAATGATCGAGTTGAAGCTCCATTATCTTGGACAACTAGAAGAACAATCCCAAAAAAAAAAAATGCCTCCTCTTAGGATACTATTAGGCCACATTTGAATGGAAAGATTTGATTTAAGTGGACAGATTTGATTTGGGGAAAAGATTTGAACCTTGATTTCAAATGACAATAACGTTTGTTGCATTTGAATTCATTATGATTACTAATGAATGAGAGAGGACGAACATAAAAACTCTCAAAAATCAATCAGACAACTTAAATAAATTTGAAATCATAGATTCAAACCATTCAATCCAAATGCACTCTTAAACTATTCAAGCATAAATTTCTAACTTTTGTACCCGGTGATACAGCTTGAAGAGCAAATTTATTGGTAGTCCTGCACAAGGGGAAAAATTATTGGCACTCGTATACGTTTCAACGTCATAGATTAACTCCCATTCTCATACGCAGCCTATAGAAAAAGAGCAATATAGCCAGAATAACAGACAACACGTAGAATTCATCCTGGATTCACGTGTAAAAATAATTTTAAGTCCAAAGCGTGATTCGACGCAAAGCACGCACTTCATGGAAGATGTGCGCTGCGAACGAACTATGGTGCTGGGGTAGACTATTGAGCTTAATAATACATCACATTGTCATACACAATTTTTCGAGTATAAGTCTTCAAACATATTAATTATCACAAAAACTTTGATCAATAATCTAATGGTTGTGATTGTGATAAGGATGTGACGTTTGCTTTGACCAAATCAAAGAATACAGAATCATCACATTATTAGTGTGATTCGTATTATTTTTACAATGAAAGAAGATTTTATTCAGGAAAAAAGTTTCTTACTTCATTAATTTTATGCTCTAATTTTGCATGAAAAGCGAAACATAAACATGCAATGTTGTTAAAATTCAAAAACAAAAAAGATGGCTGCTCGGGTGAAGCAATGACAATTAATGGTGAATTTGAATTTGACTGGCTAAAAATCAGTAAGTACCTTTCTTGAAGTTGATACGCACCATATCCCAGTCTACGGGAAAAGAATCTTCTTTTAGACCACTCACATGGAATGTGGACATTTTCGAATTGCATTCGAGCAGTGATTATCTGTTCAATAAATGTGAGTTTGTATGCCGTCTCATAACCAGCAAAGAAACTTAACGTAAGTTCAAGCAGTTTATGATTTTTTTTTCATGTGTGAATACACATATGGCTGACCACAAGAAGATAACATTCTGTGAGCATCAAGTTTCACACAATATACAACGATCATATCAAACGAAATAAACAAGACAGAAACAATAAGGACCAAAAAGAACATTTATGCCAAGAGAAACCATGATGCAATATTACAATAAAAAACAGAAGGGCAACTTGAACACACAAACAAGGTTATAAATGAAGGATGCTCACAAAATACACGCAATACACAGTTAAATCCTATTAATATCAAAAGGTGCCATAAATACATAATTTTCATTGGGAAACCGGAAATGTCATTCAAAAGAAAAAAATGACCAAAAAGAAAGAAGTGCCTCTTAACAATACATGGCTAGAATCAACGATTTATGAGCGTTACATGGTTGGTCAAGTCGTCAAGGCCTGAGGTAAATGAAGAAGGAACCCATGATGACAAGCAGCTTGGAGCACATATAAAGTCCTTCTGTATAAAAATTTGTTGGTACCTTCTAAAAACACTATATTTCTAACATTATCTTCGATCTGCTGCTGCTCTTCTAAATATTTTGCAGATAAATATTGTTTCAAGGTCAGTACACTGCATTATAAACTAAAAAATAGCTAGTTCGCCCGCTTTTGATAACAAGGTTTAAAACCACAAAATGCCACAATCAAGTCATTTCCACAACAAACAATCAATCGGGTCGACATTCGAAGTATGATGAAGGCGCTGACATCAATGTCTCAAACAACCAATCCCCCTTCCTATCCAATCCTACTGGAGGTCATATTTAATTTTTCCTTCAAAATGCCTTAAAAAATTCATGCCTAATCATAATACAAAACGTACTCACACCACGTACAACATGAACTGCAGCTCAAAAACAGCCAAAGATAGACTAAAATTACACTGAAAATTAGAAGAATAACGAGGTAATCAGTACTAATCAAGCTAAAATTCAAGCAAAAAATCTTACCTTGGGATAATAACAATAAGACAAAAGGGGGTTTATTCTAACGGCAACCATTTCCATATCCTCTTCAGAAGTTCACCGTGCTTGTCCGATACATAGATCGGTTTTATAGGTAGATAGTTTACACTAAATAACCACTCACTCCTCAAACTATTCTTATTTTGCATTTGACCCTAAAAGATGAGAGAAATAACAATTTTCCCCCTTGGAATGATAACTAATATTTAATTTCGGTCCCAAAATCGAAATTGGAGCCGAAGAGTTGCGGTTCGGTTCTGGTTAAAGAATAAACCAGATCTGTACATTGATATTTAATTTTAAGGTAATATACAACATATAAACAATTTAATTTATAAATGTTAAATGTAGGGTCATTTACAAATTTGAGCTACAAACCAAAAAATATCAAGGTCAAAGGTTTTATAATTTTTTTTTTTTTTTTTTTTGTCAATAGACCTTATTATATTTAACAGTTAATCTACATATTAAGTAATAGGGTTTTGAGCTAATTGAGAAAACCCAACTTTGATATTTTCTTCTCTTCTTCCTTTGCATCAACGCCATTGCCCATTTACTCTCATTTTTCTCATTTTCAATCTACATTTCATTATTAGCATTCTCAACCTCTTCTTTTTTTCCCCCCAATGAAATAGAAATTAGAATCAAATCTTAATGATATTTTCATTCTCATATAATATGTTTTTTCATAGGATCGTTAGAAGATCAATATAAGGTATTTTATTTGACTATTTATGTTTTCATGTGTGTGGATTATCCTCTAGTCAAGTAATTTCATTTGTCATTAAGTTTGATAGAACATTTATTTCAGTCAGACAAGCTATATATTGCAGTCGGTTAACATTTTGTCAGTCTGTTAAGTTTCAGTAGGTTAAATCATATACTGCAGTCGGCTAATAGCATTCAGTCAGTCGGTTACTTTTCTATAGGTTAAATCATACATTGCAGTCAGTTATTCTTCACATGTATTTTCAGGGAAAATTTAGAGAAAGATGAGCGATTGGTATTTTGTTTCGTTTAGTAGGTTGTCCATATCATAAAAGTAAATTATTTTGGTCACATATTACATGTATTTTCATAATTTAATACATGAATTTAAATATGTCAATTTGTATATTGCCAACTCCCTTACATCCATTATTTATATATAATTTTTTACAGATTGTGTGGACGGAGATATGATTCAAATCTTAATTAATTTTGATGGTGAATGGAAGGCTGAAGATGAACATAAGTATTCATGATGTGATGGAAGTAATTCGGGTCGGCATGCTATATCCATTGATGAGAGTGATGTAAGTATTGAAGATGTTGAAGATGCAATTTTTGAGACACTTCATGTAGGACCGAGTGCTTGCCGCTTTACCAAAAGCTATAGCTAGTAGTAATGGTGCAACTCAAATCTTTTAAACCGCACAACAGCTCAAGCACCACGGTTCGATCGCTCTACCAAGTAGGGACAATTATTGCACCCAACAATCTCCCTCCCAATAATTGTACTCCTTGCAATCAATGAGAATCGAACCCGTGACCTTGACTCTGATACCAATTGTAGGATCGAGCGCTTGCCACTTTACTAAAAGCTATAGCTGGTAGTAATGGTGCAACTCAAATCTTTTAAACCGCACAGCAGCCAAGCACCACGATTCGATCGTTCTACCAAGTAGGGATAATTATTGCACCCAACACTTCATTTGGATATGCATGATATGTATTGAAGCTAAGTTACTTGCCAAAATTTGAGGTATGTAATCCAAAACCAATATATATATATAAATCTCACGAGCTTTGACAACATATCTGTCTTTTGGCGTTTCAAATATTAGACCTTTGCTTCATGTTAAAATTATCAAAACAAGTGGCTTCAGAACCAGTTATGAAAAAATGACAATGCTAGAGATGTTGAAATTTGATGAGATCTAAATGATGAGAAGGTTGACAACTGTAAAACTGAAATATATGGTAGTAATGAGAGAACATATGATGAATATTTTGATGGGGTATTTTTTGAGAATGACTTAGACAACAGAATGAATGAGCATGAAAATGTGGTTGGTGAAATAACAAAGATTGATGGCAAAAACTTGTGTGAGATAGTCTCGACCGGTCGTATTTTGTGAGACAGATCTCTTATTCGGGTCATCCATGAAAAAATATTACTTTTATGCTAAGTGTATTACTTTTTATTATGAATATCGGTAGAGTTGATCCGTCTCACAGATAAAGATTCGTAAGACTTTCTCACAAGAGACCTACTCAAGATTGATAATGTGGTAACTGAAATAGTTGATGATGAATTTGTTGTGAATGAAGAGAATCATATTGATGAGCTTACATTGTGTACAACACAAAATACATAAGTTGAATTTTCTTATCTTGAACAAGATGTACAAGATTCTACATTATAGCTGATGTTGAAGGGAATGTGACATATTCTTTTAATGATTTGTCTTAATTTTTTTCGATCAGGAGGAATTTCAAATAGAGTTGTCTAAGATTTGTTTAAATGTGTCCTTTGAAATAGATGTTCGAAAATCCAACAAAAAAATTTATGATGTTAGATACGTGAACCGAGTTGCAGCTGGAAAATACGTGCATCACAAATAAAGAATTTATCACAATTTTCTATATGTGTTTATCGTAACACACATACTTGTGACCTTTTATATCGGAAGAAAATGCATTGACAAGAAACTTCAGACTTTGTAGCAAAGATTTTGGTTGAAAATTTTAAAGGACAACTCAGCTTGCCTGAACCAAAAACCGTAATTATGATGATGCAAAATACAGGTATTGAAATTAGTTACTTCAAAGCATGGAGGGGAAGACAAGTTGCTTTGGATAAGTTACTTGGAAGTCATGAAGAGAGTTATAGAATTATGCCTTCATATTTGCACATGATTAAACATGTGAATAAAGGTTCGAAAACTGATTTGGTGACAGATTCAATCGGTAGATTTAAATATATGTCTCTTGCATATGGGGAATGCATTGATGGATTTCATAGAATGAGAAAAGTTATATATGTTGATGGAACATTTTTGAAGTGCAAATATAGAGGTTGTTTACTTGTTGCTAAGGCCTAAGATGGCGACTTTCATAAATATCCTATAGCATGGGCCATTGTTGATTCGGAGAATGATGATTCATGGGCATGGTTTTTGCAGAAGTTGAATGAGTTTATTCATGATGATCCTAACTTGGTAATCATTTTTGACATACATATATTTATTATTAATGTTGTTCGTACGGTATATAAGCATTCATCCCATGTAGGGTTTTTTTATATTTAATTTTAAAAAAATTTCAAAAAAAATTTTAAATTTTTTTTTCGCAAAATTACTTTAATTCGTGCTTGGTAAGCACGGATGCTGCACCGGTGGAGCAATGTCCGTGCTTACCAAGCACGGAGATGCTCCACGTTGAAGCGTCCTCGCTGACGGAGCGCGGACGCTCCGACATGGCGCAGCGTCCGCGCTTAGCAAGCGCGGACGCTGCCGTCCCTTCCCTTACCCCCTCTCCCTTTTTCCTCCCCTCACATTTATTATCCTTCCCTCACTCTCTCATCTTCATTTCCTCCCGTGCCTCTCATTTTCATTTTCTCCCTTACTCATCCTCTCTCATTTCTCCTTTTCAGAAGATCGAGATGGCAGATAATCGAACACCAGAAGATCTCAGTGTCCTCTATTTACAAGCGACACATATGTCATCAACAATTTCTTCTGTAATAGTTGATGATATTGTCAAAGTGAAGAGGTCAGAAAATTTGATTTGGAAGTTATACACCGATAATTACATACACAATCGTGTACTTGCATACTTGAATGATATGAGTTTTTATGGAGTTTTAGAATGTGGTTCACAAATTTTTGATAATAATTTGATTACTACTCTTGTTGAACGTTGGCGACGCGAGACACACACTTTTCATTTTACATGTGGTGAATCAACAGTCATGTTACAAGATGTTTCAATAATTTGGGGTTTAACGATTGATGGTGAAGCTGTCACTGGAAGAGATGTGTCACATAAAGTTGATGAATGACAACACATCTATTTGGATTTGTTGGGATTTCTGCCATCATCAAAACATTTGAAAGATGATCATTTGTCTATGACTGCACTATACGAGCATTGCATATCTAACCTTGTTAATGATGATACTTAAGAAGTTGATGTTGTCAAATATACCCGGTGTGTAGCTATAACGTCCCGAAAATTTTAAGGTCCACGCAAACCACATGCATGCAGTTATTAAATTCCTTGTATTTTAATTATATGTTTTAATTGAATAAATTAATTATGTTGTGCATATTTGCATGTTTAAAATATATTTTTCTACATGGTTGCATTAAAATGTATTTTTAAAAAGTTATTCGAGTTGCCATCGACGAACGGAGACCGAAGGCTGAAAAATAGAAAATGTCTTATTAAGCAATTATTTTAATTATTTAAATTAAGGGTGATGCTTTTCCTTATTTTTGAAAATATGTGATTTTGAGGTGATTTTATACGCCGTGACGTAACTTTATCGGGGTTGGTTTTTCAACAAAAAAATATGAACTTTTTAGCAACCCGGCTATTTAATTAACAAACTATTTTTACCAAAACTATTTTAATATTTTAATTAAATACTAACTAAGCTTTAATGGGCCTAAATTATGCTTATTAGGCCTAAAGCCTTGTTAACAAGATATTTAACTATAAAATATGTAAACCCTCCCCCAAACCTAGACACTTGCACGCCCACATTCATAATTTTGCACCCAAACCTCTTCCAACATCATACGGCACCCACTTACCACAATTTGAAAGGAAAAAATTGAAGGTTTCAAGAGAGTTTCAAGCCAAGGTCGTTCGTCGCCGTTCTTCGCAATCGTCAACGCAAAATCATGCGTTTAAAACGCAAAGTCACGCCATATTCTTCTTTTACTCATCCATCACACCATAGTATTTATTTAATTGTGTTATGCATGAAAAACAATGGTGTTCGATTATTTTACGGTACGTTACGTATTTTCAAAGTTTTATCGATTTTACGTTTGTTTTGAAATCGTTTTTGAAAACAACGGACACGCTGCCATTACATGATAAAATATGAATAAAACTTGACCAAAACATGATAAATAATTGAGAAAACAAAAGCTAGAACCGTAGGAAAGAAACAAGGAAGAACCGTGAGTTGTTTGGGTTTGTTCAAGATGCAAAGGCTCGGCCATGTTGCATGGAGTCAAGGGGCTCGACCAGGTTCGATGGTTGGGACCTAAGGGACGTGGGTCAGGGTCAGGAAGGGTCCTAGCATGGCTAGGACCCCTTGCTCGCAGCATTGGAGGAGTCCCGTGGAGTAGGGACTCCTCGCGCGAGTGTGCAGGCTTGACAGCAGCCAAGGGGGGCTCGCTGCTGGGGCTTGGGTGAGTTAGGTAGGTCCTATAGGGTCTAAGGAAGTTGGGTAAGGGCTGGGCTATGGGCTGGAGCGGCTGGGATGCTAGCTGGCTCGAGCAAAGCATGGAATCGTGAGGGAGGCCATAGTCGCGCAGGTTCTGGCTTCTGGATTCAGGGGCTTCGCTACTGGGTTCTAGGGAGTGGGTTGCTCTGGGCATGGTCCAGGGATGGCTAGGGTCAGTTGGGGTTCGGTGGTTAAGGGCTGGTAGATGTCCCAGACTAGTTAGGAGTCATATGGTTCATGGGAGTCTCACGCAGAAAACATACAGAACTTGGGTCACTTTCCAGGTAAGTTTGAGCGAGCCAGGTCTGGGTTTTTTGGGTTGGGCTTGGTCAGTAGGGTCCCTAGATGGGTTGGCTAGGTTTTGGCTCAAGGTGGCTTGGGCGTGGCTCGAGTAAATTAGGAGATAACTCGGTGTGTTCGATAAGGTGTCAATTTCGAATTTAATTAGACTAAAATTGAATCCATGGGTCCACGGGGGTGTCTCATGACTTGGAAGGGTAGAATAAATCATAAAAAGGTTATGTTTAAATTTTGGGATCAAAATAACGAGTTTTGGATTTATTCGGGATTTAATCGCCGCACGAAACGCTAATTAACGAGTTAATTGACACGCCTCGTTTTAAGCTTTATAAAATTATGAAAAATTAGGTTTAAGCTTAAATAATTATTATAAGTCTAAGTTTTTAATTTGGAAATTTTATATTAATGTTTGGTTTAATTCGGGATTAAAACGCATTAATACATCACATTTAAAGATTAATTTAAAAGTCCTCGATTTAAGCTAAATAAAAAAATGAAAAAATTCATGTAAGCTTAAATAATTATTTGGGACATGTTAGAGTCAAGAAAATCAAGAAAACGTCAAAAACGTAAAACGTCACGTCCAGGGATAAAACAATCTTTTTACACCAGAAAATTAGTAATCGTCATGGCAGTGCCCTATTTGCTGTTTTATATGCTAATATGTTTATGTAACATTTTATGAATTTTTACATGTTGAAATATGATTTTTAAATGTCATGGAATATTAAGGGTTTAATTGGACATTTAAAAGATATGTTGCATGCTTGGTTTCAAAATAAAAATGATATTATGCATGTTTTTATTAAGTGATGATAACATGTTGAAGGACGTGAAGGGATTGTGACTACTACATGTTGGAAATATCGTGAGGGTTATGGCCCCAGTGGGAGCCCGACGATCGTGTTTCCTTGGATACTGATACGAATACGAATACGTGATACGAATACGAATATGTTAATACGTAGGCCAATGCCCAATTGACCGGTGAGAGTGTTGCTAGTGTCTCCGCCGCCCAGTACTGTGGTTTTCTTTAGATGGATCCATCGCCCAATACGATCAAAAATACGAGTCACAATCACGATCTGAATTCAACAAACACGAACATGAACATGAATATGAATATGAATATGAACACGAATATGGATATGAATATGGATATGTTTATGTGATATGTTTATGTTTTTGAAAATATTTAAACTTAAAGTTTATTCATTATTAAGAAAATGATATTTTAGGTACAAGTATTTTTCACTGTTATATGTTAACTGTATTACGTATTACTTGTTATCAATGATATGATGTGTTGAGTCTTTAGACTCAGTAGGTGTGATTGATGCAGGTGATTATGATAATAATGTTTATGGAGGTCTTGATGGTTGACTTTGCTGGACTGAAGGTGCACATAACCCGAGGACCGACGCTAGTTTTCCGCACTAGTTATGATTTATGATTTCAAGTAATGTTAAAAATATTTCTACGACTTTTATTTATGTTATGAGAGATTTTTGAGAGGTTATAGTATGGGTTATATTTTTCAAATAATGTTTTTATGGTTGGTAAAAGTTTGACGATTTTATGCTTTAAAATATTTTCCTTCGGATTTTTAAATGTTAGTTGGTTGATTTATTTTAAAATGATATCAAAAATATTTTATGCTTGTGTATGCAATTCGGCCGATGCTATGTGAGGTTTTAAAAAAAATTCTAGTACTTTTTAAGAAAACGAATAAGCAGACGTTTCAGTTGGTATCAGAGCAAAGGTCCTGTAAAGGGTTGTGCCACCATCAGCGCCGGAAAGATCACTCATCAAGCCTCAAATGGTAAGTTTAAATGTTTTATATGATTTTATGGTGTTACCTGCATAATTATATGAATTGTATTTTTACGTCACATGCTTAATAGCTTTATGATAATATATGATTTATATGTTTTGGAATTTTTATACGTGATACGCTATGAAATAAAAAATTATTTGAATTCAACGCATGTTGGCTTTGTGGTGGAATTAGACTATGTTGATTTTTGGGTATTAGTATCGACATTCTACTTTTTGGGCCATAAGTTAATTGTGAATATTATGAATGCTTTTTGGGACACGTAGATTTTCTAAGAAAATATTTATGATTCATGGTTACTAGTTGAATTAATTTTTGGGAATTAGACGTAAGGAATAATGATTTAATGATTTGCAACGACTTGGGAATAAGAAGATGTATAAATTGAGATTTTAAGTTTGATGAAAGGTAAGATTGGTTATAGGAATTGATTTTTGGGTAAATAAGTTTAAAATTTTCGAAATTATGTTATGGGAAACCCATAGAAGAGAATTAAGAATGCCAAGAATTTATGGGTTAATTATGGAATTTTCGAAATTAAGGACCAATTAGGATAATTTTTGAGGAAATTAAGAATTGATTTTGCAATTTTTAAGGAATTTTGGGACTAGTTTAGCAATAAGCGATAATTGAATGGATTAAATTGATTGGAATTTTGAGGATTTAGACTTTTAAGAATATTTGGAATCTTGAGATATCTTGGGTTATAATATTTTAAGGAATTTGAATCAAGGGTTTTAAGGATGAACCGATATTAGGCTTTAAAAATCTAAGAATTTGAAGGTGAGTTTGGGATTTCAAGATTTAAATATGATAAGTTGACGAACATTTTGGGTATAAAATAAGGAAAGTAATATACGGTAAGTATGGTCATCGATCTTTAATATTGAAAATTTTAAGAAAAGTTGAAATTCGAGGTTATAATAACATGGCACTAAGTCATTATGGATCTTTTTAAGTTGCAATTCACAAAAAAGGATTTAGAAGAAAAATTTAATTGGGATCAAATAGACGTAAGGATATTCTAGAACTTAAGTTTTATCAGAGTAGCGCAACGAAAGCGTGTATTTTTGGGATACTAGAATTAAGTCTAAACTTTGGGTTATAAAGATAAGCGAATTTTGAGGACGAAATTCAATTTAAGGGGGGGAGATTGTAACGTCCCGAAAATTTTAAGGTCCACGTAAACCACATGCATGCAGTTATTAAATTCCTTGTATTTTAATTATATGTTTTAATTGAATAAATTAATTATGTTGTGCATATTTGCATGTTTAAAATATATTTTTCTACATGGTTGCATTAAAATGTATTTTTAAAAAGTTATTCGAGTTGCCATCGACGAACGGAGACCGAAGGCTGAAAAATAGAAAATGTCTTATTAAGCAATTATTTTAATTATTTAAATTAAGGGTGATGTTTTTCCTTATTTTTGAAAATATAGGATTTTGAGGTGATTTTTTACGCCGGGACGTAACTTTATCGGGGTTGGTTTTTCAACAAAAAAATATGAACTTTTTAGCAACCCGACTATTTAATTTACAAACTATTTTTACCAAAACTATTTTAATATTTTAATTAAATACTAACTAAGCTTTAATGGGCCTAAATTATGCTTATTAGGCCTAAAGCCTTGTTAACAAGATATTTAACTATAAAATATATAAACACTCCCCCAAACCTAGACACTTGCACGCCCACATTCATAATTTTGCACCCAAACCTCTTCCAACATCACACGGCACCCACTTACCACAATTTGAAAGGAAAAATTTGAAGGTTTTAAGAGAGTTTCAAGCCAAGGTCGTTCGTCGCCGTTTTTCGCAATCGTCAACGCAAAATCATGCGTTTAAAACGCAAAGTCACGCCATATTCTTCTTTTACTCATCCATCACACCATAGTATTTATTTAATTGTGTTATGCATGAAAAACAATGGTGTTCGATTATTTTACGGTACGTTACGTATTTTCAAAGTTTTATCGATTTTACGTTTGTTTTGAAATCGTTTTTGAAAACAACGGACACGCTGCCATTACATGATAAAATATGAATAAAACTTGACCAAAACATGATAAATAATTGAGAAAACAAAAGCTAGAACCGTAGGAAAGAAACAAGGAAGAACCGTGAGTTGTTTGGGTTTGTTCAAGATGCAAAGGCTCGGCCATGTTGCATGGAGTCAAGGGGCTCGACCAGGTTCGATGGTTGGGACCTAAGGGACGTGGGTCAGGGTCAGGAAGGGTCCTAGCATGGCTAGGACCCCTTGCTCGCAGCATTGGAGGAGTCCCGTGGAGTAGGGACTCCTCGCGCGAGTGTGCAGGCTTGACAGCAGCCAAGGGGGGCTCGCTGCTGGGGCTTGGGTGAGTTAGGTAGGTCCTATAGGGTCTAAGGAAGTTGGGTAAGGGCTGGGCTATGGGCTGGAGCGGCTGGGATGCTAGCTGGCTCGAGCAAAGCATGGAATCGTGAGGGAGGCCATAGACGCGCAGGTTCTGGCTTCTGGATTCAGGGGCTTCGCTACTGGGTTCTAGGGAGTGGGTTGGTCTGGGCATGGTCCAGGGATGGCTAGGGTCAGTTGGGGTTCGGTGGTTAAGGGCTGGTAGATGTCCTAGACTAGTTAAGAGTCATATGGTTCATGGGAGTCCCACGCAGAAAACATACAGAACTTGGGTCACTTTCCAAGTAATTTTGAGCGAGCCAGGGCTGGGTTTTTTGGGCTGGGCTTGGTCAGTAGGGTCCCTAGATGGGTTGGCTAGGTTTTGGCTCAAGGTGGCTTGGGCGTGGCTCGAGTAAATTAGGAGATGGCTCGGTGTGTTCGATAAGGTGTCAATTTCGAATTTAATTAGAGACTAAAATTGAATCCATGGGTCCACGTGGGTGTCCCATGACTTGAAAGAGTAGAATAAATCATAAAAAGGTTATGTTTAAATTTTGGGATCAAAATAACGAGTTTTGGATTTATTCGGGATTTAATCGCCGCACGAAACGCTAATTAACGAGTTAATTGAAACGCCTAGTTTTAAGCTTCATAAAATTATGAAAAATTAGGTTTAAGCTTAAATAATTATTATAAGTCTAAGTTTTTAATTTTGAAATTTTATATTAATGTTTGGTTTAATTCGGGATTAAAACGCATTAATACGTCACATTTAAAGATTAATTTAAAAGTCCTCGATTTAAGCTAAATAAAAAAATGAAAAAATTCATGTAAGCTTAAATAATTATTTGGGACATGTTAGAGTCAAGAAAATCAAGAAATCGTCAAAAACGTAAAACGTCACGTCCAGGGATAAAACGATCTTTTTATACCGGAAAATTAGTAATCGTCATGGTAGTGCCCTATTTGCTGTTTTATATGCTAATATGTTTATGTAACATGTTTATGAATTTTTATATGTTGAAATATGATTTTTAAATGTCATGGATTATTAAGGATTAAATTGGACATTTAAAAGATATGTTGCATGCTTGGTTTCAAAATAAAAATGATATTATGCATGTTTTTATTAAGTGATGATAACATGTTGAAGGACGTGAAGGGATTGTGACTACTACATGTTGGAAATATCGTGAGGGTTATGGTCCCAGTGGGAGACCGACGATCGTGTTTCCTTGGATACTGATACGAATACGAATACGTGATACGAATACGAATATGTTAATACGTAGGCCAAGGCCCAATTGACCGGTGAGAGTGATGCTGGTGTCCCCTCCACCCAGTACTGTGGTTTTCTTTAGATGGATCCATCGCCCAATACGATCAAGAATACGAGTCGCAATCACGATCTGAATTCAACAAACACGAACATGAACATGAATATGAATATGAATATGAACACGAATACGGATATGAATATGGATATGTTTATGTGATATGTTTATGTTTTTGAAAATGTTTAAGTTTAAACTTTATGCATTATTAAGAAAATGATATTTTAAGTACAAGTATTTTTCACTGTTATATGTTAACTATATTACGTATTACTTGTTATCAAGGATATGATGTGCTGAGTCTTTAGATTCACTAGGTGTGATTGATGCAGGCGATTATGATAATAATGTTTATGGAGGTCTTGATGGTTGACTTTGCTGGACTGAAGGTGTGAAGTCCCGAAAATTTTAAGTCCATATGAACCACGTGCGTGCAAGTTATTAAATTCCTTATGTATTTTATGATTTTAATGCATACTTTCATTTAATTTATGAAATTTATTATTTTAATTATTTATGTTTATTTAATGTACGTTAAAATGTTTTCTTGAGTTTATGTTCAGATGTTTATTCGAGGCGGAATCAAGGAAAGGAGACCGGGACGATTTTAGTAAATATTATTGTGGTATTTTATTTTAAGTTAGGCTTGATGCATTTTTAAATAATTTATGAAGTTTAAAGCCTAATTTGAATATTAAGTTATTTTAGAATTTTAAACTTTTAAAGTTTATTAATTTAAGGATGTATTATTTTTAGTAGAGAATCATCATTTTTATTTAGTATACTAATTGATTAATTAGTATTTTTATTATATTAATTTAAAATCCTTAAAATGATCATTTACTAAATGATTTATTTAAACATGCAAGCACACACAAATTGACTCACACACACACTCACACCTTTACACATACATATACACGTATATTACATATACACACAAAACAAAACACATGTTATTCAACCTATTTGACTAAGGAGAAAAGAAAGTTTTTAAAAACTCTTCTCTCCATTATTATTTTTGGTTCCTCTCCACTTTTCTTTATCAAATTGTCTTTCCAAGAGCACGTCCATCTTTTTTTTTCCTTTGAAATATTCCAGCATCTTTTGGTTGAGGTTATTCAAGAAAAATTCGAGCAAAGTTAGTCCCGGATCGTCTTCCGTATCGTCTCCGCTTCGGTATCGTCGTTACGGTATTTTTAAATATCAAAAGGCACGTATAATCTGTTCTTGCTGCATCGATCATGTCATATTATGTATTAAGTTGTTTTTAAGCATAAAAATGTATGTATGATGTAGAAGTTTGAGCAGAAAAATCTACCGAATGTATTTGGAAGTATTTTTGGAGTTGAAATTTCGTGTTATGATGGTCTTTCGAAAACTGTGATTTTTCTGTACATATTTTGAGAAAACTTTCAACTACAAAAACGTAGATCTTTTCGATACGTTCGATTTGATATAAAATTCGAGTTATTTGGATTAAAAACGAGTGAGTTATGGTGTTTTTAGTATGACTGCTCAAATTAGATCCGAAAATTTCTGTTTTGATGTTCTTTCGAAAACTGCAATTTTTCGGTACATATTTTGAGAAAACTTTCAACTACAAAAACGTAGATCTTTTCGATACGTTCGATTTGATATAAAATTCGAGTTATTTGGATTAAAAACGAGCGAGTTATGATGTTTTTCGTATGACTGCTCAAATCGTGTTTCAAGAAAGTTATGAATTTTAATGTGTTCTTGAAGTTTTTATGTTGCAGGCTTTGTTGGGGATCGATGGGTGATCGTTGCTGCATATAAGAAAGTTAGTAATGATGTTTAGAGTATTTTTGAGGTTTCGATTCATGTCGTTAAAAGCTTGAATTATTAAGAAGTCGTAAGAAATAAACTTTAATATAAATGACAGTATTTTTGGGTCGTATAAATTGTAGGGTGATTATAAAAGTTTAGTTCATTGTTATGGTGTCCTAGAATGGTCTCATAGTGTGGAATCTTGATGCATTATGTGTTAATTGGGAGAATAGACATGTCATAAAATTTTCATCAAATAATTCGTTGGGCAGACGAACACGGACCCGGAGACGGAGGTTAGCAAGGGGTTCGTGCCTTCTCATTTCTTCGACACATATTTAAACGCACAGACACGGACCCGTACACGGTCCTAGGGACGGGGTCCGTGCTCCTTCTTTTACATGACACATATGAGGCAGTACCTACACGGACCCGGGGCCTGACCTGGGTACGGGGTCCGTGTAGCTTCAGTTTTTGGGATAAATATTTTATCACTTAAGGTTTGGTTTGAGGTGTTATGGTATGATTTAACATTAATGTTTTACAAGGTCAAGTGGTGAGAAATTATAGAATGTTCTAAGAAATTATTTAGCTTGAGATTAAGCATGACTTTTACGTTTAAGTTGTACACGTTAAGCTTATGAATTCATGTTAGTATGTTGCAGCAACGACACGATTGACATCCAACGAATCCCTCAGCGCTAAGTAAGTATGTATGACGTGCAAAGAAAATATTTGAAGTTTTTGAGGTATGCTAAATGTCTTGTGACCAAAAGTAAATGGGTTTGGAAGTCGGTGAACGTGGCCGAGGACCACTCCACCCCGTTAAATTATGAACGGGTTTGAAGTTAGGATTGGAAAGCGTTAAATTATGAACGGGGACCAATCCGCCCGTTAAATTATGAACGGGTTAGATCGTGGTTGTGAAGCGTTAAATTATGAACGTGGATCAATTGGCCTGTTAAATTATGAACATGGATCTCATGTATGTGGCAGTGGATACGTCCCTGTCAGCCCAGTACTGTGGTTTGTCTGATCAGATATTTATTATGTTAAGGGTCACTTGCTTTGAAACATCCTCTACGAAAATGATGAAGTTACGTATGTTCAAGTATGTTCAAGTATGCAGTATGTTTATGAAAGTTTATGATGATGGCACGTCAGAGTATGTATGTACGTATGTTCAAAGTCATTATGCAAAATTCAAAGTTATTATGCAAAGTTCAAGCTATTATTCAAGTTCAAGTTTGAAAGTATGTATGTTCAAGTTTTAAGGTTATTATGAAAGTTTTAAATTTATTATGCAAGTTTCAAGTTTATTATGCAAGTTCAAGTTTGAAGTTATGTATGTTCTATTTTTAAGTTGCATGCGATTTTATAATGTAGTACTCGTTATTCCAGTTTATACGTGTTGAGTCTTTAGACTCACTAGACTTGATCGATGCAGGTGAGTATGTTGATGAGGAGACAGGAGGTGGCGACCAAGGGGCAGGCTTGGACTGAGCGGAAGGCTAAACCCGAGGACCACTATGTTTATGTTTTATGAAAACTTTAAAATATTATGTTTTTATGTTGGTTGTGAGATAATTTGGAATAAGTACTTTGTTGGAAAATTTGAGTATGGGATGTTGATTTTAAATATTATTATGTTGAATGATAAGTAACGACTGTATGAATTTTATGTTTAAGAAAATTTTTAATTTTTCCGCAAATTTTGAAGTAGTAAAAGTACGGTACGTTTCAGAAGGTGCACATAACCCGAGGACTGATGCTAGTTTTCCGCACTAGTTATGATTTATGATTTCAAGTAATGTTAAAAATATTTCTACGACTTTTATTTATATTATGAGAGATTTTTGAGAGGTTATAGTATGATCTATAATTTTCAAATAATGTTTTTATGGTTGGTAAAAGTTTGACGATTTTATGCTTTAAAATATTTTCCTTCGGATTTTTAAATGTTAGTTGGTTGATTTATTTTAAAATGATGTCAAAAATATTTTATGCTTGTGTATGCAATTCGGCCGATGCTATGTGAGGTTTTTTTTTTAAAAAAAATTCTAGTACTTTTTAAGAAAACGAATAAGCAGACGTTTCAGTAGCGTTAATGATTATTGGAGGAATAATGTTCCCTGATTATCAAGGAGGGTCTGCAAGACTAGATTTTTTGCAACTGCTACGGGATATTTATAACGTCAAGTCATATAGTTGGGGTAGTGCAGTTTTAGCATTTCTATACCGTGAATTGTGTAACGCGTCACGTATAGAGAAGACTACAATGGCTGTACCTTTATATATCTTGCATGTATAATTAATGTAACTCGATTATTTAACACAATGTATTTGTTAAATTTTTTGATCTATTTTTATTATTATAAGCAGATATGGCCATGGAGCAGGATTAAATGTGTTAACCCCGACCGAGATGAGTTAACATTAGTTGTGCCTCCCATTGACCCATATGCTATTATTCCAGTTTCTCCATATGGTGCACGGTAATATTTAAAAAGTATTGCGATAATATCAATTTTATGTCTTATAATTTTTTGATATGTAATTGTTTTTGTTAAATTGTAGATGGAAAATTGGATTTAGCTACACACATTCGCCAACACATGCTGTAAGAATTATAAGAAATTCTCTAGATCGTATGAATCATAATGAGGTATTATACAATTTTAATATTTAATAATAATCAAATGAAGATTTTATTTCTTTTGATTAAATGATTTTGTATATTGAAAATATCTTTTTTTTACAGTTTAATTGGATCGTTACCCGAAGAATGACATAGATGTGAAGACAATAATTGATTCATACGACAACAAAATTTGGCGATGTGTTTGTCCTCTTATTTGCTTTGACATCGTGGAGATGCATCGTCCTAATCGGGTGATGCGACAATTCCGAAGACGACAATCAATTCCAGTGCCTGCCGTGGACAACGATGACATGCATAATATCACGAGAGCAAGTCATCGAAATACCAATTGGAGAGAATATCATCAAAATTCAATTGAGTTGTGGAATAGTAGGTTGAGGTATGTTGCTAAAAGGGTACGTCACGGGCGATCGATGCAAACTGAAGAAGACTACTTCCAATGCTATAATCGAATAACCGTACACAACATATCACCTACAGTTAATGTCGTTGGTTTTCAACCATATCCGTACATTCCTTTTGCCGGACAAATTAATGTTCAACAAAATTTTAGTACGCCTTCTCATTTTTCTCATCAGTCATCATTGGTGTGGGGAGTAATATGGTTAGCCAACCAAGTGGATTTGCAGGAACCTCTAATACTATTCTGTCTACTGAGTTGAATACTGCAGGAACCTCTACTACTCGACCTGGTTTGTTCAGTGATTCAGGGACTGCTGACTATCGTTCATTTGGTCAGCAGGATTTTCAAACTCCATCTTGGTCGAACATAGAAAGTTTTACAAATTTGCTTAATGTTGGTCCTCAACATCCTTTGCATGAAATTCGACCACAGAGGGATATTATTTCACCTATCACTTTTTCAGGTTACTCGAACGAGGAAAATCCGGAAAATGTAGGGTTGTGTAGAGGAACGAGAAGACGCAATCCACCTGATTGTGGAACAGGGAGTCATTTGTATCATTTTAATTACGACGATGATTCTTCTGTTTAATTGTAACTACATCATTTCTATTGTTTAACCGTTTGCATTGTTGTATTATCAAATTTTTATTGTTTAATTTGTATCAATTGTTAATTATGACGATGTAAAAAATCATAAGTGCCGAAAAAAAACAAAAATACACAATTAAACAAAGCTATAATATAACATATAAACATACACGACCAAAAAAAAGTTTTAACATTTACACATCTAAAAATAGGAAAATACACAAGCGAAAGATAAAATGACAAAAAACATAAGTGACGTCTATGTCTTCCAACATGTTGGTTTTTCTTTTTTCCGTGCTCATCTGCGAAAATTACATTAAAAATAAAAAAGCACAAACTATAGTACATGCAATGTCTCAAACGTACATTAATTTACAAAGAAAATCATGAGATCACATACCTCATTAAGTTATCATCACGACTCATCCTCGTCATTTTCTGGTGGTGTCACTGCTAATAGTCATACTGAAAATGGAACGGAGGAATGAACTGCGGAGGTGGAGGGATGGTTCCTGGGTCAACGCCCCTGTGTAGTAGCATTGTGTACATCATGTACTCAACATAGGCGATATCCTCGATCCACCTGTATCTCCCGCATGCGTACTCAATTCCGCCCGTCGTTTAGCGTATTTACGTTGCAATTCCTGTCCACAAATGGGCTTCATTGGTTGCAGCCACTCCTCATCATCACGGAACACAACCCCTGCCAGCGCACACAACTCTGATATGATAGTTGGAAAGAAAAGTCCGATGTGTCTATTATGAACGCTCATCGTTTTTTGAGAATTGATGAGCTTTCCATCATTGATGTTGTAACCCTGACATAATGCATATAGCACAATGGCCCGCTCCTTTTGGACTTCAGTCTTGTGTGAGACCGGCATCAATCTCCTTGCCAAAAACAAATACCAGAGGGCGTTATCGGCCGTCAGATACTTCTCGTCAAAACAGCTCGGTGACCCCCCTACTGGTTTCCAGATAGCCCCTGGATGACACAGGGTGTTGATTATAACAGAAAGATCAGGGTTAGCAACCAAAGCTTGGAAAGCGGAATCATCGACTTCGGTTGTTTCTAAAATGCATTGATTGTACCCGAATCAAACGACACAAGTTTACCCCGAACAAAGGCCTTGTCATCCGTCCTCTCACCCGCATTTGCATAAAATTCTCGCACCACCGAAACCACGCCGCTCTAGGTTGAGTTCCGAATTTTCCCCATCCCAGCCTCTCCAACCCCACAAGAGGCCCTACGTATCGATCTTCACGTTGTCTACGAAATTCCTGCTCGGTAATCGGGTTTCTATGAATTTTGGCATGGTCATACCGAGCCCGAGCCGCCTCACTGACAAATTGAGTGCGATCGAAAGAAGAAGAGGAAGAGCTAGGATTACCTTTCACCTTCTTGGGAGCCATGTTGGTTAAGATGATTGGAGTGTTGAGTTGTGATTTGCAAGGGAGTGATGGAGAGAAAAATTTGAGAGAGAGATTTGGAGAGATAGAGAGTTGATATTTTTTGTGGAGAATTGGATGCGGATAAGGGGAAGGGGAAGAAATATAAAAGAAAGGGATGGTGGGGGAGTGGAGGCTCGCGCCTGAGCGGTACGCTGGAAAATTTCCAACGCACCTGTCGCGCCCGGGCGCCGTCGGTGCGCTGGAAATTCGGGCGCCGTCGGTGCGCAGGAAAATTTCCAGCGCACCTCTCGCGCCCGAGCGGTAGATTTCTACCGCGCGGGAGCGATAGGTGCGTTGGAAATTTTTCCAGCGCACCTCGCGCTAGAGCGGTAGCTTTGTACCACTCGGGCACGAGGTTAGCTGGAATTTTTTCCACTAGATTTCACGCCCGAACGGTAGAAAACAACAACTTATCTCTACAAGTTTTATTTTTTCCTTTTCAACAAATATAAACAACATATTTTGTTTAACATATCAAAGCGTTTTTACAATTTAACAAAATAGATCATCGATGTTGTCTGTCTCTAACTTCCGACCTGTCCATCTCATTTCCCATTCGAGTCGTTCTGTCCCTACCAACCCTTCTTCTTTCACGTCTAACCGGGTTGTGATGCAACTCGAAAGTTGGAGGATCCCAGTATCGCTCATCTGCAAGAGGTTGAAATCTTCCCTCGTACGTTGCTACGTACTCAGCTATGTTATACCATGACTGCACAAGTGTTGTCGGATCTAAGGAGTGCCACTTAGCGGTGCAAATAGCATGCGAACATGGGTTACCAAAAATTGTCCATTTACCACATGAACAATCACTCGTTGATAGCTTCACCACCTGCATATGTTGGCCACGACTTGGTCTTCCAACAGTTGCAACCGAAGCAGTCTGCTCATGTACATCATATTTGGCAACCCGATGTTCACTCGATTTTCTCGCCCATTTCTCATACTTCCGACATGCATAATCTGACCACAGTTGATTGTCCTCAACCATACGACCACCTCTTGTCACACGTTCAATGAAATATTGTACGCACCTCAGAAGTGTCAAGTGCACTATGGCAAATATAGGAAGTCTACGAGCACCCTTCAACACACTATTTAAACACTCCGACATATTGGTTGTCATCACCCCACGATGCCAATCACCGTCATGAGCCAAACTCCATTTTTCTTTTGCAATTCCAGCCAAATATCGGTGCAACAAAATGTTTTTTTTTATTGCCTCCATTATTGCTTCAAACTTACAAAATTGATTTTGTGTGCCTGCAGCCCAGAATAAATCTTTCAAATGCACGTCTTTGAATTTTGCGTTAAAGTTTGAACAAACATGTCTCAAACAATAATGATGCACACCGTAAGGAGGTTGAAAATATGGTAAATCTTCAGTTGCGCGCACGATTCCCTTATGCCGATTAGAAATAAGACACACACCATTTTCACCACGAACAACATGTCTGCCGAGGTTCTCCAAGAACCATTTCCAAGAATCTGTTGTTTTTTCATCCACAATAGCAAATGCTAGCGGTAGAACCTGATTGTTCCCATCCAGAGTGACACCGATCAACATTTTGTGCTTGTATTTGGTATACAAGTGTGTACCATCGACACTAATTATTTTCCGGCAATGCCGAAACCCATAAACACACGGCCTGAATGCCCAAAAAACATATTTCAGTGTCTTACTCATTTCAGTGTTGGCTCTGAGATGCTTCCACTCCACAACTGTGCCCGGATTATATTTGGACAAAGCACACATATATTTTGGAAGTAATTGAACGGAGCTCTCCCATGTACATAAGCAATTTCCATAGCACGTTTCAAACTTCGCCATGCCTTCGTGTACGAGATTTGATATCTATATTTATCTTTCACATTTTCGATGATATACTTAATCTTGTACGAAGGATCACATCGAACAACTCCCAATAGCGTGTGTGCCACCATATCACTGTTCAAATTCTTATGGTCTATACCAACAGAGGTAGATATACATGTGTGAGGCCCGCCATACTTTGTTATTTTCCAATAACCAGTCTTGGCCTTCAATGAAGCGCGAAGTCCCCATCGACAAACGATCGTAGCGGAATTATTTTTGCAACGTAACTTCCACAAAATGCGTGTGCTATCCATGACACGGTACTCACGTCTGACACCTCTGACTGAATAATCCTTCACAGATGCAATAAGATCATTCTTATCTTTAAATAACATATTAACACATAATTCACCTTTATTTGGATTGTAATAGCTTGTTTGCACTCCAGAATAGGGGTGTCAAAATGCGACACGACCCGTCAACCCGACACGACCCAACACGAAAAAAATCAGGTTCGGGTTGGGGTTTTTCGGGTTCGGGTTGGGTTCGGGTTGGGTTGATTCGGGTTAGTGCCATGTTAGGCGGGTTTCGGGTTGAGTCGGGTTGGGTCGCGGGTTGACCCGCGAATTTTTTTTTGAAAATATTACCTATATTTTTATATATTGTATACTTGAACAAAATTTATTGTATATTTATATGATAAATTTTCATCATTTAATATTTATTTTGCATATTTTTATTTTTTAACAATTTTTTATTTGATTTAGTAAATATACTTTTAATTTTCTACGATTAAATTTTCAAATTTAAATCGAAAATTTTGTTATTATGTGTTTAAATTAAAATATTATTATTATTTTTTATTTTTTTGAATTTTTTTCATTAATTTTTTTTAAAAATTTTTTTAAAAAAATAAAATTCGGGTTAGGCGGGTTAGACGGGTTGAGTCGGGTTATACGGGTTCGTGTTCGGGTTGGGGGTTTTCGGGTTACTTCGGGTTCGGGTTGAAAAAAAATAAAAAAAATTCGCGGGTTGAGCCGAAACTTGACCCAACCCACCCGATTGACACCCCTACTCCAGAAGGTACATCTACAGAATCAGGAGTCTCTTCTCCAAAAAATTTGTTGAAAAATGATGGCATTTCAGAATTGATTGAAAGAAATGGTACTGTCTGCCTCTGTAATGTGCACGAGGTTGTTGTTGAGATGATGTCCCCTCATCGAGATTTGTAAAAGTATTCACTTCATCATCATCATCATTCACTTCTTGTTCTTCAGACTCGCTATATGACATATGAGGTTCAGAATCAGTCCTCCAAATAACATCATTAGTGGCCATATTAGGACAACGAGCATCGATATCTAATGTTGGATTCGGCCAATATGAAGCATGATTTTGATCCGACGAGACATTGATATATTGATCCCAAGACCCACTAATATCATCGAAATTTATATTACCGAGTCCTTCAGTAACCTGTGGAACATAAGATTCTTGATCCTGGAAACCACCATATGTAGAAGTACCGAGTTGGTTATTGAAACATGTATCGGATGCATGTGGAACGTAGGAGTCATGATCATCAAATCCAACATGATGCTCAATTGAATTTGCTTCCACGTATAAATGCAACACATGCATATTTTCACATTGCATTATAAACTGTAAAGCATCATCATCAACGAGATTGACTTGAATTTCATGCCAAGCTGATCTCTCCATGAATGCATATTTTGTTGACAACTTCATAGAAAAGTTGGTTGGATCGATTCCTAACATTTTATGCACAATTTCAACCAACTTCAACAAATTAATAGATCGTAATACTCGTATCGGTCTAATAAATGAAATGCTATATTCAAACGATCCATTATCGATAACTACATGACCACCAAAATATAAGAGTACATCGATGTTAGACATTTTGCAAATGCAATTTGAGAAAAAAAGTAAGATGAAATTGATATCTCATTCGCTGAAATGATCATCAATTATATATACCACCAGTTGAAGACTGTTCACATTTGAATTATTTAATTTAACGTGCAAATTCTGAAGTTCAATCTTATCATGATTCAGAACTACAGCTTTCACGTGAACAATCAGAAGTGAAAATTCACGTGAAAGTTGACGAAATGGACATATAATAATAATCGAAAAATTTGAAAGAAAAAAAATTAAAATAATCAGTGTCCGTGCTTCGTGGCTGCACGCTGGAACGTCCGTGCTTCGTAAGCTCGGACGTCGAAGCGCGGACGCTCCAACGTGGAGATAACATCCATGCTTACGAAGCACGGACCATCTCCACGTAGGTGATGGTCCGTGCTTCGTAAGCACGGATTGAAGCATTTCTGCAAATTTTTTTTTTTAAAATTATTTTTGAAATTTTTTTAAATTATATATAAAAAAACCCATCACATGTACATTGCTCGTGGCATCTCTCACGAAACCTTAAAAGAGTGTCTGACGGGAAAGGTGAGATTAATTTTTTTATGAAAACATCGTATGCATAAAAAGTGTCTGAATTTGATGAATTGTGCAGATGTTTGAAAGAAAGGTTTCCTAACATTGCATCGTATCTTGAAATGCATCATCTCCTGACAAATGATCCAGAGCTTATCCCACGGTGCTAGATACAATATAATGATAACAAATGGGGTGGAGTCAATAAATGCAATACTTAAGACTGAATGAGAGATGCAAATTGTCTCATTGTTGGATGCAATTCATAAATTAACATCAAAGTGATTCGACAAGCATCGAAATGATGCAGGTTCAGCTATGACGACACTTACTCCATCGACAGAGGCTATCTTGAGAGATGATTTTACATTGTCACAACGGTTAAAATCATCTCAACTTAATGCATTTGAGTATCAAGTATATGGTGATGGGAAAGATGAAGTTGTTAATTTATCTGATAAATCTTGTAGTAGTCGAATATTTCAACTTGATAAAATTCCACGTGCTTATGCAAATGAAGCAATTTATGGGCCAAAATTAGATTTGTATGACTTTTGTTCGCCCTACTACTCATCTGAAATGTGGGCCCTCGCTTATGCTGGTACCATATATCCGGTGCCCATTGCATATGAATGGAACATTCCAGCTAATTTTAAATACGATGTACTTTCCCCCGATATCAAGAGGAAACGTGGCAGAGCACAAAAAGGAAAAAATTCCATCTATTGGAGAGTTTGGCCGGAAGCAAACTAAAAAATGTGGTGTGTGTCATGAATCTGGCCATTGCCGGAAAAAATGCCCTAAGAGACAGACTGATGTGTAGACATGTTTTATAGTTTCTCGTTTACGTTGTGGTATTTGCACGTTATTAGTTTTGTCGAGTTTGTTGTATGAACATGTCGTGTATGCAGGTAGAATTTGGTTTGACATTCAGTAGTTTACTGCATATATATTCAGTTTGTTCAATGTGTTTAATCAGTCGGTTAATGCAATATATCGGTTGGTTCAATGTTTTAAATCAGTCCGTTAATGCACATATTTCTGTCAGTTCAATGTGTTTAATCAATCGATTAAAGCATATGTTATAAGTTTATAAAAATACAAATGACCCAATGTGTTTACTTCGTCGGTTAATGGAAATATATCGGTCAGTTACATATAATATCAGTTGGTTAATGAATATATTTCAATCATTTAATTGTAAAATATTAAACAAATATAATAATATGAAATTTAGCAACTACAGATACGATTAACTTATTATACCCCATCGATGAGAATGATATACGATTATCATGACTATATGATTATTTTTTAACTTTATAAATCTTAATATTTTACAAATATATAGTATTTCAGTCGGTTCAATAAGTTAAATCAAATATTTCATTTGATTCAATGTGTTTAATCAGTCAATTAAAATATATTTTACAATGAGTTTATAAAAATACAGATGAGTCAATGTGTTTACTCCGTCGGTTATAGTTTTAAACTTTTACATATGATAGAAAATGTGATATACAATTATAGTCACATTTGACTATGTTTATCAACGTTAATTATATGGTTTTCTACAATATGCAATTATCAGGACCATATAATATATAAATATATTACATAACTTACATTTGACAATATGACATTTCAATTGGTTAAATAAAATATTTCGATTAGTTCAATGATATAAAGTACGCTATATTTGACAATGTCATATATAATTATAGTTAATTTGACTGTGGTTAGATGATATTTAGCAACAGTAGATATATGATTAATTTGTTATGCCTAATCTATGAGAATGTGTTGAGGATCGAAGTTGAGTTTAGAGGGGGGTGAATAAACTCTTTCGTTTGCTCATTTCCCTCACATATCTGGATGAGCTTTTCCCAAATATCTTTTGCAGTAGAACACATTTTAATCTTGCTAAAGGTATTCTTGTCGAGAGTTTTATATAATATATCATTTGCAACATTATCAAGGTTGGCCTTCTTCTTATCTTCGCTGGTCCATTCACTTCTTGATTTTTCAACCATCTGCGGTGCACCCTCAGTAACAGCAACAGCAACAGCTGTGTTAGGCTTTAATATTTTCAATGGACCATCTGTGATAACATACCACATGTCATCATCTTGTGCTGCAAGATGAGCTTGCATTCTAATCTTCCAATCATCAAAATCTTCCTTAGAGAACATAGGGATCTTGCTAAAGTGTGCCATCTGTTGTAGTTTTTCACGAACAAGAATAACCTGCTCTGATACCAATTGTTGAGGATCGAAGTTGAGTTTAGAGGGGGGGTGAATAAACTCTACTCGTTTTTCCTTTCTTTTGATGAGGTACTAAAATCCTGTTAGAGATAGTAGTTTATCTTGTTGCGTATACCTTCACCTAGATTACAATTATAGGTGCGGAAACAATCTGATGAAGTAAGTGAAAGACAATAATAACAGTGGGCAGTAGTTGTTTATGGAAGTTCGAAGATAAAATATTCTACGTCTCCCCTTCTCCTGTTTCCAGAAGGTATAACTAAAAGACTTTGGATATTACAGTACAACTCTTGTACACACCCACTTCAGAAGGACTTACACCTTTGCCTACTGAAACTCTTAGTTACTCGACTCAAAAAGTACGTGATACAAAAGGTTCTGAAAAGACTCTTTTCAGATTACAAGCTCTTCCTGATAAAGTATAAGTGTTGTAAAAGATTGTGAAGAGTGTAAGAATCAGTAGCACAAGATGATCTTCAAAAGATCAGATATTTGCTATGAAGCGTGCTACTTTTCTTTGTGTTGAACTCAAAGTTATCAAGGAATTTCGAGGTTGTCTTGTTGAGTGAAATAGCGTTGATCCTTGAAAAGATATTATGCGTAGAGTTCTCTCTTTGTAAGGGTTTGTTCCATGTATATATAAGCGACTGAGTTCAACGTTTATGATCAGAAGATGTCTTCAGATTTCTGATAGAGTCAGCTTTATTACCAAAAAAAAGTTCCAGCAGAAAAGCTATAAAACAATCAGTCCTGTTTTATACTAAACTCGGTAAAGTGAATTAAATGACTCTGTATATTATTTAATGCTGCAATTAATACTAGTACTTGGTAACTTTAACGGTAACATTTAAAGTAGTCACGTTAGGCAACATCTTCTACTGATTCTGTTTTTCTATCCTTTCTACTGCTTTTGTTTTACTAGACCAGTAGCTTCTGATTTTCTTTTTATCTACTGTTTTCTTAAAGAGTGCTGCTGGTCTGCTGGTTTTTATTTTTATCGCCACAATTAATTCATGTTTATCAATTTCCCCCTTTGTGGTGATGCCAAAACCTAAACAGTAGGAAAACGTTAAATAACAGATAATCAGTTAGCAAAAGGATAATATTAATGAAATTAACACAGTAAATTGTCAATCAGTTCCAATGTCCTTGTAAATGACTTCTTCATCTTGAGGATCCTGAAATCTTCTATCTGAAGGTTCAGCTTTTGATTGCCTTAGTTCTACTTCAGATGGATCTCTTCGTTTTTCTTCCTCCTTTTTGGCATCAGCGGCAATCACAGGGGCCATAAGATCATTCATTCTTCCAGACAAATTTTGAATGCCATGGGTTAATATCTCCAGATACGGAGCTTGAGTAGAGATACGATCATTGAGAGTAGTGAGAGATTGAGTTTGAGAATCAATCTTGGCATCCATTACTTCCATGGAGGTGGAAAATGATCGAATGAGATCATCATGCTCGTTGAGTCGATTTAGTATATCAGTTTGAGCAAGCACGATGTGACTATGATTTCTCGATACAGCTTGTCTGAAAACAATGGTTTCAGCATGCATTTTCTCCACGGATTCCGCCGTTTTATATATTTGTTTGCTCATTCGTTCTCTGAAGATCTGAGCACCACTAAATTATGATATGCTTTCACAGGACATCCGCTTGACTAAATCAGACAGGTTATTGAGTTCCCTTTGCAGAACGTCAATCTGAAACTCCAAATTGAATGATTCTGATTCAGGTGAGGTGGTTCGCGCAAGCATGCGTTGCCTCATTTCAGCAGCGCGAGTGTCCGTGAGAGTTTGAACAGGATCAGTGACAATCAGTGCAGTAGAGACTTGATTGGTGGTGAGGGAAGTGGTGTCCATCACAGCAGTAGAAGGACCAGGGTCAGCAGAGGTTTCATCTATAATAGCAGAGACATTTGGTTCGGCAGCAATTATGGTAGGAACAATCTCTTCATCAGGAGCAACCAAGTTGGAGACCAAGTTCTCTTCTGTTGGAGCAACGGCAGGAGGTGAAGATGATTGTTCTGCAGTTATGGGTTCAGATTGCTGGTTCAGAAGAACTTTCATTTCAGCTTGATGAGCAGCAGAAAATTTCTCTAGAGTTGGCAAAAGAGATACAGCATCTGATTCTGCCATATGTTGTTCTGCGGTTGGAGAGGGTGATTGTGGCAATGAAGTAGCTGGAACTGATTCCTGAGTAGTAGGGGACGTGGGAACAATTGACTCAATGACTTCTTCAACGAAAGCCAGTTCATGAACAGACAAAAGAGATGATGACTGAAGAGGCCTTGTTGGTGATGTAGGAGTACTGAGAACAGAAGCTTTTGGTGAAGCTGTAGTCCGTTCCTCAACTGTCTGGATCTGTGGAAAGTTTGGAACAAGGCCGACTTGATATTCAATTGGCTCGCCAAAGCCCTTTTCTTGATCAAGAAGTTGCTCACTCATCTGTTTCAATTTGTCAGTTAGAATCAGAATGACGTTTTGATCCTGAACAGCAGTAGGAATTGTAGGATCAAAATTTGATTTAAGAATTTTCAGAACCGATTCCAACTTCTGACATTTTAGCTGTTCGAGGATGTAGCTTCTTCGATGCAATGCCTCGATTACATTTTCTGTTTTGGCAAGCTGAAAGACCCTCTTCTCAGCGTTCATTATTTTCCCATAGGATCCTTTCGTCTTGAAGTAAGCAAAAGAATGAAAAATTTGGACCTTGTGCCACTCGTCAAAGAAATTCATGTCATCATTGGCAGAGCTTTCTATTTCTGCCAAATGAAGATCAACACCTGTGGTCACAGTTGTTCTGAGTCCAAAAAATTGTGGTTCTTCAATCATCTTTCCTTTGCCTTTGTCGGTTGATGAGATAAGCAAAATGGATCGAAATGCAGAAGACCCCCTAGTTGGTTCTCTAATCACTATTCCAGACATTGGTCTGAAAGTAGTAAGCAGTAGATGTTGCTGGAACAGATGCAGCAGCTTGCACTGAAGTAGGAGCATTGGATCCTGCAGATGGAACCACTTCTGGAAACACCTGTCTGATTGGCACTTTCTCAATTTCAGAAATTGCCGCTGTCTTCTTGATTTTAAGAACAGTCCGTGCTTTCTTTTTGATTGGAGTTGGTAGGGATGGTTGAACATCAGCAGCAGACTCTTCTGATACTGTTTTATCAGAATCAGTAGAGACGATCACTCTTTTCCTTTTAATCTTTCGTTGAGGTTTCTGAGTCTCAGAAAGAGTCTCTCCAATCTCCTTTTTCAAGGCAACAAATTCAGCCACGGTTGGCTTGGGCCTTAAAGTGAGTACATTCTCAGCATCAATCATTGTTACCGAAACAGCATCCTGTTCACATGTAAAAGCGAAACCAGCATCCTTGAGCATTTTGCTGATCTGAACAGCAAATCCAGAACTTTTCTTGATGACCATGTCTTTCATGATTCTAAATGACTCCAATCCACTATAGTTTCCTTCGTGATGGCAGCCATCACTTGAACTTTCTCCTTTGTTAACTTGTCGAATGTGCCAGCTTTGACTAGTATAGCCTTCGCCACAATATCAGCCAGCATTTGATATTTCATTTTGAGTAACTTTTTGTGGCAAGAAGGAGACAATTCTTCTCCAGTGACTGAGAAAGTGCTAAGAGCAATAGACATTTCTAGCTTGGAAATATCAGATAGTTCAGAAGTACCTGAAAGTGGGAGGAGAAAAGTTGCGCCCAATAGTGCAGCATCAATGGAGATAGATGCATCTCCTTGAGAGTGGATGATCTTTCCTTCATGCACAGTTGCCTTAGCGTAGAAATCCAGAAGAGCATTTTTGTATATCACAACTGGTGCTTCCAAGAAGTTTCGAAGTCCTGATTTCTCAAGGTCTTTAAACATTTTAACAAGATTCTTATCTTTGATATTGAGAACTGAAGCAAAGTTGACTTGATATGCATTAAGAGTGTATGCTCCGGCCATTTCTCTACGATGAAAGGATCAGATAAAATTTGCAGTAGATAGAAGATGATTAAGAGAAAGCAGTAGCTGAGTATCAACAGTTTTGAAACGGTAAAAGTGAAAAATGAGAAGGTGATATTTTAAAATGAATGTACAGCCGTCAAGTAAACATAAGGACACGTGTCAGTATGTTTATGGTTGAATGTTTGAAAAGACTTGCAAAGTTTGTCAGAGACGCGAATGATTTAAAATTTTGAAATAGGCGGGCTGTCCAGACGGTTACTAAAAATAATCAGAAGAAGATTTGTCGTTTTATGATAACGTCTGCTGGAAGTTTCAGAGTGCTGAAATATTTGAGCACTGTGACAAAACCAGCAGACTTGTTGTCTTATCGAAAAGACAACTACTCTATCTGTTTTCTGAACAAGGTATAAAAATCTTAGTCTGACTAAGATACTGTTCCCCCTCGGTAAATGCAACTAATAAGTGGATATTAAACAACAAAAGACTTTTGGCAATCTTTCAATCTGAACCGTTGAAAATGAACAGTCGCAAGAGTCTTTGTGTCTTCCGAAGATTACTATAAATGCCTGCACAACTTAAACGAAGTTAAACATTCATAATCTAAAATGAAAGCTCAAGTTAAAGAAGAGTTAGAGTCTGATCCAGGAGCCGAAGCAAAAATGTTCAGAAGGAAGTTTGAGATGTCATTCTTTACGTAATGATCCTTGGATCAAACTCCTGGAGTTGTAATGTCAACAATCAAAAAGATTTGTTGCTTCCATTTAGTCGGAGATGTAGCATCGATCTTTTCCAGAGGCTTTCTAATGCAATAAGAGAGTGCTGGTTGATCGATGAAACTGATGCCCTGTAAAGTATCTGATTATACATTAGTGCTAACAAGACCCAAGCTTGCTAGATTCTTACTAGACCCAAGCTTGCTCGAATCTTTTCGAAGCAGACCATCCTTTTCCTGCTGAAGATACTACGATCTGCTGATATTACTGAATGCAAAAAGTTTAATGTAAAGCTTCTTGTTAAAGAGCATTTGTTGATCTACTGCTTTTACTTCTGCATCGTTTAATGTACCGGAATGGTTTCTAATAAAATTTCAGTTTAAGTACTTGATATTCCCTTCTGCTTTCGTGCAAATAACTTACTGTTGGCTAAATAAGATAAATAACTGATGAATGATGAATAAAATTCAGAAGAAGAGAAGTCGTCTTGATAGCTTCTACTGGAAGATAAAATAAGCCTTGTTTTGTTAATGAGACAAAATACCTTTTGCTTCTGACACAGAATCACAGAATATCAGAATAAAGTTTTTCCTAAATTAGTGCAATATATGGTAACAAATCCGATGAGAGCTAGATATGGGATGTTTCATATATCTACTGTAGTCAAGACTTTCTCGAGCTTTGGTCCCTGGTTTTCATCTATAAATATGAACATGGGTTAAACCAGATATTCATTCTTAAGAAAAAAATGGCAAGAGATAATAGTCCTGATTTGGCTGATGAGCTCATGAGAGAGGTGACTGCTGCAAGAAAGGAGGCAATAGAGGTCAAGGTGCTGAAGAAGACACTTGCTACTTGGACTAAAATCCAGGAGCTTAGGTCTTCCTTCGAGAGTGGGCGAACATCTTCTACTAAGGAGTTGATGATGATGTCGAAGTATTATCGACGTCTCCATAGTGCTGATAGTGCTGACGTTGTCTCTGATGATGGCGTCTACCTTCTTATGCTCTTAAAGGAGCTTAAGACTCTGAAAAAGATTGCTTTTTCAGATGAGTTTTTACGTACCTCTACTGGAGAGTTGACCGCTTGGTTGGCATCCTGGAGAGTTTACGTTAAAACAGAAGTGAAAAATGTACGCCCCCGTTTCTATTATCTTTAATGAAATATTATGTCTACTGATTGTCTCCATCGTTCCACTTTTACCTTCTGCAAAATTAGAAACTGAATAATTACAGAGGAAAAGTTAAGCCAAAATATCAGATAATGATAAATAATTAAGTTAAATCTATCAATCCAAGTGTATTTCGAAAGTAAGAAAACTTATTCTCAGGGAGAGGTTTTGTAAAGATGTCTGCTGCTTGCTGATCAGTAGGAATGTATTCCAGACGAATGTTCTTCTTCTGCACATGATCTCTGATGATATGATGTCTGATGTCTATGTGCTTCGTTCTGGAATGAAGTACTGGATTTTGTGTGATTGCAATGGCACTGGTATTGTCACAGAAAATAGGTGATTCGGAGGCTTGAATTCCATAGTCTTTTAACTGTTGCTGAATCTATAATATTTGAGAGCAACAGTTTCCAGCAGCCAGATATTCTGCTTCTGCAGTAGATGTGGCTATGGAGGTCTGCTTTTTACTAAACCAGGATATCAGCATGTCACCAAGAAATTGACAAAAACCACTTGTGCTTTTCCTATCCAGTTTACATCCTGCATAATCAGCATCTGAATATCCACTAAGATTAAACGACGAGTCCTTGGGATACCAGAGGCCTACATTTTGAGTACCCTTAAGATATTTTAAAATCCTTTTACCAGCAATGTAATGTGATTGTTTAGGGTTTGATTGAAATCTAGCACAAATGCAAACAGCAAACATGATATCTGGTCTACTGGCAGTCAGATATAACAATGAACCAATAAGACCGCGATACTGAGTTACCTCTACTGGAATTCCACTTTCATCTTTATCAAGTTTAATAGATGAGCTCGTTGGAGTAGAAGCAGCAGAGCATGCTTCCATACCGAACTTTTTCAGAAGCTCCTTGGTGTACTTGGCTTGATTTATAAAAATTTCAGTATCAAGTTGTTTAATCTGTAATCCTAAGAAGAATGTTAATTCTCCCATCATGCTCATCTCGAACTGGTCCTGCATTAACTTAGCAAACTTTGCACATAATTTGGGGTTAGTTGACCTAAATATGATATCATCAACATAAATCTGAACTAATAATATGTGTGTGTTTTTGGCTAAGGTAAACAAGGTTTTATCTACAGTACCAATGATGAAACTATGATTAATGAGAAATTGTGAAAGTGTATCGTACCAAGCCCTAGGTGCTTGTTTCAGACCATGCAATGCTTTATATAATTTAAAAACATGATTTGGTAACAAATGATTAGAAAAACCTGGAGGCTGTTCAACATAGACTTCCTCTTGTAGTAGACCATTAAGAAACGCACTCTTTACATCCATTTGATATACTTTGAAGTTTTTGAAAGCAGCAAAGGCTAAGAATATTCTGATAGCTTCGAGCCTAGCTACTGGTGCAAAGGTTTCATCATAGTCTATTCTTTCTTCTTGTCTGAATCCTTGTGCAACCAGTCTTGCTTTGTTTCTTACAACTGTTCCTTCCTCATTTAGTTTGTTTCTGAATACCCACCGAGTTCCAATGACAGCTTGGTGAGAAGGTCTAGGTACTAGAAACCAAACTTTATTCCTCTCAAATTGATTCAGCTCTTCTTGCATAGCTTCTATCCAACTGGGATCCAAAAGAGCTTCTTCAATCTTCTTTGGTTCATCTTGAGAAATAAACGCAGCATGTATGTATTCATTTATCATTTGCCTTCTGGTTCTCAAAGGCGCTGCTGGATTACCAATAACCAATGATAGAGGATGAGATTTTCTCCAAATAAAAGGATTTAAAATGATATCTTCCTGATTTGATATGTTGAGATTGTTCTCGACGGAACCAGTAGTAGGTTCTTGAGTGTCTTCTGCTGGTATTGGCAGATCTAATGTCTGTACTTCTGGTTCCACTATCGGAATGTCTGGTTCTGGATTTTGAAGATCCTTGATGTTTGCTTCTACATCATCTTCACTGTCCAGTTCCAAGTGGATCCTGTCTAACCTGTTACTTAAATCTGACGTGTTAGATATTTCAGGAGCACTGCTGTCTTCATCGAAGACAACATGAATCGAATCTTCAACATTAAGAGTTCTATTGTTGAAAATTCTAAAGGCTTTGCTTACAGCAGAGTAACCAAGAAATAATCCAGCATCTGATTTTGAGTCAAATGCAGTTAAGTGATTTTTGCCATTATTTAGTACAAAACATTTGCAACCAAACACATGAAAATAAGATACGTTGGGTTTATTCCCTTTCCATATTTCATACGGAGTTTGATTGTGCCTTTTGTTGACCATAGTTCTGTTTTGCGTGTAACAAGCAGTGTTAATTGCTTCAGCCCAGAAGCGCTGAGAGATGTCTGCATCTGCTAGCATTGTTCTAGCTGCTTTTTTTAGAGTTCTATTTCTCCTCTCAGCTACTCCATTTTGTTGAGGTGTTCTGGCAGCTGAATATTCATGATGAATCCCCTGTTCATCAAAATATAACTCAAGATTTTTGTTAGTGAACTCAGTACCCCGATCACTTCTGATTTTAATGATGGAAGAAGATTTTTCATTTTGAATCCTTTTCAGAAGCTTGATCAGGAGGCTACTGGTTTGATCTTTTCCTGCGAGAAATATTACCCAAGTGAATCTAGAAAAATCATCAAAAACAACAAGAGTATATTTCATTCTCCCTGAGCTCATGATAGGGATTGGACCAAATAGATCCATATGCAGTAATTCCAGACATCTTGAAGTTGACTTGCTATCTTTGTTCTTGAAACTAGATCTTATCTGTTTCCCAAGCTGACAAGCAGAACAAACATGATTTTTAACAAAATTAATATCAGGTAGGTCATTAACTATATTCTGCTTTTTGAGATGATTGATTGACTTGAAATTCAGATGATTCAATTTCTTGTGCCATAGCCAGTGTTTATTACTAAGCGAGGCAACTAAGCATGTAGGAGTGTTGACATGATTTGAGTTCCAAGAGACTCTGTAGGTGTTGCCTTCTCTCTTTCCAGTTAATACAGTAGTTTCACCAGAATCTCTAACTACACATGAGTGCTTCTGAAAAGCTACAGAATAACCATTATCACATAGTTGACTAATGCTAATTAGATTGTAACAAAGGTTGTCAACTAATAACACATCATTAATGGTTATGTTACCATGGATAATCTTACCTTTACCCACGATTTTACCTTTTGAGTTGTCTCCAAAAGTTATCTTTGGTCCAGTGCAACTCATTATCTCGGAGAGTAGGTTTTTCTGTCCAGTCATGTGTCTGGAACATCCACTGTCCAGATACCATGTAGAGTTACTGATTTCTGTTTTCTTCTGCTGTTCCTGCAAACACAAATTTTAGTATCTGGTACCCAAATCTATTTGGGTCCAAGCCTTTTCAGTCCTTTGGAGACCCACATTTGTACAATTTTTGTACTTCGGGTATCCATGGAAGTGTGTGCAACAAAGGGTCTGTCGTTTTTAACATTGTGCATCCTAGTATGCTGTTCTTCCCTTCTGTTTCTGTTGTCCAGCCTGTATCTCTTCTGAACAGGTTTAGAATTATAGTACTGGTAGTTTTTAACCTTCATAGGAGGTTGTCTTCCTGAGTTGAATCCACTCATGATTCTAGAACTCTGGTCAGCTTTTTCCATAGGTTTAACATAACCCAGACCATAGTGCATTCTTCTGTTCATCTGATTTACATTCCTTTCTACTGAAACAGTAGGTACTTCTGGTTTCTGTACCACGCTGGATTTCACAAAGTGAATATACTTCCCTTTGCACATATCCAGTTTTGGCTTAGTATTTGTTTCAGAGGTGCCTTCATTATTACAAAATCCGAGACCACTCCTGTCTCCAGATTGTTTTTGTAACTCTTGCATCTTTTCCAGTGAAATAGAAGACTTGTTCCAAGCATTTACCAGTAGTGATAACTTCTGGTTTTCAGAAAGCATCTTCTGGTAATCTGCTTTTGCTCTTTCATTCTCCGTTTTTAATTTACTCATCTCAACTTGTAAATCATTACAGCTGTCTACTTGCAAGCAAGTTAACTTACTGTTCTGATCCTTTAAGTTCTGATTTTCGATCTTAACTTCTTCGAATGATTGAGAAAGTCTAGAATACTCTTCTACCATGTCATGTAATGCATTAACCAGATCAGTTCGTGTGAATTCGTTAGAATCAAAATCAAATACCTCTCCAGATGTCGAGGTTGAATCAGTGTTTGCCATGAGACATTTAACTTCTTCTGCATCACTGTCACTGGAATGACTTTCTGAATCAGATGACCCAGAACTGGAGTCCGCCCATTTGGATTTGCTTTCTTCAGCAATCATTGCTTTTCGATCTCTTCTGGACTTTTTGTCATTCCTCTTGTGATCCTTTCTCTTCTGGTCATCCTTATTTGGTTTAGGACAATCAACAATGAAGTGACCTATTTTTCCGCAGTTAAAGCATCCCGTATCACAAGATGGTGAATCTTTCTTGAAGTTGCGATTGGGACCCTGATAAGTTCGATGGTTCTTTTTTATGAACCTGGAGAATTTCTTTACAAACAAGGACATAGCATCACTACTGATTTGTTCAGCAGTCTTCTCCAATGCACTGTCAATGATCACAGTAGGTAATGCTTGAGGTACAGCTGTAGCAGCAGTAGAAGAGGTAGTAGCAGTAGCAGTAGCAGCAAGAGCCTTGGTAGGTAGACTTGAGGGCTCTTCTCCACTTCTTACCTCCAGTTCGAACTCGTATGCTTTCAGGTCTGCAAACAAGTCGTGCAGTTCCAACTTGTTTAGATCTTTGGACACTCTCATAGCCGTTGTTTTTACATCCCATTCTCTGGGTAAGGCTCTCATCACCTTGAGAGCTATTTCTCTGTTGCTATGCTCTTTACCCAGAGCTATTAGCTCATTTACCAAGCTACTGAATCTTTCATCGAATTCATTTAGAGTTTCACCAGCTTTCATTTTTAGATTTTCGAACTTCTGCATTGCTACAGACAGTTTGTGTTCTTTCGTTTGCTCATTTCCCTCACATATCTGGATGAGCTTTTCCCAAATATCTTTTGCAGTAGAACACATTTTAATCTTGCTAAAGGTATTCTTGTCGAGAGTTTTATATAATATATCCTTTGCAACATTATCAAGGTTGGCCTTCTTCTTATCTTCGCTGGTCCATTCACTTATTGATTTTTCAACCATCTGCGGTGCACCCTCAGTAACAGCAACAGCTGTGTTAGGCTTTAATATTTTCAATGGACCATCTGTGATAACATACCACATGTCATCATCTTGTGCTGCAAGATGAGCTTGCATTCTAATCTTCCAATCATCAACATCTTCCTTAGAGAACATAAGGATCTTGCTAAAGTGAGCCATCTGTTGTAGTTTTTCACGAACAAGAATAACCTGCTCTGATACCAATTGTTGAGGATCGAAGTTGAGTTTAGAGGGGGGGTGAATAAACTCTACTCGTTTTTCCTTTCTTTTGATGAGGTACTAAAATCCTGTTAGAGATAATAGTTTATCTTGTTGCGTATACCTTCACCTAGATTACAATTATAGGTGCGGAAACAATCTGATGAAGTAAGTGAAAGACAATAATAACAGTGGGCAGTAGTTGTTTATGGAAGTTCGAAGATAAAATATTCTACGTCTCCCCTTCTCCTGTTTCCAGAAGGTATAACTAAAAGACTTTGGATATTACAGTACAACTCTTGTACACACCCACTTCAGAAGGACTTACACCTTTGCCTACTGAAACTCTTAGTTACTCGACTCAAAAAGTACGTGATACAAAAGGTTCTGAAAAGACTCTTTTCAGATTACAAGCTCTTCCTGATAAAGTATAAGTGTTGTAAAAGATTGTGAAGAGTGTAAGAATCAGTAGCACAAGATGATCTTCAAAAGATCAGATATTTGCTATGAAGCGTGTGCTACTTTTCTTTGTGTTGAACTCAAAGTTATCAAGGAATTTCGAGGTTGTCTTGTTGAGTGAAATAGCGTTGATCCTTGAAAAGATATTATGCGTAGAGTTCTCTTTTTGTAAGGGTTTGTTCCATGTATATATAAGCGACTGAGTTCAACGTTTATGATCAGAAGATGTCTTCAGATTTCTGATAGAGTCAGCTTTATTACCAAAAAAAAGTTCCAGCAGAAAAGCTATAAAACAATCAGTCCTGTTTTATACTAAACTCGGTAAAGTGAATTAAATGACTCTGTATATTATTTAATGCTGCAATTAATACTAGTACTTGGTAACTTTAACGGTAACATTTAAAGTAGTCACGTTAGGCAACATCTTCTACTGATTCTGTTTTTCTATCCTTTCTACTGCTTTTGTTTTACTAGACCAGTAGCTTCTGATTTTCTTTTTATCTACTGTTTTCTTAAAGAGTGCTGCTGGTCTGCTGGTTTTTATTTTCATCGCCACAATTAATTCATGTCTATCAGAATGATAGACGATTATCATAACTATATTTAACTTTATAAAACATACTATTTAACAAAAAAATAAAAAATTTCAAGCGATTCATTAAATTAAATCAAATATTTCAAATGGTACAATGTGTAATCGGTCGGTTAATGCATATGTTCCAGTCGGTCAACAAAACCAACAGTTGGTTAATGCATATATTTCAGTCGGTTATGATCATGTTAATGCATATATATCATATTCATTAACGTGTTTCATTAGTCGGTTAATGTATATATTTATGTCGTTTTATAAAAATATTTCAGTTGGTTCAACATGTTTAATCGTTCGGTTAAAGCATATGTTTCAGTCGGTTATCTGATACTCACGTGGGTTGGGAGCCAGTACACATGCTTAATTTTCATTCGGTTAATGAAAATTCAGTTTGTTCAATGTGTTTAAGCAGTCAGTAAATGCATATATATCAGTCGGTTAATGAAAATACAGTTGGTTCATTGTGTTTAATCAGTTGGTTAATGAACATGTCAAATCTTTATCAACATGTTCATTTTATCCACTCCAACCCAATGCATCATTCTTAAAAACAAAATGCTTTGAAATTACAAAGTTCCTGGAAACTATTTGTGACATTCCCACGTGTTCAATCAGTCGATTTAGTGTGTGATACAATATAATTCAGTCGGTGTGATAAGTAACCATACATTTTAGCTGATCCAATACATCCACAAAATGATTCATAAAAAATAACATCATTCAACCATACAATCACATCGACAAAATCATTTCAAATCTATAATATACATTCGAGAGACAATCACATCAACATCAATTCTAGAGACCATCACAATTCACAAAATTATTGCAAATTTTTATAAAATCCATTCACCATACCATACAGAGATTGCTAAATATTTTCTATATGAATTCGCAATCTTATCATTCAAAGAATATGGAGACTGCTGAGACAACTCCACCCCGAATGTCTTGATGATTGACGGACGATTTCGGTTGGGAAAGCTAGCAAGTTCAGTAGGTCAAGTTATAATATAGTTGGATAGAGTTCAAGTAGTTCCCACAGACACTATTGTCGGATTACTAGGATATAAATTATTTAATTTAATTTAGGCTAAATAGAAGAAGTGATTTTTGTTAATAGTTAAAATAAATTAAAATATTCTAAAGAAAATAACACAATTCGATTAAATAACATATTAAGTTTAGGAGAAATTCAAATCCAAATAATGACCGGGAACACACAAAGATACCAAACATCAATTATTGACACGTATTGGATTTGATATAATAATAATTATTTTAAAATCATGATGAAATTCCCTATCTTAATTATTAATCTATTTCTAGAATTAATAATCCTGTTTTTATTTAACAGTCTAACTATTTCTAATCGAATTTAATTAAATAAAAACACATTCAACAACTATGAAATTCCAGCTTTTTGCCTACAATCGCACACTGAAACCGAATACTATTTCTAGTCGGTTTAACCATGTGTTGATCAATATTTTTAAAGCTATTTTAAATCTATTCTCTTTCGAGTCAAGATCAACCAACAAACATGCAATTAATTGAGCAGACTAAATGCAATAGATCTACGCAAATATAAATCAATAACAGAAAATAAATAAAAAATCTGATCGATCAAATATGCACACAACAATCACAAGTTTGGCCTTATCGTGGTACCAATCACAAGGCGACTACTCCATAAAATCAAAATTAGACAACAATCTAATGTTTGAATTCATGAAATAAAAGAAATAAAAAAATAAGAAATCTTAGCGATGATGCGTGAATCTTCTCGTCCAATGCGTCTTCTCTCTTTGTTCTTCCCATCTTGATGATCCCAAAAGTCTCTTCCTAGATTGTAGTTTTTTTTCTTGTGTATATGGGAGATGGATGATAGAGAATAATCTTCTTCCAAAATAATTTCTCTTACTTCTTTCATAGGATCCTCTATCCATAAGGAAGATTGAGTTTTTAAAGCATAAAACCCCATCAAATCTTTCCTTATCTTAAATTTAAAAACTTTATTTTTTCTCAAAATATTCAACAAATCAAATACCACAATAAGATTTTAATTATGGTATTTTAAGACTTAAATTCGAGCTCCATGTTATCACAAGCCAGAAGTGAATTAGACATAAGGCGTGATCACGTCTTATTCCAAGACTTTTTCTGTTTTGTCAAGGCAGGAGTGAAGAAGATATAAGGCGTGGTCACGCATTGTTCCATGACCTCTTCTGTTTTTCTCATTCTTCCATAACTTCATATTAGCAACTTCAAATGTTACAGAAGTCACATTTCTAGCCCAAATTTATTCCAAGCTCACAAAACTTCCTCGATCTTATCATAAGAATTCTTGGATGATAGAAAAAGTTCTTCATCAATTATTCCTTCATTCTCGGAAATCTTTCCTACTTGGCATTGAACTCTTTGACCTTATCTCCAAAATTAAACTTTTTACATCTTTTGGTCTAGCCTACAAACAATAAAAAAATATGATGATTTAAGCGTAAAACTCGAAATAAAAATGTCAGATAAGTACGAATACAACAAAATAAAATTTTAAAAGAGATATATGATTCGTTCTTATCAATAATCCATGCACCACAATCAGAACTACAAAATAAATTATTTTAAACTCATAAAAATGAATTGAATTCAAATATATATAGTAGATTTTTTTTTAAAATTTTAAAAAAGACAAATCCAAAATTCAAAAACATAGCTGGTGGCATTTCGCGGAAAATCTTTGGGTCGTGTGATAATCCAAATATCGTGAATCTTGACTTTGCAAGATGTTTAACCACATATTCTACCGGCTGAATATACACATCCATTTCAGCATCTGTGTAACAGCTATGGTTGCAACATATATAGTAATGGTTTCATCTTTGACATTCACTACAAGTGCTATCCCATGTATAGGAAAATTTAATAGAATTAATATTGATGATGCATTTGCCCATAGTACTGAACTCCAACGACGACAATAACCATCACATAGTTAAATAAATTCTTCCACTTGCTATTTTTGAAATCAACAGGAGAATTATGATATGCGAAGCTTATATCTTGAGAAAATATGGATTAATTATGGTAATATCCTGTTTTACCAAATGTGAGTATGTCTTCATACTCTTTCGAGCATCTACATATGGAAAACATGTGTTTCAGATACTAGTGCCTATCGTAAAATCATAATTCCCAAAAAAAAAGAAGTAAAACACGTACATTTGTGAACTACGAGGGATGTTGTGATTTCCCATGGTAATTGCCTATCATTAGCAAACATGGCTGCTACATCACCAACAACTGTGAAGGCTGGTGCAGTGTCCTACGGAAATGAAATCTTCGTAGTAGTCTTAACTGCTTCATTCACACTTATGTTCATGTCAGGTTCTGAGATCAAATTTTGCTCAGCACCAACTAGACTAGCATATACAACTTTTTCACCACCACATTCAGCAATAAAAGTCTTTCGTAGCTCACCTACAACTAAAATCAAGTATTGTATCATAATCAAATAAACGATTGTTTCAAATATATAGTTTACAAACACTTACACATATTACTATTCTTTTTCTTGGACCGTGTGTAGAAAATAATCTTTTTCCAAATCGTTGTCGTTCGTTGGACGATGGCTCATCTACGATTCAACAAATTAATCAAGTTAAAAAATACGTAAACATATAAATTAAAATTTGAAAATCAAGCGTACGATGATGGATGGTATTGTTAGGTGGATCAAACACAACATCTCGCTCATTAGTCACTACTTCATTAACATCTTCAATGACCACCTCTTTCTCACGACTCACTCCTCCATTCAAGTCTCGAGTGACAAAAGTCGCCTCTTGCTCAAGAGTCACTCCTTGATTGAAAAAATATGTATTTGGCTCATCTACAATTCAAACAAATATATTATTATAATAAGATAACAGTTATCTCCAATATTTTAAAATTCACATAGCTGACATTTGTGGGTCTTTTTTTTTGTGGATCGTTCAAAGACAGTGGTTGGTTCATTCAAACGTCTTTTGGATGAATTGAAATGTTCAAAACTTTCATTATATGTTCAAGCTTGCTATCCAAATTTGAAATCATATTTTCCAGCTCCACAAACTTTTGTCCACGCGCTCTTGTAAAGTTTTAACTTGTCTATTGGTATTTGATTTGTCGAGGACATCATCTAGTTCAACTTGATGAGATTGTTTTTCTGTTGCTTTCTTGGCTGAATGAATTTTAGAAAGCCTTTTTGACTTATTTATGAGACAAAGGTTGCTTTCTTGGACTTCTTGTTTGGATTGAATGATCTCTTTAGATTCACAAAGAGTCGGACTCCTAGTGCAATACACAGATTTTCCCTCCAACAACAATGAATTAATATAGGACAATTGAGAATCTGTACAAGAATCTTCAATGATAATATTTCTAACATAAGGAATGATAGATTCTTGATCTGTAGGTGTCAAAATACTTCTAACAATATATAAATTTAATATATTTTAAATTAATAATACAAAAATAGAAAATATATTAATAAAACTAAATTATATGCTAAATACACTAACCTTTTTACCACTCTTTGATGCATATAAAATATCAATATATCTAGGAGATCATTTTTTTGGTCATTTGTTTATCCATTGGCACATGTGTGGTAGAGATGTATTGTCTCCTTCTCATTGTTTCGCAAAATGCTCTTCAATACCACGAACACATTCGTATGCAAGAATATAAATTAAAATATTATAAAAACACATATAATAACCATATTATAAACATATGGAAAAATGCAAAAAATATTTATTTACCTGTAGCGGATAGATGAACCCAACCATATCATGAGTTCCACTGTTCGAACACTTGTCTTTTTCCACTTTTTCGCTCAATACAACTTCTTTTTTCTTCAAATCAATAACAACTCCTTTCAAAGCTATTGTAGTGTAAGGGCCTAGTATCGTATTATCGTAAATCATACTGTGATTATCAATAATTCATGAAATTATTATGAGATTACGTAAATGACGTATATAATTGATACTGAAAGTAAGAAATGTGTTTGTGATAATGAAATATTTGAATAGTAATTGATTTGTAGTTGAATGATGTGCTGAACCGCAATAGAAAAGTGACACATTTACGGTTTTCGGCATATTTATTTGAGTATTAGTCCAAATGAAATGAGACCAATTTCATTAGAAATCTAATACATAGTACTAAAACTTTCATGTTTTGAGTTTTGTCTAAATCTATTTGAAAATAGGGGCAAAATCATTCCGAAGTGTATCGTGTGCTTTGTATCTCCTACACAGACACATTTTGGTAGAATGAATATAGCTCTCGCGTCCGATATTAAAATTGAGTGAGGTTGGTGGCAAATGAAAGATAAGACATAGAAATACAAATATCATGTTGGCCACTTTTTTTAATTCGGAACCGAGAATGTTGGACAGAACATCCCGCACCCGAGTGCGGTAGAATGAGTATCCGGAGGACAGAACACTCCGTACCCGAGCGCGATATTTTACCGCCCGAGCACGGCACAAATTTCATTTGGGGACAAAACACCTCGCGCTCGAGCGCGAGAGCGGTGGGATGATAAGAACAAGTTGCTGCTACGTTTTCTTCATTTTATTTCAACAACTTCGAAAGAGAAATGAGATAACTTGATTTCTATCGTACGAAATCATCCCGAAACGTTATTAGAACGTGAAACAAGTTATATATTCGGAATCCTCACGTAGAAAACTTTCTTTTGAGGTAAGTTTCTTCTAGTTTCAGCAGCTCTAATTATTAAAATGCTGAAATAACATGTATTTAAAGTTAAGATTCATATATGCGGTAGAATAACTGACAAGAAACTCGTATTCGAAGGCAGAATTGAATTATGTTATGATTTCAATTTGATATGAATTTTCAAAGTTTCAAAAGATTTTTGAAACTTATATTATTGATTTTGAATGATGTTACTGATTGAAATGAATATATCATTGATGTAGATAGATTTTTATACTGATATCTTCAAGGTACATCGACTGGAACGAAGAATTGATGTATGTTGCGACTGAGTAACATACGACAAGTATCTGTATCATATGATATATGTTTGAATGATTTGATTGAGAATATATGCCTATATGTCTTAGTTGTTGAGTTGATGTGACATACATGACATACACATTGAGCTATGATCCTTGGACACCTATTATGATTGGATTTGATTCTGGGGTGTGTGAACACAATGCTATGTTTGGCATTATATGGTCCTTAAAACATAGTCATTAGTGGCCACGTTGATTGATTGAGATTTTGGATTTGATAGCTCTTTGTCGACGTTATCATACGAGTATCCCTGATTGAGGCCGGTGTGCCAGCTCGAGCATTGATTTGATAGCGATTCATTTGATTCTGACATGTGCTCAGTGGATGGTCATTTAACCTGATACCTCGACGACATACATGCATTGCATAGCATAGCATATATCATTGTTTAGATACTTGTGGTATATATTTTGGTTGTTTCAGACCGAGCTTTGCTTGCTCACCCCAGAGGGGGCTGTTGTTGTCTTTGTATGTGGACAATGACAGGTACTCCAGGATATCAGGAGGCCGGAGAGGGCGTTTCTAGAGGGAGTCACGGTTTGAGATGAAGTTTTATGTTTTTCTCAGTGTATATATGTAGCTAGCTATATAACAGAGCATGTTTCGAGGATATGAGTTATTTGTATGAGGTTGGTTTTGATTATGTTTGGGCATATTTTATGATATGAGATGAAATACTATTTTTAGTATTCAAATAAGATATTTTGGGCTCAGTATAAAGAAAATTTTAACTCGTTTTCCGCTGTAATCAATTAACTCCTAATCAAATTGCATTGTAATAACGATTAAGAGTTAAGTGTCCCACATGTGTCCAATGGTACTCATTAAAAACATCAAAATTATCAATCAAGCTAAGAACCTTTTTATCAACTTGAGGATTCTTAACTGGTGCTATATGCCACAATACACCACAGACGAAGTACAAACAAGCCATCTTCACTCTCTCTATACTCAACAATTCATCCACTTTTCAAATCCTTCAACTTCATTTCAACTTCGTTCACAGATACTTTAGTAATGCCTTGAAAATATCTACCAAAAAAGTCTGAAACTTCTGGTTCTTCTTCAGGAAAATTATCAGAAAACCTAACTGGTCTATCATTCACAAGAAACTATATTTCATCATCATCTGTTACATAGACTTGTCTCATCACTATAAACCATAAAATTTGACTAGATAAATTATAATATGCAGCATACTTAATAGGATTGCCGAATTGTGTTTTTTTAACCATGAAGTCCATGTCCTGCTCATTCAAGCAATCTAATATAATTTCACTTATTTCCTGATATCTGGAATGTACACTAAACTAGCAACTAAAATATTCTCCTCTGATAGTTGAGATTGAAAATTAACTTGAAAAAAAAAATCAAGTCAACTAGTTATATCAATTAATTAAATACTCAACTATGTTCAAATTCTTGAAATTTATAGAGCAATATGAAAAATATATATATTTTATAAAATAAATGAATATGACCAGATCTTTTTTGCAACCATCTCTGATATTCTTTCTTCTATCAACAACAAATTTCAAAGAGAAGAGATCTTGATCCAAAAAAAAAAAAAAATCAACTTCAAAATTGGTGGAGGAAATGAAGTATTTGATATAACAGATCAAGTTGAAGGATTAGGACATTCATCTCCTGCAAGATTCTAATTCATCCATAAACAAATAAATTGAAAACCGAATAATCATCTATTACCTATCAAGTGTTTCGAAGTTCAAACTTCTATATATGACCAATAATGGATGCATTTAATTCCAAGAATCTTTTTAAGCATTATGATGGTGAGGCAGGAAAACAAATCTGTAAATGTAACATTTTAAATTCTCGACTTTCTAAAGAAATGGGAAAATAAATACATAAACCTAGAATTTTCAATTCTCAAACAATTCCAACTTTAACTCACTAGCCCAATAGATGTTTTAAAATTATTTTACGCAAACATTCATTGCAAAAACGACAACCAGTAGCTCAACTATTTTTCTTCTTTTTCAAGTGATGATATTTTTTTAGGATAAATGAGAAGATATTAGAATAATAAATATTAAACAGATTTCTAACACAAAAAGATCACAACTCTGTAACAAAAATGAGAGTTTGACCTAGGGTTTATCATTCAAATATATGGTCTATGACCGAGGAATTCACATGTAATCGAGAAATCAATCTGCACAATCCATCAGCTTATGCGCTTTTGAGAAGGAAGGAGAGTCTAAGAAAAAACTAATAAAACTGGAATGTGAGTTGTTGGAGGGAACGTGAGCTGTTGAAGGAAGAGAGAGAGAAATATTCTGTTTAAGCATTTAATATTTTCTATTACTTAAATAATGGTTTTAAATTAGTCAAGAAAGGGGTAAATTGAGAATTTGACAAACAAGAGCTATTTTCTTAAATGGGATCATTAGAAGGTCTATTTTTCTAAATTTTCCGTAAAATGTAACCCTTTTTATTTGTGATTATTAAATATTTGACTTTAATTAGTTTCATTACACACAAATTGTAATTTCAGAAAATAACATGAATCAAATTTGTGAGTTAAATATTCGACCCGACTCATGAAAACTATTATTTTTGTGTCCATAATATTATTTTTCATTGCAAAAATATCATTTTTATATTAATTATGTTATGAAAAATATTAGTAATATATATTTATTTGAGTTAAAAATATTATTTTTAAGTTAAAAATATTATTTTTTACTACAAATGTGGACCAGTCGACATGTCTCACGAGACATACTCAAATAAGTTTTGTACAAATTTGTTTCAATACCGCCAAACCATACCCTAGTGGTTCAATTTCAACTCCACCTTTCATCAAGGTCTAACCGGAACCGTTGGCTTTAGAACCATGATCAAGCCTAATTTCATTATATTTGGATTTCAATTTTTTTTTTTTAAAAAAAAAACCAATCAACCGATTTTCATAATAAAAAAACCGAAATTATCAATAAAATTTAATATCTTTTTCTCCAAAACACACACAAGATATTTTCGAAGAAATGAATATTTCGATGAATAAAGTTTTTTTTGCGTGGTTGAAATCACCTTAAAAACTATTAAATTTTTGAAGCAACTAACCACCCTTTAATTAAATCACCTTTAAAACTTTTTTCGACCAAATACATAGATCTAATCGAACAGACCACGGGTCCATGGTCGAATTCGTGGTCAGACCATGCTAGTATATTCAGTGCTAAAAACAGGAGCACAGGTCCGTGGTCCGTGGTCCATGGTCGATTTATGGCTACAACCATGCCGAGATCCATGGTAGCATACATGGTTCAGTACCGCTACATTCACGAACACACGCTGAAATGCAAAGTATGACCATACACACAAAATGCACAAGGAGGAGTCAAATTGCACCTTCTGAATCACTACAGTGAATATCAGCAACCAAAATTCTATTATTAGATAGCATGAGAGAACTGCATACATTATTAGCCAGAACTTGAAGCAGCCACTACAATATTTTCTGCTTCAAAATCATTGGTTGAATTCGATGAGAAATCTGGAGCTTTTGGAACAAGTCCGAGCAATTTGAACATCATCTGATCAGCATCATAATCATTGTTGGGAGTCGTCAAAAGCTTCTCCCCTGTGAAGATGGAATTTGCACCGGCAAGAAAGCAGAGCGCCTGCTCGGGTATGGAGAACCGAACTCTGCCAGCTGAAAGCCTGACCATTGATTTTGGCATTACAATACGTGCCGTTGCAATCATCTTGATCATCTCCCATATTTCAACGGGCTGAAAGAACCAGTAAGGAAGTGAGATGGAAATAATTCTTCTAATTTCAATAGAATCATTCATAGATGGAAATTTCATGTGGCATTTCAAGACAAGAAAGCTAACAGACCAGAGAAACAAACTATAGAGCATGTCTTATTTATTTCACTTTCCATCCCTGTCTCAGCGTATTTAGAGAAGAACTGTTAATAGTTGACGTTCACGTTTAAAGGTTCTCATAATCACCAGAGAATTCCATAAACAAGTTGGGTATGGGTAGAAAATCTCTCTTATCCATTTAGGCCTATCTGAAATTAGACTCTCACCCAAACAAATAACAAAAGTCACACTTAATAATTTTATGCCGAGTTAATTTTTACCTTCGGCACTTTCTCTGTGCGAAATCAATTTCATCTTGTACAACATATACCACCTCTTACAACTTTAGTATAGGTGCTCTGCTGGTTCATATTCAACTAGCTGAACCATCTCATGCAGCCGTAGGCTTATAGCTCAGTCATTTCAATTACGACCTTTTCTTTAATTTAATGTACTCGATTTTAACACAAAATTAAAGTCACTAGCATAAAATATTTTCTAGAGATTCAGTGATGCAAATTTGATAAGAGTTACCTTTTGATCCTCCAAGGGAGTGCCTTTTACCGCGAGCAGTGCATTAATAGGAACACTCTCAGGGTGGGTAGGTAGAGTTGCCAATGTATGCAACAGACCAACCCTATCCTCCTCTGCTTCTCCAAGTCCAATTATTCCTCCTGATACAGAAAGCCAAAGTTATTTGTATTTTTAAAAAGATTTATTATTTAGATTATATTAACTCAAAATTGAAGATATGATTGACCTCCTTTCAGTTCGGTCAATTTCATTAACGCCAAGGAGGTGAGATAGAAATTCAAAATCTTCCACAAACATTTGAAAAACTCCAACACTCCTCAAGTTATATTTTTCCCATTTCATTTCGTGAAAGGTTGCTGTTGTGAGATGTTGCAAGTATTCAAAACCTCCAGGCTCCATCATATTAATGGGATTGTTTAGAACCTCAACCAGTGCAATATTAACAACCTCAAAGGTGTACATATTCACTTAACGCATGAAGTGTGAAGAATTGAATTTTTATAGGATGTTTTACTAAAAACTTAAATTGAATTATTCAAATATCATAGGATATGTTTTCATTTAATCTAATCTTGAGGGATGTAGAAGTAATTTCCCCCAAGTAATTTGTTGTAGAGAAGTATGCCGACAACAAAAAGCTTATACCTATACGAATAGAATGCTGACGCACATGGATCGAAGAGGGAGGATCGTACAAACATAATTCCAATTACCTGAACAGACATTGATGCCAGCATCACGGACATACTCGAGTGTTTGCAGACGTTCATCATAGGTTCTTGTACTTATAATATTAGGGTAGTACTCCCTTGAAGTGTCAAGATTGTGGTTGTATGCCGTAAGACCAGCCTTTTTCAGTTCTAACGCTTGCTGCTTCTCCAGCATCCCTAAAGTGCAGCAGACCTCCATTCCCATGCCCCTTACCATGGAAATTGTTTCTGACAATTTTAGAAAACATGCGAATGGGAAAATATTGCTAACAGTGATTTACAGAGTGAAAATAACACGATTCCAAGAAGAATCTAAAATAACCATAAAGGTGAATCACTAATTAATGGTACATAGAAAATTTTCTATTACTTGTTTTCTGAACCAACAAGAGATTTTTCGAGGTTATATTATATAAACAGTGGAAAGTATTCAGGACCAGTTCCCCATTCAACTGGAATGGCAACAAACCAAGCTATTAGTACATAATGTCTCTTACAGAAAATCCAAACACAGACATAATGATATACTACCAAGTTAAATAGACAAAATCATCCTCATCCCACTGCCCCAACTCCGCACAAGATTTATTTACAGTTTTTGAACATGAAGCTTCAAAGGATTGTCTTGCACAACCAAACAGTAGTCTACAATGGATGAATAGTTTCTAAAAGATGCATCCTAACTACATGACGATAATGATTCACAAGAACCAATGTCTCACCCCACTTTCTATTAAGATTTGTACGTCTCTTTATCATAATTTGACAAAACTCATTTAAATTCTTCAAAAGCAATGCATTTCACTTCTATATATGAATCCATACAATGACTCAACCAAACATAATATTACTAGGTTGATATTTTAATATCTCATAAAAAAGATATTACAGGTGGAAACTATTTGAGAAACTAAAAAAATAATTATACAAACTACATGGAACCAGGAACTCTGCCACGGGAAAAAAACAGTGAGACTATTTAGAAGATTTCTCAACTATAGACTCTCTGTGTAAGCATATGGTTTGGTAAAAAAAAAATATTTATGCAAGGAGTTACAAGTTTGACACCATGAGAAATAATAATTAGCAGGATAATGACACAGAGAATCAAAATTTACGAATATCATGTGCACCACCTTATCTCTTGCACATATTCAAGGATTTTGTTGAAATTGGTTTTCCTTCCTACCGTGTCTCTCCATGCAGCACCCATGCAAAACCGGGTGCTACCAGCCTCTTTTGCCTGTTAGTTGTCCAAGACAATCATGAGGTAAGGTTAAGGCACGCCATACTGAATTTATAAATATTTACGCAGTTTTGGATGAGATTTTCAAATGAGAAATTTGAATCTCTTAAATTTTGAAACCCACGGTTGTACATACCATTAATTCTAACGTAAGGCAAATATTTTGGAGAAAAATGTCATTTTAAGAATGAAACCTTAGTTTGTGCAATTGACAGAGAAAGTACATTATAATGGCGTATATAAGTTTCAAAGCGGATACTTGATTGCTATGTGAATTCTCTTTGTTTGATTTTATAACAATTTATATGGTACCAAGATGTATCGCTCTGCAGATTTCGTACAAAAGATGACAAGATTACTGGCGAATAAGCAATCGGACAGGACCACGATATCTTCTAGTCCTCAAAATCAAGGTATCCCTTGAATTGAAACTACAGAAGAACCAAAAGGCAATTGCTTTTGGAAAGATATCAGATTATACAGATGGCAAGACAAATTAATTCAGAGGCTCAATCTTTATTATTTGATGCATCTCAATGAATAGAAACTTCTAAACTCCCCCCACAATAATGACAGATTTCCCATCCATCTAATATAGGATGGTCCTCAACTCCTTGAGTGACGCCAATTAGATGCCCAACACCTATTAAAGTACCGGGGCACTACTTGGAAAATCCCCCCATGAAACTCATGCCCAACCCTACCCTTAACAGGTTGTAGCTAGGACAATATAACAAAGGGTACGTAGAAAGAAAAGGGAAATAAACAGGAGCATGAACAAAAAATAATCTGTTGATGTGCAGATTAATAAATGCATTCAAAGGAAGAATATCAGATGTTTTTGCAGGCTAAGATGTGGCATAAGGGAATCCTTACAGCTACTTCTCAATCTAACCCCCTCACTGTTATCTTATTGGAGAATATCTTCGTAATTAGCGGTTCCTGATAAGCAAGAAAATTAATTATAGAACTATTCAATCAAATTTAGACCAACAAAATTCTTTCACCTTTTTTGCTGCCTTCAAAACCTCATCTTCACCCATAAGCTTTTGTGCTTTCACGCCAGTGCTGTATCTGGAAGATTGGGGACAATAAGAACAATCCTCACTGCATCCACCAGTCTTAATTGATAGAAGTGTACACTGCTGCACTTCCCTGAAGTTGTGGGCATGCCTATGAACTTGAGCCTGAAAAATCATTACAGTCCTAATAAAATCAATAAATCATCATCCAATGCCTAATAATTAATAACAAGAAACGTCCTACCTATGACAGGCCCATTCAAGAGAACAATTGAAAAGACAAAAAGCCTTGACCACATAACACAGAGGGAAAAAAATAAATTGCACTATGAAACAGAAACGCATGGCTGTGTGTGATAGCAAGAAAGGCCCCCAGATGCATCAATGACAAGCTCATTCTAAACAAGAAAACTATTAAAAAGTAAAAAGGTTTTAACCAGACGATATAGAGGAGAATGGATAAGTTGTACCGTGGAACAGAAACGTATGGCATCGGAACATAAACAACATTTGGAACTTTTAGGTCGCATTTGGAAAGAAATTTGATTAGGAGAAAGAATTTTGATTTGGACAAAGATCTGAGTGTAATTGAATTCATCAAAATTACCGTTGAAAATGCTTAACATGATGCTTAACATGATATACAAAATTCACTTGAATTTAGTCAATCCAAACAATTAAAGAAATTTGGATTCAGTGGATTCGAAATCCGTCGATCCAAACGCAACCTCAAGGTTTACAGTTTACTTGTTTCCTATATGCACGTCAAATTGGATTAAGTGATCTGCTGATAAACAAGAAAAGTTGCGACTAGTTTAAATGCATGGAAGGGCGACTGCAGCAAAAAAGATATGACAATACATCCAATTATAGATCAGGGGTAACAATTTACTTTTCCTAAATTATTAGAATAAATAAACAGCAGTTCAATCCTACTCCCTAACATCACAATCAAATGAAGTTATTTAGCTACTTCTAGTTTTAATAGCTGAGCCCAAATAATTAAAGAGGTTTAAGTTCACATCCTGCCAAAAGACCGCACTTTTACTGATTTAGTATCCACCTGTAGTTTTTTTTTTAATTATAAATATATTTGATTTGATGCGTTGTTGATTGTACGTAATCGATTGATACTACGATCTAACAATGTACTTTACACTTTCACTCATACCGGTTTCTTATACCCATCACTCCATTGATCAGCTTTCTAGGCCCCAAAAAATTCAGACAGATGCCAAACACAACCACATTACCAGTTAGCACGATATACAACAACCCATCACAGAGAGAACGAACGGCAGTAAAAGAAAAGAAAAAAGCAGGTAAATTACAGCACGAAAGAGGAGATCGAGAACAGGTGAATCATAGATAGACTTAATCTCCTCCCTTTTCCAATCATTTCTCACGCCTTCTCTAATACACCTCTCCGCCTCCACCGCCGCCGCAGACGTCGAGTAGCTCGACGCTGATTGGAAGTGAAATCGGATCAGCGGGCGACGAATTGAACGCGTTAGCCAAATCATACTAGCCGCTCCTCGGGGAATCCGAAAGTGGAGAGCTCCGAGTGAAGTGTACTGCTACAAAATAGTTGGAAGTTGGGAATATTATTATTATTATTATTATTATTACAAAAATAGAGAATGTTGCTTTTCACACTTTCGCACAAGTTAATGTACTTTTATTTTTAAATAAATTATATTTGAATGTTGACAATTTAATTATTAATAAATATATAATATAAATAGCTCATGTCTATTTTTTTTTAATTTAAAATAAAATATGTTCGCGTTCAGCATTGTTTGATATAGTCGATGAGATGAGTATTGAATATCAATTGTTAAACTCGCATTGGACATATTTATTAACATAATATAATTAATCAATTACAAAAAATTACATAAATTATAATTATAATTTAAACAGTACTCTTTATTACTTAATAATTGATGATATTTCCATAAGAACTCGGGTCATGGATGACCCGGACATTATATGGATAGCCTAAATCAGAGTCAATATGCATGCTATTTACTTCAGCAGCCGCGTAATTGAACGCCCGGGATATTTTATTCTTGGGCAATCAAGAGCTCGGGCCCTCATACAAAGTCCCCGGGAAACTATTCTACCCGGGCCATCTTGAAAACAGTGCCACACTCGAGTGTGTAAGCATGAGATATCTTATCTGGCAGAACTACAGGGATTTGACGTGTTAGATAAGTCATCAGAAAGTATGGGCAGCCGACTTGCCATACTTAGCAGGTGGGCAGTGAAAACAAGGTAATGATGAGATTTCCTCTTATAAACAGCAGGTATACTTCTCATTTACTGATCTTGGAATCTTAAATGATCAAGAACTCACATATATCCTCACATATATCGTTTGTATTCTTCGTCTTCAACCTGCTGACTTAAGCATCGAAGTGGCTACGCCGGACACCTCTCCGGCGCCCATTCACGAGTTCATTTCATGTTTGCAGGTCACAGCTGAAGGCATTATCCTTGCTCAAATTTCCTAAACATAAAATTATCCTCATTATCCGGTGGATTTCCCACTTGTCTCGTACTTGATTCACACGGATATCATCATTGGTTCCGTCTGTAGGAAATTGAGTCTAAGACGTTGATATAGCTCCTACCAGAAGAACCAACCAAGATACTTCCCGGGTTCCAGGAGATGATTTGTTTACCTCTGGACAAGGTGGTCTTCCTTCCTCAGGGCCACCAAATGTCATTACTCTGTCCCCAGAAGAGTTGGCTCGGATTGTGTCTGAGGCGGTGAAGAAAGCTATGGCTCAGAAAGACTCCTCTCATCACGCTACGCATCCGGGAGGAGAGCAGGAGAGGCAGGAGGAAGTATGGGAGAAGGAAGCAAGGATGGAAGAGAGAGAACCGAGTGCCGGGTCCAAATCCTCGACTATGGTAGAGGAGTTACAAGAGTTGAGGCAGAAGATGAGGGTATTGGAATGACAGATGGAGGGCAGGAGTCATTCCCGGGCAGTTATTAAGGGATGCCCATTTTCCAAAGCTATAGTCTGGGAACCTCTTCCCGGTAATTTTAAATCTGCCAGAGTTAAGGATTGCGATGGCAATGCAGTGAAAGAGGATCGATTTTAGGTGTTCAAATACGCAACGGAAGTTCAAAATTTTATTTTCAAGAAGAGAAAACCGAACACCTCTACTAAGATGTGTAGCAAATACAAAAACACAAAATATGACATTCATAGTGTGTTTAGAAGATATACCTATCAATCACAATGGATTGATGTTGGCTCCAACTTAGTTGATATACAACTAAGCTCTTGATGGCAAGACAATCTTCAAGCCCTCCTTGCTCCAAAATTAGGTCCACCACCAACAAGCTAGAACCCCTCTTATTTTGCACTAGAAAAATAAGGGGATTTTTCAAAGAGAAGTGTAGGATTTCCTCAACAATTGAAGAAAGAAAAATTGGGAGAAATTTTTGGTTGTAATTTTCGGCCACTATTCATCATGGGAGAGAAGGGGAAGTTTTTCTTGGTTGTGTGAAAAGTTAAAAGTAAGCATGTGCATGTCATGCCTTGGATATTGAAAAAGTAGCCTCCCAACTCTTCACCTCCCTTGCATGCTTTTCTACTTGGGCTTGTAACAATTACAAGGCCCATGGACTTTTATTTTAAATGTCTCAAACACATTTGAGTCCATTTAAAACTTTACTTGATTTTACTCAAGCCCACTAGTTTAATAATTATTTTTAATTGGGCTCTACAAGGCCCAATGTAGTTTAATTAATTCAACACTTGAATTAATTTAATTATTTGGACTCTACTAGGCCCACAAGTGTTAAATTAATTCAACACTTGAATTAATTTAATTTAGTCCATAATAATGTTTATGAAAATCACAATTTTCAAATACATTATTTATTTGGCCAACTTTTAATTTAGGAACACATCCTCAAATTAAAAGTTATATTCTCTTTATAGAAGTCATACTTCTATTTTTATTTACGCTTATAAACTCCTTTATAAGCCGTTCAACACATTGAACTATTTTAACTTCTCAACGGGATCTAGAAAGCTGGCACTTGTGTGGCCCTCAATGGTTCATTGATACAACTAGCCGTGAGTTCACATCTCCATGTGATTCGGACTAAACATGTCCTTATACGAGCATACCCCAATTGCTCCATTCTTACTTATCAACTCCTTGATAATAAGAACGTCAGAACTCAAGTCTGATAGTACCCAACCAATCATGTTAAACGCCTAGCAGCATCGCTTACATGATTCCCTAGGTATCAAATGATAGTGCCTGCAAGAACCATTCAATTATGGTTAGCGTACAGTACGGTCCCTTCAACTCATATATCCCGACTGATTCGACAACCATTGGTATATCGAGAGTTGTCAATGAATCGATACTATGTGTCATGTCGTAGTTGCATCGATGGTGTAATCTATGAAACCCATTTCATAATTATCACCATACTCTGATCAGAGATTTCATACTACATACACATAGGATATCCATACCCGAAGGTAAGCGATGAATCCCTGACTACAATGCATCGACTCCTATATGTTTCGACAAGACACCCAACCTTGCCACCTGATGACCCCTAAAGAGTCGGTAAACAAGTCAAAGTGTAATGCTAGCACATAGAGTCTCAATGTTGTCCTGGGTCATAAGGACTAATGGTGTACAACCATAAACTAGGACGTTTCCACTCAATAAGTGAGAACCACTTGGAAAGTCCTTTATGGAGGGTTGTTCAGTGCACTCTACCAGGAGCACCTATCTGCATGCTCGAACATCATAATGTCCCCTACCAATGAAACATGGTACTCACATCGCAGATACTAGTCTCGAACTCGAGCGGCCTATATCCTTCTTAGCGGCGGCTGAATCGACTAGGAACTGTTTAGAATATACAGTATTCCAAATATGAGTTTCATGATACTCATCATATGAGCATCTCATATTCTTTCTACTATTTGTACATTCAAGGACTTTATCTATGCAACTAGCATGGGTATACAGATAAAGAAGTGCCAAAACAAGAATTTCAAATATTATTAAAATAAAGACTGTTTATACATAGAGTTTCATTGTGAACACTCGGCCAACACTTGGCTCGACGTGCACCTACTCTAGCATGCAGACCCTGAGGAACATCTAGCCAGGTTTGAGAATATGGCCATGTTGCACTGTTACACTGATCGAATTAAGTACAATGTATTTTTGACAACCCTGATAGATTCTGCTTAGATGTGGTTTGAAGGGTTGGCCCCTCATAGCATTCATTCTTTTAAGGACTTTCAGAAGGTGTTTCTACACCATTTCAGCAGCAGCAAAAAGTACAAAAAGACTGTGTTTAGTATTTTTGAAGTCAAGCAAAGCCCGAAGGAGAGTTTGAGGGCTTATATTAGAAGATTTAACAGAGTTGCTCTGGATGTTCCCACCTGTGCCACTGAGACAAAAACAACGACATTCACCCAGGGGCTGAGGAAGGGTGAGTTTTTTCGATCATTGACAAAGAAGGTGCCCAGGGATTTTGAAGATTTATTGTCCCGGGTAGAGAAGTATATCAACATGGAGGAGGCACAAAAGCAGAAGAGAGAGGTTGTAAGAAGGGAGAGAGGAGACCGGGTACCTAAACCCGAGGAGAAGGGGCAGAGAAGTGGTAATCAGGGGCATTTTTCACATCATGTGCCCTTGAAAATTACCCGGGATATGGAAGTTCAGGAATGCAGCAGGGATTTGCCCCCGGATCATCAGCTTATCAAGCCCAAGAAGAGGGGATTTTGCACCCTCCATAAAATATGCTACCACAACACCGAAGATTTCAAAACGCTGAAAAGAGATTATGTCTCACCCTCTGTCCAGAGGAATAATAAATCCAATAAGAAGCCAATATTGCCACCTTGGACGTTGACCGGTTAATTCGGTTGGGAATACATCTAGCAAGCGGACTAGGTCAAGTTATAGTAAATGGACGATGCTTCCAAGTATCGATCCCACAGAGCTATTATTTAAGTACTAGATTTAAATTATTCAATTTAATCTAGGCAAACAATAACAAGCGATTTGGAGATAATTTAAACTAATTAAATTAAACTAGATTATGCTAAATTATTAACCAAGATCAAATTTGCAAAACATGTTGGAAGTTGGAGATTTTCAAATTCAACAAAATGACCGGGAACACAAAACGGTACAAAACTTTGATTATTGCCACGTATTGGAATTATCTAACTATTGATTGTTCAATGTCACAAAGTAATTCCCTAATTCAACTACAAATCTATTTCTAGACTTTATAATCCTATTTTCATTTAACAGTCCAATTATTTCTAATTGAATTTAATTAAACAAAAACGCATTTATCAATGATGGAATCACAGCTGTCGCCAAAAATTGTACATTGAAACCGAATACTATTTCTAGTCGATTTAACCGTGTGTTGATTAATATTTTTGAAGCTAAATTCAACCTATACTCTTTCGAGTCAAGATCAAACAACAAACATACAAATAATTGGCCAAATTAAGTGCAAGAAATTTATGCAAACATAAATCAATAACATAAAATAAATTCATAAATCAATTAATCCAATAAATGAACAAATTCAATAGTTTGACCCTATCGTGGTCCCGATCACAAGAAAGACTACTCCATAAATTCAAAACTAGAAGAAAATCTAATATTCGAATTCATGAATAAAAATAAAAACATAAAAAAGAGAAAATATCAACGATGATGCGCGGATCTTGCTTGTGAAGTGTGTTTCCCTCTCGTTTTCTCCAAGCTCTAGCTGCCGCTTCAAAGTGTCAAAATTTCTTTTCTCGTTTAGGTTTTCCTCTTTTTTATATCTCCTTCCAAAAAGCCTCCAAAAACATGTTATTTTCGAGCCCATAAATAATTATCTTCCAAAATTTCCGAAAATCTGCGCCAAATCTTAAGCTGATATCATAGGGCACGGACCCCGTGTATAACTCGGGGTCAGGGTCCGTGCCTTTTCGTGTAAAATTCCTTCCGGGAAACCATGGACACGGACCATGTGTAAGGATCCGGAGTGGGGTCTATGTAGACTCCATAATTTTCATTCTCGGAAAGTAATGGACACGGGCCCCGGGTACAGGTTCGGAGTGGGGTCCGTGTAGACTCTGTATTTCTGTTCTTTGGGATTCTATGATGCGGAGCCTTACACGGGGTCCGTGTAGGGGTCTGTGTCAGTTCTTTGTGCTATTCCCCATTTTTTCGGGTGTTTCTGACATGAAATTGCGAAGCTTGACTTTCTTTCCCTTTCGTTGGCTTTTATCACTTTTTTGTCAAACCTGCAAATAGCAAGAATACAACGAATTAAGCGCAAAACTCGGATTAAAAACACTAGATAAGCGCGAATACGATAAAATAAAGTCCCTAAAATGCTATAGAATTCGTGATTATCAACTCCCCCATACTTAACCTTTGTTCGCCCTCGAACAAATCAGACATGAAATAAAGATGAAAAATATCTTAGATTCAGAACTCAAGTAATGCAATCAAAACTTCTCAATTTGTCAAATTCTATCACCCCCGGTCAAAAGATCATGCTTCGAATAGCACAAGATTCATTTTCATTGCAATTTAAGATTCAAACATTACCCAGTGAAGATCAACAGGATGAGAAGTGTGTAGTTTGCAAGTCGGAACTCATACTCATCAACCACTACTTGGTTTCAGGCTCACTTCTATTCATTATTTCTGAAACGCCCCATATGCTTGACTTTAATATCCCTCTCTACTAAATGTTGAACGATTATGACTTGGTTAATAGGTATTTTCAAGCTTATAACGTAAGTCCAAGGTTCACGGCTACAATAAAAGGCATGAGAATCAAAAGTGAGAGAAAATAAACATATTCCTACAGCGCATTCATTCAACCTTTAACTTGCCACCAATTATTGTATTTTTATCATCTTTAGAGCTCTATCATCTCCTTTCTTTTTCATTGTCCTCCAATTTCACCCACAGATTTCTCGGGTGTCTTCAATACCATACATTTTTTTTATTCATCGACACCTTCAACTCATTGGAGTATCTTAAATATTTCAACATATGCAGAAGGTTTATTTCTCTCAAAAGTAGGTAGAAAAAAGTTTATAGGCTAAAATTCAGGTGGTTGATGTGGGACATTGAATAAATTATGAATGTGGTCTAATTGTGTGTCATTGACACACACCATTCGATTTTTACATGCTCAAGAAGGGTTATTAGAGACAGTAAATGATGTATCGGGTAGGCTTGAAAGGCTCAAACGGTCCAAAAATCGTCTAAATCATCCCTAAGTCACCATCGTTCGTATTTTCACTTCGAGGGCTAATCAGACGAGTTCTAGGTTGTTTCTCTGTCATTTTTTTTCACCTTGCACCAATGTACCATCAATGAGCAAAAGTCTGACCACGTGCATGGAATGAAATGTCAATACAAATCTGGTTCATGTCTGACTCTCTCCTTGAAACTACGACTCCTCTCATTCAATACTAGTCATGAAACGATTTCCTGGGTGATAAAAAATCTAACAAATTAATCTGGTTATCATGTACAACAAGGGTTCTTTCTCTAGATAAAGTCGCATCCTATGTGAAAAGTGTTGTTAAGAACTGTGCAACGATGTGTAACAAAACTGGCCCACCCCCACACTTTGAAATCGACACTGCCCTTAGTGTAAAGCGATGAAAAAACGAAAACTAGCAAGACAATTAAAACAAAAACACTTCCCTGAAAAAAAGTCGAGTAAGTGGCCAAAATGTGGTAGACATCATCAACTCCTGAAAATAACGACATCGTAAACACAAAGAAACGAAAAAGAATAGGAAAGCCACACAAGCACACGAATAAATCAAAAATAGGATAAGCATGAAGAATAAAATGGTCCAAATACCATAAAATAATGTAGTCACTGAATAAGTCCCATGAAGTCAACATCAAAATATGAACGAAATGATCAAAATGAGAAAACTAATAAGATCCTCCACAAGTCCTAAAACCATCAAGCTAAACTACTCGTTGTCGGAACCCACATCCAAATCCTCAAGGCCATCCAGGGTGGATCTGTCAAAGGGTGGTGCGTATATATCATCTGAATAGGATTGCGTCCAGGCATGGTGCTCGAGTCGAGCCAATCGGGTGCTCAAGTCATTCATGCAGTCAAATATGGCTGAGAAGACTTGACGAGTACCTCTCGGGGCACGCTGTCTCAGGGGCAAACCAACTGAGGGTGTTGCTCGGGCATCCAATGCTTCTTCTTCTGCCACTCGATCTTCCCAAACTCGCTCATCGGCTGAAGGGGGAGGCACTGGTGGGTCACGGGGATGGGGACTAATATGACGACTCCCGGGATTACGGTACCAAGCACCTCACGAGAAAATAAAATACATGCCTTGCATGGCCTGGGGTGTGAGCATCTATGTGGATGTGGGGAGGAAGGAAGTCTCACCAGTGAGGTCGACACCGTGGGCCACCAAAATCCGGGAGATGATGATAGGAAAGGGGGCATATGGTGTCTTATTCTTGGTGGGATCAATATGGGCGACCGAACGCATATGAGAGATCATGATCGAAGCCACCAGAATTGCAGGAATGGCCCCCAACCATTCAACATCTTGTCGATGATATACAGATCCATATGGCAGACCTCATTGTTCTCGGCCTTCCTCGGAATAATGTTTGCTCCCGTGAACTAACTGATAAGGCGATCAAGAAGTGGGAGGGACGTCGGAAGGACGCTGGAGCGGGAACCGGTTTGGGATGGTAAATAATGTAAGACGGCTCCGTGTCTGAGGGATCCAGAATGTGATGTCCGACAGGAAAATATCTAACTGATTGAAAACCACCAGAGACCCGTCATTGGGGACATTCAATATAACGGCTAGAGCTCTGCTGGTTAACTCAATCATGACCCCTTTGACATAAGTGCGAATATGTTGCATCCCGGTCTTGTCCTTGTCCTCGAAATTCGCATAGAACTACTAGACCAACTCAGGGTAATAAGGGCCAGTGATGTCCAAGAGGGGTCTCCAACCGAATTTATCAAATTCCGCCCTAAGTGGCACCTCGTGATCGATCCGTGGATGAATTTAACGTTCAACAATCACGAAGTTGTCATTAACCGCCGAGCACAACTCAAAATTTTCACGGCTGGTAAATCGAGAGGCATCAAATGCTAACATGGCGGAACCAGAAGAGGATGAGGCACTGCCTCGCGCGCGATTATTACTCAGTTTTCGAGGAGGCATTCCGACTCAATCAAATAGATCCAAGCACACAACCAATCTTAGTCACAACAACCCTGTCAATTTCGGACAAGTAGACCAAACCAATTAACGAGCTTATCCCTATGCACCGATAATAAACCAACATCCAATGGGAATCAATCGATAGGAAATATGCTCAAACAATAAATTATCCCGAAAACAGCACTAATAGTGGTAACAATTCAACCTAAGAACAATCAAAGTCCAACAACCCAACAACCGAAAAACAAAACCCAATCAAAAACCGAAATAACAAGCAAGAATCATACGCGTGGCACAAAATCACCAATAATGATAATCGGATATTGGAATGAAGGTGTAGCCACGCTTACCGGAAGGAAAATGTGAGGGTGGTGGCACACGGTGGTAGGTGTCCCGGTGATGATGGTGTGCGGTGGAAAATGGCGGGAAATGGCGATGACACAGAGTGGTGGTGGTCGACGGTGATGGTGGTGAGCGGTGGTGGTAGGCGATGATATTGAGTGGTGGAGGAGAAGGAACCAGAATTATTGATTTAGGGATTGAGGGATTTTCAGATTTTGGGAGGCGGCAGTCGGGTTCTTATTCTGAATCTGTCAAAAATAAGAGATACGGACCCCGTATAAGGGTCCGTTTACAGGTCCGGGTGTATGCGTGAAAAGGAAAAATATGGAAGTGGTGAACACGGACCCAATGTAGGGGTCCAGATACTGGTCCGTGTAGGCTCTGGAAATCGGCATGTCGGAAATACTTTGACACGGACCCCGTGTAGGGGTCTGGATATGGGTCCGTGGAGACACTGGAAAAAGCAGTCTCAAGATTGACGAAAACGGACCCCGTGTGGAGATCCGTCTAGTGGTCCGGACACCAAATTTTTTTTAATTTTTATTTTTAAGGGTACCTTACACACACTTCGAACCAGACACATACTTCGAAGCCAGGAATTAACAATTCTATAAATATACATATCCAAATTGAAACTCGATCAAGCACACAAGATGCAAGAATTGTATAGAAACTTCCCTGGCCTATTTGACGTTCTCAGTCCGCTGGTCACAATAGAATCCCCCCACACTTGAGAAATCTCACCGCTAGTGAATAACCTACATGCACCACCACTCACTGAGATTAGCTCGAGAGATATACATAAAACAAAATGAAAGAAAACCAAATTAAAGATGAAAGAAAAATAAAACCAAACACTGGGTTGCCTCCCAGCAAGCACTAAATTTATAGTCTATAGCCCTAATGTATTCTCTTATTAAATTTGGATCCTGCAGATCCACGGTATTCGGTTCATTGGGTATAGTACCACCATGATAAACCTCCAGCATATGCCCATTCACCTTGAATGCTCCAGTTGCTTCACTAGTGATATCCACTGTCCCGTAAGGGAAAACTTGCGTGATGGTGTATGGTCCTGACCATCGTGAACGCAACTTGCCTGGCATCAACTTCAGTCGAGAATTGTATAATAGTACCAGTTGTCCTGTAATGACAATGTGCTATCCCGATCTTGGGCTCCCTCGGGGGCCTTGTCCCATCTTGGGTTCCCACTGGGGCCTTTTCCCTCACGGGCTTTCCCATGCATCATTACTCATAGGACTCTCCACATCAGGTTGGTGGAGTGATACCTCCCCAAGTCTCGAACCCATGACCTCTTGGCATAAGTACATAGTTCAAAGAGACTTGGTACCCGTTGAGTCCTATGAGTAATGATGCATGGGAAAGCCCGTGAGGGAAAAGACCCCAGTGAGTACCCAAGATGGGACAAGGCCCCCGAGGGAGCCCAAGATCGGGATAGCTCCTGGTCGTTATAATAAAAAGCTTCTTTTATTGTAACGACTATGGGCTATCCCGATCTTGGGCTCCCTCGGGGGCCTTGTCCTATCTTGGGTTACCTCTAGGGTCTTTTCCCTCAAGGGCTTTCCACATGCGTCATTACTCATAGCTACTAGCCCAACTGGTACCAAGTCTCTTTGAACTATGTACTTATGCCAGGAGGTCATGGGTTCGAGACTTGGGGAGGTATCACTCCACCAACCTGGTGTGGAGAGTCCTATGAGTAATGACGCATGTGGAAAGCCCGTGAGGGAAAAGGCCTCAGAGGGAACCCAAGATGGGACAAGGCCCCCGAGGGAGCCCAAGATCGGGATAGCCCATGGTCGTTACATGTCCCACCACAATGGACGATGTTCTGATCATGCCAACGTTTGGTTTTCTCTTTGTAAAGCTTGGCGTTCTCATAAGCATCCAATCTAAACTCATCCAATTCATTCAGTTACATCACTCTCTCATCACATGTGGCTTTAGCATCAAAATTCAAAAATTTAGTAGCCTAATAAGCCTTATGTTCAAGTTCTATGGGTAGGTGACACGACTTCCCATACAATAATCTAAAAGAAGACATGCCAATGGGGGTTTTAAAAGCAGTGCGGTAAGCCCAAAGTGCATCGTTGAGTTTTCTAGACTATTCTTTCCTTGAAGCACTGACAGTCTTCTCAAGAAAGCGTTTAAGTTCTCTGTTTGATACCTCGACTTAGCCACTAGTTTGAGGGTGATAAGGTGTGGCTACCTTATGTCGGACCCCATACTTAGCTAACAGACTGTCAAATTGACGATTACAAAAATGAGTACCCCCATCGCTAATAATGGCTCTAGGTGTGCCAAAACATGAGAAAATATTTTTCTTGAGAAATTGAATGACAACCCTAGAATCATTAGTTTTGCATGCAAGTGCCTCCACCCATTTAGACACGTAATCTACAGCCACCAAAATATACTTGTTCCCATAAGAAACTGGGAACAGATCCATGAAATCTATACCCCACACATCAAATATCTCACACACCAAAATACTATTGAGAGGCAATTCATGTCTCCTAGAGATATTACCTGTGTGCTGACAATTTGGACATTTTATAACATATTCATGTGCATCCTTAAACAGAGTAGGCCAATAAAAACAAGATTGGAGGACTTTTGACGCAGTTCTAGTTGCCCTAAAATGGCCTCCAGCCGGACCGGCATGACAATGAAACAAAATTTCACTTACCTCTTCCTGGGAAAACACATCTCCGGATTATACCGTCTGCACATATTCTAAAAAAATAAGGATCCTCCCACAAATAATAATTCAAATTTGAGAAAAATTTCTTATTTTGCTGATAAATAAAGTGGGGAGGAATGAACTTACTAGATAGATAATTAACAAAATCGGCATACCACGGTAAACTATTGACCTCAAAAATTTGTTCATCCGGAAAATCATCGCGAATAATTTCATTGTCTTGACTTGGATTCTCCAAATGTGAGAGATGGTCTGCAACTTGGTTCTCTGTCTCCTTCCTATCGATTATCTCCAGGTCAAATTCTTGCAACAGAAGAATCCAGCGAATCAGCCTCGGCTTTGCACCCTTTTTGCCATCAAGTATTTCAAGGATGAATGGTCAGTGTGCACTACAACGTTGCTCCCTATCAAATATGATCTAAATTTATCTAGAGCAAAAACCACAGCAAGAAGCTCTTTCTCGGTACTGGCATAGTTCAGTTGGGCAGCTGACAGTGTCATACTAGCATAGTAGATGACATGGATGCATTTTCCCTCTTTCGACCCAGAACTGCCCCCAGAGCTGGGTCGCTTGCATCACACATCACCTCAAATGGTGACCCCCAGTCAGGCGCTATCATCATAGGTGCGGTGATCAATTTCTCCTTCAAAACCGGAAATGCCTGCACACACTCATCAGAAAAATCAAAGCGCACATTTTTTATCAGCAAATTGGTTAGTGGCTTAGCAATACAAGAAAAATCTTTTATAAAGCGTCTATAGAACCCTGCATGTCCTAGAAAACTACGCACTCCTTTGATGTTTTTTGGGGCTGGGAGTTTCTCAATTACTTCAATTTTGGCCTTATCAACTTCAATTCTTGTTTCTGAAATTTTGTGCCCTAACACAATTCTCTCTCTCACCATGAAATGACATTTTTCCCAATTTAAAATCAAATTTGACTCCTCACATATCTCCAAGACTTTAGACAGGTTGATCAAACAAGTATCAAATGAAGAGCCAAAGACAGCAAAATCATCCATGAATATTTCAATAAAATCCCCAATCATGTCGTGAAAAATTGCCATCATGCATCGTTGGAAAGTTGTTGGTGCATTACATAGACCAAATGACATTTGTTTATATGTAAATGTCCCGTAAGGACAGGTAAATGTGGTTTTCTCCTGATCTTCAAGGTTAATGGGAATTTGCATATAACCCGAATAACCATCCAGGAAACAGTAAAAAGAATGCACAGCTAACCTTTCCAACATTTGATCAATAAAAAGGAGGGGGATGTGGTATTTACGGGTGGAGTCATTAAGTTTTCTATAATCAATGCAAACACGCCACCCTGTAACAGTTCTAGTGGGAATTAACTCATTGTTATCATTTTTTACGACAGTGATCTCACCCTTCTTTGGAACAAGTTGTAGTGGACTCACCCACTATCAAAAATCGGGTAAATAATACCTGCGTCCAGTAGCTTTATCACCTCTTTCTTGGCCACTTCTTGCATAGCTGGGTTTAGACGCCTTTGAGGTTGGGTATATGTCTTGTGGTCGGCCTCCATCAGAATTTTGTGCATGCACATGGATGAACTGATCCCCTTGATGTCTGCAATACTCCAAACTATGGCTTTGATATGTTTCCTTAGAACTCGCAACAGCTTTTCTTCTTCCGTCTCTGTCAAAGTAGAGGAAACTATCACTGGCAGTTTATCGTTATCAAGAAAAAATAGATATTTCAAGTGCCAAGGAAGGTGTTTCATCTCTAGGATTGGGACTTCTTCGATGGATGATTTTAAAGGTCTTGGGACATGGCCAAGCTCCCCAATCCTAGAGTTTACCGTTTTTGAAATCGATCTGCCTGCTTCCAGATAATGAATACATTCGTCCAGCTCTCGACTTCCCAATTCTTGTGGGCATGAATGAGTCAAACAAACCGCCAAAGGATCCTCACACATTAATCCCTGCAAACCACACTCAACGAACTCGTCAGTAGCATCAATTCTAAAGCAATCAGATGTATCATTGGTGTATTTGATGGATTGAAAAACATTAAATATCATACTCTCATCATTCAGTCTTAAAACTAGCTCACCCTTATGCACAACTATCAAGGCCCTTCCGGTGGCTAAGAATGATCTCCCTAAAATAAGAGGAATCTCTCGATCCTCTTCCATATCTAACACAACAAAATCGACCGGAAAAATGAACTTGTCAACTTTTACTAACACATCCTCTACAACTCCCCTTGGATATTTAATTGATCTATCAACCAATTGTAGAGAAATTGTAGTTGGCTTCACTTCACCTATTTTCAGCTTCTCAAAGCATGAGTACAGCATCAAGTTAATGCTTGCAACTAGGTCAAATAAAGCTTTACTAAAAAATGAAGTTCCTATGGTACAAGGAATAGATAAGCTACCTGGGTCCTTAGCTTTTGGAGGCAACTTATTTTGTAAAATTGCAGAACATTCCTCTGAAAGTTTCACTGTCTCATAATCCACCAGTTTCCTCTTGTTTGATAGAATCTCCTTAAGAAATTTTGCATAGGAAGGCATTTGAGCTAAAGCCTATGCAAACGGGATATTTATGTAAAATTTTTTTAAAATCTCAAGGAATTTTGAAAATTGAGTATCCAGTTGCAGTTGCAGTTGCTTTGCTCTTTGGGGAAACGAAGTGAATTAATATCAATAGTGGGTTTGAGTTTAGAGACTTATTTTTCTCATTTGCGTCCTCGGACCTTTGCTTGGATGAACCCTTTTCTTTCAAATCATCTCCAACATCAACTATTTCTTGCTTCATGGGAGACGTCACCGTGACTGCATTGACACCCTTCGGATTCTTTTACGTGTCACTAGGTAGTGAACCTGGAGCTCGTGTGGCCATTTGTGTCGTCAACTGCCGTAGTTGAGTCTCTAACATTTGCATCATGACATCATGATTTTGCCATCTCATCTCATTCCCGGCTATGTACTTGGCGAGCATATCCTCAAGATTTGACTTGATATCTTGTGGATTGAAACGGGGTGGCATAGAAGGTCCAATACCTTGCGGAGGTTTAGGTGGTTGCTGAGGAGGCTTTTGTTGTGTAGGATGTTGTGGATGGTTGAAATATGGTTGCTCAACAGGATTATCTGATGGCCTCCACCCAAAATTCGGATGACTCCTCCAGCCCGGGTTATATGAGAAACTGTATGGATTATATTGTTGCCGACCTTGCTTTCCCACATAATTCACTGAGTCCCCTCCAAAGCACTGTATTCCCTCACAAGACATATCTGGCATGAATTGCATGTCACTAGATGATCCACTAACTATCTCAGCGTTTCCTTGAATTTGATTTACTGGCTTGACTGGTATTGATCTATTTGTTTGTAACTGTGCCATCTGATGTGTCAATCCATCAAGCTTTGATGTGATTGTTGTCAAAGCATCCATTTCAAGGAATCCGACTTTCTTCTCCCTTCTGTTGTCTTGCCAGCCTCCATTGCTTTCTGCCATATTAGATATGATTTCAAGTGCTGCGATTGGTGTTTTCCTGTATAAGCTACTGTTCGCTGCTGTATCAATCATAGATCTCACAGATGGATCCACCCCGTAGTAGAACATCTCAACCAGCTGGCCTATCGAGAAAACATGTCTCGGGCACATTCTCAACATCTTCTTAAACCTTGCCCATGCTGAATTCAATGATTTTTCATCTCTCTGTCTAAACGATGTGATTTCATTTCGCAATTGTGTAGTCTTAGTTGGGGGAAAATACCTGTGCATGAAGACCTCGACTAATCCATCCCATGTAGTGATAGAACCAGCTGTAAGGTCTCGAAGCCACTCCATAGCTTCTCCTTGCAGGGAGAATGGGAATAGTCTGAGTCGAATGGCATCAGTACCCACCCCATTGCACTTGATTGTATCACAGATCGTCAGAAAATTCTCCAGATGTGCATTGGGATCTTCAGAGGGTGATCCTCCGAATTTGACTTGGAATTGAATCATCTGGATGATGGCCGGCTTAAGTTCGAATGTATTTTCTTGAATTTTAAGGTGGACAATACTAGAGCCATAACCTCCAAACGCTGGTCGATGAAGCTCCATTAAAGTACGATCATCCTCTTCTCCGGCCATGTCTTCAAATTCTGGTTTAAGGTCTATTTCAGATTCCTCTTCAGATTCGAATTCAAGAGCCAAGTTGTTGTTCCTTCGAGCTCTACGGATGCGGCGGAGAGTGCTTTCAATCTCTAGATCGAGTGGCACTAGATTTTTGAAACCTTGAGCACGGCTCACGAGCTAAACTCCTGCAATCAAAATTCAAGTGCACAATTCAAGCTCCTAAGGAGTGTAAAAATATGAAACAAAATTAATTAAAATACCAAAGATTTAAAAATAAAACTAAAAAAAAACTAAGAATAATTGCCTAGTTTCAAATAAATAATTTATCCTAATATTAAACAGATAGTCCCCCGGCAACGGCGCCAAAAACTTGACCGGTTAATTCAGTTGGGAATACATCTAGCATGCGGACTAGGTCAAGTTATAGTAAATGGACTATGCGTCCAAGTATCGATCCCACAGAGACTATTATTTAAGCACTAAGATTTAAATTATTCAATTTAATCTAAGCAAACAATAACAAACGATTTGGAGCTAATTTAAACTAATTAAATTAAACTAGATTATGCTAAATTAATAACTAAGATCAAATTTGCAGAACAGGTTGAAAGATTTTCAATTTCAACAAAATGACGAACATACAACGGTATCAAACTTTGATTATTACCATATATTGGAATTATCTAACTACGGATTATTCAACGTCACAATGTAATTCCCTAATTCAATTACAAATCTATTTCTAGACTTTATAAGCCCATTTTCATTTAACAGTCCAATTATTTTTAATTGAATTTAATTAAACAAAAACGCATTTATCAATGATGGAATCACAGCTGTCGCCTAAAATTGCACATTGAAACCGAATACTATTTTTAGTCGGTTTAACCGTGTGTTGATTAATATTTTTGAAGCTAAATTCAACCTATTCTCTTTCGAGTCAAGATCAAACAACAAACATACAAATAATTGGCCAAATTAAGTGCAAGGAATTTATGCAAACATAAATCAATAACATAAAATAAATTCATAAATCAATTAATCCAATAAATGAACAAATTCAATAGTTTGACCCTATCGTGATCCCGATCACAAGAAAAATTACTCCATAAATTCAAAACTAGAAGAAAATCTAATATTCGAATTCAATAATAAAAATAAGAACATAAAAGAAGATAAAATCTCAGCGATGATGCGCGAATCTTGCTTGTGAAGTGCGTTTCCCTCTCGTTTTCTCCAAGCTCTAGCCGCCGCTTTAAAGTGTCAAAAGCTCTTTTCTCGTTTAGGTTTTCCTCTTTTTTATATCTCCTGCCAAAAAGCCTCCAAAAACATGTTATTTTTGAGCCCATAAATAATTATATTCCAAAATTTCCGAAAATCTGTGCCAAATCTTAAGCTGATATCATAGGGCACGGACCCCGTGTATACCTCAGGATCAGGGTCCATGCCTCTTCGTGTAAAATCCGCCCGAGAAACCATGGACACAGACCCCGTGTAAGAATCCAGAGTGGGGTCCGTGTAGACTCTGTAATTTTCATTCTCGGAAGGTAATGGACACGGGTCCCGGGTACAGTTCCGGAGTGGGGTCCGTGTAGACTCTTTATTTCTCTTCTTTGGGCTTCTATGACGCAGACCCTTACACGGGGTCCGTGTAGAGGTCTGTGTCAGTTCTTTGTGCTATTCCATATTTTCCGGATGTTTCTGACATAGCATTGCGAAGCTTGGCTTTCTTTCCCTTTCGTTGGCTTTTATCACTTTTTGGTCAAACCTGCAAATAGCAATGATACAACGAATTAAGCGCAAAACTCAGATTAACAACGCCAGATAAGCGTGAATATGACAAAATAAAGTCCCGAAAATGCTATAGAATTCGTGCTTATCAGACGTCTCGGCAGCCAGGATCCAGTGCCAGGGGAGATTCAAGAAATTCCTCGCGGGGTGATCCTAGTAGAAGAAGCGATCCAGAGCCTAAGAGGAAAAGGACTTCACCACCTGTCATGGTGGTAATCCAGATTATCTCTGGAGGCTCCACTGATGGAGATTCTAATCGGGCAAGGAAGTCGAGAAGCAGGCGAGATTGCATGGAGGTGGAAGGGGTGAGAAGGAGTAAGACATTGATTAGCTTTGGCCCTGAAGATCTGAAGGGTGTCAATCTTCCCCACAATGACGCCCTGGTGATCCAAGCCAGAGTAGCCAATTATGATATTCTAAGGGTGTTTGTGGACTCGGGCAGTTCTGTTAATGTAATTTTTAAGGATGCCCTGGTACAAATGGATCTGCAGGGATATCAGTTTGAGAATGTGGAGACTATGTTTTTCGGCTTTGCTGGGCATGTTGTTTATCCAGAGGGGGAAATTGTCCTGCCTTCGACTTTAGGCACCCGGGAACTTAAGAAAACCGTGATGACCACTTTCACTGTGGTGGATTTTCCATCATCATATAACATCATTTTGGGGCGGCCTGCCATGAACGAGCTAAGGGCTGTAGCATCCACCTACCACCAGAAGATTAAGTTTCCCGTGGGGAGCCGAGTGGGTGAAGTCCGGAGATCAACCTTCTTCCCAGAAGTGTTATGTGGAGGCATTCCGGGGGGACCAGAGTAAGGCTAGAAGGGAGGGAAAGAAGTTGAGAACTAGTGAGGAAGTGGGAAAAAAAGTAGAAGAAGGTGAAATACATTTTTAGCTAAGGAAGAGCAAGAGGTGGTAGAGATTGGGTCAGGCAAGCAGATCAGGGTGGCTCGGGACCTCAATGCATCCACCCGGGTCAGTCTGATTAATTGTTTAAGAACTAATATTCATGTTTTTGCCTGGTCCCAGCAGGAATTGACAGGGATCTCACCCTTGATAGCTGAGCATCACTTGAATATCCTCCCGGGATCTCACCCGATGAAGCAAAAGAAGAGGCAATATGGTTCTGAGAAGGACAAAGTTATTGATGTACAGGTGAAAGATCTGCTGCAAGCCGGCCACATTCGGCAATTTCCTACTTGGCTCTCCAATGTGGTGTTGTGCCAAAGTCCACCGGGAAGTGGAGAATGTGCGTGGATTTTCGGGACCTCAACAAAGCTTGCCCTAAGGACCACTATCCCCTGCCTAGGATTAATCAATTGGTGGACTCCACCTCGAGCTATGGACTGCTGATCTTCATGGATGCTTACCAAGGGTATCATCAAATCCCCTGGCCAAAAGTGATCAAGATAAAGCCTGTTTCATCACCTCGGGGGGCACATTTTGCTACGTTGTTATGCCTTTCAGGTTAAAGAATGCCGGGGCCACCTATCAACGTCTCATGAACAAAGTGTTTGAGAAGCAATTGGGCAGGAATGTAGAGGTGTACGTGGATGATATCTTGGGCAAGTCCAAGGAGGTTGCGTATTTTATTCCTGATTTGGATGAAACTTTTGCCACCCTTACTCATTATGGAATCAAGTTTAATCCGGCCAAGTGTATTTTTGGAGTAAAGAGTGGAAAATTTTTATGTTTTGTAGTGACAGACCTGGGGGATCGAGGTGAATCAGGAGAAGGTCAAGTCTGTGCTGAGTATGTCATCTCCTCGATCTATCAAAGAAGTGCAGAAACTGACCGGGAGGATTGCTTCTCCTTTTCGATTTATATCCCAATCAGCACATAGGAGCTATCTTTTTTTCCAGGTCTTGCGGAAGGCCCAACAGTTCGGATGGGACGAGAAGTGTGAACAAGCCTTCCGGGATCTTAAGAATCACTTAGCAGAGCTCCCTGTGCTGGTAAAGCCAGAGCCCGGGGAAAAATTATTTGTTTATCTCTCTACTACACAGTATGCTGTCAGTTCAGTACTAATAAAGGCAGAAGGCTCTGATCAGAAGCCTGTTTATTACGTCAGCCATGCTTTAAGAGGCCCCGAGCTCCGGTATAGTGAGGTAGAGAAGATAGCACTGGCTTTGATTATGACTGCCAGAAAGATGCGGCCTTATTTCCTGTAGCATCAGATCATTGTGCTCATTAATAGTCATTTCGGGAGGATCATGACTCATTCAGAAGTATCCGGGCAGATGATCAAATGGACAGTGGAGTTGGGGGAATATGACATTGAGTATAAACCCCGGGTTGTCATCAAAGCACATGCTCTATCAGATTTTTATCCGAGATGGTTCAACCAGATGAAGATGGAGTATGGAGAGTTTTTGTGGATGGGGCGTCTAGATTTTCTGAATGTGGGGTAGGAATGGTAATAATAGCTCTCTCGTTAGAGAAGATTAAGCTGGCCCTAAGAATTGATTCTCAGGTGACTAATAACGAGGCAGAGTACGAAGCTGTTCTTGCCGGCATCTGAGCTGCCCGGGAGATTGGAGCTTCTCAGATTTTTTTGTACTCTGATTCACAACTGATCACTCAACAGATAAAGGGCATTTATGAAGCTAAAGATGACAGGATGCTTAAATATCTACAGATCATAAAAGCCCATGCAGAAATTTTTGTGGATTGGAGCATTAAACAGATACCCCGGGAAGAGAATGGGGAAGCAGATGCTTTGGCAAAAATGGCCGCTTCTTTATCAGAAGTCAGCACCCGGGATGTATTGCATGTTTCCCGGATAGTCCTCTCCACGGAAGAAGAAACATTGACAGCACTAGAGGATTCCTGAATGACACCCCTGATCAAATTCATTGTAAGCAATGAATTGCCTGAAGACAAAGCTCGAGCTCAGAAAATCAAGAGACAAGCTCCCAGGTTTGTCCTCTTAAATAATGTATTGTATAGGAGATCATTTCAGGGACCTCTATTGAAGTGCTTATCTTCGGGGGAGGTGGAATATGTCCTCCTGGAAATTCATGAAGGGTGTTGCGGAGAGCATCTTGGAGGAATAGCATTTGCCCGGAAAGTAATGCTTGCTAGATTCTGGTGGCCAACTATAAGCCAGGATTCTGCCCGAGTGGTCCAGGCTTGTGACGGTTGTCAACATCATTCAAATTTTCAGCACAGCCCGGCCACTCCCATGAAGCCTATCTGGGCCTCTTGCCCCTATGATCAATGGGGTATGGACATTGTGGTTCATTTTCCGATTGCTCGGGCTCAGAAGAAGTTTCTTTTGGTGGCTGTGGATTATTTTTCTAAATGGGTATAAGCCGAGCCCTTGGCCAAGATCACTGAGCATGAAGTTTTAAAGTTTCTATGGAAGAATATTGTGTTCCGATTTGGAGTCCCCATGAGACTAATCTCAGATAATGAGAGACAATTTTCGGGAAAGGAGATCACAATTTGGTGCCAGGAAATGAAAATCACCCAGTCATTCACCTCTGTTGCTTATCCTCAGGCCAATGGTCAAACAGAAGTAGTGAACATGATTATTGTGGAAGCATTAAAAACAAGGCTATAGGGTAAGGAAAAAGACTGGGTGGAGGAATTGCCTAGTATTCTCTGGGCATATAAAACTACTCCTCGGGCACCTACTAAACATACTCTTTTAATCTGGTGTATGGTTCTGAAGCAGTTCTTCCAGTTGAAATCGGACAAACTTCTGCCCGAGTAGAATCTTACCCGGGTGATAATGATCAAAGACAGGCAATGGAATTGGATTTAGTAGAAGAAAAGAGAGAGCGGGCTCTGATTCAAATTGAAGCTTACCGAGGTCGGGTTATGAAATCATACAACAGGAAAGTCCGAATCCGAGACTTTCAAGAAGAGGATCTAGTCATGAAGAAAGTCAACCAGCTGGGGATGTGGGAAAACTGGAAGCTCAGGGCCTTACAAAATAACCCGGAAGGTTAGCTCATGAGCGTTTTATCTTGAAGATGCTCAAGGACGTTTTCTCAAAAGACCCTGAAATGTATTTCATTTAAAGAAATACTATGCTTGACGGATGTAATTATTTGTTTGACGATATAATGAAAGTTCTGATCTTCTCAATAAGTGTTTGAATATGATTGTTATAATTAAGTCCGAGAGGTACAAAGCCCCGGTTAAACCCAAGTCCCGGGACATGATCCCTGGTCCAAGGCTCCGTACCTTGGTTATTAATCAGCCCAGGGCACCACACCCTGGCTTGGGGCACCGCACCTCGACCATTCCCAAGTCCCAAGACATGATCCCCGGCATAAGGCTCTGTACCTTGGTTATTAATAAGCCCAGGGCACCACACCCTGGCTCGGGGCACCACATTTGACCATTCCCAAGTCCCGAGACATGATCCCCGGCCCAAGGCTCCGTACCTTGGTTATTAATAAGCCCAGGGCACCACACCCTGGCTCGGGGCACCACACCTCGACCATTCCCAAGTCGTGGGACATGATCCCCGTCCCAAGGCTCCATACCTTGGTTATTAATAAGCCCAGGGCACCATACCCTGGCTCGGGGCACCACACCTCGACCATTCCAAAGTCCCGGGACATGATCCCCTGTCCAAGGCTCTGTACCTTGGTTATTAATAAGCCCATGACACTACACCCTGGCTCAAGGCACCACACGATTAGTTCTATTAACCGGGTATTGAAAAGTTACTAATGCATTATTTGAAGCACAAAAGGTAAAAAAAGTCAAGGTGAAAATAGTAGAATTTCATTAAAATAGCCCGGAGGCAGGAATTACAATGAAAATTGCAAAAATAAAAAAAAAGAAACAATTACAACAATCCTACTCTAAGTCCATTTTCTCGGACCCTGGCTATTCTTTTTCGTCTTGGGAGTCTTTCTTCTCCTCTTCCCCATCCTTTGGGAGCGATACAATGGCATGTCCGAAGTCAGGAAAATTTGTCTTATCCTTGGGCAGGAGCCCGGCCTCTTCAAATTGTTCCCGACATTTATTAAAATCGGTCTTGAATAGAGGATAAGCCCGATCTTCTACAGCGACCTTAAATTCTGGGGAGAGGAGGAAGGAGGTTTGTAATTGCTCCCTGTTCTGTTCGGCTTCAGCCAGGGCCCTTTCAGCAGCTTCTGCATGGGACATTTTCTCTTCCATGCCCTCCATCAAAGATTCGCTCTTGCCTTCAAGGATGGAGAAGTGTCCCTGAAGGGTCTCCTCCCCGATGAGGCCTTCGTTGATATCTTCCCGGGCCTTCTCCAGCTCTTGGTTGACCTTATCCAAGTCAGCACGCAAGCCGGCCACTTCGTCTGTATGAAGTGCTCAAACCCGAGACAATTCCTCTTGAATTCGCTCTTGGATATCCTGGAATTGCCGGGCTCGGTTATTGGAAAAGGTGGCTGCGGTGGCTACTTCTTCAAAGGCCGAGATCATCAGCTGGATGCCCTGTGCAAAATAAGTTAGTAAAAAAAAAGATGGAAAAGAGAAGAGACGAGGCAAAACAACTTACTGCCAGGATCTTGTTGGAACCATCGAAAAGTTTTGGTGTGGCTCGGGAGCTCCTTAGGTGCTCCTCCTCATGCGGGATGAGGTTTTGTTTGAAAATCTTGAGCCCAGTAGGAGTACCTCCTTCCAAAAGATGTTAGCCTGAGTGGGCTAAGTAGAAGTGAGAGGCCCCTGGGAGGGCTCTTGTGTAGGCTGTTGGCGGGGAGGGGTGGTCGATTGGTTTGCTCGGGAGGATCCTTGATCTCCTTCCTGGTTACCCTCAACCAGGATCAGCTCGGGGCTCGTAACAGCCTTTCGCTTCCTTTGGAGGAGAGGAACGTGGTCTTCGGAGTTTGAGATTTCTATCCATGACCCCTCTCGTTTTTGTTCAGTGTTTGCCTTGGCTAACTCCTTTAGCCGGGCCGCCTCCTCTTTGGCCAGTCTTTTCTTCTCGGCAGCCACTTTTCGGGCTGCCATTTTCTTTTCTTTGGCTACCCTCTCAGCCTCCCACTTCTTGAGGAATGCCTCTTGCATCTTATCTGCATAAGGAACAAACACAGTTATTAAAAGTTAAGTGTGCGAATTGAAATAAGGTGTGATGACCCGTATTTCGTATTAATAATTCTAACTGTGATGACCCGTATTTCGTATTCATAATTTTACGGAATTATTAAAAATTTTCTCTTTAAATAAATAAACTTGCAACGTATAAAAAATTTCGTAAAATAACCCAACGGTTTAACATAAACATAGCAGCGGAAACTGAATAATGTTTTAAACAATAACTTAAAATATATAAAAGTTAGAACAAGAGTTTGAACATAAAACTGAATAACTAAACGTGAGGTCCTCGGGTTCGTACTACCGCCGATCCGAGCTAACTCACTGGTCCCCGTCCTCAGCCTCTGAATCGTCAGTACCAACATCAATCAAGTCTAGTGAGTCTAAAGACTCAGCATGCATATATCGTGAATAACAAGTAAATATATCATAAAATCTCATGCCATGTAAAGATATCATATCGTAAAGCATAACGTGAAAAATCGTGTCATGAATAATTATAAATACGTGCATAACTGAAAAATCATACGTAAAATGTTTGTTCGATAGAGCCATGTCATAAAATAGCATATCATAATTTTCTGTTGAGATAATGTTCTACGCAAGTGGCCCATAACGTAACATAACATAACATGCTCGTCTGATCAGACTAAACCACAGTATACTGGGCGGTAGAGATCATCACATCCCTTGGACTGGATACCCGTACCCTTACATAAACATAAACTGGTCGTAGGTCACCAGGTGAAGTAATAATCCCATAAGCTGCAATCCCATAAGCGTGAAGTGGCCACAAGACATATCGCATATATTTCAAATATAAACTTTTATATTTTTATGCACGTAATATAATTAAATTTCCGTGTTATTTTACCAATTGGGTTGGATCGTTCCCAGGCTCGCTGCGATCTAATTCTAACATGAGAACCATGAAAATAAACTTAACTTGACCAACATATCATAACCGAACCGAAAACGAGACAATTACGCCCAACAACTTAGTATCTAACAATGACTCCGTACCAACCCAAACCATCGTTTAGTCATGATTAAAATACGCCTAAAATACAGGAAAATAAATACCAAGGGCTGTAATACACGAAAATTTGTGCATGGAGGCCAAAATCATGAAACGCTCTTTCGAGAGTCACTTTGGCACATCGCACCGTAAATTTTCGTACGACCTCTAAACTTAACCAATTCACAAACGGATAAAAACATAACCTTCCTAACTCAATGAGGTACTGTCCAGTCCAATACCTTAGGCTGAAAGCCAACCAAGAACTCGAAACACACCTCTGAACCGAAGCTCAAAGCTGCTGTCCAAAAATTCCAGCAGCAGCAACTGTGCTTGTATCGCTTTGTTTACGAGGCTATTGGCCATTGGGGCTTGAACCACCAACCATAGCCTCTTCACAACATCCTAAGGTATGGTTTTAACCATGGCTAAGGGCCCTAGGCCAACCACAATCCAAGCCAACACCTACGACGATTCCAAGCTTCATCCGAGAACACACATGGCACGCGTGGGGGTGTTGCTTGTTTTTGCAGTCATGGATCATTCCAGTGGCCATGTGATCAACCATAGCATGATCTAGACATCATGAGGCATTGTGTGAACCATGGCTAAGGGCTAAAAAGCCAACCAAGATCCACACCAACCTCAAAGAACCGAACCAACTCACACGAAAGGAAATAGAAACCGAAGGGGCTGCTTGTCTTGTTTCTGTCCGAACGATTTGGGACATGGCTCAAGCCACTTAGGGCCGACTTGACCACGTCCTATGCTTTCTAGGGGAGGGTCCTAGCCATGGCTACTGGCCCTAGGCCAGCCATGGCTTGAACATCATCCTACGAAAGCCAATGACAGCAAATGACATACGAATATGACACTTGTTTCTTGCGTACCGAGTTGGGTACCTAACTTACGGTTTTGGGGCTTAAACCCTTGATCAAACTTGACCCTAACACACCCTAGGACATGACAATAAGCAGCCTTGGGAGCCTATGAATCGAGCCACCCTGTACATCAACAAAAACAACCAAACCGTGAGGGCATAGGTGGAAGCCGAAAATCTGCACTATGTTATTTCGAAAATGCTAACATGATTTCGGTTTTTGCTTCAAGTTTCATGCACATATGATGTTTTAAAATAATAATATGACTTGATTGAAGAGAAAAGAATGATAGAAACATGCCTTAAGTTGTTTTTACAATAAACAACACGATACGTCGGACCGGGAGACACGGGAACGGAAATGAAGAAACCTTGTTATTGTTGTTGTCATGGCCAAGAATGGGAGCTCCTAAATCTCTATAATTTCGTGCTAGGTGGAGTGAAGAAGGTGGTGAAGGCTTGTGGTCAAATAAGGTGGTGCATGGAGGAGAAAATGATGTCAAGTTGGGGGGAAACATGCATGATGAATGGGTGGCCTTTGTTTTGTTGTTGGGGGAGTTAAATGGTGTCAAGTTGGGATTGTGCAGAGTGGAATTGACTGAGAGTTGTATTTCCAATTGGTGTAGGATTTGTTTAAGTTTTGCTAAGCAGAATCCTAGGTTAGATAAACTTGATTAAAAGGTTAATTAAGCATAATCTTGATGAATTAAGAAGCCTACAATTAAATTGGTGATTAATTAATTAAAGTAGACTTAAATCCACTTGATTTCATTAAAATAAATTATTTCTTAGCTCGGAATAAATTTAGGAATATTTTTGGATCATAAAATTCATCTCCGATTTTCTATCTCCGGTCCGGTCTCGCGTATATATCTAAAAAGCTAAAATTTGAAATACGCGATTTAAAAATCCTTAAAAATTACGTAAATGATTTAAATTCAATTAAATCAACAATTTCTTAAAATAATAACCATTTAAAAATAAAAAATAGAAATTATGCACATATCTACGCATATTGGTTTTTTTTCGGGTACTATATAAGGTACAGAGAGGAAGAGAATTATCGAGTTGAGAACTCGAGCCAGCCACTTGGTCAATTATCCGATCAGCCGGGTCTTCATCCCGGGCACCCAACCCATAGGCGATAAAATTTTCATTTGAAATCAGGGTGGAGGAAGAATATTTTTGATCCTCTGCCCATTTTTGGCTTTGAAGGAAGGGTTCCTCAAATTTGTAGGCCCGGGGAAGGGCAGGTTGTGGGGGGAGAGAAGGAAGAAACGCGGTTAAACAAGAAAGGGGAGCCGGGAGTTGAATAAAGAAGAATCGTCCTTTCCATCCCTTCTGGAAAGAAAGGATATCATCAAGGAACCTGGCATTTAGCCGGACAGACAGGGAGAATGCATTGTCTCTCAGTCTGCAAACAAAAAAATAGTGTAGAATAAGGGGTTTGATAAGGAGGTTATGCATTTTAAAGAGAACATAGGCCGAGGCCATGATGCGGAAGGAGTTGGGGTGGAGTTGGTTAATAGGCACACCAAAGAACTTGGCGACCTCGATATAAAAAGGAGGGATGGGGAACCGGAGACCATTTCTAATTTGATCCCGGAAAAAAGTGGTATAACCGGGAGGAGGGTTGTCTGCCCTATCAATGGGTCCGGGTATTAAAATTGCAAAAAGTTGAGGGGATAGAGCCAAGAGTCCTAAGTTCATCGTCCACACCCGAGCGTAGTGTGCAGCTCATTGAGGTGAACCAAGGGACTCCTGGGGTTTCCGATTGAGGAGGGGAAGAAACTCAGGCTTTGCTCTTACCTTTGCTCTTTTTCAGAGCTCGGGAAGGGCCATAAAAAGAAGGTTTTGACTGGTGGGCTTTGGGTTTTTTGGAAGTATGGACGGGAAGACGAGGGGGGAGGAGAATGAGATGAATCAGAGCGCAGCGCGGTGGACTCATAACCAGATGAGCCTCGCGCATTGGCCCCTGAGGTGGAGGTGGTGGAATTAGACATGTTTTAAGAGAAAGAATGAGGTACTTAAAAGTTTAAAATGGAGGAGAGAGCTGGAATCTGGAAATCGCCGGAGTAGGAAGGAGCTTGCACGTCGGAGAGTCGAGAGAAAAATTGACAAGAGTTTGGGCAAGATTTTGAATTTGTGAAGTAATTTAATAAATCTGGTTTGCTACTATATTTAGGCGGGAGTGGATGATCTCATCCATTAATCTAAGGACACATGGACGGACAAGATGCACCTCAAAAGTTGTACTAGGAAGAGGAAAGGACGTATACGGATATCAAGGTGTGTCAGACTTATCGTGTTCTCGGAATACGGAACGCTTTCCGACGGGATTAAATGTTAGTGTTAGAGTAGGTGCCCGTCGAGCCAAGTGTTGGCCGAGGGTTCATGATTAAACTCTATGTATGAACAGTTTTTATTTTAATAATATTTGAATTTATCATTTTGGCATTTCTTTATCTGTATACACATGCTAGTTGCATAGATAAAGTTCTTGAATATACAAATGGTAGAAAGAATATGAGATGCTCATATGATGAGTATCATGAAACTCATATTTGGAATACTGTATATTCTAAACAGTTCAAGTCGATTCAGCCGCCACTAAGAAGGATATAGGCCGCTCGAGTTCGAGACTAGTATCTGCGATGTGAGTACCATGTTTCATTGGTAGGGGACATTGTGATGTCCAAGCATACAGATAGGTGCTCCTTGTAGAGTGCACTGAACAACCCTCCATAAAAGGACTTTACAAGTGGTTCTCACTTATCGAGTGGAAAAGTCCTAGTTTATGGTTGTACACCATTAGTCCTTATGACCCGGGACAACATTGAGACTCTATGTTCTAGAATTACACTTTGACTTGTTTACCGACTCTCATGGGGTCATCAGGTGGCAAGGTTGGGTGTTCTGTCGAAACATATAGGAGTCGATGCATTGTAGTCGGGGATTCACCGCTTACCTTCGGGTATGGATATCCTATGTGTTCTCATGTGTATGTAGGTTGAAATCTCTGATCAGAGTATGGTGGTAATTATGAAAGGGGTTTCATAGATTACACCATCGATGCAACTACGACATGACACATAGTATCGATTCATTGACAACTCTCGATAAACCAATGGTTGTCGAATCGATCGGGATATATGAGTTGAAGGGACCGTACTGTACGCTAACCATAATTGAATGGTTTTTGCAGGCACTATCATTTGATACCTAGGGAATCATGTAAGCGATTCTGCTAGGCGTTTAACATGATTGGTTGGGTACTATCAGACTTGAGTTCTGACGTTCTTGTTATCAAGGAGTTGATAAGTAAGAATGGAGCAATTGGGGTATGCTCATATAAAGACATGTTTTGTCCGAATCACATGGAGATGTGAACCCACGGCTAGTTGTATCAATGAATCATTGAGGGCCACACAAGTACTAGCTTTCTAGATCCCGTTGAGAAGTAAAAATAGTTCAATGTGTTGAACGGCTTATAAATGAGTTTATAAGCGTTGAGAAAAATAGAAGTATGACTTCTATGAGAGAAATGTAATTTTTAATTTATGAATGTGTTCCTAAATTAAAAATAGGCCAAGTAAATAATGTATTTGAAAATTGTGATTTTCATAAACATTATTATGGACTAAATTAAATTAATTCAAGTGTTGAATTAATAAAACACTATTGGGCCTAGTAGAGTCCAAATAATTAAATTAATTCAAGTGTTGAATTAATTAAATAACATTGGGCCTTGTAGAGCCAAATTGGAAATAATTATTTAACTAGTGGGCTTGAGTAAAATCAAGTAAAGTTTAATTGGGCTTAAATATGTTTGAGACAATTTAAATAGTCCATGGGCCTTGTAATAGTTACAAGCCCAAGTCACATTGCATGCTTGGGAGGTGAAGAGTTGGGGAATATTTTTGACTAAAATAATGCATGGCATGCAATCTTTTTGGATCAACTTTTTGCACTACCAAGACAACTCTTCCCTCCCTCATTCTACACTATGTTGACCGAAATTTTAGGGAATTTCTCTCCAAGTTTTTTCTCTTCTTTTCTTCTTCAAGTGTTGAGGAAGAAATATTCTTCTCCTTGAAAAATCCTCTTAATTTTCTAGTGCAAATTAAGAGGGGATTTACCTAGTTGGTGGTGGGCGTAATTTTGGAGGTTGGAAGCTTGAAGATTTGTCATCCACTCAAGAGCTAAAGTGTTTACACTTTAGTTGGTGCCATCACCAACCTCAAGAGGTTGATAGGTAACGATTTTCTCAACACCATATGTATGATATTTGGTGTTTGTTGTATTTGCTACACAATATCCTCTTGGTGGCCGAAAATATTCCATAAAGACCAAAATTTTTAACTTCCGTTGCGCTTTCGGTCACCGTAACCGATCCCCTTTCAGTTAGGGTACATATCAGCCTCACATTAGCCCTGTTGCCCGAGGGTACCAAAAACATTTTCAAAGTCCGAGAGACATGAGGCACCGGCATATAATTCAAAGCCTGGTAAATTGAAGCTCTCGGCGTTTCATCCCATCTCTGGGACATTTGAAGCCCCCGATGCTTTTATAAATATGGAGTTGATTATCTTTATATTGAAGACCAAGCATGACTGATCGAGACAGCGAGTAAGACTATAGCCCGACTATTTAAGGATGAGTGGTGATACTCCCATAAGAGCGCGGGTCATGGATGACCCGAGACATTATATAGATAGCCCAAATCAGAGTCAATATGCAGGCTATTTTCTTCAGCAACCAGGTAAGTGAACGCCCGGGATATTTTATTCCAGGGCAATCAAGAGCACGGGCTCTCATACAAATTCTCCGGGAAACTATTCTATTCGGGCCACCTTGAAAACAGTGCCACACTCGAGTGTGTAAGCATGTGATATCTTATCTGTCATAACTATAGGGATTTGACATGTTAGATAAGTTATCAGAAAGTATGGGCAGCCGACTTGCCATACTTAGCAGGTGGGCACGGAAAACAAGATAATGATGAGATTTCCTCCTATAAATAGCAGGTATACTTGTTATTTACTGATCTTGAAATCTTGAATTATCAAGCACTCACATATATCCTCACATACATCGTTTGTGTTCTTTGTCTTCAACCTGCTGACTTAAGCATCGGAGTGGCCACGTCGGACACCCCTCCGGCACCCATTCACGAGTTCATTTCCTGTTTGCAAGTCACAGCTAAAGCCATTATCCTTGCTCAAATTTCCTAAACATAAAATTATCCTCATTATCCAATGGATTGCCCACGTGTCTCGTACTTGATTCACACGGATATCATCAATTGATAATGTGCATTTTATTTTTTTTAACTAAATAATGTTTTTTATATACTATAATAGTTGAATTTTATAAAAATTTATACACTTTCAATACTTTTAAACATCACATGCACTATCACACAAAAATACATATATGGGTGAGCATAAATTGAATCAAAAAAAAAAAAAAAACAAAATCGATTTTTTGGATTGATTTTTAGTCGATCATCGTCTGAATCGAGTTTGAAATCAACTTAATTGAAATAATTCATTTGGTTCATAGTTTAGATTAAAAAAATCCAAACCAGACCGATTTGTTAAATATGAAAAGTATAACATATACAAAGGTATTATTTGTTGTGATTATAACTACATAAACTTTTTAAATATTCGCATATTACAAATTCATAACATTTAATCATTTCATCTCACGAGTCAAGTGGTACGAAACTTTGTTTAAAAACTTAATTTTATAGTAATTGATTTAATTCATTTCTTAAATCTATTAGTTTATCTTAACTATTTCTTAAAATTGTTATTGAATTCCTTAGTTCTTTCTTTTTTTAACCAAAATTTGGGGTGAATGGTATTTGAATAAATTGGTTGATTAATAATGTTGAATTTATAGTGCTTGAAAAAAGAAATATCGGGAAATTTTGTGGCTTTTTGAATGGATCATGATTTGGAAGCACAAGAAAAATTAGAACTACATCAGAATATGTTGGGGGTGAATCTTGAAGATGACAGAAAACCTGCAGGAGGTTAAGGTTAGCGTTGAATACTATGTCCTTAAGAAGAATTTGTTTCGTTTTAATACATCGGTAGTTGGCAATATTCTACCAAGATACAACAACTTCTCGTGTGATATCAACAGATAAAATTACAAGTTCTAAAAAAGAAATTGATAAAAACTTTCTTTGTTTTTGGAAGGAAAAAGTGTAAAAAAAATGTATGCAAATGTATATTCAAAAAGTTCGGAATTTTAAAGATTTATGTTGTTCTTTGATTCTCTATTTAATGTTATCAATCTATATGGAAATATTGTTTCACATTGTCTTTTGGTCCAAAATATGATCAATAATGACAATAAACACCATTTGGAAGAATTGATCCATGAATTATGTTAAACAACACTTCAGGTGCCTAAACGTCACTTTTTGGGCGTCTGGGCGCCTCACTCTCGCCTGGGTTGCGCACAAGAATGCGCTTAGGCACCTCCCATGCGGCCTGGAAATCTCCAGGCGGCACATGGGGCGTCCCAGCTTTCTTTTAGGCGCCTCATCATTCTCAGACAACTTTGAAAGCACATATTTTCTCCATGTTTTATTTGTCTTTTATTCTACTTAATTTCCAGGCTACATATGGGCTCCCTATTTAGGGCCACGACGTTCTCAGACAGCTTTGAAGACACATATCTTTTTCTACTTTTCTTTGTTTTTTTATTATGCTTAATTTATATTCATTAAGCCTAAAGCATTCTGATATAATCAACTAGCTTAGATGCTGGATTTGAAAATATTTGAAGATTTGAATTTTTTTTCCCAAAAATGTACTAAAAATCGATGAGATTCAATAGCCATTTAAAATTTTGTCCGAATGAGTTTTTTTTTATTTGTGATTTTTTATACTAGTCGCACGTGAAAATACACTTCTATTATCAATAATTGTTGTTAAAGAAATAGGATCAGAAGAAATTAATTTACAGAAAATTATATATTAATGATTTTTATGCTATATTGGTTAATAGAAAATGAGTAATGCTACATGTAGAATCAAATTTGTATAATAATTCTTACAAAACAAAAAAAATCATTACAAAATTTCATTTATCAAAATCTTATGATAAATTAAATATAAAATCTCATTAGATAATAATAAAATCTCACGATATAATTGTTGTAAATATCGCAGTACGATATATTAGTTATACCTTTGGCATTATCCGTGGGAGATTCAATGTAATATAATTTATACAACATGTATTATGAAATGAGTGCAAAGATATTTGTTTAATAATTTTATGTGTTATAAATATAAGGTTATTATTGGATGGAAGGATTTCAAATCTATGGATTTCAATACATTCAAATTTATATTTGTTATTTAGATAAATAATGTCCTAAACTTCAAATCCACTAATTTCATGTTTATATAGTATTATTTCATGTTAATTATGACATATTTCGAGTCCACTCAATAATGATGTCATTTGAAATTCATTCTACTTTATATAAATAATAATATGTGTTGGAACATTTCATGTTCGCAATCTTGTTTTTGATGTTAACAAAACTTGTTATTATGTTTCTAATGATTTACCGAGTGTGCAGATGTTGTAACTGATCGAACTGATCAGTTACCGAGCTTAAACTGAAGCTATCGAAGACGTAAACTGAAAAATGTCAACTGATTGATCGAACTAAACCAGCACAACTGAAGTATCAAGAGCAGTTCAACTGATTGTCCAGTTGATAGGTGGTTCAGAAGAAGACCTTCGAAAGCCCAGCCAGCTGATGAAGAACCCAACTGAAAAGTTCAACTGAATCAGTGAAATCAGTTCAGCAGACAAGTCAACTGATTTCACCTCACCAATTCAAGACCAGTTCAACTGACCAGTTCAGAACATCAGTTAGGAGCGAACCAGTTTACAGATACGACAAGCTTAATCCAGCTGTGCACAAAGGTACAAAAGCTATTTTACGATCATAATACAATAAGAGACGTTGCAGCAGCACTTAAAGCCAAATGTTCCAGATATCTATTTGGGGGAACAAATTCAAACTGCAACGGATTCATTCAATGAGTCTCACTGTACGTTCAGCCAAACGTCTATAAATAGAAGCCGAAGTTCAGTGAAGACGATGATGAGAGTTGATGAAAAATACAGAGAGGGCACGCTTATTGCATATCAGCTTTAAAGAAGCAATCAGCCATGTTTTCTGAGGGAACACTTCAACGTGTTATCAGCTTAAATTAGAAGCATATTTCTCTCAGTGTGTGAGAACACTTTCGGGTAGTTCAGAGAGATCATTTCTCACACACGCACACACCACCACTCAAATTCCGTCTTGCACAATGACGTAAAACATGTGTATGTAGTCTTTCTCACATAGACATTAAAGAAGTGTTGGTTGGAAGGTGATGCCTTCAGTCTAGACTAGGAGTTCAGTTAGGCAGTGGATAAGTCCTAAGCTGGGTGGGTTATTACAGTTGATGTAATTAATCAAAGTCTTCTAGTGGATCATACCCGAGGTGGTAGAAGGGGTGACGTAGGAGCAGTTGAAGTCTCCGAACATCCATAAACATATATTGTGTTATTTCTGTTTAACTGCTTGTTTTTGTTCTTAACTGATTTGATCAGTTCAGCTGATATCAGTTCAGTTATGTCCATAACTGAATTGATATAAGCCATAACTAACTGATCTCTAACTATTTCTAGTCATTCAGTTACACAAGATACAAAATATATCAGTGTTTCTCAACGAAGGATTATTTTGAGTGTTTTTCGCTTGGTTTAATACCAAACTCGATCTAATTCATCGGTGTATATTTTCTTAGAACACGAGCTATTGCAGCTCAAAAACGTTTTTAAAGGATTTTCCCGATCCAACAATATGTAAATAAATCATGTGTAGACTTAAGATTTGATATATTGTTTCATTATTAACAATAAAATTATAATTCTAATCCATGAATTTGAAATCAATTCATCCCAGCGTCTAAATAAACTAATAATCATTGAAAAAAATAGTAGTAATAAATCTTATAACTTTGTATAAATTAGACATTGGAGAAAATATAATATAGAATTGATATCATAATAGTTACTAAAATTAAATTTGAGAGAAGAAAAAAGTATAATACATAGCGTTAGCCACTTATTTTACCACATGCTACCGATTTATGAAAAATAAAAATACAAATAAATATATTCTAAATCTTAAATTAAATTATTGCGTCAAATGTTTTCTTTCTTTAAATTTTCAATTTTATTACTTTCATGATTTTTTTTTGTCATCGATTTTTTCTTCTTTGTGAAAAAAACAATATTATCGTCATCTTCATTAGCAAATCTTATGATGTTGTCGACATCAATCATTTACATTTCATATTTGTATTTTTTGTTTCTTTTGTTGGACGACTTTTTTTATAATAAATTTGATGCTGAAAATCTTTCCCTGCGATAATTTCATTATCCTCAGCCCGATACCTCCTAAGGAAAATATCGAATTGGCCACCGCTTGTGCAGGCCCCCGTCAATTCCTTCCTCCGGCTTATCACCGGCAGTCTGTTCAAGGTTTGTGTTGTAATCGTCTTCTGTTACTTATGTTAAGGAAATTACCTAAGAGTTTTGGTGATCGACAAAATCAAAACAACACTTAACTGTTTCAAGAAACAGCTGCAATCTTTTGTGTATGACAGGAACTAGCTCAACCGTCTTATCTTTCAATCGCCTAGTCTTCAGCCGGTTGAATTTCAGACCGCATACCTTTCAAT